>NC_090941.1:203727133-204363028 GCF_040938575.1 Ambystoma mexicanum | reverse complement strand
TCCCCTGTTACCCCCACCCCCCCCGCTCATTGCCCCGTGTCTCCCTGCTGTTGCCCCACACCCCCTGCTCATGCCCCGTTGTCTCCTCTCCTGTTACCCCCCACCCCTGCTCATGCCCCGTGTCTCCCATGTGTTCCCCCCCACCCCCGCTCATGCCCTTGTCTCCCTGCTGTTCTCCCCACCCCTGCTCATGCCCCGTTCTCCCTCCTGTTGCCCCCTCCCCCTGCTCATGCCCTGTGTCTCTCTCCTGTTACCCCGCCCCCTGCTCATGCCCTCTGTCTCCCTGCTGTTGCCCCCCACCCCCTGGTCCTTTCCTCGTGTCTCCCTGCTGTTTTCCCCCACCCCCGCTCATGCCCGTGTCTCCCTGCTGTTGCCCCCCACCCCCCGCTTATGCACTGTGTCTCTCTCCAGTTACCCCCCACCCCCGCTCATGTCCCGTGTCTCCCTCGTGTTCCTTCAACCCCCCGCTCATGCACCGTGTCTCCCTGCTGTTGCCCCCCAACCCCCCTCATGCCCTGTGGCTCTCTCCTGTTGTCCCCCATCCCCTGGTCATGCCCCGTTTCTCCCTTCTGTTGCCCCCCAACTCCCGCTCATGCTCTGTGTCTCTCTCCTGTTACCCCCCACCCCCGGTCATGCCCCGTGTCTCCCTGCTGTTGCCCCCCATCCTCTGTCATGCCCCGTGTCTCCCTTGTGTTCCCCCACCCCCCGCTCAGGTCTAGTGTCTCCCTACTGTTGCTCCCCACCCCCCGCTCATGCCCCGTGTCTCCCTCGTGTTCCCCCCACCCCCGCTCATGCCCCATGTCTCCCTGGTGTTTCGCCCCACCCCTGATCATGCCCCGTGTCTCTCTGTGTTACCCCCCACACCCGGTCATGCCCCGTGTCTCCCTGCTGTGGTCCCCCACCCCTGCTCATGCCTGTGTCTCTCTCCTGTTACCCCCACCCCCCCTCTCATGCCCCGTGTCTCTCTCCTGTTGTGCCCCACCCCCAGGTCATGCCCTGTGTCTCCCTGCTGTTGCCCTCCAACCCCCGCTCATGCCCCGTGTCTCTCTCCTGTTGCCCCCAGCCCCGGTCACGCCCCGTGTCTCCCTGCTGTTGCCCCCAACCCCCCGTCCTGCCCCGTGTCTCCCTGCTGATGTCCCCCACCCCCAGCTCATACCCCGTGTCTCCCTGCTGTTTCCCCCCACCCCCCACTCATGCACTGTCTCTCTCCTGTTACCCCCACCCACTCTCATGCCCCATGTCTCCCTCGTGTTCCCCCCACCCCCTCTCATGCCCCGTGTCTCCCTGCTGTTGCCCCCACCCCCTCTCATGCCCCGTGTCTCTCTCCTGTTACCCCCATCCCCTCTCATGCCCCGTCTCTCTCTCCTGTTACCCCCACCCCCCTCTCATGCCCCATATCTCTCTCCTGTTGCCCCCCACCTCCCGGTCATGCCCCGTTTTCTCCCTGCTGTTGCCTCCCAACCCCCGCTCATGCCCCGTGTCTCTCTCCTGTTACCACCCACCCACGGTCATGCCCCGTATCTCCCTGCTTTGCCCCCCACCCCCTGCTCATATCTGTGTCTCTCTCCTGTTACCCCCCAACACCCTCTCATGCCCCGTGTCTCTCTCCTGTTGCGCCCCACCCCCCGGTCATGCCCGGGTCTCCCTGCTGTTGCCCCCCACCCCTGGTCATGCCCCGTGTCTCCCTGCTGTTGCCCCCACCCCCCGCTCATGCCCTGTGTCTCTCTCCTGTTACCCCCTACCCCCCTCTCATGCCCCGTGTCTCTCTCCTGTTGCCCCCCATCCTCCGGTCATGCCCCGTGTCTCTCCCCTGTTGCCCCCCACCCCCGGTCATGCCCCGTGTCTCCCTGCTGTTGTCCCCTACCCCCCGCTCATGCCCGCGTCTCTCCCCTGTTACCCCCTGCTCATGCCCCGTGTCTCCCTGCTGTTGCCCCACCACCCCCCCGCTCATGCCCATGTGTCCCTGCTGTTGCCCCCATCCCCCGATCATGCCCAGTGTCTCTCTTCGGTTACCCCCACCCCTGCTCATGCCCCGTGTCTCCCTGCTGTTGCCCCCCACCCCCCACTCATGTCCCGTGTCTCTCTCCTGTTACCCCCACCCCCTCTCATGCCCCGTCCTCTCTCCTGTTGCCCCCCACCCCCCGGCCATGCCCCATTTTGCCCTGCTGTTGCCCCCCAACTCCCGCTCATGGCCCGTGTCTCTCTCCTGTTACCCCCCACCCCCCGTCATGCCCCGTGTCTCCTGCTGTTGCCCTCCACCCCCTGCTCATGTCCCGTGTCTCTCTCCTGTTACCCGCCACCCCCCTCTCATGACCCGTGCCTCTCTCTTGTTGACCCCAATCCACGGTCATGCCCCGTGTCCTCCCTGCTGTTGCCCCGTGTCTCTCTCCTGTTGCCCCGCACCCCCCAGTCATGCCCCGTGTCTCCCTGCTGTTGCCCCCCACCCCCCGCTGATGCCCCGTGTCTCTCTCCTGTTCCCCCCACCCCCGGTCATGCCCCGTGTCTCCCTGCTGTTGCCCCTCACCCCGCGCTCATGCCCTGTGTCTCCCTTCTGTTGCCCCAACCCCCGCTCATGCCCTGTGTCTCTCTCCTGTTACCCCCCCACCCCCTGCTCATGCCCGTGTCTCTCTCCTGTAACCCCCCATCCCCCTCTCATGCCCCATGCCTCTCTCCTGTTCCCACCCCCATTGCATGCCCTGTGTCTCCCTCCTGTTTCCCACCACCCCCGGTCATACCCTGTGTCTCCCTACTGTTGCCCCCCACCCCCCGCTCATGCCCCGTGTCTCTCCCCTGTTACCCCCACCCCCCGCTCATGCCCCGTGTCTCCCTGCTGTTGCCCCCCACCCCCTGCTCATGCCCCGTGTCTCTCTCCTGTAACCCCCCATCCCCCTCTCATGCCCCATGCCTCTCTCCTGTTACCCCCACCCCCATTGCATGCCCTGTGTCTCCCTCCTGTTGCCCACCACCCCCGTTCATGCCCTGTGTCTCCCTACTGTTGCCCCCCACCCCCCGCTCATGCCCTGTGTCTCTCCCCTGTTACCCCCACCCCCCGCTCATGCCCCGTGTCTCCCTGCTGTTGCCCCCCACCCCCTGCTCATGCCCCGTGTCTCTCTCTCCTGTTACCCCCCACCCCTGCTCATGCCCTGTGTCTCTCTCCTGTTATTCTCCACCCCCCGCTCATGCCCATTGTCTCCCTGCTGTTGTCCCCCACCCCCGCTCATGCCCCGTGTCTCTCTCCTGTTGCCCCCCGCTCATGCCCCTTGTCTCCCTGCTGTTGCCCCTCACCCCCTCTCATGCCCCGTGTCTTCCTGCTGTTGCCTCCACCCCCTGCTCATGCCCCGTGTCTCTCTCCTGCTACCCCCGCTCATGCTCGTGTCTCTCTCCTGTTACCCACACCCCCCTCTCATGCCCCGTGTCCCCTACTGTTGCCCCCACTCTCTGCTCATGCCCCGTGTCTCCCTACTGTTGCCCCCCACCCCTCTCTCATGCCCCGTGTCTCTCTCATGTTACTCCCCACCCCCCTCTCATGCCCTGTGTCTCTCTCCTATTGCCCCCGCCCCCCGGTCATGCCCCGTGTCTCTCTGCTGGTGCCCCCAACCCCCGCTCATGCCCCCTGTCTCTCTCCTGTTACCCCCTACCCGCCGCTCATGCCCCGTGTCTCCCTGCTGTTGTCCCCCACCCCCCGCTCATGCCCCGTGTCTCCCTGCTGTTGCCCCCCACCCCCCGCTCATGCCCCATGTCTCCCTGCTGTTGCCCCCCACCCCCCTCTCATGCCCCATGTCTCCCTCGTGTTCCCCCAACCCCGCTCATGCCCGTGTCTCCCTCCTGCTACCCCCACCCCCAAGGTCATGCCCGTGTCTCCCTGCTGTTGCCCCCACCCCGGTCATGCCCCGTGTCTCCCTGCTGTTGCCCCCCACCCCCGCTCATGCCCTGTGTCGCTCTCCTGTTCCCTCTACCCCCCGGTCATGCCCTGTGTCTCCCTGCTGTTGCCCCCCACCCCCGCTCATGCCCTGTGCCTCTCTCCTGTTCCCTCTACCCCCCCGTCATGCCCTGTGTCTCCCTGCTGTTGCCCCCACCCCCGCTCATGCCCTGTGTCTCTCTCCTGTTCCCTCTACCCCCCGGTCATGCCCTGTGTCTCCCTACTGTTGCCCCTCACCCCCCACTCATGCCCCGTGTCTCCCTGCTGTTGCCCCCACCCCGCTCTCATGCCTTGTGTCTCTCTCCTGTTACCCCCACCCCCCTCTCATGCCCCGTGTCTCTCTCCTGTTGCCCCCCAACCCCCGCTCATGCCCCGTGTCTCTCTCCTGTTACCCCCCACCCCTGCTCATGCCCCGTGTCTCCCTTGTGTTCCCCACACCCACCGCTCATGCCTAGTGTCTCCCGACTGTTGCCCCCTACCACCCGCTCATGCCCCGTGTCTCCCTCATGTTGCCCCCCACCCCCCAGTCATGACCCGTGTCTCTCTCCTGTTACCCCCACCCCCCGCTCATGCCCCGTGTCGCTCTCCTATTATTCCCCACCTCCCGCTCATGCCCATTGTCTCCCTGCTGTTGTCCCCAACCCCCCCGCTCATGCCCTGTGTCTCTCTCCTGTTGCCCCCGGCTCATGCCCCGTGTCTCCCTGCTGTTGCCCCCACACCCTGCTCATGCCTCGTGTCTCTCATGTTGCCCCCACCTCCTGCTCACACCCCGTGTCTCTCTCCTGTTACCCCCCACCCTCCGCTCATGCCCCGTGTCTCTCTCCTGTTGCCCCCACCCCTTTCTCATGCCCTGTGTCTCTCTCCTGTTACCCACATCTCCCTCTCATGCCCCGTGTCTCCCTGCTGTTGCCCCCACCCCCCACTCATGCCCTGTATCTCCCTGCTGTTGCCCCCTCCGCTCATGCCCCGTGTCTCCCTGCTGTTCCCCCCCACCCCCCACTCATGCCCTGTGTCTCTCTCCTGTTGCCCCCACCCTCGCTCATGCCACGTGTCTCTCTTCTGTTGCCCCCCACCCCGCTCATGCCCCATGTCTCTCTCCTGTTACGCCACCCCCCCTCTCATGCCCTGTATCTCCCTGCTGTTGCCCCCCTCCGCTCATGCCCCGTTTCTCCCTGCTGTTGCTCCCCACACCCCACTCATGCCCCGTGTCTCTCTCCTGTTGCCCCACCCACGCTCATGCCCCGTGTCTCTCTACTGTTGCCCCCACCCCCCGCTCATGCCCCATGTCTCTCTCCTTTTACCCCCCACCCCCGGTCATGCCCCGTGTCTCCCTGCTGTTGCCCCCCACCCCCCGCTCATGCCCCATGTCTCCCTGCTGTTGTCCCCAACCCCCCACTCATGCCCAGTGTCTCCCTCCTGTTACCTCCACCCCCTCTCATGCCCGTGTCTCCCTCATGTTCCCCCAACCCCCGGTCATGCCCCGTGTCTCCCTCCTGTTTCCACCAACCTCCGGTCATGCCCCGTGTCTCCCTGCTGTTGCCCCCCATCCCCCACTCATGCCCTGTGTCTCTCTCCTGTTACCCCCTACCCCCCGGCATGCCCTGTGTCTCCCTGCTGTTGCCCCCCACCCCCTGCTCATGCCCTGTGTCTCTCTCCTGTTCCCTCTACCCCTCGGTCATGCCCCGTGTCTCCCTGCTGTTGCCCCTCACCCCCCGCTCATGCCCGTGTCTCCCTGCCATTTCCCCCACCCCCCGCTCATTCCTCATGTCTCTCTCCTGTTACCCCCACCCCCCGCTCATGCCCAGTGTCTCTCTCCTGTTGCCCCCACCCCCTGCTCATGCCCCGTGTCTCTCTCCTATTGCCACCACCCCCCGCTCATGCCCCGTGTCTCTCTCCTGTTACCCCCCACACCCCTCTCATGCCCTGTGTCTCCCTGCTGTTGCCCCCCACCCACCACTCATGTCCCGTGTCTCCATGCTGTTGCCCCATCCCCTGCTCATGCCCCATGTCTCTCCCCTGTTACCCCCCAACCCCGCTCCTGCCCTGTGTCTCCCTGCTGTTGCCCCCACCCCCAGTATGCCCCGTGTCTCCCTGCTGTTGGCCCCCCACCCCCGCTCATGCTCCGTGTCTCCCTGCTGTTGCCCCCACCCCCTCTCATGCCCGTGTCTCCTCATGTTCCCCCCAACCCCCACTCATGCCCCATGTCTCCCTGCTGTTGCCCCCCACCCCCGCTCATGCTCCGTGTCTCCCCTGCTGTTGCCCCCCACCCCGTTCATGCCCTGTGTCTCCCTGCTGTTCCCCCCACCGCCCGCACATGCCCATTGTCTCTCTCCTGTTCCCCCCAGCCCTGCTCATGCCTCGTGTCTCCCCTGTTTCCCCCCACCCCCCGCTCATTCCCTGTGTCTCCCTGCTGTTGCCCCCCACCCCCGTTCATGCCCTGTGTCTCTCTCCTGTTACCCACCACCCCTGGTCATGCCCCGTGTCTCCTTGCTGTTGCCCCCCAACCCCCCGGTCATGCCCCATGTCTCTCTCCTGTTACCCCCACCCCCTCTCATGCCCATGTCTCTCTCCTGTTGCCCCCCATCCCCCCGGTCATGCCCCATGTCTCTCTCCTGTTGCCCCGCACCCCACGCTCATGTCCCGTGTCTCCCTCCTGTTACCCCCACCCCCGTTCATGCCCTGTGTCTCCCTGCTGTTGCCGCCCACCGCCCGCTCATGCCCAGTGTCTCTCTCCTGTTCCCCCCACCCCTGCTCATGCCTCGTGTCTCCCAAGTTCCCCCCACCCCCCGCTCATTCCCCGTGTCTCCCTGCTGTTGCCCCCCACTCATGCCCTCTGTCTCTCTCCTGTTACCCCCCCTGCTCATGCCCCGTGTCTCTCTCCTGTTACCCCCCACCCCCCACTCATGCCCTGTGTCTCTCTGCTGTTGCCCCCCACTGCCTGGTCATGCCCTGTGTCTCCCTGCTGTTGCCCCCACTCATGCCCCGTGTCTCTCTCGTGTTCCCCCCCCCCGGTCATGCACCGTGTCTCCCTGCTGTTGCACCCCACCCCGCTCATGCCCCATGTCTCCCTGCTATTGCCCCCCACCCCCGCTCATGCCCCGTGTCCTCTCTTCTTCCCCCACACCCCACTTATGCCTCATTTCTCTTTCTCTCCTATACCCCCACCCCCCGCTCATGCCCCGTGTCTCTCTCCTGTTGCCCCCACCCCCTGCTCATGTCCCATGTCTCTCTCCTGTTACCCCACACCCCCCTCTCATGCCCTGTATCTCCCTGCTGTTGCCCGCCTCTGCTCATGCCCCGTGTCTCCCCTGCTGTTGCCCCCCAACCCCCACTCATGCCCTGTGTCTCTCTCCGGTTACTCTCCCACCCCCTCTCATGCCCTGTGTCTCTCTCCTGTTACCCCACCCCCCTCTCATGCCCCGTGTCTCTCTCCTTTTACCCCCACCCCCCACTCATGCCTTGTGTCTCTCTCCTTTTACTCTCCCACCCCCGCTCATGCCCCTTGTCTCTCTCTTCTTCCCCCACACCCCACTTATGCCTCATTTCTCTTTCTCTCCTATACCCCCACCCCCGCTCATGCCTCGTGTCTCTCTCCTGTTGCCCCCACCCCCGGCTCATGCCCCATGTCTCTCTCCTGTTACCCCACACCCCCCTCTCATGCCCTGTATCTCCCTGCTGTTGCCCCCCTCCGCTCATGCCCCGTGTGACCCTGCTGTTGCCCCCACCCCCCTCTCATGCCCGTGTCTCCCTCATGTTCCCCCCAACCCCCGGTCATGCCCCGTGTCTCCCTCCTGTTGCCCATAACCTCCGGTCATGCCCTGTGTCTCCCTGCTGTTGCCCCCCCACCCCCACTCATGCCCTGTGTCTCTCTCCTGTTACCCCCTACCCCCGGTCATGCCCTGTGTCTCCCTGCTGTTGCCCCCACCCCCTGCTCATGCCCTGTGTCTCTCTCCTGTTCCCCCTACCCCTCGGTCATGCCCCGTGTCTCCCTGCTGTTGCCCCTCACCCCCGCTCATGCCCGTGTCTCCCTGCCATTGCCCCCACCCCCGCTCATTCCTCATGTCTCTCTCCTGTTACCCCCCACCCCCCGCTCATGCCCAGTGTCTCTCTCCTGTTGCCCCACCACCTGCTCATGCTCCGTGTCTCTCTCCTGTTGCCACCACCCCCCGCTCATGCCCCATGTCTCTCTCCTGTTACCCCCCACACCCCTCTCATGCCCTGTGTCTCCCTGCTGTTGCCCCCCACCACCACTCATGTCCCGTGTCTCCATGCTGTTGCCCCATCCCCTGCTCATGCCCCATGTCTCTCCCCTGTTACCCCCCACCCCCGCTCCTGCCCTGTGTCTCCCTGCTGTTGCCCCACCCCCAGTATGCCCCGTGTCTCCCTGCTGTTGCCCCCCCACGCCCGCTCATGCTCCGTGTCTCCCTGCTGTTGCCCCCACCCCCTCTCATGCCCGTGTCTCCCTCATGTTCCCCAACCCCCGCTAATGCCCGTGTCTCCCTGCTGTTGCCCCCCCACCCCGCTCATGCTCCGTGTCTCCCTGTTGTTGCCCCCCACCTCCGTTCATGCACTGTGTCTCCCTGCTGTTGCCCCCCACCGCCCGCACATGCCCATTGTCTCTCTCCTGTTCCCCCCACCCCTGCTCATGCCTCGTGTCTCCCCTGTTTCCCCCACCCCCCCGCTCATTCCCTGTGTCTCCCTGCTGTTGCCCCCCACCCCCGCTCATGCTCTGTGTCTCTCTCCTGTTACCCACCACCCCTGTCATGCCCTGTGTCTCCTTGCTGTTGCCCCCATCCCCCGCTCATGCCTCGTGTCTCTCTCCTGTTACCCCCCTACCCCCCTCTCATGCCCCCATGTCTCTCTCCTGTTGCCCCCCCACCCCCGGTCATGCCCCGTGTCTCCCTGCTGTTGCCCCGCACCCCCCGCTCATGTCCCGTGTCTCCCTCCTGTTACCCCCACCCCCGTTCATGCCCTGTGTCTCCCTGCTCTTGCCCCCCACCGCCCGCTCATGCCCAGTGTCTCTCTCCTGTTCCCCCCACCCCTGCTCATGCCTCGTGTCTCCCCTGTTCCCCCCACCCCCGCTCATACCCTGTGTTTCCCTGCTGTTGCCCCCCACTCATGCCCTGTGTCTCTCTCCTGTTACCCCCCCTGCTCATGGCCCATGTCTCTCTCCTGTTACCCCATCCCCTGGTTTTGCCCCGTGTCTCCCTGCTCTTGCCCCCCACCGCCCGCTCATGCCCAGTGTCTCTCTCCTGTTCCCCCCACCCCTGCTCATGCCTCGTGTCTCCCCTGTTCCCCCCACCCCCCGCTCATACCCTGTGTTTCCCTGCTGTTGCCCCCCACTCATGCCCTGTGTCTCTCTCCTGTTACCCCCCCTGCTCATGCCCCATGTCTCTCTCCTGTTACCCCCATCCCCTGGTTTTGCCCCGTGTCTCCCTGCTGTTGCCCCTCACCCCCCGCTCATGCCTGGTGTCTCTCCCCGGTTACCCCCCCACCCCTGGTTTTGCCCCGTGTCTCCCTGCTCTTGCCCCCCACTGCCCGCTCATGCCCAGTGTCTCTCTCCTGTTCCCCCCACCACTGCTCATGCCTCGTGTCTCCCCTGTTCCCCCCACCCCCCGCTCATACCCTGTGTTTCCGTGCTGTTGCCCCCCACTCATGCCCTGTGTCTCTCTCCTGTTACCCCCCCCTGCTCATGCCCCATGTCTCTCTCCTGTTACCCCCCATCCCCTGGTTTTGCCCCGTGTCTCCCTGCTGTTGCCCCTCACCCCCCGCTCATGCCTGGTGTCTCTCCCCTGTTACCCCCCACCCCCCACTCATGCCCTGTGTCTCTCTGCTGTTTCCCCCCACTGCCTGGTCATGCCCTGTGTCTCCCTGCTGTTGCCCCCCACTCATGCCCCATGTCTCTCTCGTGTTCCCCCCCACCCCCTGGTCATGCACCGTGTCTCCCTGCTGTTGCACCCACCCCCCGCTCATGCCCCATGTCTCACTGCTATTGCCCCCCACCCCACGCTCATGCTCTGTGTCTCTCTCTCCTGTTGCCCCCATCCTCTGCTCATGCCCCGTGTCTCTCTCTTCTTCCCCCACACCCCACTTATGCCTCATTTCTCTTTCTCTCCTATACCCCCACCTCCCGCTCATGCCCCGTGTCTCTCTCCTGTTGCCCCCACCCCCTGCTCATACCCCATGTCTCTCTACTGTTACCCCACACCCTCCTCTCATGCCCTGTATCTCCCTGCTGTTGCCCCCCTCCGCTCATGCCCCGTGTCTCCCTGCTGTTGCTCCCACCCCCCACTCATGCCCTGTGTCTCTATCCTGTTACTCTCCCACCGCCTCTCATGCCCTGTGTCTCTCTCTTGTTACCCCACCCCCCTCTCATGCCCCGTGTCTCTCTCCTTTTACCCCCACCCCCCACTCATGCCCTGTGTCTCTTTCCTGTTACTCTCCCACCCCCGCTCATGCCCCTTGTCTCTCTCTTCTTCCCCCCACACCCCACTTATGCCTCATTTCTCTTTCTCTCCTATACCCCCACCCCCTGCTCATGCCCCGTGTATCTCCTGTTGCCCCCACCCCCGGCTCATGCCCCATGTCTCTCTCCTGTTACCCCACACCCCCCTCTCATGCCCTGTATCTCCCTGCTGTTGCCCCCTTCCGCTCATGCCCCGTGTCCCCCTGCTGTTGCCCCCCACCCCCCACTCATGCCCTGTGTCTCTCTCTTGTTACCCCACCCCCCTCTCATGCCGCGTGTCTCTCTCCTTTTACCCCCACCCCCCTCTCATGCCCCGTGTCTCTCCTGTTGCCCCCCACCTCCCGGTCATGCCCCGTGTCTCCCTGCTGTTGCCCCCCACCCCCGCTCATGCCCCGTGTCTCCCTCCTGTTGCCCCCAACTTCCGGTCATACCCTGTGTCTCCCTGCTGTTGCCCCCCGCTCATGCCCTGTGTCTCTCTCCTGTTCCCCCTACCCCCCGGTCATGCCCTGTGTCTCCCTGCTGTTGCCCCCACCCCCCGGTCATGCCCTGTGTCTCCCTGCTGTTGCCCCCCATCCCCTGGTCATGCCCTGTGTCTCCCTGCTGTTGCCCCCCACTCCCCGCTCATGCCCTGTGTCTCTCTCCTGTTCCCCCTACCCCCGGTCATGCCCCGTGTCTCTCTCCTGTTGCCCCCACCCCCCGCTCATGCCCCATGTCTCTCTCCTGTTGCCCCATCCCCCGTGTCTCTCTCCTTTTAACCTTCCACCCCCTCTCATGCCCTGTGTCTCTCTCCTGTTACCCCCTACCCCCCTCTCATGCCCTGTGTCTCTCTCCTGTTGCCCCCCACCCCGATCATGCCCCGTGTCTCCCTGCTGTTGCCCCCACCCCCAGTATGCCCTGTGTCTCCCTGCTGTTGCCCCCCCACCTCCGCTCATGCTCTGTGTCTCCCTGCTGTTGCCCCCCACCCCCCGTTCAAGGCCTGTGTCTCTCTCCTGTTACCCCCCACCCCCTGCTCATGCCCCGTGTCTCCCTGCTGTTGCCCCCACCCCCTCTCTTGCCCTGTGTGTCTCTCCTGTTGCCCCCAAACCCCCGGTCATGCCCCGTGTCTCCCTGCTGTTGCCCCACACCCCCCGCTCATGCCCCGTGTCTCCCTCCTGTTCCCCCCACCCCTGCTCATGCCTCGTGTCTCCCCTGTTCCCCCCCACCCCCCGCTCATTCCCTGTGTCTCCCTGCTGTTGCCCCCCACCCCCACTCATGCCCTGTGCCTCTCTCTTGTTACCCACCACCCCTGGTCATGCCCCGTGTCTCCTTGCTGTTGCCCCCATCCCCCGCGTCTCTCTCCTGTTACCCACCACCCCTGGTCATGCCCCGTGTCTCCTTGCTGTTGCCCCCCAGCCCCCACTCATGCCCTGTGTCTCTCTCCTGTTACTCTACCACCCCCGCTCATGCCCCTTGTCTCTCTTCTTCCCCCCACACCCCACTTATGCCTCATTTCTCTTTCTCTCCTATACCCCCACCACCCGCTCATGCCCCGTGTCTCTTTCCTGTTGCCCCCACCCCCTGCTCATGCCCCATGTCTCTCTCCTGTTCCCCTCTCATGCCCTGTATCTCCCTGCTGTTGCCCCCTCCGCTCATGCCCCGTGTCTCCCTGCTGTTGCCCCCCAAACCTATTCATGCCCTGTGTCTCTCTCCTGTTACTCCCCCATCCCCTGCTCATGCCCCATGTCTCTCCCCTGTTACCCCCCACCCCCGCTCCTGCCCTGTGTCTCTCTGCTGTTGCCCCCCCACTGCCTGGTCATGCCCTGTGTCTCCCTGCTGTTGCC
The DNA here is from genome assembly GCF_040938575.1 of Ambystoma mexicanum. Lineage (NCBI taxonomy): Eukaryota > Metazoa > Chordata > Amphibia > Caudata > Ambystomatidae > Ambystoma > Ambystoma mexicanum. The sequence continues at coordinate 204,350,823 of NC_090941.1, read as the reverse complement.
CCCACTCATGCCCCATGTCTCTCTCGTGTTCCCCCCACCCCCTGGTCATGCACCGTGTCTCCCTGCTGTTGCACCCCACCCCCTGCTCATGCCCTGTGTCTCTCTCCTGTTGCCCCCACCCCCGCTCCTGCCCTGTGTCTCCCTGCTGTTGCCCCACCCCCAGTATGCCCCGTGTCTCCCTGCTGTTGCCCCCCAAGCCCGCTCATGCTCCATGTCTCCCTGCTGTTGCCCCCACCCCCTCTCATGCCCGTGTCTCCCTCATGTTCCCCCAACCCCCGCTAATCCCCCGTGTCTCCCTGCTGTTGCCCCCCCCACCCCCGCTCATGCTCCGTGTCTCCCTGTTGTTGCCCCCCACCTCCGTTCATGCACTGTGTCTCCCTGCTGTTGCCCCCCACCGCCCGCACATGCCCATTGTCTCTCTCCTGTTCCCCCCACCCCTGCTCATGCCTCGTGTCTCCCCTGTTTCCCCCCACCACCCCCTCATTCCCTGTGTCTCCCTGCTGTTGCCCCCCACCCCGCTCATGCTCTGTGTCTCTCTCCTGTTACCCACCACCCCTGGTCATGCCCCGTGTCTCCTTGCTGTTGCCCCCATCCCCAGCTCATGCCTCGTGTCTCTCTCCTGTTACCCCCCACCCCCCTCTCATGCCCCATGTCTCTCTCCTGTTGCCCCCCAGCCCCGGTCATGCCCCGTGTCTCCCTGCTGTTGCCCCGCAACCCCGCTCATGTCCCGTGTCTCCCTCCTGTTACCCCCACCCCCGTTCATGCCCTGTGTCTCCCTGCTCTTGCCCCCCACTGCCCGCTCATGCCCAGTGTCTCTCTCCTGTTTCCCCCACCCCTGCTCATGCCTCGTGTCTCCCCTGTTCCCCCCACTCATACCCTGTGTTTCCCTGCTGTTGCCCCCCACTCATGCCCTGTGTCTCTCTCCTGTTACCCCCCCTGCTCATGCCCCATGTCTCTCTCCTGTTAGCCCCCATCCCCTGGTTTTGCCCCGTGTCTCCCTGCTGTTGCCCCTCACGCCCCGCTCATGCCTGGTGTCTCTCCCCTGTTACCCCCCACCACCCACTCATGCCCTGTGTCTCTCTGCTGTTGCCCCCCCACTGCCTGGTCATGCCCTGTGTCTCCCTGCTGTTGCCCCCACTCATGCCCCATGTCTCTCTCGTGTTCCCCCCACCCCCTGGTCATGCACCGTGTCTCCCTGCTGTTGCACCCCACCCCCGCTCATGCCCCATGTCTCACTGCTATTGCCCCCCACCCCACGCTCATGCTCTGTGTCTCTCTCTCCTGTTGCCCCCACCCCCCGCTCATGCCCCGTGTCTCTCTCTTCTTCCCCCCACACCCCACTTATGCCTCATTTCTCTTTCTCTCCTATACCCCCACCCCCCGCTCATGCCCCGTGTCTCTCTCCTGTTGCCCCCACCCCCTGCTCATGCCCCATGTCTCTCTACTGTTACCCCACACCCCCCTCTCATGCCCTGTATCTCCCTGCTGTTGCCCCCCTCCGCTCATGCCCCGTGTCTCCCTGCTGTTGCCCCCACCCCCCACTCATGCCCTGTGTCTCTTTCCTGTTACTCTCCCACCCCCTCTCATGCCCTGTGTCTCTCTCTTGTTACCCCCACCCCCCTCTCATGCCCCGTGTCTCTCTCTTTTACCCCCACCCCCCACTCATGCCCTGTGTCTCTTTCCTGTTACTCTCCCACCCCCGCTCATGCCCCTTGTCTCTCTCTTCTTCCCCCCACACCCCACTTATGCCTCATTTCTCTTTCTCTCCTATACCCCCACCCCCCGCTCATGCCCCGTGTCTCTCCTGTTGCCCCCGGCTCATGCCCCATGTCTCTCTCCTGTTACCCCACACCCCCTCTCATGCCCTGTATCTCCCTGCTGTTGCCCCCCTCCGCTCATGCCCCGTGTCTCCCTGCTGTTGCCCCCCACCCCCCACTCACGCCCTGTGTCTCTCTCTTGTTACCCCACCCCCCTCTCATGCCCCATGTCTCTCTCCTTTTACCCCCACCCCCCTCTCATGCCCCGTGTCTCCCCTGTTGCCCCCCACCTCCCAGTCATGCCCCGTGTCTCCCTGCTGTTGCCCCCCACCCCCGCTCATGCCCCGTGTCTCCCTCCTGTTGCCCCCAACTTCCGGTCATGCCCTGTGTCTCCCTGCTGTTGCCCCCCGCTCATGCCCTGTGTCTCTCTCCTGTTCCCCCTACCCCCCGGTCATGCCCTGTGTCTCCCTGCTGTTGCCCCCACCCCCCGGTCATGCCCTGTGTCTCCCTGCTGTTGCCCCCCACCCCCTGGTCATGCCCTGTGTCTCCCTGCTGTTGCCCCCCACCCCCCGCTCATGCCCTGTGTCTCTCTCCTGTTCCCCCTACCCCCGGTCATGCCCCTTGTCTCCCTGATGTTGCCCCTCACCCCCCGCTCATGCCCGTGTCTCCCTGCCATTGCCCCCACCCCCCGCTCATTCCTCATGTCTCTCTCCTGTTACCCCCACCCCCTGCTCAAGCCCAGTGCCTCTCTCCTGTTGCCCACACCCCCCGCTCATGCCCCATGTCTCTCTCCTGTTGCCACCACCCCCCGCTCATGCCCCGTGTCTCTCTCCTGTTACCCCCCACCCCCTCTCATGCCCTGTGTCTCCCTGCTGTTGCCCCCACCCACCACTCATGTCCCGTGTCTCCCTGCTGTCGCCCCATCCCCCGCTCATGCCCCGTGTCTCTCTCCTGTTAACCTCCCACCCCCTCTCATGCCCTGTGTCTCTCTCCTGTTACCCCCTACCCCCCTCTCATGCCCCGTGTCTCTCTCCTGTTGCCCCCCACCCCCGATCATGCCCCGTGTCTCCCTGCTGTTGCCCCCACCCCCAGTTTGCCCCGTGTCTCCCAGCTGTGCCCCCCCACCTCCGCTCATGCTCTGTGTCTCCCTGCTGTTGCCCCCCACCCCCCGCTCAAGCCCTGTGTCTCTCTCCTGTTACCCCCCCACCCCACCCTCATGCCCTGTGTCTCCCTCATGTTCCCCCCACCCCGTGTCTCCCTGCTGTTGCCCCCACCCCCTCTCTTGCCCTGTGTGTCTCTCCTGTTGCCCCCAAACCCCCGGTCATGCCCCGTGTCTCCCTGCTGTTGCCCCACACCCCCCGCTCATGTCCCGTGTCTCCCTCCTGTTCCCCCCACCCCTGCTCATGCCTCGTGTCTCCCCTGTTCCCCCCCACCCCCCGCTCATTCCCTGTGTCTCCCTGCTGTTGCCCCCCACCCCCACTCATGCCCTGTGCCTCTCTCCTGTTACCCACCACCCCTGGTCATGCCCCGTGTCTCCTTGCTGTTGCCCCCATCCCCCGCTCATGCCTCGTGTCCCTCTCCTGTTACCCACCACCCCTGGTCATGCCCCGTGTCTCCTTGCTGTTGCCCCCCAGCCCCCACTCATGCCCTGTGTCTCTCTCCTGTTACTCTACCACCCCCGCTCATGCCCCTTGTCTCTCTTCTTCCCCCCACACCCCACTTATGCCTCATTTCTCTTTCTCTCCTATACCCCACCACCCGCTCATGCCCCGTGTCTCTTTCCAGTTGCCCCCACCCCCTGCTCATGCCCCATGTCTCTCTCCTGTTCCCCTCTCATGCCCTGTATCTCCCTGCTGTTGCCCCCCTCCGCTCATGCCCCGTGTCTCCCTGCTGTTGCCCCCCAAACCTATTCATGCCCTGTGTCTCTCTCCTGTTACTCTCCCACCCCCTCTCATGCCCTGTGTCTCTCTCTTGTTACCCCCACCCCCTCTCATGCCCAGTGTCTCTCTCCTTTTACCCCCACCCCCCTCTCATGCCCCGTGTCTCTCCTATTGCCCCCCACCTCCCGCTCATGCCCCGTGTCTCCCTCCTGTTGCCCCCAACTTCCAGTCATGCCCTGTGTCTCCCTGCTGTTGCCCCCCGCTCATGCCCTGTGTCTCTATCCTGTTCCCCCTACCCCCGGTCATGCCCTGTGTCACCCTGCTTTTGCCCCCCACCCCCCGGTCATGCCCTGTGTCTCCCTGCTGTTGCCCCCACCCCCTGCTCATGCCCTGTGTCTCTCTCCTGTTCCCCCTACCCCCGGTCATGCCCCGTGTCTCCCTGCTGTTGCCCCTCACCCCCGCTCATGCCCGTGTCTCCCTGCCATTGCCCCCACCCCCCGCTCATTCCTCATGTCTCTCTCCTGTTACCCCCCACCCCCCGCTCAAGCCCAGTGTCTCTCTCCTGTTGCCCCCACCCCCCGCTCATGCCCCATGTCTCTCTCCTGTTGCCACCACCTCCCGCTCATGCCCTGTGTCTCTCTCCTGTTACCCCCCACCCCCCTCTCATGCCCTGTGTCTCCCTGCTGTTGCCCCCCACCCACCACTCATGTCCCGTGTCTAACTGCTGTTGCCCCATCCCCCGCTCATGCCCCGTGTCTCTCTCCTGTTAACCTCCCACCCCCCTCTCATGCCCTGTGTCTCTCTCCTGTTACCCCTACCCCCCTCTCATGCCCTGTGTCTCTCTCCTGTTGCCCCCCACCCCTGATCATGCCCTGTGTCTCCCTGCTGTTGCCCCCCACCCCCGCTCATGCCCCGTGTCTCTCCCCTGTTACCCCCCCACCCCCGCTACTGCCCAGTGTCTCCCTGCTGTGGCCCCCACCCCAGTATGCCCCGTGTCTCCCTGCTGTTGCCCCCCCATCTCCGCTCATGCTCCGTGTCTCCCTGCTGTTGCCCCCCACCCCCCGCTCAAGCCCTGTGTCTATTTCCTGTTACCCCCACCCCACCCTCATGCCCTGTGTCTCCCTCATGTTCCCCCCACCCCCCGCTCATGCCCCGTGTCTCCCTGCTGTTGCCCCCCACCCCTCTCTCTTGCCCTGTGTCTCTCTCCTGTTGCCCCAAAACCCACGGTCATGCCCCGTGTCTCCCTGCTGTTGCCCCACACCCCCCGCTCATGCCCCGTGTCTCCCTCCTGTCGCCCCTACCCCGTTCATGCCCTGTGTCTCCCTGCTGTTGCCCCCCAACGCCTGCACATGCCCAGTGTCTCTCTCCTGTTCCCCCCACCCCTGGTCATGCCACGTGTCTCCTTGCTGTTGGCCCACCCTCCGCTCATGCCTCGTGTCTCTCTCCTGTTACCCCCCACTCATGCCCCATGTCTCTCTCCTGTTGCCCCCCAACCCCCCGGTCTTGCCCCGTGTCTCCCTGCTGTTGCCCCGCACCCCCGCTCATGCCCGTGTCTCCCTCCTGTTACCCCCACCCCTGTTCATGCCCTGTGTCTCCCTGCTGTTGCCCCCCACCGCCCGTTCATGCCCAGTGTCTCTCTCCTGTTCCCCCCACCCCTGCTCATGCCTCGTGTCTCCCCTGTTCCCCCCCACCCCCGCTCATTCCCCATGTTTCCCTGCTGTTGCCCCCTGCTCATGCCCCGTGTCTCTCTCCTGTTACCCCCACCCCCTCTTATGCCCCGAGTCTCCCTCGTGTTGCCCCCCACCCCCTGCTCATGCCCCGTGTCTCTCTCCTGTTACCCCCCACCCCTGATTTTGCCCCGTGTCTCCCTGCTGTTGCCCCTTAACCCCCGCTCATGCCCCGTGTCTCTCCCCTGTTACCCCCCACTCATGCCCTGTGTCTCTCTGCTGTTGCCCCCCACCCCTGGTCATGCCCCGTGTCTCCCTGCTGTTGCGCCCCACCCCCCGATCATGCCCCATGTCTCCCTGCTGTTGCCCCCCACCACCCGCTCATGTCCCATGTCTATCTCCTGTTACCACATCCCCTCTCATGCCCCGTGTCTCCCTGCTGTTGCCCCCCACCACCCTCTCATTCCCTGTGTCTCTCTCCTGTTACCGCCCACCCCACTCTCATGCCCTGTGTCTCCCTCGTGTTGCCCCCACCCCCCCTTTCATGCCCCATGTCTCTCTGCTGTTGCCCCCCACACCCGGTCATGCCCCGTGTCTTCTTGCTGTTGGCCCCCACTCCCTGCTCATGCCCCGTGTCTCTCTCCTGTTACCCCCACCCCCCTCTCATGCCCTGTGTCTCTCTCCTGTTACCCCACCCCCCTCTCATGCCCCGTGTCTCTCTCCTGTTGCCCCCACCCCCGGTCATGCCCCGTGTCTCCCTGCTGTTGCCCCCCAACCCCCGCTCATGCCCCATGTCTCTCTCCTGTTACCCCCCACCCCTGCTCATGCCCCGTGTCTCCCTAGTGTTCCCCACACCCCCCGCTCATGCCCAGTGTCTCCTGACTGTTGCCCCCACGCCCTGCTCATGCCCCGTGTCTCCCTCATGTTGCCCCCCACCCCCCGCTCATGCCCCGTGTCTCCCTCATGTTGCCCCCCACCCCCCTGTCATGACCCGTGTCGCTCTCCTGTTATTCCCCACCTCCCGCTCATGCCCATTGTCTCCCTGCTGTTGTCCCCAACCCCCCCACTCATGCCCCGTGTCTCTCTCCTGTTGCCCCCCGCTCATGCCCGTGTCTCCCTGCTGTTGCCCCCACCCCCTGCTCACGCCCCGTGTCTCTCTCATGTTGCCCCCACCTCCCGCTCACACCCCGTGTCGCTCTCCTGTTACCCCCCACCCTCCGCTCATGCCCTGTGTCTCTCTCCTGTTGCCCCCACCCCTTTCTCATGCCCCGTGTCTCTCTGTCCTGTTAGCCACATCCCCCTCTCATGCTCCGTGTCTCCCTTCTGTTGCCCCCCACTCCCCGGTCATGCCCGTGTCTCCCTGCTGTTGCCCCCCAACCCCCACTCAAGCCCCCTGTCTCTCTCCTGTTACCCCCACCCGCCGCTCATGCCCCGTGTCTCCCTGCTGTTGTCCCCCACCCCCCGCTCATGCCCCGTGTCTCCCTGCTGTTGCCCCCCACCACCCGCTCATGCACCGTGTCTCTCTCATGTTACCCCACCCCTGCTCATGCCTCGTGTCTCCCCTGTTCCCCCCACCCCCGCTCATTCCCCATGTTTCCCTGCTGTTGCCCCCTGCTCATGCCCCGTGTCTCTCTCCTGTTACCCCCACCCCTCTTATGCCCCGAGTCTCCCTCCTGTTGCCCCCCACCCCCTGCTCATGCCCCGTGTCTCTCTCCTGTTACCCCCACCCCTGATTTTGCCCCGTGTCTCCCTGCTGTTGCACCTTAACCCCCGCTCATGCCGCCTGTCTCTCCCCTGTTACCCCCCACTCATGCCCTGTGTCTCTCTGCTGTTGCCCCCCACCCCTGGTCATGCCCCGTGTCTCCCTGCTGTTGCGCCCCACCCCCCGATCATGCCCCATGTCTCCCTGCTGTTGCCCCCCACCACCCGCTCATGTCCTGTGTCTATCTCCTGTTACCCCATCCCCTCTCATGCCCCGTGTCTCCCTGCTGTTGCCCCCCACCACCCTCTCATTCCCTGTGTCTCTCTCCTGTTACCGCCCACCCCACTCTCATGCCCTGTGTCTCCCTCGTGTTGCCCCCACCCCCCTTTCATGCCCCATGTCTCTCTGCTGTTGCCCCCCACACCCGGTCATGCCCTGTGTCTTCTTGCTGTTGGCCCCCACTCCCTGCTCATGCCCCGTGTCTCTCTCCTGTTACCCCCACCCCCCTCTCATGCCCTGTGTCTCTCTCCTGTTACCCCACCCCCCTCTCATGCCCCGTGTCTCTCTCCTGTTGCCCCCACCCCCGGTCATGCCCCGTGTCTCCCTGCTGTTGCCCCCCAACCCCTGCTCATGCCCCGTGTCTCTCTCCTGTTACCCCCCACCCCTGCTCATGCCCCGTGTCTCCCTAGTGTTCCCCACACCCCCCGCTCATGCCCAGTTTCTCCTGACTGTTGCCCCCACGCCCTGCTCATGCCCCGTGTCTCCCTCATGTTGCCCCCCACCCCCCGCTCATGCCCCGTGTCTCCCTCATGTTGCCCCCCACCCCCCTGTCATGACCCGTGTCGCTCTCCTGTTATTCCCCACCTCCCGCTCATGCCCATTGTCTCCCTGCTGTTGTCCCCAACCCCCCCACTCATGCCCCGTGTCTCCCTCCTGTTGCCCCCAACTTCCGGTCATGCCCTGTGTCTCCCTGCTGTTGCCCCCCGCTCATGCCCTGTGTCTCTCTCCTGTTCCCCCTACCCCCCGGTCATGCCCTGTGTCTCCCTGCTGTTGCCCCCACCCCCCGGTCATGCCCTGTGTCTCCCTGCTGTTGCCCCCCACCCCCTGGTCATGCCCTGTGTCTCCCTGCTGTTGCCCCCCACCCCCCGCTCATGCCCTGTGTCTCTCTCCTGTTCCCCCTACCCCCGGTCATGCCCCTTGTCTCCCTGCTGTTGCCCCTCACCCCCCGCTCATGCCCGTGTCTCCCTGCCATTGCCCCCACCCCCGCTCATTCCTCATGTCTCTCTCCTGTTACCCCCACCCCCCGCTCAAGCCCAGTGCCTCTCTCCTGTTGCCCACACCCCCCGCTCATGCCCCATGTCTCTCTCCTGTTGCCACCACCCCCCGCTCATGCCCCGTGTCTCTCTCCTGTTACCCCCCACCCCCTCTCATGCCCTGTGTCTCCCTGCTGTTGCCCCCACCCACCACTCATGTCCCGTGTCTCCCTGCTGTCGCCCCATCCCCCGCTCATGCCCCGTGTCTCTCTCCTGTTAACCTCCCACCCCCTCTCATGCCCTGTGTCTCTCTCCTGTTACCCCCTACCCCCCTCTCATGCCCCGTGTCTCTCTCCTGTTGCCCCCACCCCCAGTATGCCCCGTGTCTCCCAGCTGTGCCCCCCCACCTCCGCTCATGCTCTGTGTCTCCCTGCTGTTGCCCCCCACCCCCCGCTCAAGCCCTGTGTCTCTCTCCTGTTACCCCCCCACCCCACCCTCATGCCCTGTGTCTCCCTCATGTTCCCCCCACCCCGTGTCTCCCTGCTGTTGCCCCCACCCCCTCTCTTGCCCTGTGTGTCTCTCCTGTTGCCCCCAAACCCCCGGTCATGCCCCGTGTCTCCCTGCTGTTGCCCCACACCCCCCGCTCATGCCCCGTGTCTCCCTCCTGTTCCCCCCACCCCTGCTCATGCCTCGTGTCTCCCCTGTTCCCCCCCACCCCCCGCTCATTCCCTGTGTCTCCCTGCTGTTGCCCCCCACCCCCACTCATGCCCTCTGCCTCTCTCCTGTTACCCACCACCCCTGGTCATGCCCCGTGTCTCCTTGCTGTTGCCCCCATCCCCCGCTCATGCCTCGTGTCCCTCTCCTGTTACCCACCACCCCTGGTCATGCCCCGTGTCTCCTTGCTGTTGCCCCCCAGCCCCCACTCATGCCCTGTGTCTCTCTCCTGTTACTCTACCACCCCCGCTCATGCCCCTTGTCTCTCTTCTTCCCCCCACACCCCACTTATGCCTCATTTCTCTTTCTCTCCTATACCCCCACCACCCGCTCATGCCCCGTGTCTCTTTCCAGTTGCCCCCACCCCCTGCTCATGCCCCATGTCTCTCTCCTGTTCCCCTCTCATGCCCTGTATCTCCCTGCTGTTGCCCCCCTCCGCTCATGCCCCGTGTCTCCCTGCTGTTGCCCCCCAAACCTATTCATGCCCTGTGTCTCTCTCCTGTTACTCTCCCACCCCCTCTCATGCCCTGTGTCTCTCTCTTGTTACCCCCACCCCCTCTCATGCCCAGTGTCTCTCTCCTTTTACCCCCACCCCCCTCTCATGCCCCGTGTCTCTCCTATTGCCCCCCACCTCCCGCTCATGCCCCGTGTCTCCCTCCTGTTGCCCCCAACTTCCAGTCATGCCCTGTGTCTCCCTGCTGTTGCCCCCCGCTCATGCCCTGTGTCTCTATCCTGTTCCCCCTACCCCCGGTCATGCCCTGTGTCACCCTGCTGTTGCCCCCCACCCCCCGGTCATGCCCTGTGTCTCCCTGCTGTTGCCCACACCCCCTGCTCATGCCCTGTGTCTCTCTCCTGTTCCCCCTACCCCCGGTCATGCCCCGTGTCTCCCTGCTGTTGCCCCTCACCCCCGCTCATGCCCGTGTCTCCCTGCCATTGCCCCCACCCCCCGCTCATTCCTCATGTCTCTCTCCTGTTACCCCCCACCCCCAGCTCAAGCCCAGTGTCTCTCTCCTGTTGCCCCCACCCCCCGCTCATGCCCCATGTCTCTCTCCTGTTGCCACCACCTCCCGCTCATGCCCCGTGTCTCTCTCCTGTTACCCCCCACCCCCCTCTCATGCCCTGTGTCTCCCTGCTGTTGCCCCCCACCCACCACTCATGTCCCGTGTCTAACTGCTGTTGCCCCATCCCCCGCTCATGCCCCGTGTCTCTCTCCTGTTAACCTCCCACCCCCCTCTCATGCCCTGTGTCTCTCTCCTGTTACCCCTACCCCCCTCTCATGCCCTGTGTCTCTCTCCTGTTGCCCCCCACCCCTGATCATGCCCTGTGTCTCTCCCCTGTTACCCCCCCACCCCCGCTACTGCCCAGTGTCTCCCTGCTGTGGCCCCCACCCCAGTATGCCCCGTGTCTCCCTGCTGTTGCCCCCCCACCTCCGCTCATGCTCCGTGTCTCCCTGCTGTTGCCCCCCACCCCCCGCTCAAGCCCTGTGTCTATTTCCTGTTACCCCCACCCCACCCTCATGCCCTGTGTCTCCCTCATGTTCCCCCCACCCCCCGCTCATGCCCCGTGTCTCCCTGCTGTTGCCCCCCACCCCTCTCTCTTGCCCTGTGTCTCTCTCCTGTTGCCCCAAAACCCACGGTCATGCCCCGTGTCTCCCTGCTGTTGCCCCACACCCCCCGCTCATGCCCCGTGTCTCCCTCCTGTTACCCCTACCCCGTTCATGCCCTGTGTCTCCCTGCTGTTGCCCCCCAACGCCCGCACATGCCCAGTGTCTCTCTCCTGTTCCCCCCACCCCTGGTCATGCCACGTGTCTCCTTGCTGTTGGCCCACCCTCCGCTCATGCCTCGTGTCTCTCTCCTGTTACCCCCCACTCATGCCCCATGTCTCTCTCCTGTTGCCCCCCAACCCCCCGGTCTTGCCCCGTGTCTCCCTGCTGTTGCCCCGCACCCCCGCTCATGCCCGTGTCTCCCTCCTGTTACCCCCACCCCTGTTCATGCCCTGTGTCTCCCTGCTGTTGCCCCCCACCGCCCGTTCATGCCCAGTGTCTCTCTCCTGTTCCCCCCACCCCTGCTCATGCCTCGTGTCTCCCCTGTTCCCCCCACCCCCGCTCATTCCCCATGTTTCCCTGCTGTTGCCCCCTGCTCATGCCCCGTGTCTCTCTCCTGTTACCCCCACCCCCTCTTATGCCCCGAGTCTCCCTCGTGTTGCCCCCCACCCCCTGCTCATGCCCCGTGTCTCTCTCCTGTTACCCCCACCCCTGATTTTGCCCCGTGTCTCCCTGCTGTTGCCCCTTAACCCCCGCTCATGCCCCGTGTCTCTCCCCTGTTACCCCCCACTCATGCCCTGTGTCTCTCTGCTGTTGCCCCCCACCCCTGGTCATGCCCGTGTCTCCCTGCTGTTGCGCCCCACCCCCCGATCATGCCCCATGTCTCCCTGCTGTTGCCCCCCACCACCCGCTCATGTCCCATGTCTATCTCCTGTTACCACATCCCCTCTCATGCCCCGTGTCTCCCTGCTGTTGCCCCCCACCACCCTCTCATTCCCTGTGTCTCTCTCCTGTTACCGCCCACCCCACTCTCATGCCCTGTGTCTCCCTCGTGTTGCCCCCACCCCCCTTTCATGCCCCATGTCTCTCTGCTGTTGCCCCCCACACCCGGTCATGCCCCGTGTCTTCTTGCTGTTGGCCCCCACTCCCTGCTCATGCCCCGTGTCTCTCTCCTGTTACCCCCACCCCCCTCTCATGCCCTGTGTCTCTCTCCTGTTACCCCACCCCCCTCTCATGCCCCGTGTCTCTCTCCTGTTGCCCCCACCCCCGGTCATGCCCCGTGTCTCCCTGCTGTTGCCCCCCAACCCCCGCTCATGCCCCATGTCTCTCTCCTGTTACCCCCCACCCCTGCTCATGCCCCGTGTCTCCCTAGTGTTCCCCAAACCCCCCGCTCATGCCCAGTGTCTCCTGACTGTTGCCCCCACGCCCTGCTCATGCCCCGTGTCTCCCTCATGTTGCCCCCCACCCCCCGCTCATGCCCCGTGTCTCCCTCATGTTGCCCCCCACCCCCCTGTCATGACCCGTGTCGCTCTCCTGTTATTCCCCACCTCCCGCTCATGCCCATTGTCTCCCTGCTGTTGTCCCCAACCCCCCCACTCATGCCCCGTGTCTCTCTCCTGTTGCCCCCCGCTCATGCCCGTGTCTCCCTGCTGTTGCCCCCACCCCCTGCTCACGCCCCGTGTCTCTCTCATGTTGCCCCCACCTCCCGCTCACACCCCGTGTCGCTCTCCTGTTACCCCCCACCCTCCGCTCATGCCCTGTGTCTCTCTCCTGTTGCCCCCACCCCTTTCTCATGCCCCGTGTCTCTCTGTCCTGTTAGCCACATCCCCCTCTCATGCTCCGTGTCTCCCTTCTGTTGCCCCCCACTCCCCGGTCATGCCCGTGTCTCCCTGCTGTTGCCCCCCAACCCCCACTCAAGCCCCCTGTCTCTCTCCTGTTACCCCCACCCGCCGCTCATGCCCCGTGTCTCCCTGCTGTTGTCCCCCACCCCCCGCTCATGCCCCGTGTCTCCCTGCTGTTGCCCCCCACCACCCGCTCATGCACCGTGTCTCTCTCATGTTACCCCACCCCTGCTCATGCCTCGTGTCTCCCCTGTTCCCCCCACCCCCGCTCATTCCCCATGTTTCCCTGCTGTTGCCCCCTGCTCATGCCCCGTGTCTCTCTCCTGTTACCCCCACCCCTCTTATGCCCCGAGTCTCCCTCCTGTTGCCCCCCACCCCCTGCTCATGCCCCGTGTCTCTCTCCTGTTACCCCCACCCCTGATTTTGCCTCGTGTCTCCCTGCTGTTGCCCCTTAACCCCCGCTCATGCCCCGTGTCTCTCCCCTGTTACCCCCCACTCATGCCCTGTGTCTCTCTGCTGTTGCCCCCCACCCCTGGTCATGCCCCGTGTCTCCCTGCTGTTGCGCCCCACCCCCGATCATGCCCCATGTCTCCCTGCTGTTGCCCCGCACCACCCGCTCATGTCCCGTGTCTATCTCCTGTTACCCCATCCCCTCTCATGCCCCGTGTCTCCCTGCTGTTGCCCCCACCACCCTCTCATTCCCTGTGTCGCTCTCCTGTTACCGCCCACCCCACTCTCATGCCCTGTGTCTCCCTCGTGTTGCCCCCACCCCCCTTTCATGCCCCATGTCTCTCTGCTGTTGCCCCCCACACCCGGTCATGCCCTGTGTCTTCTTGCTGTTGGCCCCCACTCCCTGCTCATGCCCCGTGTCTCTCTCCTGTTACCCCCACCCCCCTCTCATGCCCTGTGTCTCTCTCCTGTTACCCCACCCCCCTCTCATGCCCCGTGTCTCTCTCCTGTTGCCCCCACCCCCGGTCATGCCCCGTGTCTCCCTGCTGTTGCCCCCCAACCCCTGCTCATGCCCCGTGTCTCTCTCCTGTTACCCCCCACCCCTGCTCATGCCCCGTGTCTCCCTAGTGTTCCCCACACCCCCCGCTCATGCCCAGTTTCTCCTGACTGTTGCCCCCACGCCCTGCTCATGCCCCGTGTCTCCCTCATGTTGCCCCCCACCCCCCGCTCATGCCCCGTGTCTCCCTCATGTTGCCCCCCACCCCCCTGTCATGACCCGTGTCGCTCTCCTGTTATTCCCCACCTCCCGCTCATGCCCATTGTCTCCCTGCTGTTGTCCCCAACCCCCCCACTCATGCCCCGTGTCTCTCTCCTGTTGCCCCCCGCTCATGCCCCGTGTCTCCCTGCTGTTGCCCCCACCCCCTGCTCACGCCCCGTGTCTCTCTCATGTTGCCCCCACCTCCCGCTCACACCCCGTGTCGCTCTCCTGTTACCCCCCACCCTCCGCTCATGCCCTGTGTCTCTCTCCTGTTGCCCCCACCCCTTTCTCATGCCCCGTGTCTCTCTGTCCTGTTAGCCACATCCCCCTCTCATGCTCCGTGTCTCCCTTCTGTTGCCCCCCACTCCCCGGTCATGCCCGTGTCTCCCTGCTGTTGCCCCCCAACCCCCACTCAAGCCCCCTGTCTCTCTCCTGTTACCCCACCCGCCGCTCATGCCCCGTGTCTCCCTGCTGTTGTCCCCCACCCCCCGCTCATGCCCCGTGTCTCCCTGCTGTTGCCCCCCACCACCCGCTCATGCACTGTGTCTCTCTCATGTTACCCCACCCCCCTCTCATGCCCCGTGTCTCCCTCGTGTTCCCCAAACCCCCCGCTCATGCTCCGTGTCTCCCGACTGTTGCCCCCCATCCTCCGCTCATGCCCCGTGTCTCCCTCATGTTGTCCCCCACCCCCTGGTCATGACCCGTGTCTACCTCCTGTTACCTCCCACCCCCCGCTCATGCCCCGTATCACTCTCCTGTTATTCCCCAGCCCCGCTCATGCCTATTGTCTCCCTGCGGTTGTCCCCCACCCCCGCTCATGCCCCGTGTCTCTCTAACGTTGCCCCCCCGCTCATGCCCCATGTCTCCCTGCTGTTGCCCCCACCCCCTGCTCATGCCTCGTGTCTCTCTCATGTTGCCCCCACCTCCCGCTCACACCCCGTGTCGCTCTCCTGTTACCCCCCACCCTCCGCTCATGCCCTGTGTCTCTCTCCTGTTGCCCCCACCCCTTTCTCATGCCCCGTGTCTCTCTGTCCTGTTAGCCACATCCCCCTCTCATGCTCCGTGTCTCCCTTCTGTTGCCCCCCACTCCCCGGTCATGCCCGTGTCTCCCTGCTGTTGCCCCCCAACCCCCACTCAAGCCCCCTGTCTCTCTCCTGTTACCCCACCCGCCGCTCATGCCCCGTGTCTCCCTGCTGTTGTCCCCCACCCCCCGCTCATGCCCCGTGTCTCCCTGCTGTTGCCCCCCACCACCCGCTCATGCACTGTGTCTCTCTCATGTTACCCCACCCCCCTCTCATGCCCCGTGTCTCCCTCGTGTTCCCCAAACCCCCCGCTCATGCTCCGTGTCTCCCGACTGTTGCCCCCCATCCTCCGCTCATGCCCCGTGTCTCCCTCATGTTGTCCCCCACCCCCTGGTCATGACCCGTGTCTACCTCCTGTTACCTCCCACCCCCCGCTCATGCCCCGTATCACTCTCCTGTTATTCCCCAGCCCCGCTCATGCCTATTGTCTCCCTGCGGTTGTCCCCCACCCCCGCTCATGCCCCGTGTCTCTCTAACGTTGCCCCCCCGCTCATGCCCCATGTCTCCCTGCTGTTGCCCTCACCCCCTGCTCATGCCTCGTGTCTCTCTCATGTTGCCCCCACCTCCCTCTCACACCCCGTGTCTCTCTCCTGATACCCCCCCACACTCCGCTCATGCCCCGTGTCTTTCTCCTGTTGCCCCCACCCCCGCTCATGCCCCATGTCTTTCTCCTGTTACCCACATCCCCCTCTCATGCCCCCTGTCTCCCTACTGTTGCCCCCCACCCCCCGGTCATGCCCTGTGTCTCCCTGCTGTTGCCCCCAACCCCCGCTCATGCCCCCTGTCTCTCTCCTGTTACCCCCCACCCGCCGCTCATGCCCCGTGTCTCGCTGCTGTTGTCCCCCACCCCCCGCTCATGCCCCGTGTCTCCCTGCTGTTGCCCCCCACCACCCGCTCATGCACCGTGTCTCTCTCATGTTACCCGCACCCCCCTCTCATGCCCTGTGTCTCTCTCCTGTTACCCCCACCCCCCTTTCATGCCCCGTATCTCTCTCCTGTTGCCGCCACCCCCCGGTCATGCCCCGTGTCTCCCTGCTGTAGCCCCCCAAGCCCTGCTCATGCCCGTGTCTCCCTCCTTTTACCCCCGACCCCCCGGTCATGCCCTGTGTCTCTCTACTGTTGCCCCCCACCCCCAGTCATGCCCTGTGTCTCCCTGCTGTTGCCCCCCACCCCCGCTCATGCCCTGTGTCTCTCTCCTGTTCCCCCCATCCCTGCTCATGCCTCGTGTCTCCCCTGAATCCCCCCCCCCCACTCATGCCCCGTGTCTCTCTCCTGTTACCCCCACCCCCTGGTTTTGCCCCGTGTCTCCCTGCTGTTGCCCCTCTCCCCACACTCATGCCCTGTGTCTCTCTGCTGTTGCCCCCCAACCGCCTGGTCATGCCCTTTGTCTCCCTGCTGTTGCCCCCACTCATGCCCTGTGTCTCTCTCGTGTTCCCCCCACCCCCCGGTCATGCACCGTGTCTCCCTGCTGTTGCACCCCACCCCCGCTCATGCCCCATGTCTCCCTGCTATTGCCCCCCACCCCACGCTCATGCTCTGTGTCTCTCTCTCCTGTTGCCCCCACCCCCCGCTCATGCCCAGTGTCTCTCTCTTCTTCCCCCCACACCCCGCTTATGCCTCATTTCTCTTTCTCTCCTATACCCCCACGCTCCACTCATGCCCTGTCTCCCTGCTGTTGCCCCCCACCCACCACTCATGTCCCGTGTCTCCCTGATGTTGCCACCCCACCCCCGCTCATGCTCCGTGTCTCCCTGCTGTTGCCCCCAACCCCCGCTCATGCCCTGTCTCTCTCTCCTGTTACCCACCACCCCTGGTCATGCCCCGTGTCTCCTTGCTGTTGCCCCATCCCCCGCTCATGCCTCATGTCTCTCTCCTGTTACCCCCCCACCCCCCACTCATGCCTCGTGTCTCTCTCCTGTTGCCCCCCCACCCCCCGTCATGCCCCGTGTCTCCCTGCTGTTGCCCCGCGCCCCCCGCTCATGTCCCGTGTCTCCCTCATGTTACCCCCACCCCCGTTCATGCCCTGTGTCTCCCTGCTGTTGCCCCCCACCTCCCGCTCATGCCCAGTGTCTCTCTCCTGTTCCCCCCACCCCTGCTCATGCCTTGTGTCTCCCCTGTT
The DNA here is from genome assembly GCF_040938575.1 of Ambystoma mexicanum. NCBI lineage: Eukaryota > Metazoa > Chordata > Amphibia > Caudata > Ambystomatidae > Ambystoma > Ambystoma mexicanum. The sequence goes on along the minus strand of NC_090941.1, from coordinate 204,334,058 downwards.
CCCCCCACCCCCGCTCATTCCCCGTGTCTCCCTGCTGTTGCCCCCCACTCATGCCCCGTGTCTCTCTCCTGTTACCCCCACCCCTCTTATGCCCCGAGTCTCCCTCCTGTTGCCCCCCCTGCTCATGCCCCATGTCTCTCTCCTGTTACCCCCCACCCCCTGGTTTTGCCCTGTGTCTCCCTGCTGTTGCCCCTCTCCCCCGCTCATGCCCCATGTCTCTCCCTGTTACCCCCCACCCCCCACTCATGCCCTGTGTCTCTCTGCTGTTGCCCCCCCACTGCCTGGTCATGCCCTGTGTCTCCCTGCTGTTGCCCCCACTCATGCCCCGTGTCTCTCTCGTGTTCCGCCCCACCCCCCGGTCATGCACCGTGTCTCCCTGCTGTTGCACCCCACCCCCGCTCATGCTCTGTGTCTCTCTCTCCTGTTGCTCCCCACCCACCACTCATGTCCCGTGTCTCCCTGCTGTTGCCCCCCTCCGCTCATGCCCCGTGTCTCCCTGCTGTTGCCCCCCAACCCCCACTCATGCCCTGTGTCTCTCTCCTGTTACTCTCCCACCCCCTCTCATGCCCTGTGTCTCTCTCTTGTTACCCCCACCCCCTCTCATGCCCTGTGTCTCTCCTGTTGCCCCCCACCTCCCGGTCATGCCTCGTGTCTCCCTGCTGGTGCCCCCATCCCCGCTCATGCCCCGTGTCTCTCTCCTGTAACCCCCATCCCCGCTCATGCCCCATGTCTCCCTGCTGTTGCCCCCCAACCCCCGGTCATGCTCTGTGTCTCCCTGCTGTTGCCCTCCACACCCGCTCATGCCCAGTGTCTCCCTGCTGTTGCCCCCCACCCCCCACTCATGCACCGTGTCTCTCTCCTGTTACCCCCCACCCCCCTCTCATGTCCCATGTCTCCCTTGTGTTCCCCCCACCCCCCGCTCATGCACCTTGTCTCCCTGCTGTTGCCCCCACCCCCTCTCATGCCCCGTGTCTCTTTCCTGTTGCCCCCCACCGCCGGTCATGCCTCGTGTCTCCCTGCTGTTGCCCCCCAACCCCCGCTCATGCCCCGTCTCCCCCTCCTGTTACCTCCCACCCCCCAGTCATGCCCCGTGTCTCGCTCTTGTTTCCCCCAACTTCCGGTCATGCCCTGTGTCTCCCTGCTGTTGCCCCCCACCCCCCGCTCATTCCCTGTGTCTCTCTCCTGTTCCCCCTACCCCCCGGTCATGCCCTGTGTCTCCCTGCTGTTGCCCCCCACCCCCCGGTAATGCCCTGTGTCTCCCTGCTGTTGCCCCCCACCCACCGCTCATGCCCTGTGTCTATCTCCTGTTCCCCCTACCCCCCGGTTATGCCCCGTGTCTCCCTGCTGTTGCCCCTCACCCCCCGCTCATGCCCGTGTCTCCCTGCCATTGCCCCCACCCCCCGCTCATTCCTCATGTCTCTCTCCTGTTACCCCCGACCCCCCGCTCATGCCCAGTGTCTCTCTCCTGTTACCCCCCACCCCCATCTCATGCCCTGTGTCTCCCTGCTGTTGCCCCCCACCCTCCACTCATGTCCCGTGTCTCCCTGCTGTTGCCCCATCCCCCGCTCATGCCCCTTGTCTCTCTCCTGTTAACCTCCCACCCCCTCTAATGCCCTGTGTCTCTCTCCTGTTACCCCCTACCCCCCTCTCATGCCCCGTGTGTCTCTCCTGTTGCCCCCCACCCCGATCATGCCCCGTGTCTCCCTGCTGTTGCCCCCCACCCCCGCTCATGCCCCGTGTCTCTCCCCTGTTACCCCCACCCCCGCTCCTGCCCTGTGTCTCTCTGCTGTTGCCCCCACCCCCAGTATGCCCCGTGTCTCCCTGCTGTTGCCCCCCACCCCCGCTCATGCTCCGTGTCTCCCTGCTGTTGCCCCCACCCCCCGCTCAAGCCCTGTGTCTCTCTCCTGTTACCCCCACCCTCATGCCCTGTGTCTTCCTCATGTTCCCCCCACCCCCTGCTCATGCCCCGTGTCTCCCTGCTGTTGCCCCCCACCCTCTCTCTTGCCCCGTGTCTCTCTCCTGTTGCCCCCCACCCCCGGTCATGCCCGTGTCTCCCTGCTGTTTCCCCACACCCCCCGCTCATGCCCCATGTCTCCCTCCTGTTACCCCCAACCCCGTTCATGCCCCGTGTCTCCCTGCTGTTTCCCCACACCCCCGCTCATGCCCCGTGTCTCCCTCCTGTTACCCCCACCCCCGTTCATGCCCTGTGTCTCCCTGCTGTTGCCCCCCACTGCCCGCACATGCCCAGTGTCTCTCTCCTGTTCCCCCCACCCCTGCTCATGCCTTGTGTCTCCCCTGTTCCCCCCCACCCCCCGCTCATTCCCTGTGTTTCCCTGCTGTTGCCCCCACCCCCACTCATGCCCTGTGCATCTCTCCTGTTACCCACCACCCCTGGTCATGCCCCGTGTCTCTTTGCTGTTGCCCCCACCCCCCGCTCATGCCTCGTGTCTCTCTCCTGTTACCCCCTACCCCCCTCTCATGTCCCATGTCTCTCTCCTGTTGCTCCCCCACCCCCCGGTCTTGCACCGTGTCTCCCTGCTGTTGCCCCGCACCCCCCGCTCATGCCCCGTGTCTCCCTCCTGTTACCCCCACCCCCGTTCATGCCCTGTGTCTCCCTGCTGTTGCCCCCCACGGCCCGCTCATGCCCAGTGTCTCTCTGCTGTTCCCCCCACCCCTGCTCATGCCTCGTGTCTCCCCTGTTCCCCCACCCCCGCTCATTCCCCATGTCTCCCTGCTGTTGCCCCCCGCTCATGCCCCGTGTCTCTCTCCTGTTACCCCCCACCCCCTGGTTTTGCCCCGTGTCTCCCTGCTGTTGCCCCTCTCCCCCGCTCATGCCCCATGTCTCTCCCTGTTACCCCCCACCCCCCACTCATGCCCTGTGTCTCTCTGCTGTTGCCCCCCCACTGCCTGGTCATGCCCTGTGTCTCCCTGCTGTTGCCCCCACTCATGCCCCGTGTCTCTCTCGTGTTCCGCCCCACCCCCCGGTCATGCACCGTGTCTCCCTGCTGTTGCACCCCACCCCCGCTCATGCTCTGTGTCTCTCTCTCATGTTGCTTCCCACCCACCACTCATGTCCCGTGTCTCCCTGCTGTTGCCCCCCTCCGCTCATGCCCCGTGTCTCCCTGCTGTTGCCCCCCACCCCCCACTCATGCCCTGTGTCTCTCTCCTGTTACTCTCCCACCCCCTCTCATGCCCTGTGTCTCTCTCTTGTTACCCCCACCCCCCTCTCATGCCCTGTGTCTCTCCTGTTGCCCCCCACCTCCCGGTCATGCCCCGTGTCTCCCTGCTGTTGCCCCATCCCCGCTCATGCCCCGTGTCTCTCTCCTGTTACCCCCATCCCCGCTCATGCCCCATGTCTCCCTGCTGTTGCCCCCCAACCCCCGGTCATGCTCTGTGTCTCCCTGCTGTTGCCCTCCACACCCGCTCATGCCCAGTGTCTCCCTGCTGTTGCCCCCCACCCCCCACTCATGCACCGTGTCTCTCTCCTGTTACCCCCCACCCCCCTCTCATGTCCCATGTCTCCCTTGTGTTCCCCCCACCCCCCCCTCATGTTGTCCCCCACCCCCTGGTCATGACCCGTGTCTACCTCCTGTTACCTCCCACCCCCCGCTCATGCCCCGTATCACTCTCCTGTTATTCCCCAGCCCCGCTCATGCCTATTGTCTCCCTGCGGTTGTCCCCCACCCCCGCTCATGCCCCGTGTCTCTCTAACGTTGCCCCCCCGCTCATGCCCCATGTCTCCCTGCTGTTGCCCCCACCCCCTGCTCATGCCTCGTGTCTCTCTCATGTTGCCCACCTCCCTCTCACACCCCGTGTCTCTCTCCTGATACCCCCCACACTCCGCTCATGCCCCGTGTCTTTCTCCTGTTGCCCCCACCCCCGCTCATGCCCCATGTCTTTCTCCTGTTACCCACATCCCCCTCTCATGCCCCCTGTCTCCCTACTGTTGCCCCCCACCCCCCGGTCATGCCCTGTGTCTCCCTGCTGTTGCCCCCAACCCCCGCTCATGCCCCCTGTCTCTCTCCTGTTACCCCCCACCCGCCGCTCATGCCCCGTGTCTCCCTGCTGTTGTCCCCCACCCCCCGCTCATGCCCCCGTGTCTCCCTGCTGTTGCCCCCCACCACCCGCTCATGCACCGTGTCTCTCTCATGTTACCCGCACCCCCCTCTCATGCCCTGTGTCTCTCTCCTGTTACCCCCACCCCCCTTTCATGCCCCGTATCTCTCTCCTGTTGCCGCCACCCCCCGGTCATGCCCCGTGTCTCCCTGCTGTAGCCCCCCAAGCCCTGCTCATGCCCGTGTCTCCCTCCTTTTACCCCCGACCCCCCGGTCATGCCCTGTGTCTCTCTACTGTTGCCCCCCACCCCCAGTCATGCCCTGTGTCTCCCTGCTGTTGCCCCCCACCCCCGCTCATGCCCTGTGTCTCTCTCCTGTTCCCCCCATCCCTGCTCATGCCTCGTGTCTCCCCTGAATCCCCCCCCCCGCTCATTCCCCGTGTCTCCCTGCTGTTGCCCCCCCACTCATGCCCCGTGTCTCTCTCCTGTTACCCGCACCCCCTGGTTTTGCCCCGTGTCTCCCTGCTGTTGCCCCTCTCCCCACACTCATGCCCTGTGTCTCTCTGCTGTTGCCCCCCAACCGCCTGGTCATGCCCTTTGTCTCCCTGCTGTTGCCCCCACTCATGCCCTGTGTCTCTCTCGTGTTCCCCCCACCCCCCGGTCATGCACCGTGTCTCCCTGCTGTTGCACCCCACCCCCGCTCATGCCCCATGTCTCCCTGCTATTGCCCCCCACCCCACGCTCATGCTCTGTGTCTCTCTCTCCTGTTGCCCCCACCCCCCGCTCATGCCCAGTGTCTCTCTCTTCTTCCCCCCACACCCCGCTTATGCCTCATTTCTCTTTCTCTCCTATACCCCCACGCTCCACTCATGCCCTGTCTCCCTGCTGTTGCCCCCCACCCACCACTCATGTCCCGTGTCTCCCTGATGTTGCCACCCCACCCCCGCTCATGCTCCGTGTCTCCCTGCTGTTGCCCCCAACCCCCGCTCATGCCCTGTCTCTCTCTCCTGTTACCCACCACCCCTGGTCATGCCCCGTGTCTCCTTGCTGTTGCCCCATCCCCCGCTCATGCCTCATGTCTCTCTCCTGTTACCCCCCCACCCCCCACTCATGCCTCGTGTCTCTCTCCTGTTGCCCCCCACCCCCCGTCATGCCCCGTGTCTCCCTGCTGTTGCCCCGCGCCCCCCGCTCATGTCCCGTGTCTCCCTCATGTTACCCCCACCCCCGTTCATGCCCTGTGTCTCCCTGCTGTTGCCCCCCACCGCCCGCTCATGCCCAGTGTCTCTCTCCTGTTCCCCCCACCCCTGCTCATGCCTTGTGTCTCCCCTGTTCCCCCCACCCCCGCTCATTCCCCGTGTCTCCCTGCTGTTGCCCCCCACTCATGCCCCGTGTCTCTCTCCTGTTACCCCCACCCCTCTTATGCCCCGAGTCTCCCTCCTGTTGCCCCCCCTGCTCATGCCCCATGTCTCTCTCCTGTTACCCCCCACCCCCTGGTTTTGCCCTGTGTCTCCCTGCTGTTGCCCCTCTCCCCCGCTCATGCCCCATGTCTCTCCCTGTTACCCCCCACCCCCCACTCATGCCCTGTGTCTCTCTGCTGTTGCCCCCCCACTGCCTGGTCATGCCCTGTGTCTCCCTGCTGTTGCCCCCACTCATGCCCCGTGTCTCTCTCGTGTTCCGCCCCACCCCCCGGTCATGCACCGTGTCTCCCTGCTGTTGCACCCCACCCCCGCTCATGCTCTGTGTCTCTCTCTCCTGTTGCTCCCCACCCACCACTCATGTCCCGTGTCTCCCTGCTGTTGCCCCCCTCCGCTCATGCCCCGTGTCTCCCTGCTGTTGCCCCCCAACCCCCACTCATGCCCTGTGTCTCTCTCCTGTTACTCTCCCACCCCCTCTCATGCCCTGTGTCTCTCTCTTGTTACCCCCACCCCCTCTCATGCCCTGTGTCTCTCCTGTTGCCCCCCACCTCCCGGTCATGCCTCGTGTCTCCCTGCTGGTGCCCCCATCCCCGCTCATGCCCCGTGTCTCTCTCCTGTAACCCCCATCCCCGCTCATGCCCCATGTCTCCCTGCTGTTGCCCCCCAACCCCCGGTCATGCTCTGTGTCTCCCTGCTGTTGCCCTCCACACCCGCTCATGCCCAGTGTCTCCCTGCTGTTGCCCCCCACCCCCCACTCATGCACCGTGTCTCTCTCCTGTTACCCCCCACCCCCCTCTCATGTCCCATGTCTCCCTTGTGTTCCCCCCACCCCCCGCTCATGCACCTTGTCTCCCTGCTGTTGCCCCCACCCCCTCTCATGCCCCGTGTCTCTTTCCTGTTGCCCCCCACCGCCGGTCATGCCTCGTGTCTCCCTGCTGTTGCCCCCCAACCCCCGCTCATGCCCCGTCTCCCCCTCCTGTTACCTCCCACCCCCCAGTCATGCCCCGTGTCTCGCTCTTGTTTCCCCCAACTTCCGGTCATGCCCTGTGTCTCCCTGCTGTTGCCCCCCACCCCCCGCTCATGCCCTGTGTCTCTCTCCTGTTCCCCCTACCCCCCGGTCATGCCCTGTGTCTCCCTGCTGTTGCCCCCCACCCCCCGGTAATGCCCTGTGTCTCCCTGCTGTTGCCCCCCACCCACCGCTCATGCCCTGTGTCTATCTCCTGTTCCCCCTACCCCCCGGTTATGCCCCGTGTCTCCCTGCTGTTGCCCCTCACCCCCCGCTCATGCCCGTGTCTCCCTGCCATTGCCCCCACCCCCCGCTCATTCCTCATGTCTCTCTCCTGTTACCCCCCACCCCCCGCTCATGCCCAGTGTCTCTCTCCTGTTACCCCCCACCCCCATCTCATGCCCTGTGTCTCCCTGCTGTTGCCCCCCACCCTCCACTCATGTCCCGTGTCTCCCTGCTGTTGCCCCATCCCCCGCTCATGCCCCTTGTCTCTCTCCTGTTAACCTCCCACCCCCCTCTAATGCCCTGTGTCTCTCTCCTGTTACCCCCTACCCCCCTCTCATGCCCCGTGTGTCTCTCCTGTTGCCCCCCACCCCGATCATGCCCCGTGTCTCCCTGCTGTTGCCCCCCACCCCCGCTCATGCCCCGTGTCTCTCCCCTGTTACCCCCACCCCCGCTCCTGCCCTGTGTCTCTCTGCTGTTGCCCCCACCCCCAGTATGCCCCGTGTCTCCCTGCTGTTGCCCCCCACCCCCGCTCATGCTCCGTGTCTCCCTGCTGTTGCCCCCACCCCCCGCTCAAGCCCTGTGTCTCTCTCCTGTTACCCCCACCCTCATGCCCTGTGTCTTCCTCATGTTCCCCCCACCCCCTGCTCATGCCCCGTGTCTCCCTGCTGTTGCCCCCCACCCTCTCTCTTGCCCCGTGTCTCTCTCCTGTTGCCCCCCACCCCCGCTCACACCCCGTGTTGCTCTCCTGTTACCCCCCACCCTCCGCTCATGCCTTGTGTCTCTCTCCTGTTGCCCCCACCCCTTTCTCATGCCCCGTGTCTCTCTGTCCTGTTAGCCACATCCCCCTCTCATGCTCCGTGTCTCCCTTCTGTTGCCCCCCACTCCCCGGTCATGCCCGTGTCTCCCTGCTGTTGCCCCCCAACCCCCACTCAAGCCCCCTGTCTCTCTCCTGTTACCCCCACCCGCCGCTCATGCCCCGTGTCTCCCTGCTGTTGTCCCCCACCCCCCGCTCATGCCCCGTGTCTCCCTGCTGTTGCCCCCCACCACCCGCTCATGCACCGTGTCTCTCTCATGTTACCCCACCCCCCTCTCATGCCCCGTGTCTCCCTCGTGTTCCCCAAACCCCCCGCTCATGCTCCGTGTCTCCCGACTGTTGCCCCCCATCCTCCGCTCATGCCCCGTGTCTCCCTCATGTTGTCCCCCACCCCCTGGTCATGACCCGTGTCTACCTCCTGTTACCTCCCACCCCCCGCTCATGCCCCGTGTCACTCTCCTGTTATTCCCCAGCCCCGCTCATGCCTATTGTCTCCCTGCGGTTGTCCCCCACCCCCGCTCATGCCCCGTGTCTCTCTAATGTTGCCCCCCCGCTCATGCCCCATGTCTCCCTGCTGTTGCCCCCACCCCCTGGTCATGCCTCGTGTCTCTCTCATGTTGCCCCCACCTCCCTCTCACACCCCGTGTCTCTCTCCTGATACCCCCCCACACTCCGCTCATGCCCCGTGTCTCTCTCCTGTTGCCCCCACCCCCGCTCATGCCCCATGTCTTTCTCCTGTTACCCACATCCCCCTCTCATGCCCCCTGTCTCCCTACTGTTGCCCCCCACCCCCCGGTCATGCCCTGTGTCTCCCTGCTGTTGCCCCCAACCCCCGCTCATGCCCCCTGTCTCTCTCCTGTTACCCCCCACCCGCCGCTCATGCCCCGTGTCTCCCTGCTGTTGTCCCCCACCCCCCGGTAATGCCCTGTGTCTCCCTGCTGTTGCCCCCCACCCACCGCTCATGCCCTGTGTCTATCTCCTGTTCCCCCTACCCCCCGGTTATGCCCCGTGTCTCCCTGCTGTTGCCCCTCACCCCCCGCTCATGCCCGTGTCTCCCTGCCATTGCCCCCACCCCCCGCTCATTCCTCATGTCTCTCTCCTGTTACCCCCCCACCCCCCGCTCATGCCCAGTGTCTCTCTCCTGTTACCCCCCACCCCCATCTCATGCCCTGTGTCTCCCTGCTGTTGCCCCCCACCCTCCACTCATGTCCCGTGTCTCCCTGCTGTTGCCCCATCCCCCGCTCATGCCCCTTGTCTCTCTCCTGTTAACCTCCCACCCCCTCTAATGCCCTGTGTCTCTCTCCTGTTACCCCCTACCCCCTCTCATGCCCCGTGTGTCTCTCCTGTTGCCCCCCACCCCGATCATGCCCCGTGTCTCCCTGCTGTTGCCCCCACCCCCGCTCATGCCCCGTGTCTCTCCCCTGTTACCCCCCACTCATGCCCTGTGTCTCTCTGCTGTTGCCCCCCACCCCTGGTCATGCCCCGTGTCTCCCTGCTGTTGCGCCCCACCCCCCGATCATGCCCCATGTCTCCCTGCTGTTGCCCCCCACCACCCGCTCATGTCCCGTGTCTATCTCCTGTTACCCCATCCCCTCTCATGCCCCGTGTCTCCCTGCTGTTGCCCCCACCACCCTCTCATTCCCTGTGTCTCTCTCCTGTTACCGCCCACCCCACTCTCATGCCCTGTGTCTCCCTCGTTTTGCCCCCACCCCTCTTTCATGCCCCATGTCTCTCTGCTGTTGCCCCCCACACCCGGTCATGCCCCGTGTCTTCTTGCTGTTGGCCCCCACTCCCTGCTCATGCCCCGTGTCTCTCTCCTGTTACCCCCACCCCCCTCTCATGCCCTGTGTCTCTCTCCTGTTACCCCACCCCCCTCTCATGCCCCGTGTCTCTCTCCTGTTGCCCCCACCCCCGGTCATGCCCCGTGTCTCCCTGCTGTTGCCCCCCAACCCCCGCTCATGCCCCGTGTCTCTCTCCTGTTACCCCCCACCCCTGCTCATGCCCCGTGTCTCCCTAGTGTTCCCCACACCCCCCGCTCATGCCCAGTTTCTCCTGACTGTTGCCCCCACGCCCTGCTCATGCCCCGTGTCTCCCTCATGTTGCCCTCCACCCCCCGCTCATGCCCCGTGTCTCCCTCATGTTGCCCCCCACCCCCCTGTCATGACCCGTGTCGCTCTCCTGTTATTCCCCACCTCCCGCTCATGCCCATTGTCTCCCTGCTGTTGTCCCCAACCCCCCCACTCATGCCCCGTGTCTCTCTCCTGTTGCCCCCCGCTCATGCGCCGTGTCTCCCTGCTGTTGCCCCCACCCCCTGCTCACGCCCCGTGTCTCTCTCATGTTGCCCCCACCTCCCGCTCACACCCCGTGTCGCTCTCCTGTTACCCCCCACCCTCCGCTCATGCCCTGTGTCTCTCTCCTGTTGCCCCCACCCCTTTCTCATGCCCCGTGTCTCTCTGTCCTGTTAGCCACATCCCCCTCTCATGCTCCGTGTCTCCCTTCTGTTGCCCCCCACTCCCCGGTCATGCCCGTGTCTCCCTGCTGTTGCCCCCCAACCCCCACTCAAGCCCCCTGTCTCTCTCCTGTTACCCCCACCCGCCGCTCATGCCCCGTGTCTCCCTGCTGTTGTCCCCCACCCCCCGCTCATGCCCTGTGTCTCCCTGCTGTTGCCCCCCACCACCCGCTCATGCACCGTGTCTCTCTCATGTTACCCCACCCCCCTCTCATGCCCCGTGTCTCCCTCGTGTTCCCCAAACCCCCGCTCATGCTCCGTGTCTCCCGACTGTTGCCCCCCATCCTCCGCTCATGCCCCGTGTCTCCCTCATGTTGTCCCCCACCCCCTGGTCATGACCCGTGTCTACCTCCTGTTACCTCCCACCCCCCGCTCATGCCCCGTGTCACTCTCCTGTTATTCCCCAGCCCCGCTCATGCCTATTGTCTCCCTGCGGTTGTCCCCCACCCCCGCTCATGCCCCGTGTCTCTCTAACGTTGCCCCCCCGCTCATGCCCCATGTCTCCCTGCTGTTGCCCCCACCCCCTGGTCATGCCTCGTGTCTCTCTCATGTTGCCCCCACCTCCCTCTCACACCCCGTGTCTCTCTCCTGATACCCCCCCACACTCCGCTCATGCCCCGTGTCTCTCTCCTGTTGCCCCCACCCCCGCTCATGCCCCATGTCTTTCTCCTGTTACCCACACCCCCCTCTCATGCCCCCTGTCTCCCTACTGTTGCCCCCCACCCCCCGGTCATGCCCTGTGTCTCCCTGCTGTTGCCCCCAACCCCCGCTCATGCCCCCTGTCTCTCTCCTGTTACCCCCCACCCGCCGCTCATGCCCCGTGTCTCCCTGCTGTTGTCCCCCACCCCCCGCTCATGCCCCGTGTCTCCCTGCTGTTGCCCCCCACCACCCGCTCATGCACCGTGTCTCTCTCATGTTACCCGCACCCCCCTCTCATGCCCTGTGTCTCTCTCCTGTTACCCCCACCCCCCTTTCATGCCCCGTATCTCTCTCCTGTTGCCGCCACCCCCCGGTCATGCCCCGTGTCTCCCTGCTGTAGCCCCCCAAGCCCTGCTCATGCCCGTGTCTCCCTCCTTTTACCCCGACCCCCCGGTCATGCCCTGTGTCTCTCTCCTGTTGCCCCCCACCCCCAGTCATGCCCTGTGTCTCCCTGCTGTTGCCCCCCACCCCCGCTCATGCCCTGTGTCTCTCTCCTGTTCCCCCATCCCTGCTCATGCCTCGTGTCTCCCCTGAATCCCCCCCCGCTCATTCCCCGTGTCTCCCTGCTGTTGACCCCCCACTCATGCCCCGTGTCTCTCTCCTGTTACCCCCACCCCCTGGTTTTGCCCCGTGTCTCCCTGCTGTTGCCCCTCTCCCCACACTCATGCCCTGTGTCTCTCTGCTGTTGCCCCCCAACCGCCTGGTCATGCCCTGTGTCTCCCTGCTGTTGCCCCCACTCATGCCCTGTGTCTCTCTCGTGTTCCCCCCACCCCCCGGTCATGCACCGTGTCTCCCTGCTGTTGCACCCCACCCCCACTCATGCCCCATGTCTCCCTGCTATTGCCCCCCACCCCACGCTCATGCTCTGTGTCTCTCTCTCCTGTTGCCCCCACCCCCCGCTCATGCCCCGTGTCTCTCTCTTCTTCCCCCCACACCCCGCTTATGCCTCATTTCTCTTTCTCTCCTATACCCCCATGCTCCACTCATGCCCTGTCTCCCTGCTGTTGCCCCCCACCCACCACTCATGTCCCGTGTCTCCCTGCTGTTGCCACCCCACCCCCGCTCATGCTCCGTGTCTCCCTGCTGTTGCCCCCAACCCCCACTCATGCCCTGTGTCTCTCTCCTGTTGCCCCCCACCCCCGTTCATGCCGTGTCTCCCTGCTGTTGCCCCCCACCGCCTCCACATGCCCAGTGTCTCTCTCCTGTTCCCCCCACCCCTGCTCATGCCTCGTGTCTCCCCTGTTTCCCCCCACCCTCCGCTCATTCCCTGTGTCTCCCTGCTGTTGCCCCCCACCCGAGCTCATGCCCTGTCTCTCTCTCCTGTTACCCACCACCCCTGGTCATGCATGCCCCGTGTCTCCTTGCTGTTGCCCCATCCCCCGCTCATGCCTCATGTCTCTCTCCTGTTACCCCCCCACCCCCCACTCATGCCTCGTGTCTCTCTCCTGTTGCCCCCCCACCCCCCGTCATGCCCCGTGTCTCCCTGCTGTTGCCCCGCGCCCCCCGCTCATGTCCCGTGTCTCCCTCCTGTTACCCCCACCCCCGTTCATGCCCTGTGTCTCCCTGCTGTTGCCCCCCACCGCCCGCTCATGCCCAGTGTCTCTCTCCTGTTCCCCCCACCCCTGCTCATGCCTTGTGTCTCCCCTGTTCCCCCCACCCCCGCTCATTCCCCATGTCTCCCTGCTGTTGCCCCCCACTCATGCCCCGTGTCTCTCTCCTGTTACCCCCACCCCTCTTATGCCCCGAGTCTCCCTCCTGTTGCCCCCCCTCTTCATGCCCCATGTCTCTCTCCTGTTACCCCCCACCCCCTGGTTTTGCCCCGTGTCTCCCTGCTGTTGCCCCTCTCCCCCGCTCATGCCCCATGTCTCTCCCTGTTACCCCCCACCCCCCACTCATGCCCTGTGTCTCTCTGCTGTTGCCCCCCCACTGCCTGGTCATGCCCTGTGTCTCCCTGCTGTTGCCCCCACTCATGCCCCGTGTCTCTCTCGTGTTCCGCCCCACCCCCCGGTCATGCACCGTGTCTCCCTGCTGTTGCACCCCACCCCCGCTCATGCTCTGTGTCTCTCTCTCCTGTTGCTCCCCACCCACCACTCATGTCCCGTGTCTCCCTGCTGTTGCCCCCCTCCGCTCATGCCCCGTGTCTCCCTGCTGTTGCCCCCCACCCCCCACTCATGCCCTGTGTCTCTCTCCTGTTACTCTCCCACCCCCTCTCATGCCCTGTGTCTCTCTCTTGTTACCCCCACCCCCTCTCATGCCCTGTGTCTCTCCTGTTGCCCCCCACCTCCCGGTCATGCCCCGTGTCTCCCTGCTGTTGCCCCCATCCCCGCTCATGCCCCGTGTCTCTCTCCTGTTACCCCCATCCCCGCTCATGCCCCATGTCTCCCTGCTGTTGCCCCCCAACCCCCGGTCATGCTCTGTGTCTCCCTGCTGTTGCCCTCCACACCCGCTCATGCCCAGTGTCTCCCTGCTGTTGCCCCCCACCCCCCACTCATGCACCGTGTCTCTCTCCTGTTACCCCCCACCCCCCTCTCATGTCCCATGTCTCCCTTGTGTTCCCCCCACCCCCCGCTCATGCACCTTGTCTCCCTGCTGTTGCCCCCACCCCCTCTCATGCCCCGTGTCTCTTTCCTGTTGCCCCCCACCGCCGGTCATGCCTCGTGTCTCCCTGCTGTTGCCCCCCAACCCCCGCTCATGCCCCGTCTCCCCCTCCTGTTACCTCCCACCCCCCAGTCATGCCCCGTGTCTCGCTCTTGTTTCCCCCAACTTCCGGTCATGCCCTGTGTCTCCCTGCTGTTGCCCCCCACCCCCCGCTCATGCCCTGTGTCTCTCTCCTGTTCCCCCTACCCCGCGGTCATGCCCTGTGTCTCCCTGCTGTTGCCCCCCACCCCCCGGTAATGCCCTGTGTCTCCCTGCTGTTGCCCCCCACCCACCGCTCATGCCCTGTGTCTATCTCCTGTTCCCCCTACCCCCCGGTTATGCCCCGTGTCTCCCTGCTGTTGCCCCTCACCCCCCGCTCATGCCCGTGTCTCCCTGCCATTGCCCCCACCCCCCGCTCATTCCTCATGTCTCTCTCCTGTTACCCCCCACCCCCCGCTCATGCCCAGTGTCTCTCTCCTGTTACCCCCCACCCCCATCTCATGCCCTGTGTCTCCCTGCTGTTGCCCCCCACCCTCCACTCATGTCCCGTGTCTCCCTGCTGTTGCCCCATCCCCCGCTCATGCCCCTTGTCTCTCTCCTGTTACCCCCTACCCCCCTCTCATGCCCCGTGTGTCTCTCCTGTTGCCCCCCACCCCGATCATGCCCCGTGTCTCCCTGCTGTTGCCCCCCACCCCCGCTCATGCCCCGTGTCTCTCCCCTGTTACCCCCACCCCCGCTCCTGCACTGCGTCTCTCTGCTGTTGCCCCCACCCCCAGTATGCCCCGTGTCTCCCTGCTGTTGCCCCCACCCCCGCTCATGCTCCGTGTCTCCCTGCTGTTGCCCCCACCCCCCGCTCAAGCCTTGTGTCTCTCTCCTGTTACCCCCACCCTCATGCCCTGTGTCTCCCTCATGTTCCCCCCACCCCCTGCTCATGCCCCGTGTCTCCCTGCTGTTGCCCCCCACTCTCTCTCTTGCCCCGTGTCTCTCTCCTGTTGCCCCCCACCCCCGGTCATGCCCGTGTCTCCCTGCTGTTTCCCCACACCACCGCTCATGCCCCGTGTCTCCCTCCTGTTACCCCCAACCCCGTTCATGCCCCGTGTCTCCCTGCTGTTTCCCCACACCCCCGCTCATGCCCCGTGTCTCCCTCCTGTTACCCCCACCCCCGTTCATGCCCTGTGTCTCCCTGCTGTTGCCCCCCACTGCCCGCACATGCCCAGTGTCTCTCTCCTGTTCCCCCCACCCCTGCTCATGCCTTGTGTCTCCCCTGTTCCCCCCCACCCCCGCTCATTCCCTGTGTCTCCCTGCTGTTGCCCCCACCCCCACTCATGCCCTGTGCATCTCTGCTGTTACCCACCACCCCTGGTCATGCCCCGTGTCTCCTTGCTGTTGCCCCCACCCCCCGCTCATGCCTCGTGTCTCTCTCCTGTTACCCCCTACCCCCCTCTCATGTCCCATGTCTCTCTCCTGTTGCTCCCCCACCCCCCGGTCTTGCACCGTGTCTCCCTGCTGTTGCCCCGCACCCCCCGCTCATGCCCCGTGTCTCCCTCCTGTTACCCCCACCCCCGTTCATGCCCTGTGTCTCCCTGCTGTTGCCCCCCACGGCCCGCTCATGCCCAGTGTCTCTCTGCTGTTCCCCCCACCCCTGCTCATGCCTCGTGTCTCCCCTGTTCCCCCACCCCCGCTCATTCCCCATGTCTCCCTGCTGTTGCCCCCCGCTCATGCCCCGTGTCTCTCTCCTGTTACCCCCCACCCCCTGGTTTTGCCCCGTGTCTCCCTGCTGTTGCCCCTCTCCCCCGCTCATGCCCCATGTCTCTCCCTGTTACCCCCCACCCCCCACTCATGCCCTGTGTCTCTCTGCTGTTGCCCCCCCACTGCCTGGTCATGCCCTGTGTCTCCCTGCTGTTGCCCCCACTCATGCCCCGTGTCTCTCTCGTGTTCCGCCCCACCCCCCGGTCATGCACCGTGTCTCCCTGCTGTTGCACCCCACCCCCGCTCATGCTCTGTGTCTCTCTCTCCTGTTGCTCCCCACCCACCACTCATGTCCCGTGTCTCCCTGCTGTTGCCCCCCTCCGCTCATGCCGCGTGTCTCCCTGCTGTTGCCGCCCACCCCCCACTCATGCCCTGTGTCTCACTCCTGTTACTCTCCCACCCCCTCTCATGCCCTGTGTCTCCCTCTTGTTACCCCCACCCCCTCTCATGCCCTGTGTCTCTCCTGTTGCCCCCCACCTCCCGGTCATGCCCCGTGTCTCCCTGCTGTTGCCCCCATCCCCGCTCATGCCCCGTGTCTCTCTCCTGTTACCCCATCCCCGCTCATGCCCCATGTCTCCCTGCTGTTGCCCCCCAACCCCCAGTCATGCTCTGTGTCTCACTGCTGTTGCCCTCCACACCCGCTCATGCCCAGTGTCTCCCTGCTGTTGCCCCCCACCCCCCACTCATGCACCGTGTCTCTCTCCTGTTACCCCCCACCCCCCTCTCATGTCCCATGTCTCCCTTGTGTTCCCCCCACCCCCCACTCATGCACCTTGTCTCCCTGCTGTTGCCCCCACCCCCTCTCATGCCCCGTGTCTCTTTCCTGTTGCCCCCCACCGCCGGTCATGCCTCGTGTCTCCCTGCTGTTGCCCCCCAACCCCCGCTCATGCCCCGTCTCCCCCTCCTGTTACCTCCCACCCCCCAGTCATGCCCCGTGTCTCGCTCTTGTTTCCCCCAACTTCCGGTCATGCCCTGTGTCTCCCTGCTGTTGCCCCCCACCCCCCGCTCATGCCCTGTGTCTCTCTCCTGTTCCCCCTACCCCCCGGTCATGCCCTGTGTCTCCCTGCTGTTGCCCCCCACCCCCCGGTAATGCCCTGTGTCTCCCTGCTGTTGCCCCCCACCCACCGCTCATGCCCTGTGTCTATCTCCTGTTCCCCCTACCCCCCGGTTATGCCCCGTGTCTCCCTGCTGTTGCCCCTCACCCCCGCTCATGCCCGTGTCTCCCTGCCATTGCCCCACCCCCCGCTCATTCCTCATGTCTCTCTCCTGTTACCCCCCCACCCCCCGCTCATGCCCAGTGTCTCTCTCCTGTTACCCCCCACCCCCATCTCATGCCCTGTGTCTCCCTGCTGTTGCCCCCCACCCTCCACTCATGTCCCGTGTCTCCCTGCTGTTGCCCCATCCCCCGCTCATGCCCCTTGTCTCTCTCCTGTTAACCTCCCACCCCCCTCTAATGCCCTGTGTCTCTCTCCTGTTACCCCCTACCCCCCTCTCATGCCCCGTGTGTCTCTCCTGTTGCCCCCCACCCCGATCATGCCCCGTGTCTCCCTGCTGTTGCCCCCACCCCCGCTCATGCCCCGTGTCTCTCCCCTGTTACCCCCACCCCCGCTCCTGCCCTGTGTCTCTCTGCTGTTGCCCCCACCCCCAGTATGCCCCGTGTCTCCCTGCTGTTGCCCCCCACCCCCGCTCATGCTCCGTGTCTCCCTGCTGTTGCCCCCACCCCCCGCTCAAGCCCTGTGTCTCTCTCCTGTTACCCGCACCCTCATGCCCTGTGTCTCCCTCATGTTCCCCCCACCCCCTGCTCATGCCCCGTGTCTCCCTGCTGTTGCCCCCCACCCTCTCTCTTGCCCCGTGTCCCTCTCCTGTTGCCCCCCACCTCCGGTCATGCCCGTGTCTCCCTGCTGTTTCCCCACACCCCCCGCTCATGCCCCGTGTCTCCCTCCTGTTACCCCCAACCCCGTTCATGCCCCGTGTCTCCCTGCTGTTTCCCCACACCCCCGCTCATGCCCCGTGTCTCCCTCCTGTTACCCCCACCCCGTTCATGCCCTGTGTCTCCCTGCTGTTGCCCCCCACTGCCCGCACATGCCCAGTGTCTCTCTCCTGTTCCCCCCACCCCTGCTCATGCCTTGTGTCTCCCCTGTTCCCCCCCACCCCCCGCTCATTCCCTGTGTCTCCCTGCTGTTGCCCCCACCCCCACTCATGCCCTGTGCATCTCTCCTGTTACCCACCACCCCTGGTCATGCCCCGTGTCTCCTTGCTGTTGCCCCCACCCCCGCTCATGCCTCGTGTCTCTCTCCTGTTACCCCCTACCGCCCTCTCATGTCCCATGTCTCTCTCCTGTTGCTCCCCCACCCCCCGGTCTTGCACCGTGTCTCCCTGCTGTTGCCCCGCACCCCCCGCTCATGCCCCGTGTCTCCCTCCTGTTACCCCCACCCCCGTTCATGCCCTGTGTCTCCCTGCTGTTGCCCCCCACGGCCCGCTCATGCCCAGTGTCTCTCTGCTGTTCCCCCCACCCCTGCTCATGCCTCGTGTCTCCCCTGTTCCCCCACCCCCGCTCATTCCCTGTGTCTCTCTCCTGTTACTCTCCCACCCCCTCTCATGCCCTGTGTCTCTCTCTTGTTACCCCCACCCCCTCTCATGCCCTGTGTCTCTCCTGTTGCCCCCCACCTCCCGGTCATGCCCCGTGGCTCCCTGCTGTTGCCCCCATCCCCGCTCATGCCCCGTGTCTCTCTCCTGTTACCCCCATCCCCGCTCATGCCCCATGTCTCCCTGCTGTTGCCCCCCAACCCCCGGTCATGCTCTGTGTCTCCCTGCTGTTGCCCTGCACACCCGCTCATGCCCAGTGTCTCCCTGCTGTTGCCCCCCACCCCCCACTCATGCACCGTGTCTCTCTCCTGTTACCCCCCACCCCCCTCTCATGTCCCATGTCTCCCTTGTGTTCCCCCCACCCCCCGCTCATGCACCTTGTCTCCCTGCTGTTGCCCCCACCCCCTCTCATGCCCCGTGTCTCTTTCCTGTTGCCCCCCACCGCCGGTCATGCCTCGTGTCTCCCTGCTGTTGCCCCCCAACCCCCGCTCATGCCCCGTCTCCCCCTCCTGTTACCTCCCACCCCCCAGTCATGCCCCGTGTCTCGCTCTTGTTTCCCCCAACTTCCGGTCATGCCCTGTGTCTCCCTGCTGTTGCCCCCCACCCCCCGCTCATGCCCTGTGTCTCTCTCCTGTTCCCCCTACCCCCCGGTCATGCCCTGTGTCTCCCTGCTGTTGCCCCCCACCCCCCGGTAATGCCCTGTGTCTCCCTGCTGTTGCCCCCCACCCACCGCTCATGCCCTGTGTCTATCTCCTGTTCCCCCTACCCCCTGGTTATGCCCCGTGTCTCCCTGCTGTTGCCCCTCACCCCCCGCTCATGCCCGTGTCTCCCTGCCATTGCCCCCACCCCCCGCTCATTCCTCATGTCTCTCTCCTGTTACCCCCCACCCCCCGCTCATGCCCAGTGTCTCTCTCCTGTTACCCCCCACCTCCATCTCATGCCCTGTGTCTCCCTGCTGTTGCCCCCCACCCTCCACTCATGTCCCGTGTCTCCCTGCTGTTGCCCCATCCCCCGCTCATGCCCCTTGTCTCTCTCCTGTTAACCTCCCACCCCCCTCTAATGCCCTGTGTCTCTCTCCTGTTACCCCCTACCCCCCTCTCATGCCCCGTGTGTCTCTCCTGTTGCCCCCCACCCCGATCATGCCCCGTGTCTCCCTGCTGTTGCCCCCCACCCCCGCTCATGCCCCGTGTCCCTCCCCTGTTACCCCCACCCCCGTTACTGCCCTGTGTCTCTCTGCTGTTGCCCCCACCCCCAGTATGCCCCGTGTCTCCCTGCTGTTGCCCCCCACCCCCGCTCATGCTCCGTGTCTCCCTGCTGTTGCCCCCACCCCCCGCTCAAGCCCTGTGTCTCTCTCCTGTTACCCCCACCCTCATGCCCTGTGTCTCCCTCATGTTCCCCCCACCCCCTGCTCATGCCCCGTGTCTCCCTGCTGTTGCCCCCCACCCTCTCTCTTGCCCCGTGTCTCTCTCCTGTTGCCCCCCACCCCCGGTCATGCCCGTGTCTCCCTGCTGTTTCCCCACACCCCCCGCTCATGCCCCGTGTCTCCCTCCTGTTACCCCCAACCCCGTTCATGCCCCGTGTCTCCCTGCTGTTTCCCCACACCCCCGCTCATGCCCCGTGTCTCCCTCCTGTTACCCCCACCCCCGTTCATGCCCTGTGTCTCCCTGCTGTTGCCCCCCACTGCCCGCACATGCCCAGTGTCTCTCTCCTGTTCCCCCCACCCCTGCTCATGCCTTGTGTCTCCCCTGTTCCCCCCACCCCCCGCTCATTCCCTGTGTCTCCCTGCTGTTGCCCCCACCCCCACTCATGCCCTGTGCATCTCTCCTGTTACCCACCACCCCTGGTCATGCCCCGTGTCTCCTTGCTGTTGCCCCCACCCCCCGCTCATGCCTCGTGTCTCTCTCCTGTTACCCCCTACCCCCCTCTCATGTCCCATGTCTCTCTCCTGTTGCTCCCCCACCCCCCCGTCTTGCACCGTGTCTCCCTGCTGTTACCCCGCACCCCCCGCTCATGCCCCGTGTCTCCCTCCTGTTACCCCCACCCCCGTTCATGCCCTGTGTCTCCCTGCTGTTGCCCCCCACGGCCCGCTCATGCCCAGTGTCTCTCTGCTGTTCAACCCACCCCTGCTCATGCCTCGTGTCTCCCCTGTTCCCCCACCCCCGCTCATTCCCCATGTCTCCCTGCTGTTGCCCCCCGCTCATGCCCCGTGTCTCTCTCCTGTTACCCCCACCCCCTCTTATGCCCCGAGTCTCCCTCCTGTTGCCCCCCACCCCCTTCTCATGCCCCGTGTCTCTCTCCTGTTACCCCCACCCCCTGATTTTGCCCCGTGTCTCCCTGCTGTTACCCCTCAACCCCCGCTCATGCCCCGTGTCTCTCCCCTGTTACCCCCCACTCATGCCCTGTGTCTCTCTGCTGTTGCCCCCCACCCCTGGTCATGCCTGTGTCTCCCTGCTGTTGCGCCCCACCCCCCGATCATGCCCCATGTATCCCTGCTGTTGCCCCCCACCACCCGCTCATGTCCCGTGTCTATCTCCTGTTACCCCCACCCCCTCTCATGCCCCGTGTCTCCCTGCTGTTGCCCCCCACCCCCCTCTCATTCCCTGTGTCTCTCTCCTGTTGCCCCCCACACCCGGTCATGCCCCGTGTCTTCTTGCTGTTGGCCCCCACTCCCTGCTCATGCCCCGTGTCTCTCTCCTGTTACCCCCCACCCCCCGGTCATGCCCCGTGTCTCCCTGCTGTTGCCCCCGCTCATGCCCCGTGTCTCCCTCATGTTCCCCCCACACCCCGCTCATGTCCCGTGTCTCCCTGCTGTTGCCCCCCACCCCCTCTCATGCCCCCTGTCTCTCTCCTGTTACCCCCCCACCCCCTCTCATGCCCCGTGTCTCCCTTCTGTTGCCCCCCACCCCCCGCTCATGCCCCGTGTCTCCCTGCTGTTGCCCCCCACTCCCGCTCATGCCCCGTGTCTCTCTACTGTTACCCCCCACCCCCCGCTCATGCCCTGTGTCTCTCTCCTGTTACCCCCCACCCACCTCTCATGCCCCGTGTCTCGCTCCGTTTGCCCCCCACCCCCTGGTCATGCCTTGTCTTCCTGCTGTTGTCCCCCACCCCCTGCTCATGCCCTGTGTCTCTCTCCTCTTACCCCCCACCCCCGCTCATGACCCGTGTCTCCCTCCTGTTGCCCCCGCTCATGCCCCGTGTCTCTCTCCTGTTACCCCCCGGTCATGCCCCGTGTCTCCCTGCTGTTGCCCCCCACCCCCCGTTCATGCTCTGTGTGTCTCTCCTGTTACCCCCACCCGCTCATGCTCCGTGTCTTTCTCCTGTTGCCCACCTGCTCATGCCCTGTGTCTCCCTGCTGTTGCCCCTCCCCCCCACTCATGCCACGTGTCTCTCTCCTGCTACCCCCACCTCCCTCTCATGCACCGTGTCTCCCTCGTGTTCCCCCCACCCCCGATCATGTCCTGTGACTCCCTGCTGTTGCCTCCCACCCCTGCTCATGCCCCATGTCTCCCTGATGTTGCCCCAACCCCCCGCTCATGCCCGGTGTCTCTCTCCTGTTACCCCCCACCCCCCGCTCATGCCCTGTGTCTCTCTCCTGTTACCCCCCACCCACCTCTCATGCCCCGTGTCTCGCTCCGTTTGCCCCCCCCTGATCATGCCTTGTCTTCCTGCTGTTGGCCCCCACCCCCCGCTCATGCCCCATGTCTCTCTCCTGTTACCCCCCACCCCCGCTCATGCCCCGTGTCTCCCTCCTGTTGCCCCCGCTCATGCCCCGTGTCTCTCTCCTGTTACCCCCCACCCCCCGTCATGCCCCGTGTCTCCCTGCTGTTGCCCTCCACCCCCTGCTCATGTCCGTGTCTCTCTCCTGTTACCCGCCACCCCCTCTCATGACCCGTGCCTCTCTCCTGTTGACCCCAATCCCCGGTCATGCCCCGTGTCTCCCTGCTGTTGCCCCGTGTCTCTCTCCTGTTGCCTCGCACCCCCCAGTCATGCCCCGTGTCTCCATGCTTTTGCCCCCCACCCCCCACTCATGCCCCGTGTCTCCCTCCTGTTACCCCCACCCCCGTTCATGCCCTGTGTCTCCCTGCTGTTGCCCCCCACTGCCCGCACATGCCCAGTGTCTCTCTCCTGTTCCCCCCACCCCTGCTCATGCCTTGTGTCTCCCCTGTTCCCCCCCACCCCCCGCTCATTCCCTGTGTCTCCCTGCTGTTGCCCCCCACCCCCACTCATGCCCTCTGCATCTCTCCTGTTACCCACCACCCCTGGTCATGACCCGTGTCTCCTTGCTGTTGCCCCCACCCCCCGCTCATGCCTCGTGTCTCTCTCCTGTTACCCCCTACCCCCCTCTCATGTCCCATGTCTCTCTCCTGTTGCTCCCCCACCCCCCGGTCTTGCACCGTGTCTCCCTGCTGTTGCCCCGCACCCCCCGCTCATGCCCCGTGTCTCCCTCCTGTTACCCCCACCCCCGTTCATGCCCTGTGTCTCCCTGCTGTTGCCCCCCACCGCCCGCTCATGCCCAGTGTCTCTCTGCTGTTCCCCCCACCCCTGCTCATGCCTCGTGTCTGCCCTGTTCCCTCCCACCCCCGCTCATTCCCGTTGTCTCCCTGCTGTTACCCCCCGCTCATGCCCCGTGTCTCTCTCCTGTTACCCCCACCCCCTCTTATGCCCCGAGTCTCGCTCCTGTTGCCCCCACCCCCTGCTCATGCCCCGTGTCTCTCTCCTGTTACCCCCACCCCCTGATTTTGCCCCGTGTCTCCCTGCTGTTACCCCTCAACCCCCGCTCATGCCCCGTGTCTCCTTGCTGTTGCCCCCACCCCCCGCTCATGCCTCGTGTCTCTCTCCTGTTACCCCCTAGCCCCCTCTCATGTCCCATGTCTCTCTCCTGTTGCTCCCCCACCCCCCGGTCTTGCACTGTGTCTCCCTGCTGTTGCCCCGCACCCCCCCGCTCATGCCCCATGTCTCCCTCCTGTTACCCCCACCCCCGTTCATGCCCTGTGTCTCCCTGCTGTTGCCCCCCACTGCCCGCTCATGCCCAGTGTCTCTCTGCTGTTCCCCCCACCCCTGCTCATGCCTCGTGTCTCCCCCTTTCCCCCCCACCCCGGCTCATTCCCCATGTCTCCCTGCTGTTGCCCCCCGCTCATGCCCCGTGTCTCTCTCCTGTTACCCCCACCCCCTCTTATGCCCCGAGTCTCCGTCCTGTTGCCCCCCACCCCCTGCTCATGCACCGTGTCTCTCTCCTGTTACCCCCACCCCCTGATTTTGCCCCGTTTCTCCCTGCTGTTACCCCTCAACCCCCGCTCATGCCCCGTGTCTCTCCCCTGTTACCCCCCACTCATGCCCTGTGTCTCTCTGCTGTTGCCCCCCACCCCTGGTCATGCCCGTGTCTCCCTGCTGTTGCGCCCCACCCCCCGATCATGCCCCATGTCTCCCTGCTGTTGCCCCCCACCACCCGCTCATGTCCCGTGTCTATCTCCTGTTACCCCCACCCCCTCTCATGCCCCGTGTCTCCCTGCTGTTGCCCCCCACCCCCCTCTCATTCCCTGTGTCTCTCTCCTGTTACCCCCCCACCCCCGGTCATGCCCCGTGTCTCCCTGCTGTTGCCCTCGCTCATGCCCCGTGTCTCCCTCATGTTCCCCCCACCCCCGCTCATGTCCCGTGTCTCCCTGCTGTTGCCCCCCACCCCCTCTCATGCCCCGTGTCTCTCTCCTGTTACCCCCCACCCCCGGTCATGCCCCGTGTCTCCCTGCTGTTGCCCTCGCTCATGCCCCGTGTCTCCCTCATGTTCCCCCCACCCCCCTCTCATGCCCCGTGTCTCCCTACTGTTGCCCCCCACCCCCCGCTCATGCCCCGTGTCTCCCTGCTGTTGCCCCCCACTCCCGCTCATGCCCCGTGTCTCTCTACAGTTACCCCCCAGCTCATGCCTGTGTCTCTCTCCTGTTACCCCCCACCCACCTCTCATGCCCCGTGTCTCGCTCTGTTTGCCCCCACCCCCTGGTCATGCCTTGTCTTCCTGCTGTTGGCCCCCACCCCCTGCTCATGCCCTGTGTCTCTCTCCTGTTACCCCCCACCCCCGCTCATGCCCCATGTCTCCCTCCTGTTGCCCCCGCTCATGCCCCGTGTCTCTCTCCTGTTACCCCCGACCCCTCGGTCATGCCCCGTGTCTCCCTGCTGTTGCCCCCCACCCCCGTTCATGCTCTGTGTGTCTCTCCTGTTACCCCCACCCCGCTCATGCTCCGTGTCTTTCTCCTGTTGCCCACCCGCTCATGCCCTGTGTCTCCCTGCTGTTGCCCCTCCCCGCCACTCATGCCCCGTGTCTCTCTCCTGCTACCCCCCACCTCCCTCTCATGCACCGTGTCTCCCTCGTGTTCCCCCCACCCCCGATCATGTCCTGTAACTCCCTGCTGTTGCCCCCCACGGCCCGCTCATGCCCAGTGTCTCTCTGCTGTTCAACCCACCCCTGCTCATGCCTCGTGTCTCCCCTGTTCCCCCACCCCCGCTCATTCCCCATGTCTCCCTGCTGTTGCCCCCCGCTCATGCCCCGTGTCTCTCTCCTGTTACCCCCACCCCCTCTTATGCCCCGAGTCTCCCTCCTGTTGCCCCCCACCCCCTTCTCATGCCCCGTGTCTCTCTCCTGTTACCCCCACCCCCTGATTTTGCCCCGTGTCTCCCTGCTGTTACCCCTCAACCCCCGCTCATGCCCCGTGTCTCTCCCCTGTTACCCCCCACTCATGCCCTGTGTCTCTCTGCTGTTGCCCCCCACCCCTGGTCATGCCTGTGTCTCCCTGCTGTTGCGCCCCACCCCCCGATCATGCCCCATGTATCCCTGCTGTTGCCCCCCACCACCCGCTCATGTCCCGTGTCTATCTCCTGTTACCCCCACCCCCTCTCATGCCCCGTGTCTCCCTGCTGTTGCCCCCCACCCCCCTCTCATTCCCTGTGTCTCTCTCCTGTTGCCCCCCACACCCGGTCATGCCCCGTGTCTTCTTGCTGTTGGCCCCCACTCCCTGCTCATGCCCCGTGTCTCTCTCCTGTTACCCCCCACCCCCCGGTCATGCCCCGTGTCTCCCTGCTGTTGCCCCCGCTCATGCCCCGTGTCTCCCTCATGTTCCCCCCACACCCCGCTCATGTCCCGTGTCTCCCTGCTGTTGCCCCCCACCCCCTCTCATGCCCCCTGTCTCTCTCCTGTTACCCCCCCACCCCCTCTCATGCCCCGTGTCTCCCTTCTGTTGCCCCCCACCCCCCGCTCATGCCCCGTGTCTCCCTGCTGTTGCCCCCCACTCCCGCTCATGCCCCGTGTCTCTCTACTGTTACCCCCCACCCCCCGCTCATGCCCTGTGTCTCTCTCCTGTTACCCCCCACCCACCTCTCATGCCCCGTGTCTCGCTCCGTTTGCCCCCCACCCCCTGGTCATGCCTTGTCTTCCTGCTGTTGTCCCCCACCCCCTGCTCATGCCCTGTGTCTCTCTCCTCTTACCCCCCACCCCCGCTCATGACCCGTGTCTCCCTCCTGTTGCCCCCGCTCATGCCCCGTGTCTCTCTCCTGTTACCCCCCGGTCATGCCCCGTGTCTCCCTGCTGTTGCCCCCCACCCCCCGTTCATGCTCTGTGTGTCTCTCCTGTTACCCCCACCCGCTCATGCTCCGTGTCTTTCTCCTGTTGCCCACCTGCTCATGCCCTGTGTCTCCCTGCTGTTGCCCCTCCCCCCCACTCATGCCACGTGTCTCTCTCCTGCTACCCCCACCTCCCTCTCATGCACCGTGTCTCCCTCGTGTTCCCCCCACCCCCGATCATGTCCTGTGACTCCCTGCTGTTGCCTCCCACCCCTGCTCATGCCCCATGTCTCCCTGATGTTGCCCCAACCCCCCGCTCATGCCCGGTGTCTCTCTCCTGTTACCCCCCACCCCCCGCTCATGCCCTGTGTCTCTCTCCTGTTACCCCCCACCCACCTCTCATGCCCCGTGTCTCGCTCCGTTTGCCCCCCCCTGATCATGCCTTGTCTTCCTGCTGTTGGCCCCCACCCCCCGCTCATGCCCCATGTCTCTCTCCTGTTACCCCCCACCCCCGCTCATGCCCCGTGTCTCCCTCCTGTTGCCCCCGCTCATGCCCCGTGTCTCTCTCCTGTTACCCCCCACCCCCCGTCATGCCCCGTGTCTCCCTGCTGTTGCCCTCCACCCCCTGCTCATGTCCGTGTCTCTCTCCTGTTACCCGCCACCCCCTCTCATGACCCGTGCCTCTCTCCTGTTGACCCCAATCCCCGGTCATGCCCCGTGTCTCCCTGCTGTTGCCCCGTGTCTCTCTCCTGTTGCCTCGCACCCCCCAGTCATGCCCCGTGTCTCCATGCTTTTGCCCCCCACCCCCCACTCATGCCCCGTGTCTCCCTCCTGTTACCCCCACCCCCGTTCATGCCCTGTGTCTCCCTGCTGTTGCCCCCCACTGCCCGCACATGCCCAGTGTCTCTCTCCTGTTCCCCCCACCCCTGCTCATGCCTTGTGTCTCCCCTGTTCCCCCCCACCCCCCGCTCATTCCCTGTGTCTCCCTGCTGTTGCCCCCCACCCCCACTCATGCCCTCTGCATCTCTCCTGTTACCCACCACCCCTGGTCATGACCCGTGTCTCCTTGCTGTTGCCCCCACCCCCCGCTCATGCCTCGTGTCTCTCTCCTGTTACCCCCTACCCCCCTCTCATGTCCCATGTCTCTCTCCTGTTGCTCCCCCACCCCCCGGTCTTGCACCGTGTCTCCCTGCTGTTGCCCCGCACCCCCCGCTCATGCCCCGTGTCTCCCTCCTGTTACCCCCACCCCCGTTCATGCCCTGTGTCTCCCTGCTGTTGCCCCCCACCGCCCGCTCATGCCCAGTGTCTCTCTGCTGTTCCCCCCACCCCTGCTCATGCCTCGTGTCTGCCCTGTTCCCTCCCACCCCCGCTCATTCCCGTTGTCTCCCTGCTGTTACCCCCCGCTCATGCCCCGTGTCTCTCTCCTGTTACCCCCACCCCCTCTTATGCCCCGAGTCTCGCTCCTGTTGCCCCCACCCCCTGCTCATGCCCCGTGTCTCTCTCCTGTTACCCCCACCCCCTGATTTTGCCCCGTGTCTCCCTGCTGTTACCCCTCAACCCCCGCTCATGCCCCGTGTCTCCTTGCTGTTGCCCCCACCCCCCGCTCATGCCTCGTGTCTCTCTCCTGTTACCCCCTAGCCCCCTCTCATGTCCCATGTCTCTCTCCTGTTGCTCCCCCACCCCCCGGTCTTGCACTGTGTCTCCCTGCTGTTGCCCCGCACCCCCCCGCTCATGCCCCATGTCTCCCTCCTGTTACCCCCACCCCCGTTCATGCCCTGTGTCTCCCTGCTGTTGCCCCCCACTGCCCGCTCATGCCCAGTGTCTCTCTGCTGTTCCCCCCACCCCTGCTCATGCCTCGTGTCTCCCCCTTTCCCCCCCACCCCGGCTCATTCCCCATGTCTCCCTGCTGTTGCCCCCCGCTCATGCCCCGTGTCTCTCTCCTGTTACCCCCACCCCCTCTTATGCCCCGAGTCTCCGTCCTGTTGCCCCCCACCCCCTGCTCATGCACCGTGTCTCTCTCCTGTTACCCCCACCCCCTGATTTTGCCCCGTTTCTCCCTGCTGTTACCCCTCAACCCCCGCTCATGCCCCGTGTCTCTCCCCTGTTACCCCCCACTCATGCCCTGTGTCTCTCTGCTGTTGCCCCCCACCCCTGGTCATGCCCGTGTCTCCCTGCTGTTGCGCCCCACCCCCCGATCATGCCCCATGTCTCCCTGCTGTTGCCCCCCACCACCCGCTCATGTCCCGTGTCTATCTCCTGTTACCCCCACCCCCTCTCATGCCCCGTGTCTCCCTGCTGTTGCCCCCCACCCCCCTCTCATTCCCTGTGTCTCTCTCCTGTTACCCCCCCACCCCCGGTCATGCCCCGTGTCTCCCTGCTGTTGCCCTCGCTCATGCCCCGTGTCTCCCTCATGTTCCCCCCACCCCCGCTCATGTCCCGTGTCTCCCTGCTGTTGCCCCCCACCCCCTCTCATGCCCCGTGTCTCTCTCCTGTTACCCCCCACCCCCGGTCATGCCCCGTGTCTCCCTGCTGTTGCCCTCGCTCATGCCCCGTGTCTCCCTCATGTTCCCCCCACCCCCCTCTCATGCCCCGTGTCTCCCTACTGTTGCCCCCCACCCCCCGCTCATGCCCCGTGTCTCCCTGCTGTTGCCCCCCACTCCCGCTCATGCCCCGTGTCTCTCTACAGTTACCCCCCAGCTCATGCCTGTGTCTCTCTCCTGTTACCCCCCACCCACCTCTCATGCCCCGTGTCTCGCTCTGTTTGCCCCCACCCCCTGGTCATGCCTTGTCTTCCTGCTGTTGGCCCCCACCCCCTGCTCATGCCCTGTGTCTCTCTCCTGTTACCCCCCACCCCCGCTCATGCCCCATGTCTCCCTCCTGTTGCCCCCGCTCATGCCCCGTGTCTCTCTCCTGTTACCCCCGACCCCTCGGTCATGCCCCGTGTCTCCCTGCTGTTGCCCCCCACCCCCGTTCATGCTCTGTGTGTCTCTCCTGTTACCCCCACCCCGCTCATGCTCCGTGTCTTTCTCCTGTTGCCCACCCGCTCATGCCCTGTGTCTCCCTGCTGTTGCCCCTCCCCGCCACTCATGCCCCGTGTCTCTCTCCTGCTACCCCCCACCTCCCTCTCATGCACCGTGTCTCCCTCGTGTTCCCCCCACCCCCGATCATGTCCTGTAACTCCCTGCTGTTGCCTCCCACCCCTGCTCATGCCCCGTGTCTCCCTGATGTTGCCCCAACCCCCCGCTCATGCCCGGTGTCTCTCTCCTGTTACCCCCCACCCCCCGCTCATGCCCTGTGTCTCTCTCCTGTTACCCCCACCCACCTCTCATGCCCCGTGTCTCTCTACAGTTACCCCCCACCCCCCAGCTCATGCCTGTGTCTCTCTCCTGTTACCCCCCACCCACCTCTCATGCACCGTGTCTCGCTCCGTTTGCCCCCCACCCCCTGGTCATGCCTTGTCTTCCTGCTGTTGGCCCCCACCCCCTGCTCATGCCCTGTGTCTCTCTCCTGTTACCCCCACCCCCGCTCATGCCCCGTGTCTCCCTCCTGTTGCCCCTGCTCATGCCCCGTGTCTCTCTTCTGTTACCCCCGACCCCCCGGTCATGCCCCGTGTCTCCCTGCTGTTGCCCCCCACCCCCCGTTCATGCTCTGTGTGTCTCTCCTGTTACCCCCACCCCGCTCATGCTCCGTGTCTTTCTCCTGTTGCCCACCCGCTCATGCCCTGTGTCTCCCTGCTGTTGCCCCTCCCCCCCACTCATGCCCCGTGTCTCTATCCTGCTACCCCCCACCTCCCTCTCATGCACTGTGTCTCCCTCGTGTTCCCCCCACCCCCCGATCATGCCCTGTGACCCCCTGCTGTTGCCTCCCACCCCTGCTCATGCCCCGTGTCTCCCTGATGTTGCCCCCACCCCCCGCTCATGCCCGGTGTCTCTCTCCTGTTACCCCCCACCCACCTCTCATTCCCCGTGTCTCGCTCCGTTTGCCCCCCACCCCCTGGTCATGCCTTGTCTTCCTGCTGTTGGCCCCCACCCCCCGCTCATGCCCCGTGTCTCTCTCCTGTTACCCCCCACCCCCGCTCATGCCCCGTGTCTCCCTCCTGTTGCCCCCGCTCATGCCCCGTGTCTCTCTCCTGTTACCCCCCCGTCATGCCCCGTGTCTCCCTGCTGTTGCCCTCCACCCCCTGCTCATGTCCGTGTCTCTCTCCTGTTACCCGCCACCCCCTCATGACCCGTGCCTCTCTCCTGTTGACCCCCAACCCCCGCTCATGCCCCGTGTCTCTCTCCTGTTACCCCCCACCCCTGCTCATGCCCCGTGTCTCCCTTGTGTTCCCCACACCCACCGCTCATGCCCAGTGTCTCCCGACTGTTGCCCCCCACCCCCCAGTCATGCCCCGTGTCGCTCTCCTATTATTCCCCACCTCCCGCTCATGCCCATTGTCTCCCTGCTGTTGTCCCCAACCCCCCCGCTCATGCCCCGTGTCTCTCTCCTGTTGCCCCCCCGCTCATGCCCCGTGTCTCCCTGCTGTTGCCCCCACACCCTGCTCATGCCTCGTGTCTCTCATGTTGCCCCCCCACCTCCTGCGCACACCCCGTGTCTCTCTCCTGTTACCCCCACCCTCCGCTCATGCCCCGTGTCTCTCTCCTGTTGCCCCCACCCCTTTCTCATTCCCCCATGTCTCTCTCCTGTTACCCACATCCCCCTCTCATGCCCCGTGTCTCCCTGCTGTTGCCCTCACCCCCCACTCATGCCCTGTATCTCCCTGCTGTTGCCCCCCTCCGCTCATGCCCCGTGTCTCCCTGCTGTTGCCCCCCACCCCCCGCTCATGCACTGTGTCTCTCTCCAGTTACCCCCCACCCCCGCTCATGTCCCGTGTCTCCCTGCTGTTGCCCCCCACCCCCCTCATGCCCCGTATCTCTCTCCTGTTGCCCCCCACCCCTCTCATGCCCTGTATCTCCCTGCTGTTGCCCCCCTCCGCGCATGCCCCGTTTCTCCCTGCTGTTGCCCCCCACACCCCACTCATGCCCTGTGTCTCTCCCCTGTTGCCCCACCCCCCGCTCATGCCCCGTATCTCACTCCTGTTGCCCCCACCCCCCGCTCATGCCCCATGTCTCTCCCCTGTTACCCCACACCCCCCTCTCATGCCCTGTATCTCCTGCCTGTTGCCCCACCACCTGCTCATGCCCGTGTCTCTCTCCTTTTACCCCCCACCCCCGGTCATTTCCCGTGTCTCCCTGCTGTTGCCCCCCACCCCCCGCTCATGCCCCATGTCTCCCTGCTGTTGTCCCCAACCCCCCGGTCATGCCCCGTGTCTCCCTGCTGTTGCCCCCCACCCCCCGTTCATGCTCTGTGTGTCTCTCCTGTTACCCCCACCCCGCTCATGCTCCGTGTCTTTCTCCTGTTGCCCACCCGCTCATGCCCTGTGTCTCCCTGCTGTTGCCCCTCCCCCCCACTCATGCCCCGTGTCTCTATCCTGCTACCCCCCACCTCCCTCTCATGCACTGTGTCTCCCTCGTGTTCCCCCCACCCCCCGATCATGCCCTGTGACCCCCTGCTGTTGCCTCCCACCCCATCTCATGCCCCGTGTCTCCCTGATGTTGCCCCCACCCCCCGCTCATGCCCGGTGTCTCTCTCCTGTTACCCCCCACCCACCTCTCATTCCCCGTGTCTCGCTCCGTTTGCCCCCCACCCCCTGGTCATGCCTTGTCTTCCTGCTGTTGGCCCCCACCCCCCGCTCATGCCCCGTGTCTCTCTCCTGTTACCCCCCACCCCCGCTCATGCCCCGTGTCTCCCTCCTGTTGCCCCCGCTCATGCCCCGTGTCTCTCTCCTGTTACCCCCCCGTCATGCCCCGTGTCTCCCTGCTGTTGCCCTCCACCCCCTGCTCATGTCCGTGTCTCTCTCCTGTTACCCGCCACCCCCTCATGACCCGTGCCTCTCTCCTGTTGACCCCCAACCCCCGCTCATGCCCCGTGTCTCTCTCCTGTTACCCCCCACCCCTGCTCATGCCCCGTGTCTCCCTTGTGTTCCCCACACCCACCGCTCATGCCCAGTGTCTCCCGACTGTTGCCCCCCACCCCCCAGTCATGCCCCGTGTCGCTCTCCTATTATTCCCCACCTCCCGCTCATGCCCATTGTCTCCCTGCTGTTGTCCCCAACCCCCCCGCTCATGCCCCGTGTCTCTCTCCTGTTGCCCCCCGCTCATGCCCCGTGTCTCCCTGCTGTTGCCCCCACACCCTGCTCATGCCTCGTGTCTCTCATGTTGCCCCCCCACCTCCTGCGCACACCCCGTGTCTCTCTCCTGTTACCCCCACCCTCCGCTCATGCCCCGTGTCTCTCTCCTGTTGCCCCCACCCCTTTCTCATGCCCCGTGTCTCTCTCCTGTTACCCACATCCCCCTCTCATGCCCCGTGTCTCCCTGCTGTTGCCCTCACCCCCCACTCATGCCCTGTATCTCCCTGCTGTTGCCCCCCTCCGCTCATGCCCCGTGTCTCCCTGCTGTTGCCCCCCACCCCCCGCTCATGCACTGTGTCTCTCTCCAGTTACCCCCCACCCCCGCTCATGTCCCGTGTCTCCCTGCTGTTGCCCCCCACCCCCCTCATGCCCCGTATCTCTCTCCTGTTGCCCCCCACCCCTCTCATGCCCTGTATCTCCCTGCTGTTGCCCCCCTCCGCTCATGCCCCGTTTCTCCCTGCTGTTGCCCCCCACACCCCACTCATGCCCTGTGTCTCTCCCCTGTTGCCCCACCCCCCGCTCATGCCCCGTATCTCTCTCCTGTTGCCCCCACCCCCCGCTCATGCCCCATGTCTCTCCCCTGTTACCCCACACCCCCCTCTCATGCCCTGTATCTCCTGCCTGTTGCCCCACCACCTGCTCATGCCCGTGTCTCTCTCCTTTTACCCCCCACCCCCGGTCATTTCCCGTGTCTCCCTGCTGTTGCCCCCCACCCCCCGCTCATGCCCCATGTCTCCCTGCTGTTGTCCCCAACCCCCCGGTCATGCCCCGTGTCTCCCTGCTGTTGCCCCCCACCCCCCGTTCATGCTCTGTGTGTCTCTCCTGTTACCCCCACCCCGCTCATGCTCCGTGTCTTTCTCCTGTTGCCCACCCGCTCATGCCCTGTGTCTCCCTGCTGTTGCCCCTCCCCCCCACTCATGCCCCGTGTCTCTATCCTGCTACCCCCCACCTCCCTCTCATGCACTGTGTCTCCCTCGTGTTCCCCCCACCCCCCGATCATGCCCTGTGACCCCCTGCTGTTGCCTCCCACCCCATCTCATGCCCCGTGTCTCCCTGATGTTGCCCCCACCCCCCGCTCATGCCCGGTGTCTCTCTCCTGTTACCCCCCACCCACCTCTCATTCCCCGTGTCTCGCTCCGTTTGCCCCCCACCCCCTGGTCATGCCTTGTCTTCCTGCTGTTGGCCCCCACCCCCCGCTCATGCCCCGTGTCTCTCTCCTGTTACCCCCCACCCCCGCTCATGCCCCGTGTCTCCCTCCTGTTGCCCCCGCTCATGCCCCGTGTCTCTCTCCTGTTACCCCCCCGTCATGCCCCGTGTCTCCCTGCTGTTGCCCTCCACCCCCTGCTCATGTCCGTGTCTCTCTCCTGTTACCCGCCACCCCCTCATGACCCGTGCCTCTCTCCTGTTGACCCCCAACCCCCGCTCATGCCCCGTGTCTCTCTCCTGTTACCCCCCACCCCTGCTCATGCCCCGTGTCTCCCTTGTGTTCCCCACACCCACCGCTCATGCCCAGTGTCTCCCGACTGTTGCCCCCCACCCCCCAGTCATGCCCCGTGTCGCTCTCCTATTATTCCCCACCTCCCGCTCATGCCCATTGTCTCCCTGCTGTTGTCCCCAACCCCCCCGCTCATGCCCCGTGTCTCTCTCCTGTTGCCCCCCCGCTCATGCCCCGTGTCTCCCTGCTGTTGCCCCCACACCCTGCTCATGCCTCGTGTCTCTCATGTTGCCCCCCCACCTCCCGCGCACACCCCGTGTCTCTCTCCTGTTACCCCCACCCTCCGCTCATGCCCCGTGTCTCTCTCCTGTTGCCCCCACCCCTTTCTCATGCCCCGTGTCTCTCTCCTGTTACCCACATCCCCCTCTCATGCCCCGTGTCTCCCTGCTGTTGCCCTCACCCCCCACTCATGCCCTGTATCTCCCTGCTGTTGCCCCCCTCCGCTCATGCCCCGTGTCTCCCTGCTGTTGCCCCCCACCCCCCGCTCATGCACTGTGTCTCTCTCCAGTTACCCCCCACCCCCGCTCATGTCCCGTGTCTCCCTGCTGTTGCCCCCCACCCCCCCCATGCCCCGTATCTCTCTCCTGTTGCCCCCCACCCCTCTCATGCCCTGTATCTCCCTGCTGTTGCCCCCCTCCGCTCATGCCCCGTTTCTCCCTGCTGTTGCCCCCCACACCCCACTCATGCCCTGTGTCTCTCCCCTGTTGCCCCACCCCCCGCTCATGCCCCGTATCTCTCTCCTGTTGCCCCCACCCCCCGCTCATGCCCCATGTCTCTCCCCTGTTACCCCACACCCCCCTCTCATGCCCTGTATCTCCTGCCTGTTGCCCCACCACCTGCTCATGCCCATGTCTCTCTCCTTTTACCCCCCACCCCCGGTCATTTCCCGTGTCTCCCTGCTGTTGCCCCCCACCCCCCGCTCATGCCCCATGTCTCCCTGCTGTTGTCCCCAACCCCCCGCTCATGCCCCGTGTCTCCCTCCCGTTACCTCCAACCCCTCTCATGCCCGTGTCTCCCTCATGTTCCCCCCAACCCCCGGTCATGCCCCGTGTCTCCCTCCTGTTGCCACCAACCTCCGGTCATGCTCCGTGTCTCCCTGCTGTTGCCCCCCACCCCCGCTCATGCCCTGTGTCTCTCTCCTGTTACCCCCTACCCCCCGGTCATGCCCTGTGTCTCCCTGCTGTTGCCCCCCACCCCATGCCCTGTGTCTCTCTCCTGTTCCCCCTACCCCTCGGTCATGCCCCGTGTCTCCCTGCTGTTGCCCCTCACCCCCCGCTCATGCCCGTGTCTCCCTGCCATTGCCCCCACCCCCCGCTCATTCCTCATGTCTCTCTCCTGTTACCCCCCACCCTGCTCATGCCCAGTGTCTCTCTCCTGTTGCCCCCACCCCCCGCTCATGCCCCATGTCTCTCTCCTGTTGCCACCACCCCCCGCTCATGCCCCGTGTCTCTCTCCTGTTACCCCCCACACCCCTTTCATGCCCTGTGTCTCCCTGCTGTTGCCCCCCACCCACCACTCATGTCCCGTGTCTCCACGCTGTTGCCCCATCCCCTGCTCATGCCCCATGTCTCTCCCCTGTTACCCCCCACCCCCGCTCCTGCCCTGTGTCTCCCTGCTGTTGCCCCCACCCCCAGTATGCCCCGTGTCTCCCTGCTGTTGCCCCCCCACCCCCGCTCATGCTTTGTGTCTCCCTGCTGTTGCCCCCACCCCCCTCTCATGCCCGTGTCTCCCCCATGTTCCCCCCCAACCCCCACTCATGCCCCGTGTCTCCCTGCTGTTGCCCCCCCACCCCCGCTCATGCTCCGTGTCTCCCTGCTGTTGCCCCCCACCCCCGTTCATGCCCTGTGTCTCCCTGCTGTTGCCCCCCACCGCCCGCACATGCCCATTGTCTCTCTCCTGTTCCGCCCACCCCTGCTCATGCCTCGTGTCTCCCCTGTTTCCCCCCACCCCTGCTCATTCCCTGTGTCTCCCTGCTGTTGCCCCCCACCCCCGCTCATGCCCTGTGTCTCTCTCCTGTTACCCACCACCCCTGGTCATGCCCCGTGTCTCCTTGCTGTTGCCCCATCCCCCGCTCATGCCTCGTGTCTCTCTCCTGTTACCCCCCCACCCCCTCTCATGCCCCATGTCTCTCTCCTGTTGCCCCCCAACCCCCGGTCATGCCCCATGTCTCTCTCCTGTTGCCCCGCACCCCACGCTCATCCCCCATGTCTCTCTTCTGTTGCCCCGCACCCCACGCTCATGTCCTGTGTCTCCCTCCTGTTACCCCCACCCCCGTTCATGCCCTGTGTCTCCCTGCTGTTGCCGCCCACCGCTCGCTCATGCCCAGTGTCTCCCTGCTGTTGCCGCCCACCCCTGCTCATGCCTCGTGTCTCCCCTGTTCCCCCCCACCCCCCGCTCATTCCCGTGTCTCCCTGCTGTTGCCCCCCACTCATGCCCTGTGTCTCTCTCCTGTTACCCCCCCTGCTCATGCCCCGTGTCTCTCTCCTGTTACCCCCCACCCCCCACTTATGCCCTGTGTCTCTCTGCTGTTGCCCCCCCACTGCCTGGTCATGCCCTGTGTCTCCCTGCTGTTGCCCCCACTCATGCCCCGTGTCTCTCTTGTGTTCCCCCCACCCCCCGGTCATGCACCGTGTCTCCCTGCTTTTGCACCCCACCCCTGCTCATGCCCCATGTCTCCCTGCTATTGCCCCCCACCCCACGCTCAGGCTCCGTGTCTCTCTCTCCTGTTGCCCCCACCCTCGCTCATGCCCCGTGTCTCTCTCTTCTTCCCCACACACCCACTTATGCCTCATTTCTCTTTCTCTCCTATACCCCCACCCCCCGCTCATGCCCCGTGTCTCTCTCCTGTTGCCCCCACCCCCTGCTCATGCCCCATGTCTCCCTCCTGTTACCCCACAACACCCTCTCATGCCCTGTATCTCCCTGCTGTTGCCCGCCTCCGCTCATGCCCCATGTCTCCCTGCTGTTGCCCCCCACCCCCTCTCATGCCCTGTGTCTCTCTCCTGTTACCCCACCCCCTCTCATGCCCCGTGTCTCTCTCCTTTTACCCCCACCCCCCACTCATGCCCTGTGTCTCTCTCCTGTTACTCTCCCACCCCTGCTCATGCCCCGTGTCTCTCTCCTGTTGCCCCCACCCACGGCTCATGCCCCATGTCTCTCTCCTGTTACCCCACACCCCCCTCTCATGCCCTGTATCTCCCTGCTGTTGTCCCCCTCCGCTCATGCCCCGTGTCTCCCTGCTGTTGCCCCCACCCCCCTCTCATGCCCGTGTCTCCCTCATGTTCCCCCCAACCCCCGGTCATGCCACGTGTCTCCCTCCTGTTGCCCCCAACCTCCGGTCATGCCCCGTGTCTCCCTGCTGTTGCCCCCCACCCCCCGCTCATGACCTGTGTCTCTCTCCTGTTACCCCCTACCCCCGGTCATGCCCTGTGTCTCCCTGCTGTTGCCCCCACCCCCTGCTCATGCCCTGTGTCTCTCTCCTGTTGCCCCCCACCCCCGGTCATGCCCGTGTCTCCCTGCTGTTTCCCCACACCCCCCGCTCATGCCCCGTGTCTCCCTCCTGTTACCCCCAACCCCGTTCATGCCCCGTGTCTCCCTGCTGTTTCCCCACACCCCCGCTCATGCCCCGTGTCTCCCTCCTGTTACCCCCACCCCCGTTCATGCCCTGTGTCTCCCTGCTGTTGCCCCCCACTGCCCGCACATGCCCAGTGTCTCTCTCCTGTTCCCCCCACCCCTGCTCATGCCTTGTGTCTCCCCTGTTCCCCCCACCCCCCGCTCATTCCCTGTGTCTCCCTGCTGTTGCCCCCACCCCCACTCATGCCCTGTGCATCTCTCCTGTTACCCACCACCCCTGGTCATGCCCCGTGTCTCCTTGCTGTTGCCCCCACCCCCCGCTCATGCCTCGTGTCTCTCTCCTGTTACCCCCTACCCCCCTCTCATGTCCCATGTCTCTCTCCTGTTGCTCCCCCACCCCCCGGTCTTGCACCGTGTCTCCCTGCTGTTACCCCGCACCCCCCGCTCATGCCCCGTGTCTCCCTCCTGTTACCCCCACCCCCGTTCATGCCCTGTGTCTCCCTGCTGTTGCCCCCCACGGCCCGCTCATGCCCAGTGTCTCTCTGCTGTTCCCCCCACCCCTGCTCATGCCTCGTGTCTCCCCTGTTCCCCCACCCCCGCTCATTCCCCATGTCTCCCTGCTGTTGCCCCCCGCTCATGCCCCGTGTCTCTCTCCTGTTACCCCCACCCCCTCTTATGCCCCGAGTCTCCCTCCTGTTGCCCCCCACCCCCTTCTCATGCCCCGTGTCTCTCTCCTGTTACCCCCACCCCCTGATTTTGCCCCGTGTCTCCCTGCTGTTACCCCTCAACCCCCGCTCATGCCCCGTGTCTCTCCCCTGTTACCCCCCACTCATGCCCTGTGTCATTCTGCTGTTGCCCCCCACCCCTGGTCATGCCTGTGTCTCCCTGCTGTTGCGCCCCACCCCCCGATCATGCCCCATGTATCCCTGCTGTTGCCCCCCACCACCCGCTCATGTCCCGTGTCTATCTCCTGTTACCCCCACCCCCTCTCATGCCCCGTGTCTCCCTGCTGTTGCCCCCCACCCCCCTCTCATTCCCTGTGTCTCTCTCCTGTTGCCCCCCACACCCGGTCATGCCCCGTGTCTTCTTGCTGTTGGCCCCCACTCCCTGCTCATGCCCCGTGTCTCTCTCCTGTTACCCCCCACCCCCCGGTCATGCCCCGTGTCTCCCTGCTGTTGCCCCCGCTCATGCCCCGTGTCTCCCTCATGTTCCCCCCACACCCCGCTCATGTCCCGTGTCTCCCTGCTGTTGCCCCCCACCCCCTCTCATGCCCCCTGTCTCTCTCCTGTTACCCCCCACCCCCTCTCATGCCCCGTGTCTCCCTTCTGTTGCCCCCCACCCCCCGCTCATGCCCCGTGTCTCCCTGCTGTTGCCCCCCACTCCCGCTCATGCCCTGTGTCTCTCTACTGTTACCCCCCACCCCCCGCTCATGCCCTGTGTCTCTCTCCTGTTACCCCCCACCCACCTCTCATGCCCCGTGTCTCGCTCCGTTTGCCCCCCACCCCCTGGTCATGCCTTGTCTTCCTGCTGTTGTCCCCCACCCCCTGCTCATGCCCTGTGTCTCTCTCCTCTTACCCCCCACCCCCGCTCATGACCCGTGTCTCCCTCCTGTTGCCCCCGCTCATGCCCCGTGTCTCTCTCCTGTTACCCCCCGGTCATGCCCCGTGTCTCCCTGCTGTTGCCCCCCACCCCCCGTTCATGCTCTGTGTGTCTCTCCTGTTACCCCCACCCGCTCATGCTCCGTGTCTTTCTCCTGTTGCCCACCTGCTCATGCCCTGTGTCTCCCTGCTGTTGCCCCTCCCCCCCACTCATGCCACGTGTCTCTCTCCTGCTACCCCCACCTCCCTCTCATGCACCGTGTCTCCCTCGTGTTCCCCCCACCCCCGATCATGTCCTGTGACTCCCTGCTGTTGCCTCCCACCCCTGCTCATGCCCCATGTCTCCCTGATGTTGCCCCAACCCCCCGCTCATGCCCGGTGTCTCTCTCCTGTTACCCCCCACCCCCCGCTCATGCCCTGTGTCTCTCTCCTGTTACCCCCCACCCACCTCTCATGCCCCGTGTCTCGCTCCGTTTGCCCCCCCCGATCATGCCTTGTCTTCCTGCTGTTGGCCCCCACCCCCCGCTCATGCCCCATGTCTCTCTCCTGTTACCCCCCACCCCCGCTCATGCCCCGTGTCTCCCTCCTGTTGCCCCCGCTCATGCCCCGTGTCTCTCTCCTGTTACCCCCCACCCCCCGTCATGCCCCGTGTCTCCCTGCTGTTGCCCTCCACCCCCTGCTCATGTCCGTGTCTCTC
Organism: Ambystoma mexicanum; assembly: GCF_040938575.1. Taxonomy (NCBI): domain Eukaryota; kingdom Metazoa; phylum Chordata; class Amphibia; order Caudata; family Ambystomatidae; genus Ambystoma; species Ambystoma mexicanum. Next base: position 204,295,227 of record NC_090941.1, on the reverse strand, counting down.
TCCTGTTACCCGCCACCCCCTCTCATGACCCGTGCCTCTCTCCTGTTGACCCCAATCCCCGGTCATGCCCCGTGTCTCCCTGCTGTTGCCCCGTGTCTCTCTCCTGTTGCCTCGCACCCCCCAGTCATGCCCCGTGTCTCCATGCTTTTGCCCCCCACCCCCCACTCATGCCCCGTGTCTCCCTCCTGTTACCCCCACCCCCGTTCATGCCCTGTGTCTCCCTGCTGTTGCCCCCCACTGCCCGCACATGCCCAGTGTCTCTCTCCTGTTCCCCCCACCCCTGCTCATGCCTTGTGTCTCCCCTGTTCCCCCCCACCCCCCGCTCATTCCCTGTGTCTCCCTGCTGTTGCCCCCCACCCCCACTCATGCCCTGTGCATCTCTCCTGTTACCCACCACCCCTGGTCATGACCCGTGTCTCCTTGCTGTTGCCCCCACCCCCCGCTCATGCCTCGTGTCTCTCTCCTGTTACCCCCTACCCCCCTCTCATGTCCCATGTCTCTCTCCTGTTGCTCCCCCACCCCCCGGTCTTGCACCGTGTCTCCCTGCTGTTGCCCCGCACCCCCCGCTCATGCCCCGTGTCTCCCTCCTGTTACCCCCACCCCCGTTCATGCCCTGTGTCTCCCTGCTGTTGCCCCCCACCGCCCGCTCATGCCCAGTGTCTCTCTGCTGTTCCCCCCACCCCTGCTCATGCCTCGTGTCTGCCCTGTTCCCTCCCACCCCCGCTCATTCCCGTTGTCTCCCTGCTGTTACCCCCCGCTCATGCCCCGTGTCTCTCTCCTGTTACCCCCACCCCCTCTTATGCCCCGAGTCTCGCTCCTGTTGCCCCCACCCCCTGCTCATGCCCCGTGTCTCTCTCCTGTTACCCCCACCCCCTGATTTTGCCCCGTGTCTCCCTGCTGTTACCCCTCAACCCCCGCTCATGCCCCGTGTCTCCTTGCTGTTGCCCCCACCCCCCGCTCATGCCTCGTGTCTCTCTCCTGTTACCCCCTAGCCCCCTCTCATGTCCCATGTCTCTCTCCTGTTGCTCCCCCACCCCCGGTCTTGCACTGTGTCTCCCTGCTGTTGCCCCGCACCCCCCCGCTCATGCCCCATGTCTCCCTCCTGTTACCCCCACCCCCGTTCATGCCCTGTGTCTCCCTGCTGTTGCCCCCCACTGCCCGCTCATGCCCAGTGTCTCTCTGCTGTTCCCCCCACCCCTGCTCATGCCTCGTGTCTCCCCCTTTCCCCCCCACCCCGGCTCATTCCCCATGTCTCCCTGCTGTTGCCCCCCGCTCATGCCCCGTGTCTCTCTCCTGTTACCCCCACCCCCTCTTATGCCCCGAGTCTCCGTCCTGTTGCCCCCCACCCCCTGCTCATGCACCGTGTCTCTCTCCTGTTACCCCCACCCCCTGATTTTGCCCCGTTTCTCCCTGCTGTTACCCCTCAACCCCCGCTCATGCCCCGTCTCTCCCCTGTTACCCCCCACTCATGCCCTGTGTCTCTCTGCTGTTGCCCCCCACCCCTGGTCATGCCCGTGTCTCCCTGCTGTTGCGCCCCACCCCCCGATCATGCCCCATGTCTCCCTGCTGTTGCCCCCCACCACCCGCTCATGTCCCGTGTCTATCTCCTGTTACCCCCACCCCCTCTCATGCCCCGTGTCTCCCTGCTGTTGCCCCCCACCCCCCTCTCATTCCCTGTGTCTCTCTCCTGTTACCCCCCCACCCCCGGTCATGCCCCGTGTCTCCCTGCTGTTGCCCTCGCTCATGCCCCGTGTCTCCCTCATGTTCCCCCCACCCCCGCTCATGTCCCGTGTCTCCCTGCTGTTGCCCCCCACCCCCTCTCATGCCCCGTGTCTCTCTCCTGTTACCCCCCACCCCCGGTCATGCCCCGTGTCTCCCTGCTGTTGCCCTCGCTCATGCCCCGTGTCTCCCTCATGTTCCCCCCACCCCCCTCTCATGCCCCGTGTCTCCCTACTGTTGCCCCCCACCCCCCGCTCATGCCCCGTGTCTCCCTGCTGTTGCCCCCCACTCCCGCTCATGCCCCGTGTCTCTCTACAGTTACCCCCCAGCTCATGCCTGTGTCTCTCTCCTGTTACCCCCCACCCACCTCTCATGCCCCGTGTCTCGCTCTGTTTGCCCCCACCCCCTGGTCATGCCTTGTCTTCCTGCTGTTGGCCCCCACCCCCTGCTCATGCCCTGTGTCTCTCTCCTGTTACCCCCCACCCCCGCTCATGCCCCATGTCTCCCTCCTGTTGCCCCCGCTCATGCCCCGTGTCTCTCTCCTGTTACCCCCGACCCCTCGGTCATGCCCCGTGTCTCCCTGCTGTTGCCCCCCACCCCCGTTCATGCTCTGTGTGTCTCTCCTGTTACCCCCACCCCGCTCATGCTCCGTGTCTTTCTCCTGTTGCCCACCCGCTCATGCCCTGTGTCTCCCTGCTGTTGCCCCTCCCCGCCACTCATGCCCCGTGTCTCTCTCCTGCTACCCCCCACCTCCCTCTCATGCACCGTGTCTCCCTCGTGTTCCCCCCACCCCCGATCATGTCCTGTAACTCCCTGCTGTTGCCTCCCACCCCTGCTCATGCCCCGTGTCTCCCTGATGTTGCCCCAACCCCCCGCTCATGCCCGGTGTCTCTCTCCTGTTACCCCCCACCCCCCGCTCATGCCCTGTGTCTCTCTCCTGTTACCCCCACCCACCTCTCATGCCCCGTGTCTCTCTACAGTTACCCCCCACCCCCCAGCTCATGCCTGTGTCTCTCTCCTGTTACCCCCCACCCACCTCTCATGCACCGTGTCTCGCTCCGTTTGCCCCCCACCCCCTGGTCATGCCTTGTCTTCCTGCTGTTGGTCCCCACCCCCTGCTCATGCCCTGTGTCTCTCTCCTGTTACCCCCACCCCCGCTCATGCCCCGTGTCTCCCTCCTGTTGCCCCTGCTCATGCCCCGTGTCTCTCTTCTGTTACCCCCGACCCCCCGGTCATGCCCCGTGTCTCCCTGCTGTTGCCCCCCAACCCCCGTTCATGCTCTGTGTGTCTCTCCTGTTACCCCCACCCCGCTCATGCTCCGTGTCTTTCTCCTGTTGCCCACCCGCTCATGCCCTGTGTCTCCCTGCTGTTGCCCCTCCCCCCAACTCATGCCCCGTGTCTCTATCCTGCTACCCCCCACCTCCCTCTCATGCACTGTGTCTCCCTCGTGTTCCCCCCACCCCCCGATCATGCCCTGTGACCCCCTGCTGTTGCCTCCCACCCCTGCTCATGCCCCGTGTCTCCCTGATGTTGCCCCCACCCCCCGCTCATGCCCGGTGTCTCTCTCCTGTTACCCCCCACCCACCTCTCATTCCCCGTGTCTCGCTCCGTTTGCCCCCCACCCCCTGGTCATGCCTTGTCTTCCTGCTGTTGGCCCCCACCCCCCGCTCATGCCCCGTGTCTCTCTCCTGTTACCCCCCACCCCCGCTCATGCCCCGTGTCTCCCTCCTGTTGCCCCCGCTCATGCCCCGTGTCTCTCTCCTGTTACCCCCCCGTCATGCCCCGTGTCTCCCTGCTGTTGCCCTCCACCCCCTGCTCATGTCCGTGTCTCTCTCCTGTTACCCGCCACCCCCTCATGACCCGTGCCTCTCTCCTGTTGACCCCCAACCCCCGCTCATGCCCCGTGTCTCTCTCCTGTTACCCCCCACCCCTGCTCATGCCCCGTGTCTCCCTTGTGTTCCCCACACCCACCGCTCATGCCCAGTGTCTCCCGACTGTTGCCCCCCACCCCCCAGTCATGCCCCGTGTCGCTCTCCTATTATTCCCCACCTCCCGCTCATGCCCATTGTCTCCCTGCTGTTGTCCCCAACCCCCCCGCTCATGCCCCGTGTCTCTCTCCTGTTGCCCCCCCGCTCATGCCCCGTGTCTCCCTGCTGTTGCCCCCACACCCTGCTCATGCCTCGTGTCTCTCATGTTGCCCCCCCACCTCCTGCGCACACCCCGTGTCTCTCTCCTGTTACCCCCACCCTCCGCTCATGCCCCGTGTCTCTCTCCTGTTGCCCCCACCCCTTTCTCATGCCCCGTGTCTCTCTCCTGTTACCCACATCCCCCTCTCATGCCCCGTGTCTCCCTGCTGTTGCCCTCACCCCCCACTCATGCCCTGTATCTCCCTGCTGTTGCCCCCCTCCGCTCATGCCCCGTGTCTCCCTGCTGTTGCCCCCCACCCCCCGCTCATGCACTGTGTCTCTCTCCAGTTACCCCCCACCCCCGCTCATGTCCCGTGTCTCCCTGCTGTTGCCCCCCACCCCCCTCATGCCCCGTATCTCTCTCCTGTTGCCCCCCACCCCTCTCATGCCCTGTATCTCCCTGCTGTTGCCCCCCTCCGCTCATGCCCCGTTTCTCCCTGCTGTTGCCCCCCACACCCCACTCATGCCCTGTGTCTCTCCCCTGTTGCCCCACCCCCCGCTCATGCCCCGTATCTCTCTCCTGTTGCCCCCACCCCCCGCTCATGCCCCATGTCTCTCCCCTGTTACCCCACACCCCCCTCTCATGCCCTGTATCTCCTGCCTGTTGCCCCACCACCTGCTCATGCCCGTGTCTCTCTCCTTTTACCCCCCACCCCCGGTCATTTCCCGTGTCTCCCTGCTGTTGCCCCCCACCCCCCGCTCATGCCCCATGTCTCCCTGCTGTTGTCCCCAACCCCCCGGTCATGCCCCGTGTCTCCCTGCTGTTGCCCCCCACCCCCCGTTCATGCTCTGTGTGTCTCTCCTGTTACCCCCACCCCGCTCATGCTCCGTGTCTTTCTCCTGTTGCCCACCCGCTCATGCCCTGTGTCTCCCTGCTGTTGCCCCTCCCCCCCACTCATGCCCCGTGTCTCTATCCTGCTACCCCCCACCTCCCTCTCATGCACTGTGTCTCCCTCGTGTTCCCCCCACCCCCCGATCATGCCCTGTGACCCCCTGCTGTTGCCTCCCACCCCATCTCATGCCCCGTGTCTCCCTGATGTTGCCCCCACCCCCCGCTCATGCCCGGTGTCTCTCTCCTGTTACCCCCCACCCACCTCTCATTCCCCGTGTCTCGCTCCGTTTGCCCCCCACCCCCTGGTCATGCCTTGTCTTCCTGCTGTTGGCCCCCACCCCCCGCTCATGCCCCGTGTCTCTCTCCTGTTACCCCCCACCCCCGCTCATGCCCCGTGTCTCCCTCCTGTTGCCCCCGCTCATGCCCCGTGTCTCTCTCCTGTTACCCCCCCGTCATGCCCCGTGTCTCCCTGCTGTTGCCCTCCACCCCCTGCTCATGTCCGTGTCTCTCTCCTGTTACCCGCCACCCCCTCATGACCCGTGCCTCTCTCCTGTTGACCCCCAACCCCCGCTCATGCCCCGTGTCTCTCTCCTGTTACCCCCCACCCCTGCTCATGCCCCGTGTCTCCCTTGTGTTCCCCACACCCACCGCTCATGCCCAGTGTCTCCCGACTGTTGCCCCCCACCCCCCAGTCATGCCCCGTGTCGCTCTCCTATTATTCCCCACCTCCCGCTCATGCCCATTGTCTCCCTGCTGTTGTCCCCAACCCCCCCGCTCATGCTCCGTGTCTCTCTCCTGTTGCCCCCCCGCTCATGCCCCGTGTCTCCCTGCTGTTGCCCCCACACCCTGCTCATGCCTCGTGTCTCTCATGTTGCCCCCCCACCTCCTGCGCACACCCCGTGTCTCTCTCCTGTTACCCCCACCCTCCGCTCATGCCCCGTGTCTCTCTCCTGTTGCCCCCACCCCTTTCTCATGCCCCGTGTCTCTCTCCTGTTACCCACATCCCCCTCTCATGCCCCGTGTCTCCCTGCTGTTGCCCTCACCCCCCACTCATGCCCTGTATCTCCCTGCTGTTGCCCCCCTCCGCTCATGCCCCGTGTCTCCCTGCTGTTGCCCCCCACCCCCCGCTCATGCACTGTGTCTCTCTCCAGTTACCCCCCACCCCCGCTCATGTCCCGTGTCTCCCTGCTGTTGCCCCCCACCCCCCTCATGCCCCGTATCTCTCTCCTGTTGCCCCCCACCCCTCTCATGCCCTGTATCTCCCTGCTGTTGCCCCCCTCCGCTCATGCCCCGTTTCTCCCTGCTGTTGCCCCCCACACCCCACTCATGCCCTGTGTCTCTCCCCTGTTGCCCCACCCCCCGCTCATGCCCCGTATCTCTCTCCTGTTGCCCCCACCCCCCGCTCATGCCCCATGTCTCTCCCCTGTTACCCCACACCCCCCTCTCATGCCCTGTATCTCCTGCCTGTTGCCCCACCACCTGCTCATGCCCGTGTCTCTCTCCTTTTACCCCCCACCCCCGGTCATTTCCCGTGTCTCCCTGCTGTTGCCCCCCACCCCCCGCTCATGCCCCATGTCTCCCTGCTGTTGTCCCCAACCCCCCGGTCATGCCCCGTGTCTCCCTGCTGTTGCCCCCCACCCCCCGTTCATGCTCTGTGTGTCTCTCCTGTTACCCCCACCCCGCTCATGCTCCGTGTCTTTCTCCTGTTGCCCACCCGCTCATGCCCTGTGTCTCCCTGCTGTTGCCCCTCCCCCCCACTCATGCCCCGTGTCTCTATCCTGCTACCCCCCACCTCCCTCTCATGCACTGTGTCTCCCTCGTGTTCCCCCCACCCCCCGATCATGCCCTGTGACCCCCTGCTGTTGCCTCCCACCCCATCTCATGCCCCGTGTCTCCCTGATGTTGCCCCCACCCCCCGCTCATGCCCGGTGTCTCTCTCCTGTTACCCCCCACCCACCTCTCATTCCCCGTGTCTCGCTCCGTTTGCCCCCCACCCCCTGGTCATGCCTTGTCTTCCTGCTGTTGGCCCCCACCCCCCGCTCATGCCCCGTGTCTCTCTCCTGTTACCCCCCACCCCCGCTCATGCCCCGTGTCTCCCTCCTGTTGCCCCCGCTCATGCCCCGTGTCTCTCTCCTGTTACCCCCCCGTCATGCCCCGTGTCTCCCTGCTGTTGCCCTCCACCCCCTGCTCATGTCCGTGTCTCTCTCCTGTTACCCGCCACCCCCTCATGACCCGTGCCTCTCTCCTGTTGACCCCCAACCCCCGCTCATGCCCCGTGTCTCTCTCCTGTTACCCCCCACCCCTGCTCATGCCCCGTGTCTCCCTTGTGTTCCCCACACCCACCGCTCATGCCCAGTGTCTCCCGACTGTTGCCCCCCACCCCCCAGTCATGCCCCGTGTCGCTCTCCTATTATTCCCCACCTCCCGCTCATGCCCATTGTCTCCCTGCTGTTGTCCCCAACCCCCCCGCTCATGCCCCGTGTCTCTCTCCTGTTGCCCCCCCGCTCATGCCCCGTGTCTCCCTGCTGTTGCCCCCACACCCTGCTCATGCCTCGTGTCTCTCATGTTGCCCCCCCACCTCCCGCGCACACCCCGTGTCTCTCTCCTGTTACCCCCACCCTCCGCTCATGCCCCGTGTCTCTCTCCTGTTGCCCCCACCCCTTTCTCATGCCCCGTGTCTCTCTCCTGTTACCCACATCCCCCTCTCATGCCCCGTGTCTCCCTGCTGTTGCCCTCACCCCCCACTCATGCCCTGTATCTCCCTGCTGTTGCCCCCCTCCGCTCATGCCCCGTGTCTCCCTGCTGTTGCCCCCCACCCCCCGCTCATGCACTGTGTCTCTCTCCAGTTACCCCCCACCCCCGCTCATGTCCCGTGTCTCCCTGCTGTTGCCCCCCACCCCCCCATGCCCCGTATCTCTCTCCTGTTGCCCCCCACCCCTCTCATGCCCTGTATCTCCCTGCTGTTGCCCCCCTCCGCTCATGCCCCGTTTCTCCCTGCTGTTGCCCACCACACCCCACTCATGCCCTGTGTCTCTCCCCTGTTGCCCCACCCCCCGCTCATGCCCCGTATCTCTCTCCTGTTGCCCCCACCCCCCGCTCATGCCCCATGTCTCTCCCCTGTTACCCCACACCCCCCTCTCATGCCCTGTATCTCCTGCCTGTTGCCCCACCACCTGCTCATGCCCATGTCTCTCTCCTTTTACCCCCCACCCCCGGTCATTTCCCGTGTCTCCCTGCTGTTGCCCCCCACCCCCCGCTCATGCCCCATGTCTCGCTGCTGTTGTCCCCAACCCCCCGCTCATGCCCCGTGTCTCCCTCCCGTTACCTCCACCCCCTCTCATGCCCGTGTCTCCCTCATGTTCCCCCCAACCCCCGGTCATGCCCCGTGTCTCCCTCCTGTTGCCACCAACCTCCGGTCATGCTCCGTGTCTCCCTGCTGTTGCCCCCCACCCCCGCTCATGCCCTGTGTCTCTCTCCTGTTACCCCCTACCCCCCGGTCATGCCCTGTGTCTCCCTGCTGTTGCCCCCCACCCCATGCCCTGTGTCTCTCTCCTGTTCCCCCTACCCCTCGGTCATGCCCCGTGTCTCCCTGCTGTTGCCCCTCACCCCCCGCTCATGCCCGTGTCTCCCTGCCATTGCCCCCACCCCCCGCTCATTCCTCATGTCTCTCTCCTGTTACCCCCCACCCTGCTCATGCCCAGTGTCTCTCTCCTGTTGCCCCCACCCCCCGCTCATGCCCCATGTCTCTCTCCTGTTGCCACCACCCCCTGCTCATGCCCCGTGTCTCTCTCCTGTTACCCCCCACACCCCTTTCATGCCCTGTGTCTCCCTGCTGTTGCCCCCCACCCACCACTCATGTCCCGTGTCTCCACGCTGTTGCCCCATCCCCTGCTCATGCCCCATGTCTCTCCCCTGTTACCCCCCACCCCCGCTCCTGCCCTGTGTCTCCCTGCTGTTGCCCCCACCCCCAGTATGCCCCGTGTCTCCCTGCTGTTGCCCCCCCACCCCCGCTCATGCTTTGTGTCTCCCTGCTGTTGCCCCCACCCCCCTCTCATGCCCGTGTCTCCCCCATGTTCCCCCCCAACCCCCACTCATGCCCCGTGTCTCCCTGCTGTTGCCCCCCCACCCCCGCTCATGCTCCGTGTCTCCCTGCTGTTGCCCCCCACCCCCGTTCATGCCCTGTGTCTCCCTGCTGTTGCCCCCCACCGCCCGCACATGCCCATTGTCTCTCTCCTGTTCCCCCCACCCCTGCTCATGCCTCGTGTCTCCCCTGTTTCCCCCCACCCCTGCTCATTCCCTGTGTCTCCCTGCTGTTGCCCCCCACCCCCGCTCATGCCCTGTGTCTCTCTCCTGTTACCCACCACCCCTGGTCATGCCCCGTGTCTCCTTGCTGTTGCCCCATCCCCCGCTCATGCCTCGTGTCTCTCTCCTGTTACCCCCCCACCCCCTCTCATGCCCCATGTCTCTCTCCTGTTGCCCCCCAACCCCCGGTCATGCCCCATGTCTCTCTCCTGTTGCCCCGCACCCCACGCTCATCCCCCATGTCTCTCTTCTGTTGCCCCGCACCCCACGCTCATGTCCTGTGTCTCCCTCCTGTTACCCCCACCCCCGTTCATGCCCTGTGTCTCCCTGCTGTTGCCGCCCACCGCTCGCTCATGCCCAGTGTCTCCCTGCTGTTGCCGCCCACCCCTGCTCATGCCTCGTGTCTCCCCTGTTCCCCCCCACCCCCCGCTCATTCCCGTGTCTCCCTGCTGTTGCCCCCCACTCATGCCCTGTGTCTCTCTCCTGTTACCCCCCCTGCTCATGCCCCGTGTCTCTCTCCTGTTACCCCCCACCCCCCACTTATGCCCTGTGTCTCTCTGCTGTTGCCCCCCCACTGCCTGGTCATGCCCTGTGTCTCCCTGCTGTTGCCCCCACTCATGCCCCGTGTCTCTCTTGTGTTCCCCCCACCCCCCGGTCATGCACCGTGTCTCCCTGCTGTTGCACCCCACCCCTGCTCATGCCCCATGTCTCCCTGCTATTGCCCCCCACCCCACGCTCAGGCTCCGTGTCTCTCTCTCCTGTTGCCCCCACCCTCGCTCATGCCCCGTGTCTCTCTCTTCTTCCCCACACACCCACTTATGCCTCATTTCTCTTTCTCTCCTATACCCCCACCCCCCGCTCATGCCCCGTGTCTCTCTCCTGTTGCCCCCTCCCCCTGCTCATGCCCCATGTCTCCCTCCTGTTACCCCACAACACCCTCTCATGCCCTGTATCTCCCTGCTGTTGCCCGCCTCCGCTCATGCCCCATGTCTCCCTGCTGTTGCCCCCCACCCCCTCTCATGCCCTGTGTCTCTCTCCTGTTACCCCACCCCCTCTCATGCCCCGTGTCTCTCTCCTTTTACCCCCACCCCCCACTCATGCCCTGTGTCTCTCTCCTGTTACTCTCCCACCCCTGCTCATGCCCCGTGTCTCTCTCCTGTTGCCCCCACCCACGGCTCATGCCCCATGTCTCTCTCCTGTTACCCCACACCCCCCTCTCATGCCCTGTATCTCCCTGCTGTTGTCCCCCTCCGCTCATGCCCCGTGTCTCCCTGCTGTTGCCCCCACCCCCCTCTCATGCCCGTGTCTCCCTCATGTTCCCCCCAACCCCCGGTCATGCCACGTGTCTCCCTCCTGTTGCCCCCAACCTCCGGTCATGCCCCGTGTCTCCCTGCTGTTGCCCCCCACCCCCCGCTCATGACCTGTGTCTCTCTCCTGTTACCCCCTACCCCCGGTCATGCCCTGTGTCTCCCTGCTGTTGCCCCCACCCCCTGCTCATGCCCTGTGTCTCTCTCCTGTTGCCCCTCACCCCTCGGTCATGCCCCGTGTCTCCCTGCTGTTGCCCCTCACCCCCGCTCATGCCCGTGTCTCCCTGCCATTGCCCCCACCCCCCGCTCATTCCTCATGTCTCTCTCCTGTTACCCCCCACCCCGCTCATGCCAAGTGTCTCTCTCCTGTTGCCCCCACCCCCCGCTCATGCCCCGTGTCTCTCTCCTGTTGCCACCACCCCCGCTCATGCCCGTGTCTCTCTCCTGTTACCCCCCACACCCCTCTCATGCCCTGTGTCTCCCTGCTGTTGCCCCCCACCCACCACTCATGTCCCGTGTCTCCATGCTGTTGCCCCATCCCCTGCTCATGCCCCATGTCTCTCCCCTGTTACCCCCCACCCCCGCTCCTGCCCTGTGTCTCCCTGCTGTTGCCCCACCCCCAGTATGCCCCGTGTTTCCCTGCTGTTGCCCCCCCACCCCGCTCATGCTCCGTGTCTCCCTGCTGTTGCCCCCACCCCCCTCTCATGCCCGTGTCTCCCTCATGTTCCCCCCCAACCCCCGCTCATGCCCCGTGTCTCCCTGCTGTTGCCCCCCCACCCCCGCTCATGCTCCGTGTCTCCCTGCTGTTGCCCCCCACCTCCGTTCATGCCCTGTGTCTCGCTGCTGTTGCCCCCCACCGCCCGCACATGCCCATTGTCTCTCTCCTGTTCCCCCCACCCCTGCTCATGCCTCGTGTCTTCCCTGTTTCCCCCCACCCCCCGCTCATTCCCTGTGTCTCCCTGCTGGGGCCCCCACCCCCGCTCATGCCCTGTGTCTCTGTCCTGTTACCCACCACCCCTGGTCATGCCCCGTGTCTCCTTGCTGTTGCCCCCATCCCCCGCTCATGCCTCGTGTCTCTCTCCTGTTACCCCCCCAACCCCCTCTCATGCCCCATGTCTCTCTCCTGTTGCCCCCCCACACCCCGGTCATGCCCCGTGTCTCCCTGCTGTTGCCCCGCAGCCCCCGCTCATGTCCCGTGTCTCCCTCCTGTTACCCCCACCCCCGTTCATGCCCTGTGTCTCCCTGCTGTTGCCCCCCACCGCCCGCTCATGCCCAGTGTCTCTCTCCTGTTCCCCCACCCCTGCTCATGCCTCGTGTCTCCCCTGTTCTCCCCCACCCCCTGCTCATACCCCGTGTCTCCCTGCTGTTGCCCCCCACTCATGCCCTGTGTCTCTCTCCTGTTACCCCCCTGCTCATGCCCCATGTCTCTCTCCTGTTACCCCCCATCCCCTGGTTTTGCCCCGTGTCTCCCTGCTGTTGCCCCTCACCCCCCGCTCATGCCCCGTGTCTCTCCCCTGTTACCCCCCACTCATGCCCTGTGTGTCTCTGCTGTTGCCCCCCCAGTGCCTGGTCATGCCCTGTGTCTCCCTGCTGTTGCCCCCACTCATGCCCCATGTCTCTCTCGTGTTCCCCCCCGCCATCCGGTCATGCACCGTGTCTCCCTGCTGTTGCACCCCACCCCCGCTCATGCCCCATGTCTCCCTGCTATTGCCCCCCACCCCACGCTCATGCTCTGTGTCTCTCTCTCCTGTTGCCCCCACCCCCCGCTCATGCCCCATGTCTCTCTCTTCTTCCCCCCACACCCCACTTATGCCTCATTTCTCTTTCTCTCCTATACCCCCACCCCCTGCTCATGCCCCATGTCTCTCTCCTGTTACCCCACACCCCCCTCTCATGCCCTGTATCTCCCTGCTGTTGCCCCCCTCCGCTCATGCCCCGTGTCTCCCTGCTGTTGCCCCCACCCCCCACTCATGCCCTGTGTCTCTCTCCTGTTACTCTCCCACCCCCTCTCATGCCCTGTGTCTCTCTCTTGTTACCCCCACCCCCTCTCATGCCCCGTGTCTCTCTCCTTTTAGCCCCACCCCCCACTTATGCCCCGTGTCTCCCTGCTGTTGCCCCCGACCCCCGCTCATGCCCCGTGTCTCTCTTGCTCATGTTGCCCCCCACCCCCGCTCATGCCCTGTGTCTCCCTCCTGTTACCCCCACCCCCGTTCATGCCCTGTGTCTCCCTGCTGTTGCCCCCGACCGCTCGCACATGCCCAGTGTCTCTCTCCTGTTCCCCCCACCCCTCCTCATGCCTTGTGTCTCCCCTGTTCCCCCCCACCTCTGCTCATTCCCCATGTCTCCCTGCTGTTGCCCCCCGCTCATGCCCTGTGTCTCTCTCCTGTTACCCCCACCCCCTCTTATGCCCCGTGTCTCCCTCCTGTAGCCCCTCAATCCCTGCTCATGCCCCGTGTCTCTCCCCTGTTACCCCCCACTCATGCCCTGTGTCTCTCTGCTGTTGCCCCCCACCCCTGGTCATGCCCCGTGTCTCCCTGCTGTTGCGCCCCACCCCCCGATCATGCCCCATGTCTCCCTGCTGTTGCCCCCCACCACCCGCTCATGTCCCGTGTCTATCTCCTGTTACCCCCACCCCCTCTCATGCCCCGTGTCTCCCTGCTGTTGCCCCCCACTCCCCTCTCATTCCCTGTGTCTCTCTCCTGTTGCCCCCCACACCCGGTCATGCCCCGTGTCTTCTTGCTGTTGGCCCCCACTCCCTGCTCATGCCCCATGTCTCTCTCCTGTTACCCCCCACCCCCCGGTCATGCCCCGTGTCTCCCTGCTGTTGCCCCTGCTCATGCCCAGTGTCTCCCTCATGTTCCCCCCACCCCCTGCTCATGTCCCGTGTCTCCCTGCTGTTGCCCCCCACCCCCTCTCATGCCCCGTGTCTCTCTCCTGTTACCCCCCACCCCCCTCTCATGCCCCGTGTCTCCCTACTGTTGCCCCCCACCCCCCGCTCATGCCCCGTGTCTCCCTGCTGTTGCCCCCCACTCCCGCTCATGCCCCATGTCTCTCTACTGTTACCCCCACCCCCTGGTCATGCCCCGTGTCTCCCTGATGTTGCCCCCACCCCCTGCTCATGCCCGGTGTCTCTCTCCTGTTACCCCCCACCCCCGCTCATGCCCTGTGTCTCTCTCCTGTTACCCCCCACCCACCTCTCATGCCCCGTGTCTTGCTCCGTTTGCCCCCCACCCCCTGGTCATGCCTTGTCTTCCTGCTGTTGGCTCCCACCCCCCGCTCATGCCCCGTGTCTCTCTCCTGTTACCCCCCACCCCCGCTCATGCCCCACGTCTCCCTCCTGTTGCCCCTGCTCATGCCCCGTGTCTCTCTCCTGTTACCCCCGACCCCCTGGTCATGCCCCGTGTCTCCCTGCTGTTGCCCCCCACCCCCGTTCATGCTCTGTGTGTCTCTCCTGTTACCCCCACCCCGCTCATGCTCCGTGCCTTTCTCCTGTTGCCCACCCGCTCATGCCCTGTGTCTCCCTGCTGTTGCCCCCCACCCCCTCTCATTCCCGTGTCTCTCTAATGTTGCCCCCCATCCCACGGTCATGCCCCGTGTTTCCCTTCTGTTGCCCCCCACCCCCCGCTTATGCCCCATGTCTCTCTCCTGTTACCCTCACCCCCCTCTCATGCCCCGTGTCTCCCTCGTGTTCCCCCCACCCCCCCTCTCATGCCATGTAGCTCTCTCCTGTTGCCCCTCACCCCCCGGTCAAGCCCTGTGTCTCACTCCTGTTGCCCCCGCTCATACCCCGTGTCTCCCTGCTGTTGCCCCCCACCCCCGCTCATGCCCCGTGCCTCTCTCCTGTTACCCCACCACCCCCGCTCATGTCCCATGTCTCTCTCCTATTACCCCCACCCCCTCTCATGCCCTGTGTCTCCCTGCTGTTGCCCCCCACCCCCCAGACAGGCCCTGTGTCTCTCTCCTGTTAACCCCCACCCCACTCTCATGCCCCGTGTCTCTCTCCTGTTGCCCTCCACACCCCGGCCATGCCCCGTGTCTCCCTTCTGTTGCCCCCACCCCCTGCTCATGCCCTGTGTCTCCCTGCTGTTGCCCGCCACCGCCTGCTCATGCCCCGTGTCTCCCTGCTGTTGCCCCCCACCCCCCCTCATGCCCAGTGTCTCTCATGCTCATGTTGCCCCCCACCCCCGCTCATGCCCTGTGTCCCTCTCCTGTTACCCCCAGCCCGCTCTCATGCCCTGTGTCTCTCTCCTGTTGCCCCACACCCCCCGGTCCTGCCCCGTGTCTCCCTTCTGTTGCCCTCTACCCCCCGCTCATGCCCCGTGTCTATCTCCTGTTCCCCCCACCAACCGCTCATGCCTCGTGTCTCCCCTGTTCCTCCTTCACCCCCCGCTCATGCCTCGTGTCTCCCTGCTGTTGCCCGCCACCCCCCGCTCATGCCCCGTGACTCTCTCCTGTTACCCCCCACCCCCTCTTATGCCCCGTGTCTCCCTCCTGTTGCCCCCCACCCCCGCTCATGCCCGTGTCTCTCCCCTGTTACCCCCACCCCCTGCTCATGCCCTGTGTCTCCCTGCTGTTGCCCCTCACCCCCGGTCATGCCCCGTGTTTCCCTGCTGTTGCCCCCCACCCCTGGTATATGCCCCGTGTCTCTCTCCTGTTACCCCCCCACCACAATCTCATGCCCCGTGTCTCCCTCATGTTCCCCCACCCCCAGTCATGCCCCGTGTCTCCCTGCTGTTGCCCCCCACCCCGGTCATGCCCCGTGTCTCCCTGCTGTTGCCCCCCACCCCCCGCTCATGCCCCGTGTCTCTCTACTGTTACCCCCACCCCCCTCTCATGCACCGTGTATCCCTCCTGTTGCCACCCACGCACCGCTCATGCCCCGTGTCTCCCTGCTGTTGCCCCCCACCCCGGTCATGCCCTGTGTCTCCCTGCTGTTGCCCCCCACCCCCCGCTCATGCCCCGTGTCTCTCTACTGTTACCCCCACCCCCCTCTCATGCCCAGTGTATCCCTCCTGTTGCCACCCACGCACCGCTCATGCCCCGTGTCTCCCTGCTGTTGCCCCCCACTCCCACTCATGTCCGTGTCTCTCTCCTGTTCCCCCCCCACCCCCCAGTCATGCCCCGTGTCTCCCTGCTGTTGCCCGCCAACCCACGCTCATGACCCATGTCTCTCTCCTGTTACCCCCCACCCCCCGGTCATGCCCCGTGTCTCCCTGCTGTTGCCCCCACTCATGCCCCGTGCGTCTCTCCTGTTCCCCCCACCCCCCGCTCATACCTCGTGTCTCCCCGGTTCCCCCTACCCCCCTGCTCATGTCCTGTGTCTCCCTGCTGTTGCCCCCCACCCCCCGCTCATACCCCGTGTCCCTCTCCTGTTACCCCCACCCCCCTCTCATGCCCCATGTCTCTCTCCTGTTACCCCCCACCCCCCAGGTCATGTCCTGTGTCTCCCTCCTGTTGCCCCCCACCCCTAGCTCATGCCCTGTATCTCTATCCTGTTACACCGCACCCCCCGGTCATGCCCCATGTCTCCCTGCTGTTACCCCCCACCCTCCTCTCATGCCCTGTGTCTCTCTCCTGTTGCCCCCCACCCCCTGCTCATGCCCCATGTCTCTTGTCTGTTACCCCCACCCCCGGCTCATGCCCCGTGTCTCTCTCCTGTTGCCCCCACTCCCGGTCATGTCTGTTTCTCCCTGCTGTTGCCCCCCAACCCCCTCTCATGCCCGGTGTCTCTCTCCTGTTACCCCCCACCCCAATCATGGCCTGTGTCTCCCTGCTGTTGCCCCGCTCATGCCCTGTGTGTCTCTTCTGTTCCCCCACCCCCGGCTCATGCCTCGTGTCTCCCCTGTTCCCCCCTACTCCCTGCTCATGTCCTGTGTCTCCCTGCTGTTGCCCCCAACCCCGCTCATGCCCTGTGTCTCTCCTGTTACCCCCACCCCTCTCTTATGCCCCGTGTCTCCCTCCTGTTGCCCCCCACCCTTAGCTCATGCCCCGTGTCTCTATCCTGTTGCCCCCCACCCCCGCTCATGCCTCGTGTCTCCCCTGTTCCCCCCTACTCCCTGCTCATGTCCTGTGTCACCCTGCTGTTGCCCCCCACTCTCATGCTCTGTGTCTCTTTCCTGTTCCCCCCACCCCCCGGTCATGCCCCGTGTCTCCCTGCTGTTACCCCCCACCCCCCTCTCATGCCCTGTGTCTCTCTCCTGTTGCCCCCCACCCCCTGCTCATGCCCCATGTCTCTTGTCTGTTACCCCCACCACCCGCTCATGCCCCGTGTCTCTCTCCTGTTGCCCCCACTCCCGGTCATGTCTGTTTCTCCCTGCTGTTGCCCCCCAACCCCCTCTCATGCCCCGTGTTTCTCTCCTGTTACCCCCACCCCCTCTCATGCCCGGTGTCTCTCTCCTGTTACCCCCCACCCCCGATCATGGCCTGTGTCTCCCTGCTGTTGCCCCGCTCATGCCCTGTGTGTCTCTTCTGTTCCCCCACCCCCCGCTCATGCCTCGTGTCTCCCCTGTTCCCCCCTACTCCCTGCTCATGTCCTGTGTCTCCCTGCTGTTGCCCCCACCCCCGCTCATGCCCTGTGTCTCTCCTGTTACCCCCACCCCTCTCTTATGCCCCGTGTCTCCCTCCTGTTGCCCCCCACCTTTAGCTCATGCCCTGTGTCTCTATCCTGTTGCCCCCCACCCCCGCTCATGCCTCGTGTCTCCCCTGTTCCCCCCCTACTCCCTGCTCATGTCCTGTGTCACCCTGCTGTTGCCCCCCACTCTCATGCTCTGTGTCTCTTTCCTGTTCCCCCCACCCCCCGGTCATGCCCCGTGTCTCCCTGCTGTTGCCCCCCACCCCCGCTCATGCCCCATGTCTCTCTCTTGTTCCCCCACCCCCCGCTTATGCCTTGTGTCTCTCCTGTTACCCCCCACCCCCGCTCATGCCCTGTGTCTTTCTTCTGTTGCCCCACCCGCTAATGCCCTGTGTCTCCCTGCCGTTGCCCCTCACCCCCCGCTCATGCCCCGTGTCTCTCTCCTGTTACCCCCACCTCCCTCTCATACCCCGTGTCTCTCTCCTGTTACCCCCACCTCCCTCTCATGCCCTGTGTCTCCCTTGTGTTGCCCCCCACCCCCTGCTCATGCCCCGTTTCTCCCTGCTGTTGCACCCCACCCCCCGCTCATGCCCCGTGTCTCCCTGCTGTTGCCCCCTGCTCATGCCCTGTGTCTCTTTCCTGTTACCCCTTACCCCCCTCTTATTCCCGTGTCTCTCTCCTGTTGCCCCCACCCCCGGTCATGCCCCGTGTCTCCCTTCTGTTGCCCCCACCCGCCGGTCATGCCCTTTGTCTCCCTGCTGTTGCCCTCCACCACCCCGCTCATGCCCCGTGTCTCTCTCCTGTTACCCCCACCCGCCATTCACGCCCCGTGTCACCCTCATGCTCCCCGCACCCCCCTCTCATGCCTGGTGTCTTCATTGTGCTCCCCGCACCCCCTCTCATGCCTGGTGTCTTCCTTGTGCTCCCCGCACCCCCGCTCATGTCCTGTGTCTCCCTCGTGCTCCCCGCACCCCCCGCTCATGCCCCGTGTCTCCCTCGTGTTCCCTGCACTCACCGGTCATGCCCCGGGTCTCTCTCATGTTGCCCCCACCCCCTGCTCATGCCCCTTGTCTCTCTCCTGTTACCCCCAGCCCCCTCTCATGCCCTGTGTCTCCCTTGTGTTCGCCCCACCCCCGCTCATGCCCCGTGTCTCCCTGCTGTTGCCCCCCAACCCCCACTCATGCCCCATGTCTCTCTGCTGTTGCCCCCACCCCCCGCTCATGCCCCGTGCCTCTCTCCTGTTACCCCCCACCCCCTGCTCATGCCCCGTGTCTCTCTCCTGTTACCCCCACCCCCCTCTCATGCCCCATGTCTCTCTCCTGTTGCCCCCACTCCCGGTCATGTCTGTTTCTCCCTGCTGTTGCCCCCCAACCCCCTCTCATGCCTGGTGTCTCTCTCCTGTTACCCCCCACCCCCGGTCATGGCCTGTGTCTCCCTGATGTTGCCCCGCTCATGCCCTGTGTGTCTCTCCTGTTCCCCCCACCCCCCGCTCATGCCTCGTGTCTCCCTGCTGTTGCACCCCACCCCCCGCTCATGCCCCGTGTCTCTCTGCTGTTGCCCCCGCTCATGCCCTGTGTCTCTCTCCTGTTACCCCCTACCCCCCTCTTATTCCCGTATCTCTCTCCTGTTGCCCCCACCCCCGGTCATGCCCCGTGTCTCCCTTCTGTTGCCCCCACCCACTGGTCATGCCCTTTGTCTCCCTGCTGTTGCCCTCCACCACCCCTCTCATGCCCCGTGTCTCCCTCGTGCTCCCTGCACCCCCCTCTCATGCCCCGTGTCTCCCTCGTGCTCCCCGCACCCCCTGCTCATGCCCCGTGTCTCCCTCGGGCTCCCCGCACCCCCCGCTCATGCCCCGTGTCTCCCTCGTGTTCCCCGCACTCACCGGTCATGCCCCTTGTCTCTCTCATGTTGCCCCCACCCCCTGCTCATGCCCCTTGTCTATCTCCTGTTACCCCTCAACCCCCCTCTCATGCCCTGTGTCCCTCTCCTGTTGCCCCCCACCCCCGGTCAAGCCTTGTCTCCCTCCTGTTGCCTCCCACCCCCCGCTCATGCCCCATGTCTCTCTCCTGTTACACCCACCCCCCTCTCATGCCCTGTGTCTCCCTTGTGTTCCCCCCCACCCCCGCTCATGCCCCGTGTCTCCCTGCTGTTGCCCCCCAACCCCTGCTCATGCCCCGTGCCTCTCTCCTGTTACCCCCCACCCCCCGCTCATGCCCTGTGTCTCTCTCCTGTTACCCCCACCCCCCTCTCATGCCCTGTGTCTCTCTCCTGTTGCTCCCACTCCCGGTCATGTCTGTTTCTCCCTGCTGTTGCCCCCCAACCCCCTCTCATGCCCGGTGTCTCTCTCCTGTTACCCCCACCCCCTCTCATGCCCGGTGTCTCTCTCCTGTTCCCCCCTACTCCCTGCTCATGTCCCGTGTCTCCCTGCTGTTGCCCCCCACGCCCGCTCATGCCCGAGTCTCTATCCTGTTGCCCCCCGCCCCCCGCTCATGCCCCGTGTCTCCCTGCTGTTGCCCCCACCCCCACTCAGGCCAAGTGTCACCCTGCTGTTGCCCCCCACTCTCATGCTCTGTGTCTCTTTCCTGTTGCCCCCCCACCCCCCGGTCATGCCCGTGTCTCCCTGCTGTTGCCCCCCACCCCCGCTCATGCCCCATGTCTCTCTCTTGTTCCCCCACCCCCTGCTTATGCCTCGTGTCTCTCCTGTTACCCCCACCCCCGCTCATGCCCCGTGTCTTTCTCCTGTTACCCCCACCTCCCTCTCATGCCCCGTGTCTCTCTCCTGTTACCCCCCACCTCCCTCTCATGCCCCGTGTCTCTCTCCTGTTACCCCCCACCACCCTCTCATTCCCCGTGTCTCCCTGCTGTTGCCCCCTGCTCATGCCCTGTGTCTCTCTCCTGTTACCCCCTACCCCCCTCTTATTCCCGTGTCTCTCTCCTGTTGCCCCCACCCCCGGTCATGCCCCGTGTCTCCCTTCTGTTGCCCCCACCCGCCGGTCATGCCCTTTGTCTCCCTGCTGTTGCCCTCCACCACCCCGCTCATGCCCGTGTCTCTCTCATGTTACCCCCACCCCCCTCTCATGCCCCGTGTCTCCCTCGTGCTCCCCGCACCCCCCTCTCATTCCCGGTGTCTCCCTCGTGCTCCCCGCACCCCCCGCTCATGCCCCGTGTCTCCCTCGTGTTCCCCGCACTCACCGGTCATGCCCCGTGTCTCTCTCATGTTGCCCCCACCCCCTGCTCATGCCCCTTGTCTATCTCCTGTTACCCCTCAACCCCCCTCTCATGCCCTGTGTCCCTCTCCTGTTGCCCCCCACCCCCGGTCAAGCCTTGTCTCCCTCCTGTTGCCTCCCACCCCCCGCTCATGCCCCATGTCTCTCTCCTGTTACACCCACCCCCCTCTCATGCCCTGTGTCTCCCTTGTGTTCCCCCCCACCCCCGCTCATGCCCCGTGTCTCCCTGCTGTTGCCCCCCAACCCCTGCTCATGCCCCGTGCCTCTCTCCTGTTACCCCCCACCCCCCGCTCATGCCCCGTGTCTCTCTCCTGTTACCCCCACCCCCCTCTCATGCCCTGTGTCTCTCTCCTGTTGCTCCCACTCCCGGTCATGTCTGTTTCTCCCTGCTGTTGCCCCCCAACCCCCTCTCATGCCCGGTGTCTCTCTCCTGTTACCCCCACCCCCTCTCATGCCCGGTGTCTCTCTCCTGTTCCCCCCTACTCCCTGCTCATGTCCCGTGTCTCCCTGCTGTTGCCCCCCACCCCCGCTCATGCCCGAGTCTCTATCCTGTTGCCCCCCACCCCCCGCTCATGCCCCGTGTCTCCCTGCTGTTGCCCCCACCCCCACTCAGGCCAAGTGTCACCCTGCTGTTGCCCCCCACTCTCATGCTCTGTGTCTCTTTCCTGTTGCCCCCCCACCCCCCGGTCATGCCTGTGTCTCCCTGCTGTTGCCCCCCACCCCCGCTCATGCCCCATGTCTCTCTCTTGTTCCCCCACCCCCTGCTTATGCCTCGTGTCTCTCCTGTTACCCCCACCCCCGCTCATGCCCCGTGTCTTTCTCCTGTTACCCCCACCTCCCTCTCATGCCCCGTGTCTCTCTCCTGTTACCCCCCACCTCCCTCTCATGCCCCGTGTCTCTCTCCTGTTACCCCCCACCACCCTCTCATTCCCCGTGTCTCCCTGCTGTTGCCCCCTGCTCATGCCCTGTGTCTCTCTCCTGTTACCCCCTACCCCCCTCTTATTCCCGTGTCTCTCTCCTGTTGCCCCCACCCCCGGTCATGCCCCGTGTCTCCCTTCTGTTGCCCCCACCCGCCGGTCATGCCCTTTGTCTCCCTGCTGTTGCCCTCCACCACCCCGCTCATGCCCGTGTCTCTCTCACGTTACCCCCACCCCCCTCTCATGCCCCGTGTCTCCCTCGTGCTCCCCGCACCCCCTCTCATTCCCGGTGTCTCCCTCGTGCTCCCCGCACCCCCCGCTCATGCCCCGTGTCTCCCTCGTGTTCCCCGCACTCACCGGTCATGCCCCGTGTCTCTATCATGTTGCCCCCACTCCCTGCTCATGCCCCTTGTCTCTCTCCTGTTACCCCCCCACCCCCCCCTCTCATGCCCTGTGTCCCTCTCCTGTGGCCCCCCACCCCCGGTCAAGCCTTGTGTCTCCCTCCTGTTGCCTCCCACCCCCTGCTCATGCCCCATGTCTCTCTCCTGTTACCCCCACCCCCCTCTCATGCCCTGTGTCTCCCTTGTGTTCCCCCCACCCCCGCTCATGCCCCATGTCTGTCTGCAGTTGCCCCCCACCCCCCGCGCATGCCCCGTGCCTCTCTTCTGTTACCCCCCACCCCCCGCTCATGCCTCGTGTCTCTCTCCTGTTACCCCCACCCCCCTCTCATGGCCCGTGTCGCTCTCCTGTTTCCCCCCACCCCGGTCATGCCCCATGTCTCCCTGCTGTTGCCCCCCACCCCCCGCTCATGCCCCGTGCCTTTCTCCTGTTGCCCCACCCGCTCATGCCCTGTCTCCCTGCCGTTGCCCCCCACACCGCTCATGCCCCGTGTCTCCCTGCTGTTGCCCCTGCTCATGCCCTGTGTCTCTCTCCTGTTACCCCCTACCCCCCTCATGCCCTGTGTCTCTCTCCTGTTACCCCCCACCCCCCTCTTATTCCAGTGTCTCTCTCCTGTTTCCCCCACCCGCCGGTCATGCCCCGTACCCCTTCTGTTGCCCCCACCCGCCGGTCATGCCCTGTGTCTCTCTCCTGTTACCCCCACCCCCCCTCTCATGCCCTGTGTCTCCCTCGTGTTCCCCGCACCCCCTGCTCATGCCCCGTGTCTCCCTCATGTTCCCCGCACTCACCGCTCATGCCCCGTGTCTCTCTCATGTTGCCCCCACCCCCTGCTCATGCCCCATATCTCTCTTCCGTTACCCCCACCCCCTCTCATGCCCTCTGTCTCCCTTGTGTTCCCCCCACCCCCTGCTCATTCCCCGTGTCTCCCTGCTGTTGCCCCCCACCCCCCCACTCATGCCCCATGTCTCCCTGCTGTTGCCCCCCGCCCCCCTGCTCATGCCCCGTGCTTCTCTCCTGTTACCCCCCCCTGCTCATGCCCCGTGTCTCTCTCATGTTACCCCCACCCCCCTCTCATGGCCTGTGTCGCTCTGCTGTTGCCCCCCACCCCCCGCTCATGCCCTGTGTCTCTCTCCTGTTACCCCCACCCCCCTCTCATGGCCCGTGTCGCTCTGCTGTTGCCCCCCACCCTCCCTCTCATGCCCTGTGTCTCTCTCTCTCCTGTTGCCCACCACCCCCCGCTCATGCCCCGTGTCTCCCTGCTGTTGCCCCCAGCCCTCGGTCATGCCCCGTGTCTCTCTCCTGTTGCCCCCACCCCCGGTCATGCCCCGTGTCTCCCTCCTTTTGCCCCCCACCCCCTACTCATGCCCCGTGTCTCTCTTCTGTTACCCCGACCCCCCCTCTGGGTCGAGACAACACCACATACAAATATGAATATATACAAGGGAATTGAAGTAAGAAAAAAAACATCAATAGTAGCAGAAAGTGTTCATAACCTAACCTAACTGATTACTTTTATGCAAAGAAATGATTGCTCTGTTTCAAAGCTGTTACTTACCCAATCTATATATATCACATGATGTGTCTGGACCATAAGGAAAATAGTGTGAGTACAACATATCAAAATATAAGCATATACAGGGAAAGTACAGTAATAAAAAAACATCAAAACTATCAGAAAGTGCTGATAACTCTACTGATAATTTTAATGCACAAAAAGGATTGCTGTCTTTCGAGGTTGTGTCTTCCCCTATGGATATGTTTTATATGATATGACTGGACCATAAGGGAATTATTGTAAGAACATATTTGAAGGATAAGTCTACAAGTATAGTACATTTACAATTTTTAATTCCTGACTGTTACTGAAGAAAATCATGTGGCCTAGATATGGCAGGAATGGAAAAAAGGGGGCGTCAGACATGTGATGTCATCAGTGATGCCATCAATGACATTTGTGATGTCATCTTTGATGTCCTGGGTGTTAGGCTTAGCAGTGCACGGTGGTGGCGCGAGTTATGGTTGCTTATCTTACCATGACTGACGAATTTCAAGGGTTTTTTGGTTTTACTTGGAACCATAACGTCCCTTTAACAAAGTTTTTTTCACTGAATATATAAATATATGGGACAGCAATCACCTAACTGTGACAATACAATTCAGAAAGTAAGCAAAGCAATTGAATTCACTTATAATGATGCAGAATAGAAAATTCAGGAAAATAACAGTTTTGGTTTGTGAACAGATAGCGTTTTGGTTAATATTCCCCCCGCAAAGTTTTGTTTAGATACAACTGAGCAATCCTACACAGATGTAAGTAACCAGCAGGTAGTCAGGAATGAAAGACAATGGGCCTCAATGCGAGTCCACCGACCAGGACTTAACGCCACCGGTAAAACCATACCGGCGTCGTTTCCGTGACCGTGCAATCACGGACCCGGAAAAAACCCCACCACAAACCGCAGCTGCGGCTTTAAGGGATCCGTAGAATGTGACAGCGGCGAAACCACCGAGTTACCGGCAACACGAAACACCATGGGCATCACGAGTACCACAGACATGGAAACACCGCCACAAAAATGTTGGAAAAACCGTGGCCACGGAGGCGGTATTGACGCTACCGCGAATTTGACGTTAAACAGTACCAGGTGAGGTGAATCAGGCCACAGGTGCCCCAAATGAGGCCAGCCGGACCCAGCAGGTAACTGGAAGGCTACAAAATGGCCACACCCACACCCAGGCCAACTCCAAACACAACAATAAAGGCAGCAGCATTGGGACTGGGACTATTGAACCTACAGGCAGCAGTGCACATGGTGGCAGCAATGGTGCAGAGGAGGATGAGGCCGAGGCGGAGGAGGTGCAGGCGTCAGTTAGCAAACCCTGCACCCATGCCAAACCCAATTGCGCAGCCGGTACAACCCCGCAGGCACCCTGCAATACCCCACATCAGGGCCCCACCCTGGAACCTGACCCCAGGACAGATCCACACATTATACCGGCTGCACCATCCAACAATCATGTACATCACCGCCATGATTGAGGACGACATCAGCAGCCACATTGCCCTCTCGACCGCAATCCCCCCTCCTGAAGGTGGTGTCAGTACTGCATTTCCTAGCCACCGGAACTTATCAGCACACAGTTGGTGAGCTGCACGGGCTCTCACAACCCGGTTTTTCAAAAATATTGGGACAGGTACTGGACACTCTGCTGCGCCATGTGTCGGAACACATCGCCCTACCCCGTACACTTGCAGAGGTCATTGCAAATTGCATAGGTGAATAAGACTGCAGCCACATAGAGCTGACAGTACCACGTGCAATGGAGATGGTGTACCGCAATAGGAAACAGTACCACTCACTGAATATACAGATGGTATGTGATGCCGGACTGCTTGTTACACATTGCTGTGCACGTTTTCCGGGGTCAACACATGACTCAATGGTCCTGCGGAATTCCACATTGCCACGCTCCATGGAACGCTACACTGGACAAAGCACAAGGCTATTGGGTGAGTACAACTGCCAATGCATAGGTACTGTTGAAGTGTGTTGAGTGCCCAGGCCAATGACCTGTGTAAATGGGCTGCTACAACTGCACATGCATCACCCCCTGGCCCATGTAATGGACAGTCAGCATAACCCACACATCACATATCAACACATGACCGGTTGCTACAGTACACACCCTGCCTAAGGAGACATACGGCCAAAGCTACCAGCAGGCCATACAAGTTGATCCACTCAATCCAGCCACCCACACTTAGGGCCACTTCCCCCCCAAAGCACATGACGGCTGCACATGAGACATCCTGCAACAGCCAAATCATCACAGGTCATGGAATGACTCCCCCATGCATACTTGTCATTTCACAGTGCCTTACTTACCAACCACTATCGGGTATAAGGTCCACTTCATATGCACAGCAATTAATAGTGCAATGTCCAAATGCCACCATCTACAACAATTACCCGTGGATGGCAATCACCCGCCCTTCCGACCACGGCTAGGCCCATATGGATGAATGTATGATGACACAATATTGCATTGCATCAGATCGTGAGATGAACCACAAACACTGACATGTCCCACACATTTACATCCCATGTAGGTGATGCTGGATATGCACTCACGCCATGGCTGATGACACCTGTACGGAGGCCAAGGAACAGGCATGAGGAGGCGTACAACAGGGCACACGTCCGCACACTTGGCATGATTTAGAGGACATTTGGCCTACTGAAGGCCAGTTTCTGCTGCGTGAGCAGATCTGGAGGATCACTGCTCTACAACCCAGTGTGCTTGTGTGTGCCATGCTGCACAATCTGTGCTTGCGCAGGAACTTTCTGCTGCCCCCAGACGCAGAAGATGAAGATGGGGATGGAGATGGGGATGCCGATGGGCATGGGGATGGAGATGGAGTGGCAGCACAACCTCCCAGGGGTGTGCAAGATGGCAAACAAGCACGGGATGCACTCATTCGCATTTACTCTTGAGAGACTGCACATTGACAGCAAAGCATGGATATGACGATGCCAGTGAATACATTATTTTTGTCTGCTAATGAAATGATGGTAGTTTTCAGAGGTTTTGTATTATCAATTAAACAGGGAAGAAAGTGCATTGGGAAGGGAAGCTGTACACCCATGCCCACCCACCACCCAAACGTTTCCACCCCCAACCAGGCCCCTAACAACTAACCACCTAATGGGCAACCCCCACCACCCCCACCACCCAAACATTC
Source organism: Ambystoma mexicanum (assembly GCF_040938575.1). Classification (NCBI taxonomy): domain Eukaryota; kingdom Metazoa; phylum Chordata; class Amphibia; order Caudata; family Ambystomatidae; genus Ambystoma; species Ambystoma mexicanum. Next base: position 204,269,023 of record NC_090941.1, on the reverse strand, counting down.
CCACCCCTCCCAACACCCATGGTGTCCCCAAATGTCATGTTGACTGGCATCCCCACATGCCACTATTTGCGGGGGTGCTTGTGCGCAGGTGTGTCCTTGCTGGTGGATCCAGTCAACCGACTTGAACACCTCTGTGGGCTGCCAGTGGCAGAGCTGGATGGGGTAGTGCTGGCTGAAGTGACTGTCGGTGTAACTATGGGCAAGCGTCCTTGAAACGCCTGCTGGGATACCAACATTGACTCAGCAATGCTGGACTGCACACTGTTCCCTTCCCTGACATGGCGTGCCAGGGTGAGAATTGTGGCCGCAAATCGTCCAATCGACCTGGTGAGCCGATGCACCGACATGGCATTGCTCTCCCGCTGCAGCCTGGCCTCCTCCCGCTGCAGCCTGGCCTCCTCCCGCTGTTGCATGGCCTCCTCACGCTGCAGCCTGGCCTCCTCCAGCTGTCTTTCCACCAGCTGTGTCAGGGTGGCCTGCTGTTGCTTGATGTGCTGCAATTGTGTACAGAGCTCGCCCATGAATTTCGAGGGACTGTACTTTGGGGATGTGATACTCGTCGTTTGGCCAGTCAGTGGGTCCATTGGTTCACTCCTGCCCTGTTTGGGGGGGCATTGGGAGTTTGACCATTGGGTCACTCCTGCCCTGTTTGGAGGGGGGCATTGGGAGTGGGTACATTGGGTCAATCCCAATCACACTTATGGCTTTGTACTCTGTGCACTTACCAGCATCTGCAGGTGGGCTCACTCCTGCCTCTGCCTCTGCTATGCCGTGGATGCCTTTGAGGTGCATGACACTGCTGCAGCGCTCCTCCCACGTTTGCAGCTTCAGAGGGGATGCAGGGCATCCACCAGTACCAGTGCTGTGTTGGCAGTGTGCTGTGATGAGGTTGCGCACCTGGAGCCTGAGGTCATCCCACCTCTTGTGGCACTCCTTCACTGACCGTGTGGTCACGCCAACTGCTGTGCACTTGCATGCTGCCTCTGCCCACACCACCTTGCGGCGTTGCTGAGTAGCGCACCGCTGATCTGCACTAAAGATCATTTCAGCATGCTCAAGTATGTGCTCCACCAGTACTGTGAGCTCAGCCTCACTGAAGCGCAGCTTTCTCTGTCTGCATGCTGGTAAACCTGGATGCCATGATGGTGTTGGATGGTTTGTCAGTCTCAGGGAGGAGATCTGACCTGTGGTGTCTGAGGATGGCAGTGGATTGTGCTTTATATAATGGCCGCCCCTCTGTTTCCGGTTTTTAACCCGCGGTCATGGTATTTCCACTCCTGTGGCGCTAACTCCACGTGCGTAAGTGTTTACGTGACGACGGTGACTCTGTTTCCGCCTTGGTGTGTTGCGCATGACCCACGTGCCGTAATCAGCCCTTCTTTCCGCAACCTAAGCAGGTCCTAACACACATGAGCTACAATATACACAACAATATCAACAGTACACACTTTACATCAGGATGGGATTGAAGAAACGTTTGGATGGGAAAAGACACGTGGGAAACTTTTTGCTAAAATGTAAATTTGCGGCAAACTTTTCCTATGCGACATTCAATATTCGATAAGAATGTTTAGTTGTGGGTGTAGCTAAGCGTCTTAGGTATCAGTGAGAGTTAAAATGTAATTACTATCTTTAAAATTTAAGAAGTTATAGAGGTTTTGGTAAGAGGCATTTTTGCAGAATAGGCGCAAAATGAAGTAGAAGTTCGGTTTTGAAAACGACAGATAGGTTTTATTATACTATATTAATGACTATGAAAAAGAGGAGGCCACACATGAATCTTCAAAGTTACGTGGCCATCGCAACCATTCACATGGTGGATACTGAATTTCTTTCTGGGATTTACTTTAGTTACTCAAAATCCGTAAGGAGTTATGGTTTTATAACACAGATGAGAAAAGAGTCAGCGCAAGAAGGATTCTAACAATACTAGTGTTCTGAGTTTAAAGACGGGATGGTTTGAGATTAGGATAATACAATGCAGATATACTGTGGGCCACTGTTCTTCCTATTAATACTTACAGTCCCTTGTAATTAAATTGGACCGTCATGCTCTGGTCATTGGATCGGGTCAGGTCTACGGGAAGCAGGGCACTTCTGGAGGGATTGGATCAGCGGCGCTGTTCTGGTCAATTTTGGACTGCACCTCAGACTGGATTTGCATGGGCCCTTCTGGTCACTGGACACAGTAGATTACAGGATGCAAGTTTCAGTGGGCAAGCCTTAATTGTAGCGAGCCAAGCTGAATCAGAATTATTCTTTTAAGTTTTGGATGTATGAAATTGGGTTTAGCTAGCAAGAGTACAGCAATGCTAAATTCTGAAGTCTGCAAGGAAATCTGGATCTTCAAAGAAGTCTGGAGTCAGCTACAAGATGAAGAATTCTGGAACATGGTGCTGCACGGAAATCTGGATGTGTTCTGGAAGCAGTGTCCCATGTGCTGTATAGTTCCTATATTTATACTATCAAATGCCATCCCCAAGTTTATGGTGTGGCAGAATTATAAAACACACCCCACAGCTGTGAATGGCCACAGGCAAATGCTTTGTTTTGGTTGGCAGTCAGAACAGAGCTGTCATTTTACGATGGGATTTAGGAACTCCCACATTGATTTTGACCAAAACATACTTTTTGCACAAATGTAAATTTCTAAAATTATGTACCCTAATAAAATCGGACACATACATTTCATATTTGATTGTCTATATTCACATTCAATCCCCATCTTTGTGAGCACTGTATTTGTCATTCTACATATTTTTATCAATTTTAACCATAACAGTTTGGATGAATCATTCCTAATTCAGTACATCTATGGGCGCTTATCAGTGGATCATGTACATACAATCATAGGTTTGCAACATTAATGATTCTGCTACAATGAGAATGTTTTCATAACTTTAGTTCCTTAAATGGTACAGGTTTCATCAATGTCTTCAAATCAAAAGCCTGAAATTAGGTTAATGTCTACCAATTTTCAAATGTATCCCTTTTTAGTTTGCTCAGTTAAAGAGTTTCAACTTTACTCACAAATACGGATTTAAAAAGTCCCTGCAGTTTTTTTTTTCTTCTTTGTACCTCCCCTTCACAAGCAACAGCTGTCACAGTCCTTTGATCAGGGAGGTGTGTCCCTTTCCTGGAGAGAGAAGCTCCCCTGTAGAGATAAGTTAAGCAGCTTGCCATTGTTCTTGGCTCAGCCCCAGACAAATGTCTAATGCGGTCTCATTGTGCCCCCTGTTGTCATTATGCGGGAAAAATTAGGCTTTCTGTTTTCAAGGGAGTGTCAAGCTGAGATGTCAACTTTCCCAGGCCAGGCACTGTCCAATCAGAATGAAGCAGTTACTTCCACTGGGTTACTGTAAGATTCACAATAAGTCTTTTATTTAACGCATATATAAAAATAAGCATAGTTTATAAGGGATTTGAACATTTAAAAGAATTAAGCCCTTCACAAACATGCATTAAATAGGCGCATTTTGCAATTTCTTCCAGAAAAAGAAACACCTTTAAACTGGGTTTTACAGCTAATTTCCTTAAGCAGCTGTCAGACAGTGAGGCCTGGATTCCTCTGACTGCCTGGAGAATCTATGATTTCAGCACACTTTTCTTTTCAATAATTCACTGGGAAAATGACTGAATTTAGGACCAAAATGACAAATGACATTGATTAGAAAGCTGTATTTAAGGGCATTATTGGATTTTAGTCCTTCCGTGGCCTTGCTTCAGGTGACAGGTGAGGGTTGACAGATGATTCCTGTTTTTACACCAACTTTGCCTGTGTGTGTGACAGGGTGTGCAGCTCTTTTGTGGTTTATGAACCATGCTCAGTTTTGCAGATTTGGCGCGCACGTGGGTTAGTGCCTCCATTTTTGACAGTTTCTTTCCCCTATTGGCAAAGGGTGCAGTGGCATGGGTAAAAATATTCCACACATCCCCCCTCAACTCCAGTGTGACGTCCAGTCATGGTGGGAGTTGGGCATGTGGGATTATTTTTCCTTCAGTCCATGTGAAGAAATCCGGTTGCTTCTCCCATCAGCAATGGATGCGACACCCTCTCCTCACAGGGTGTAGTGGGGCAGATGCATGCATTTAATAACAATTTACAATATTCCCCGCCAATATTTAATAATGGTCTTAACCCTCCTCGCACGTACTCAATGAATATTTATTAATTTCTCTTTGCTGCAAAGTATACCTGGGATGGTAACTCTTTAGCTGGTTTATGTGGACCAACTTGTCTTCCCCTTCTGTCAAATTTCCCTTGGGGATGCAGATTCTGTAGGCGACTGGTGAGATTCTGTCCACAATTTCAAAAGGACCCCACCAGCTTGGGAGAAATGTGTGCTCTTTGGCTTGGTTCCTTTGGAAATTGTACAAGTAGACCCTATCTCCTACTTGATATTCCTTTTTAGTTGTCTTAAGGTCATAGCGGGTCTTCATACTGTCTGCAGATCTTTCTGGATTCCGCAGAGTATACGCAAAAGCATGTTGAAGATGTTTTCTTAGATTCTCAACATACTCATGAGTTGTGGAGGTATTTATCAAGGTCTGCTCTTGGGTTCTGTAGAACAGATGCTGGGGTAGCACCATCCTTTGTCCAGTCATCAGCTGAAATGGAGACATTTTTGTTGCAGAAGAAGGGGTAGATCTGATGGCCATCAGGACAAGGGATAATCGAATATCCCAACTTGGCCCAGAATCTGCCACAAACTTTTTTTATATGCTCACAATAGTTTTATTGTACCTCTCAACTCGACCACTTTTTACCCCAAGTATCTCCCACATCTTTGTTATTACTTCACTGGTTAAGTGACTACCTCAGTCTGACTCAATCCTTTGGGGTAGTCCAAAACACGAGATGATGTGATTGATCATCGGGGCAGCTCCTGTTTCTACCTTGCAATTTGGGACTGGGAGACATCCCACCCATTTAGTAAACAAGCATGTTACGGTTAACATGTACTTGTTCCCCCTAGAGGAGCGAATCATGGGCCAGATGAAATCGACTTGCAAATCTGACCCAGGCAGTTTCATCCCCCTCTTTTGGAAGGGAGCACGGTGTGTGAGTGATGTTGGCTGAAATTGTGCACAGACAAGACACCCCTTCAAGTATTGGTCAAGTTCCTGCCCCATGTGTGGCCAGTATGCAACCTCCTGCAAGATTTCTAATGTTGTATGAAACCCCGATGACAGGCTGTGGCTGCATCATGAGCGTGACTTAGCATCAGGCTTCGGAATGAGGTAGGGACCACCCACTGGTCACAGCCAGATATGGATCTCCTCACCAACAAACCGTCTTGGATTTGGAAAATGTTTGGACATTTCATCAACACTCTGAGGTCCTCTTTCCCAATGCAATCGGTATCCATCAGGGGAAAGTTCTCAGGATCCTCAAGGTGTTGATAAAACTTAACAATTATTGGATCCCCTTTTTGAGCTGTAATCAAATCAGCATCTGGGGTCTCCTTACTCCACTGGGAAGTTGAGAGTTCACTGTGAGCATTTTTCTGGGACCTAGTGATAGCAGTGACCTGGATTTCCCCCAATTGGACTCGATCTCAAGTACATCCCCTTTGGGGGCGTGGCTAACCACCATGAGAAGGAGACGTATCTTCGAGGAGCGCCGCTAGATGTGTCCATGATCTGCTGCCACATAAGCTCAAAAAGCTTCTAAAAGAACCAGGAGCAACTCTAGCTGTGCCTGAACGCGCCCTGAACACCCACAGCGATTTCTGTGGTGGTACGCACTTTCGCTGCAACAGAAGCCCCGGGCAGCAGAGAAGCGAAACGACGAGCGAAAAATGGCGCCCGTTGCACACGATCTCGCGTAGCACGGCGCACGAGGGCGAGGAACTGCCGACTGGATCCTGCCAGCCCCTGAGGGCAGTAGAGCAGATGGGGGCACTGTGTGCGCTGCAAGGCCAGGAGAAAAGTGTGTGCTGTGTCGCCGGCTAATCGAGGCAGCGCTCCCGTGTACGCTGGCTGCCCACAGGACTGGGTGGCCCTGCAGGGGGCGCTCCGCTTTGAGTCCCGAAGAAGATGACAGAAGCGACGCTGCCGCGCTGCCGCACCCAGACTGCAGCGTGGTGGACCGGCCTCCGAAGAACCCGGACTGAGGCATCGCCGGATCTGAGAGGTCAGTGAGGCGGAGGGGCGCGCCTGGGAGCTGATTTACGTGAGGCCCCGCTGCAGTTATACGCAGTGTAGTGGGGCGTATGAACACCGGAGGCCGTCTGCAGACCCACGCCCTGTGGACCGGACATATTCCTGCCTCCCTAGTGTTGGCGGACGTCCCCGCCAGGAGTTACCAGCGCGTGGGGCCAAGATTGGAGCCCCTCTGGGGAGGAAATAGGGCAGTGAACTTGAGACATTACGCACACCATTGCCCCTCACGGAATCTACTGCTAGTGTGAAATTAGCACAACCCACTGCACTGGGACCTGTTGCATGAGTGTTGGACACGAGCCCCAATGGTTGTGGTCCTTCTGGCACATGACCATATGGCCACCGGCCAACCTCACAGGCCTACCTCATAGGAAGGGTACAATGAAAAAAATCCATCTAACAAGCCTGCATAACAGACCTCCACCTCTACTCCACTCACCCCGGACAGAGTGCGCTCACGAGGCACAAGCACGGCCATAGAGTTGCTGCAGCGCACCACCACTGCAGGGGCAGCGGCAACGCAACCCAATGAGTGAGCCACCTCAAAACAAGGGACAAGCAAGGCCAACGCGGCACACTCCAAGCATACTTGAGTTCCCTGCGGCCCCACAGATATGTTCTTGAAGGGGGCGAGAGCTAAACAACGCCAAACCATTATGGAAACATATACTGCCGGGGGGCTCACTGGACCAATCACTGTAAATAAGAGCATTGCGGAAGCGCTGCCTGACCCCTCTGAAATGGCAGTCAAACCAAACAATTCCCAACTCCTTGAAGCCATCAAGACATTACAGACAACAATGGAGAACAAAATAGATGCAGTGGTTAGATCTGGGCCTACTGCATCAAGACGTCCAGACCAAAGCAGGCAGAACTGACGCACTTGAAACACAGGTCTGGGAAAACACGGATACTAAAGCACAGCTCCTAAAGGGCGCTGATGAACTACAGCAAAGAATGAAGTATCTTGAAGACAAAGCTGAGGAGGCCAAAGGGCGGGCGCGCCAAAACCATATTAGACTTCTGTGCCTGCCGGAGGGCACTGAGGGATCAGACCCAACAGATTATGTAGAGAACCTCCTGCTACAAGAGATAGGAGCCGGGAAACTCTCACAAGGCTTTACAATCGAAAGAGCCCATCGATCTCTCGCAAGGCGGCCCCCCAGCTCTCTGCCCCAGCCACTGATAGCTAAAGTGCTCAATTACAGAGACAGGGAGACCATCCTGGCCCTTTCCAGATCGGGAAGCCAAATCCAAAGAGGTTCAGCAAAAATAGCCATTTACCCTGACTACACCTTTCAGGTCCAAATGAAGAGAGCACAATTTATCTACTCCAAAGCCGGACTTAAAAATGCTGGATTACGCTACATGCTCTTACACCAGGCAAAATTAAAGGTAATTCACAACAACAGGTCGCTCCTATTTGATAACCCCGAAGAGGCCCGTGAACAGATGGACGGGGAACTGATCCAGGACATTGAAGTGAAAGGACGCAGACCGCACCAGGCTGCACCAAGCTGACTACAGACAGAGTCAATGCTCTACACACACACGGGAACAAAGGCAGCCAAACTCTGAATGCAGCAAGAACGATTCTCTACACGAGCTGTATCAAAGATGGTTCATTCATCCACTGACCCCAGAAGTTTTTCCTTTTTTTGGCTATCTTAAACCCGCCCGTAGGGCTCCACGAGACCATTATGCGGTCAATGGAGCGGAAACGGGGTAGTCATAACGGGGGAACCTCGCTGGACCTTTTCTTAGGTTAAAGTTGTACAAGGGGGGAGTTTGGGAGTTTGTATTATGATTTGGGATTTATTAAGGGAAATAAGACCACAAAGAGTTCTTCTCAATCACCAGCACCAGAGGGGCAACCGCCAGAATCGCTAGTCACAAACATTTAACCGCCTGTCACCCATGGCTGAAAAAATCAAAACCATGACATGGAACGTCAGGGGCATGAACAACTTTGTCAAACAACATCGAATCCACTCATATTAGAAACGGAACAGAGTCGGAATTGCCCTACTGCAAAAGACCCACCTGAATAGCCATAAATTAGATGTGATAGCCAAAACCTGGCGAGGGACACTTATCGGATCCCCCTACTCCACCTACGCCAGAGGAGTCCTGATTTGGATCGACCTGACTGTCCCGCTCAAGTTGTTAGGCACAAAAACCGACGATGAAGGCAGAATGGTACTAGTACACAGCACCATAGAAGGCAGGGAGATATGCCTAATTAGCACCTACGCCCCTAATCACGATGCCACAGTTTTTTTCCATGCACTATACACCCGACTCAGTCCTTACAGAGATTCCACCATAATCTGGGGAGGGGACCATAATTGCACTCTCGACCCCCGAATTGATAGATCAGATAATAGGCACACCTGCCCATCCCTGCCTGCCAAAATACTTGCAACCTTAACGCAGCAACTCCTGCTCCGAGATTTGTGGAGAGAAAAGCACCAAAATCAACGTGAGTACTCCTACTACTCCCCGCCACATGCAGTGTACACCAGATTAGATTACATCTTCGTGAGCGGAGAGCAACAAGCCATGTTTGGGGATGCACAGTACCTACCCAGGGTGTTGTCCGACCACTCACCTTTAATATCCTCCTGTATGGTATACCCGCCTAAACCCCTGATACCCACGTCGAGACTTAGAAGCGAGGCGCTGCTGGATAATGCTTTCCGTGAACATGTACGCGAAAGCACTGTGAATTTCTGGCAGACAAACATTAGTAGTGTACAGCACATCAGTGGGAAGCTTACAAAGTAGTCATGAGGGGGGAGATGATAGCGGGAATAGGAGGTGCTCAGAAATCCAGTGCAACCTCCATAGAACGCACTGAAAAAGAATTGGGGAAACTAGACGCCAGAGCCCACTCGACCCCTGAGCAGTTACATAAGATGCTGGAACTTAAGCAGACCTGTCTTAAGCATTGGGAACAGTTAGGGAAACTAAGCCATGCAAGACATATTGAAAGAAGCCATGCCCTAGGAGATAAACCGGGTAAACAATTAGCTTGGCTCTATAAGAGAGAAACCCCCAGGACACCCATCTGCCTTGTCCGTAAACTGGATGGCACCACTGCACACACCCAGATAGAGATAAACTCAGTGTTCTCTGAGTTCTACCAGGACCTCTATGCGAACGCCACTACCCCCACAGATACCGAAATAGAAGACGTCCAAGATGACATTAGGCTGCCCGCACTCGATACACAAATGTCAGAGGCCTTGGACGAACCTATCAACCCCGAATAGGTAATGGTTACCATACGATCCCTACCATCCGGAAAAATCCTGGTTATGGATGGCCTTCCGGGAGAGTTCTACAAGGCTTACAAAGACATCTTGGCGCCACTTCTGGCACGGGTGTATAACAAGGCTTACGAAACAAGCATCCTCCCAGAAACCATGCGAGAAGCTGTTATAATCCCGCTATTAAAACCTGGAAAGGATGGAGAGGATTGCGGTTCGTATAGGCCCCTCTCCATTTTAAACATGGATAATAAGATCCTAACAGCTCTACTAGCAGGTAGACTGCACAGAGTTAGTCCCCTATTGATCGATCAGGACCAGACAGGCCACGTGCTTAGACGCACCATCACGGAGAACTTTCTTAGGCTGCACCATGTCATATATAGTACCGAAGCTAGACCTGAGAAATACGCAGTCGTGTCCTTAGATGCCACCAAAGCTTTTGATTCTGTCTGATGGAATTGGCTGGACACCACCCTGACAAGTATGGGAATAGGGCCTGCTTTCCTAAAGTGGACCAGACTTGTGTACACTAACCCTGTGGCTAGAGTGCGCACAAACAAGACATACTCTGACAAATGGCCACTCCACAGGGGCACGCGGCAGGGATGCCCACTTTCCCCCATGCTATATATTATGGCCATTGAGCCTGTGGCAGTTTACTTAAGGCAGGACTATGGGGACAGGGGCATAATTATAGACGGGGTGACTCACCTCATCTCCATGTATGCTGATGACACACTCCTTTATTTACACAACCCAGAACACCTACTGCCATATATTTTAGAGACCCTTGATGGGTTCTACAGGTACACCAGGATCCGAATCAACAAAGAGAAATCCTGCCTCTATCGCTAGCCGCACTAAACAGACTAGATACCGGATCCCTCCCTGACATGGCACTCCAGTGGAAAACCCCCTCCTTTAAATATTTGGCAAACACCATCCATCACAATCCCAAGGTCAAACATTCCCTAAATTGAGGAAGAACTAAGGACGCTCTAGAGAAATCTATGGACTTTTGGAGCACCCTGCCGCTATCGGTGGCGGGGAGAGCGGGATTGCTTAAAATAGTGGCGCTACCCAGGCTCCTGCACAGCTTCACTAATGTCCCATTTCTTGTCACCCCCCGATTCTTCAAGGAACTAGACCAGCTGTGCAGACGGTTCCTCTGGCACGGAGGTAGGCACAGAGTCGTGCTTGAAGTACTGCAAAGGCCCTATGGGAGGGGAGGCCTGAAAATCCCCAACTTTGAACTATAGTACCTGGCAAGCCAATTAAAGCATGTATTCAAGTGGATGGCAGACAAAACCATGATGGATACTAAACTCCTGCAACCGGCCATCCCCCAGATGATACTCAAGGATTTACTCTGGGTCCCAGCAAGTGAGATTCAGAACTGTCCATACTTGGTCAAGTTGGGTACCCAGATCTGGAGGCGGGCCTGCATGGTACTGAAGATAAGCTACACGTTCTCACTGCAAATCCCAATAGCAGCCATCATGGCGGACAGACCCTGGGGTTGAAAAGAAGCTCGTAATCAGTGGGAACCCCACGGCGTGGCTACACTGGGTGACCTGATGGATGAGCATGGGATCCTAACATAAATTGAACTTAACAAAATCACAGGACTCCCAACTGGACAATTCCTGCTCCACAGGGCGGTGGTGCAGAGACTCAAAGACAGGTGGCCGGGGGCTACAAACTCGGAAGCTGGACAGGAGGTCATCGAATCCATATTGAGCACAGCCAAAGGGGGACACAAAACCTCACTGCTTTACGAGACACTTATGAAATACACTACCAGGGCAGCACTCAAATGCAAAGCAAAATGCGAAGAGGAACTGTTAGGCAGAAAACCTGTGCAGTTCCCTCTGGGACCACTGCAAAAGATTTAGGCTTACAGGTGTTGGCAGTAAACCCACTTGGTAGCTGTCTGTACCACACAGATTCAACTGGTAGCTGTGGCTGAGCAGTCAGACCTCTCTCAAGAAAAGTTAGGCAGTATGTGGAGTATACGAAATAGGGCAATTAACACAGTAGAACAAGCAAACACGGAACAGAGCTTGGGTGTAAAGATATATAGGTATTTATTTATAACAACACATCTATGAAAACACTCTGGCACTAATACGGCAAACAACTTCAATTACAATTACTATGAGTAAATCAATCCCTCTAACAATAGTTCGACAAGTCTAGGTTCAACGGCACCACTTATTTGCAGACAGAGGTGAATGCTTTAACCTAGATGTCACTCTAATATTCGTTAGGATGGGAGAGAAAAGGCAGGGTATGAAATCAACTCGGTACCAACCCTTTTACGAACAAATGCAAGGCAGGTAAGGCAGGGTCTACTGTAGATCGCAAAGTTCAGAGGCCAGGCCCACTCGGAAAGAGGCAAGGCGATGTGTTCCAAAAAGTATCACAGTGGAAATGCACTTCGTCTTTGTTGCAATTTGTTATAGAAAGATTGGACCAGTTCAGAACAGAAAGTTAAGAAAGCTTGGAGGCAACCCAATGGAGAGGCGAGGATTAAGACACCTCACGCTAACCGTCACGAGGGAAGCCGGGCGGACACGGTACCTTGTATGTGGAGAGACAGCTCCGGCGGGGGCAGTTGTTCCTGGTGGTGGATGCAAGTCGGGGCTTTGCCAAGAGATGAGATGATCTCGTCGTTGAAGGAAAGTTGAAGATCGTTGCACCACCAGGGAAGAGACCGGCTGCGGAGTGCTCCATCACAAGGCACCACCTTTTGGTTGCAGTATGGGCTAATGGCTATCCGGTTGCCGGGGTGCTCAGCACGGGCAATTCGACCACTACGCCCTGGAAGCGAAGAAAAAGCGAAGGGGACTGGTTGTGCCCACCAGTCAGGGGAAGAAGACTCTCCGACGGGGAGATCTCTGTCGTCGGGAAGTGGTGAGTCGGTTCAGCAGGGCTCCACCGGAGGTGTCGTCATTGCAGGTCGGCTCAGCTTTACCCTCGTCGGATTCTTAGGTCCTGTGGCGACTTCTCAAGATCCAGTCCCAAAAGCCCTGCTTTTATGCAGAAAAACCCCATTCATTCTGCCTAGCTGTCAATCAAAACACGCTAAGTGGTGAGCTGGGTGGCTCACCACTTGGGCCAATCACACTAGAGTGCAACTTGTTGTCAAGGCAACTCAGTCCAGGGTGCCTAAACCCCCTCCCACACCCCCTGTGGTACCCAGACAGAATGGCACCACTTTGGAGGGCCTCTGTACAGAAGCCCGCCAAAAGTGGAACAAAGGGTTCAACCTTTGGTTTAGGAGTCACAGAGACGAACACAGACGGCATTTTAAAAACCGAGTTCTGGCAGAAAATACCAACCAATAGATTTGTTTAAGACAAATAAACCAGTGGTATGTTAGAGATTAACGAGAAAAAATATCAACCTCCAACAATGGGAAGAATCCCATAGGGTTATATTCGGGGTTGAATATAACAACTAGTTTCCACTGCCACCAGCCAAATCTCGACGAGGGGGGACGGGACTGTGCCCCCTCGAATAACAGCCCCAGGGGTAATCGAATTACCCCTACTAGTACGTCCACAATAGCATGGTTGGTACTAGTTCTGTTAGTAAATTTAGGTCTGGTAAAGCCAATGGTGACTTTACATGCCCGGGGAGACAGTAGTCAGTCCCCGGGTATGGAGTCTATGGTGGGGGTCCTCTAGGACGCCCCGGTGTTGCGGCACGGAGGGTGCGTTGTAACACACATATGAAAACATATGAGACCCTATGGAGTAAAAGACCCCATAGCCCATAGAACACATTGACATTCACAGGAATTAACCACATTCATGTCCAAGAGTGGGAGAAAAGAGTCTCACTCTTGGCAGGATGGAAAAAAACAAACTCCAGAAATCCAGCAAAGCTGCTGGGGGACTCACTAGGTTAGGAAATTCAGCCTAAACAGAGAATTCTCCCTAACAGGAACTAAGCCAGGTGTTTGAAGACAAAGACTGGGGGAACATAACCCACTGCCACAAAAAAGGTCTTAAGGAATGCTCGCTTACAGCTCATACAATTTTACATCACTAACAAAGCATAACTCACACCAGAAGTCATCTCGAGGTTTAAAGGAGCGGACACCCAGGCTTGCCCCAAATGCACCGAACCCTACTTTAGAATGTCCCTTGGTCTTTTTCCAGAAGATGGTAATCCCACTAGAGGTGAACAGATCATCAATATTCTGTATTAGTTTTCCATGTTTTAGTGGTTTATTGTTAGCACATAGCAAGCCTCTGGTTTTCCAATTAACCAGGTGATCCACGAACCTGTTCCAGACATAGGGCCTCATCACGAGTTGGGCGGTAACGCCAGCGCTAATAGCGCTGGCGCTATCTGCCCTACCGCCAAACCCACCAGCTCTATTAGCGCCGGATCACGGGTTTGGCGGATTTGGAAATCCCCATTGCCCATTGAGCCCATTCGGGAATGCCCCATTCCCAATTGTGCTCAATGGGGAAATTTTGCACTCATACCGCCGGCGGATTTCCCACCGGCGGTATGAGCGCAAGTTTTCGGCGGATTTCCCCCCAGCTCAGAGCGGGGGAGAAATCTGCCAAGGCCATGATTTGGTGGACCCTTAAATCCGGCGGCAACAGCGCTACTGCCGGATTTAAGGGTTGCCACCAAACTCGTGATGAGGCCCATAATCTGAATCAGTGAGTATGACCAGTTCGTGGAGTTGGTGTTGGACAGCAGTGAGGATGGCTTGATGCACAGCCATCAGCTCTGCCACTTGACTATTATGGGGACCGATTTTGTACCCAGCGGAGGGTTCTGGGCATCATTCACCCATGCATTCCCCACGCCAGCCACTAGTTCCTTTTCCCCATTTTTGTCAACATGGTAGGAGCACCCATCCACATAGACAGTGGGCATTCCCTCACACTTGTCTTCTTCATAGACTTTGTGTGGGGAATTAAGGTAAGCCTCCATGTTGTCCTTGATTTTAAGACTTTCGTCCTGAGACTGTTTACTCTGGCACAATCATTCAAGTCAGCCAGACCTTGCGCGAGGGTACTCTTCTTGTTTTGGCCATATCTGACATCCACAGGAAAGCCTTGCATCGACAGAATCCAGGAAGTAATTTGGGAATTACTCACATTTCCGGGCCGGATTCTGTCACTTTGAAGATATTGCAGAGGCTGGTGTGGAGTCTCCACTATTATGTATTCTCCCTGGATGAACAGGGGGTAATTCTTCAATGCCCACACCATTGCCAGGAGTGCCTTCTCTCAATCGGTGAATTTTTCCTCCACAGAGGATAAAGTCTTACTCCCATAGCAGATGACGTTTTTGACCTTGTCATGCTTTTGGTATACTGCAGTCAAGCATGGATATGAGAACCCTGTCTCCAAGAAGAACTCCTTGTTTTTGACAGGGTAAGCTAGGCAAGGCACTTGTGAGAGGCTTCTTTTGAGTTGTCTTACTGCCTCGGCTTGGACCCCACTCCCACTTGACCCGCTCCTTCAATAGATGGATCAGGGGTCTTGTGATCTCTGCGTAATCCTCAATGAACTTTCTACTGTAATTAGTCCAAGGAGGCTCCTTAGCTCCCGCAGCGTTGTGGGGTCTTTTAGTTTCTGGAGTGCTTCTACTTTCTTTTCCTGGGGACAGAGACCCTCAGGCGTTATCTCATGCCCCAAGAAATTGACACGGGTCCTGCACCACTGTGCCCTCGGGCCAATTTCAGACAGGTAGTCAGGGAGGTAACCCCACAAATGGGACCCCAGATTATATTAGCCCCCATTACAAGGGCAACATACCCATCCTGGGCTATGTGTGGACTCCCCCATCCCAAGGGGGGGTCCAACTTGGCAGCTGCCAAGCCAGGAAACTTCCCTCCTAACTTTTTCCAGGAGGGCAGTAATCCCCCAAATGCCGGGTTGAGCTTCTTTCCCCGGTACCCGCCAATCTTCAACCCCCAAAACAACCCTTCTTTCTTTCCCCACTTTCCTGAGCCCAGACAGCCCAATCCAGGAGAGGGGAGGCCAAGGGTGGAGGGTTACCAGAACTATCCGAACCAAGGGTATTATGGGAGAAGGGGCAGTTACCCTTCTCATGATCCACCTAGGTTGGACCAGAGACCCCCGTACCAGCCAGAGCGGGTGTCCCAAATGGTACGCCAGGTCCATAACTTGTCACAGGATCTGGGTTGCATGTTGAGGGCTCAGCAGAACCCTCATATGAGCAAGCCGGCTCAGAACTCCACAGATCAAGGGGTCTGGTACTCCAGAGCAATGACAGCGAGAGAACCCCGACAATCCACCGGTTCCAAGGGAGGAGGCACAGGGGGAAGGGAGGTGTAAAGCCTTGGAGGAAGCTTCCTTCCCCACTTGTGAAAAGCTCCTGGAAACCCAGAAACCGGAATCAGAATCTCCTGCCCCCGGAAGTCTTCCAATTTGAAGTAGAGGGTTCCTCAGAGGATTCTGGGAAAAGGATCTTCTCCTTCAGGGATGGGGGAACTCCTCCCAAAGAAAAATGGGTCCAGAAAGATCCTAATTAAGACTGGAGGGGTCATTACGAGTTTGGAGGCAGCCATGGCGCTATTAGCGCCATGGCTGCCTCCAAACCCGGGTCTGGTCTGGCTGAATGGGGACTTACCGGGACACTCCGACCTATGCGGACACGGTAAGTCCCCATTCAGTTTACCATTCCCCATTCCCATTTGAGCCCCCATATGGCTCAATGGAAATGGGGAAGGCGCTATTAACGGGCCCGCAAATTTCGGGCCCGTTATTAGCTCCAAGATCCCTTAACAGGACCCACAAAGAAGGGCTGGTCAGACCAGCCGTTCCTGCTGGGACCCGCTAAGGGACCTTGGAATAGGGCAGTAAAGGTTTACCGGCACCGGCATCATTACCGGTGACCGTAACCCTTACCACCCAACTCGGAATGAGAACCTGGGTAAATGGGGGGACTGAGCTAAAACTGCCCATCATTGAACCCCAGAATGATTGCTTGGAAAATGACCTTGCCCAAACCAATTCTGGTGACTAACTCCAAAAAGGGGGGGGTGGCCCAGAATCAGAACCAGGGGAACTCAAAACTCCCCCAATATCCAACTGCCACATTTTTCTTACAGATCCCCAGGTTTCCACACATACTTCTGCCCAAACTACCCCTGTGAAAGAATCAAGAGTCAAGAAATTAACTCACCAACTGGCCCAAAATGCACATTATCTTTGCCCCCTTGAGGAAAATGAGGGAAGATGTTATGCCCCGGTCCAAATACAAGGGCAATGTACATTATGGGCACTTGTGGACACTGGATCCCAAGCCACTCTTCTGTCAAAGAGGGCCTTGATCAGCTGAATTCATGAAGGAGAGGAGAGATACCAGATGCCTCTCACTCCTCTTCCTGGACAACTTCAGAACTTCGGAGGGAATGAACTTCCTGCGGATTTATACAGTAAAATTGGACGACACAAGGTGAAACACCCTGTCATAGTTGTGACTCCTGAGGGCACACCATGTTTGCTGGGGAATTACATCCTGCATAGATTGTCTCCCCTAATAGATTGTGTAAACAAGGTCCTCTGGACCCAGACTAACCGACCAATAAAATTAAAACATAGCGTCAACCATGTTAGTCTAAATGGCACATGCCACATGGTTGAACAAAAACCTGACCAAATTAAATTCTACTTTCAAAACAACAAAATCCCTGACGTGACCGTAATTGCAGTAGGACAACAAACTGGTGATGGGAAGTTGCTATTTCTGAAAATCAACCTTCCTTCCAGTGTAAAGTGGCATTGCACACTGGAAGGAGATACTCTGAAATTCTATGCCAATTCAGAATCAGAAAATCCCACTTCCATAGTCCAAAATGATGAGAGACCAGCTCAAAGCTTGGCTGACATTCAGAAGATTGGAGAACAGCTGTTTATCCCTATTCAGTTAAATGAGCGGAAGGACTCTGTTCTTGACCGAGTGTGCGTGAACAACGGTATGAGCTTCATCAGTGAAGCCATGTTCCGAAAACTCCCAAAAGATCCAGCCATTCCCACATTTAAATTGATAGACAAATGGGAAATGGACCTGGAAGCACCCAATTCCAAACATCTCCTGCCTAGCAGGTGTATGCTCAAGATTTCCATAGGCAACAAGACCATAGTCCATAATTGTTGGGTCGTGCGAGATGTCCCTGCTGCATTTTATTTAGGCAGTGACATTCTCAATTGCTTTGCAATTAGTTTGGACCTAATAAACTTCAAAGCCTGGTCCTGATTAGCGGGAAATCCCATGGATTTTGATGATCCAGAGAAAGCATTTTGGTCAGCTCAATTGCTGCCATTTACAGTTGAAATTCAGATTGGAGAGGAAGTCACCATCACAGAACAGACCCGACAAAAGAGGACAGAAACTGCAAAATCCTGACGCATATGTTCACCTCAATACCCATTTCCAACCGCAAGGGTTGGGGTTAAACCCAACACCATTAGTCAATACAGAACACAACACCATTCCAATAGTGGTGGATAACAGCAACCTTAGGAGTATCACTCTGGGTGCAGGCACCATTATTGGAAATGTGGTTGATGACAGACATGTTTCCATAGATTTAGGTAAAGAACGGATAGGACCAATCCCCAATGACTGTTTTGACACCGATAGCGACAATGACACAACACCAGAAAGCATCTTCACCCGACATGGGGGGAATTTCCTGGTGTACTCTTCCTGCCCTTATGGTAAGGAAGAGGTGACCTGTGACTTCAGGAGGGATGTGGTGATCTTTCAAGTCCACCAGGACTGCCTTCCCCACCTGAAGCCATCAGTCCAGGTTACTACTTTAACCAGGGACTTCTCCACCCAGCTGGAGGAGGCCGCTGAGATAGCCAAATCAGAAGTCTTTCCGGGCTTCAGGCAGATGGTTGAAGAGAGAGTCAACCTAGCTGATGCCTGTGAGACTTTGGAGCAAAAGCAAAAAGTGAAACAAGTTTTCTTAGATTTTCAGGATCTCTTTGCGGTGGACTCATATGACTGTGGCCGCACCAAAATCCATACAACAACAATTCCTATGGACCCTGGCATGACTCCAGTGTTTGTGAAGCATTATCGCTTGCCACTCACATCCATGGCGTCCCTTACAGAAATAATTAAGAACCTTGAGTCCCGTGGGATAATTTGTCCAGTCCACAACAGCTTCAATAATCCGGTGCTGGGGATTTTGCAACCAAACGGCCAGTGGAGACTCTGTGCTGACCTAAGGGAGCTAAACAAACGGGTCCACACTTTTCAATGGCCTCTTCCCTACACTGACCAAGGGCTGGCCCAGATCCAGGGGTCAAAATTATACAGTGCCATTGACCTGGCCAATGGGTACTGAACTGTACCTGTCAGTAGGGAGGACCAATACAAGCTGCCTTTACCTTTGGGGGGCAGCAGTACACGTGGACCCGGACTCCCTTTGGATACATCAACTCCGGCAATTAATTTAATATCTTCTTGTATAAGGCCATGCCGACTTGGGTGAAAGGGGTAACCTGGCCTATGTAGATGATGTCCTAATCAAAAGCTCAACTGTGGAGGAACACATAGCGGAGATCCGTTATGTTCTGAGGCAGTTGAGGGCTGCCGGAGCAAAACTATCTTTGTGATGTCATCAATGACATTTGTGATGTCATCTTTGATGTCCTGGGTGTTAGTCTTAGCAGTGCACAGTGGTGGCGCGAGTTATGGTTGCTTAGCTTACCATAACTGGAGAATTTCAAGGGTTTTTTCTGTTTTACTTGGAACCATAACGTCCCGTTAACAACGTTTTTTTTGTGAATTTCATAGGTTTTTAGTAGCGCAACTTACCATAACGTCCCTTTAACAAAGTTTTTTTACTGAATTTCATAGGTTGTTACTAGAGCAACTTAACCATAACGTCCCTTTAACAGTTGTTTTACTGAATTTCATAGGTTTTTATTAGCGCAACTTAACAATACCATCCCTTTAACAAAGTTTATTTACTGAATATACACTTGCATCATGTGAATTTCAGAAATGTTTACTAGAATTCCCTTACTTTATATACATATAACATAGAACATGCTGAACCCGGGCGCTAATGATTTTTGAAGGCAACGGACTGTGCGTATATCCGCGGACGGGCGCGGACGATATCAACACTACCCAAACACTCAGGGGGTATCTGAAATTGTTCTATAATACCATAGAAAAACTGCACAAGTTTAAAAAGCAGCACGTTATCACATTGTAAGTAACAATAAATAAGAAGTGCAACCTACACGTCTAACACATCAACCATCCATTTAAATACCATGTGTAATTAAATGGATTATACCATAACTAAAAAGATATGCCTCCAACATAATTTCCTCACAAAAACTGCAGAGCTAGGAGCGACAGTACACAAACACAACACAACAAATACAAATTACCAGAAACTAGTAAGTAAACTTCATTTTTCTTATATAGTTGTATACTTTTTGTATGAGGTACAGAAAAATTCATATATTTGTGTTTTTCACACAGAAATGTGCAGTACTTTAGAGTGGCTCGAGGAGAATTTTCCGCATTATGAAATGTCGGAAGATAGCGATAATAATGGTACACAATTCTCTGCATAAGAAAATGAATAGTCAGTACTTTATGTGTACTTAATATATATATATATATATATATATATATATATATATATATATATATATATATATATATATATTTATTTTTAACAGACCATGCAAAGATTGAAGAAATTCCACCAAAAGACACAATGCAAGACACCTTGCAACATATAGAACAGAAAGTGGACATGCTGAAAGATAATTTCAATGGTTTAAGGCAATTTGTGGAGGAGCACGTCAAAGGAAAAATTAGATACCACTGTACTACCTGTCCCCCCTTTCCATGTCCCAGTGAAGTATCCCCAAACCCTCACGAAGAACATAAACATTTCGACAAAACTTCCATCCCTTCATCCCCTCACAACCATCCTCTGCAAACCTCTAATTCCCCTATGTTTGTTTCAGTTTCTGCTTCGCCCTTTCTTTCTTAATTGCTGTATATGTGTACAATAAAATAAATGTTATGTTATTTTTAATGAAATTGTTTGTGTCTAATTTTTTTTAAAGAAACTTTTAAAATGGCCGCAGACAGCGCTCCTGTCCGGACTGTCCGTAATTAACAAAATATGGATGTCTTAAAGACACTACACCTATCTGTACCATTCGCAACCAAAATGAAACTGTTCTTAGAACACACCAGCTGTCCCGGATGTCCGTAAATAAACAAAAAGGGGGTGTCCTAAGGACACTATACCTCTCCGTAGCATTCGCAACCAAGATGAAACTGTTCTTAGAACATTCCAGGTGTCTGGGATGTCTGTAAAATAACAAAATGGGGGTGTCCTAAGGACACTATACCTATCTGTACCGTTCGGAACCAAAATGGAAATGTCCATAGAACAGGTGCGTTGGCTGCGATGTCCGTAGTCAAACAAAATGGAGGTGTCCTAAGGACACTATACCTGGCCGTACAGTCTGCAGAACATCTATGCACATGCGCACTATACCCGTAAATCCTGCGAACATCGCGCTTGTCCGTAACTGTCCGTATCACTTATGTCGCACTTTTAATTAGTTTCAGGACCCGAACACTGTCCGTAGAACACCCGCGCACATACGCACGATCGTTCCTGTGCATTTGGTGTCCAGCAGACACCCATTCACTTCGCGGGCGTGTTCATGACGCCATCATGTGACCGCACCCACGCTGAGCGTGTGTCCTAATTTGCACACTTTGTCTACTTCCCCAACATTTTAAAAGAACTTATGCAGACACTCCAAATTATTGTACAGTAAAAAATCACCATTTCACATGTTCAAGACATTGGCCCTAGCTTTCCACAGGTTTTTGGGAACTTTTTGATCGCTTTTGAGTGATCGATATGGTCACGAGGCGCACCCTTCCACCCCTATAAAAGGCCACACCCAGAGCTCATCTTCTTTGTACTTCTGGCTATTGCAGATTGACGTTTGCTGCCTTTAGTGCGCTAGCTGAGATTACCTCACCAACCGGAATGGCATCCATGACTGCTGTTGCTACATCAGCCTCAGCATCACCCCCAAACCCTCCCCCACCACCACCTCCCCAAGGGCCTGCAGAGGGGAATACTCGTGAGGATGTAGAGAACGAGGATGAAGAGGATGAAGAGAAAGAGGTCGAGGAACTCCCTACTACCAGCAGTTGCCAAACGTTGTGGGTGTGGCGGTTGTTTACCATTCATGGTAACGTACCGAAAGCACGTGCGAACAAGGTCACCTGTAACCAGTGCAATTTGGTGCTGAGTCGTGGGAGACGAAGTTCATACAGCTTTGGTACGACATCCATGAAGCGACACCTAACTTCGTTCCACGGTGCGGACATTCACAAAGGTGTACCATGTAAAGAACATAGTAGGTTGAGTTCCTTTGCAGCATCCTCCGTTTCCGATCCTCTCACCACAAGAGACACTCCTGTGGGAGAGCGCATCCCTCCAGCTGCTTCACAGGCCATTTGCGATGCTGTTGACCCTTTCCTTTCGAGGGTCACAATATTGTGTATGTACTGCGAAGCAGTACTCTGCAGGGGGGAGAGTCTTCAAAGTGCTTTCGAGACTACGGTCAATGAGCGCCAGAAGAGCTGCTACCTAGCTAATTAAGGCCCACCCTACATCTTCCTCTTTCCACCTGCCCTTTCTTATCCCTGTGCTTGGTGTCCCTTCCTTAACCTCCTTTCCCCTCCTCTCCTACTGTGTCGGGTGTACAAAGAGCCACAACAAATATATAAAACAACAAAAAGTTAAAAAAGGCTCTTTTCAGAGCCACCTTTCTCAGTTTAAAAATAGAACTATCATGTAAACGGTGCAGGTCCCCACCCATTTTTTAAAAGTCCGTGGACAGTCCTAGGACAGATACAATTTTGGGGTGCTACCCTAGCAAAACCAATGCACTTTTCTCTGGGAGTAAGTGGTGGCTCTGAAAAGAGCCTTTTAGTGGTGTTTTGTGTGTTTTAAAAACTTGGATTCGTCAACATGTAATGCGAAATAGATGACTATACTTCCAGAAAAGGTCGCAATGCATTTTGTACATTTCAAATAAAAATCTGATTGCCAGAATATGTAAGATGGACTCCATCTCTGCGAAAAATGAATGTGCTGCGAAACATAATATTTTCATTGTGGAAAGACGACATGCCAACATCTCTTAGAAAGGCACAAACAGCCTTATTGACATTGCGCCTCACTTTCTCCATTTGTGGACCAAATGAAGAAGAACGCAGCCACATTTGTCTTTGCGCTATACATGAAAAAATTACTTGGCAATTTGGAAACATGTCCATCAACTTCGCAAGTCCTTCCTTCATTGCAAATTGAAAAGAAATTCCGGACACATGTCCTAAACTGTTCCCTCCACAATGAATTATAATTATGTGAGGATGACGCTCTGTCTGTAAAGTAGCACAGAGAGGTACCAAGTCCAGCCACTTCATTACACGCACTCCATGCCAGTGCACTTCCACATGAGGGAATCCAAGATATGCATATATAGCACAACGTTCTGCATGCACCTTCAACCAATGTATCCATGAGTCTCCCAAAATCCAGATAATCTGTTTTTGAGCACACACAGCCATAGTAATCTCTTCTCCTCTCAGGAAAAAGAAGTCCTCACTAAATCTCTCCATACACAACACGCCTACTAAACTTTACTGACCAATACCTAGCTCCGCTCATTCCCATTTGCATGCATCTCCACCCCAGAATCCCTGTATGTAATATGTGCTGTCCGCAGACTACCGCCATGTCCGCGGACATGTAGAAGATCTGAGTGTGCCAATGTATATTTAAATAGTGTTCCCCATTTCTCCTTTAAGGTGGGCTCTGAAAAGAGACTTTTTTTTGTTTTTTGCAGATGCCTGACAGACACCTGTTATTTTGTATTTTCTTTTCTTCTTAGCTTACTCCTAAAATTTTCACATAACCTGTTCCAAAGCAACCCTTACATTCCAAAAAACATGGCAATTCCCAAAAAAGATAAAGAAACACCATCTGCTTCGAAATAAGCCACATTACTCGCAACAATGTTCTCATGGCTACAGAAAAACATACCAGTTCTTAGCATGAAAGCAAGCATGCCTCGACTGATTGCACACCTAGCAATGCTTTGATCAGGACAAAAAACAGAACTGTTGTCCCATTCTGCTCTAGGAAGTAATCCAGAAAAAATTACTTTCACAGTTGGAAAGATGTTGATTACTGCTTCAACCAACTGTTCCAAATCTCCCAACAAAGTAGGGGAACTCACGTAGCCCAAATGGAAAGCACCATAGTACAAAACTACCACATGGGGACTGTTCTTCCTACGCATATCTCTGCAAACTTGGAGAATTGCCTCTACATTGCAGTCAGTCACAGCGCTCCACACCCCCTCCACTCCTCTAATATCGAAATTGTTTGCCACATGCCTGCATTGAGAATAGTGCTGTAAACCATGGACAAACATATCTCTGAGCACCAACACCCTGACTGTCTCCACCTCTGCCATCTTCACTACAGATACTCTCTTTCTACACAAATCAACAACATCAACATCTGATTGGCTTATCCCTACAGTCTATTTGTTTGTTTGTTTATTGCATTTATAAGGCACACTAGACCCAAGAGTAGCAGGGCACAGAAGGATATGCAAAGCTTACAAATATTACATAATGTACAGGCAGTAGAAAGAGTCATATTACACAAGAAATAATGCAATATACAAGACTTAGGTTGCACAGAGGGGCAGAGTTATTTACATCTTGGTAACTAGGGATGTGCATAATTTACAAATTTACAATCTAGCAGTAAGTCGTACTAATGTACCACAGATTCAGAGGAGAACTAATTCTCAGTCAAGTTGAGGTGAGTAATGAGTTTTTTTCTGAAGAGAGAGTAGGGGAGGTCGGCTTTCAACTGGTGTAGCAGGGAATTCCAAAGTTTAGCGGCCTTCACAGGGAAACTGTTGCCGCCAATATTAGAGGATTTAAATCTGGGTACTACCAGACAGTTAGTGTTAATGGTTCTAGACAGTCTACTGGAGGTTCTTCTAGATATTCTGTCAATTAGGTAGCTCCGTGCCACATTGTGTAGTACTTTATGTGTCAAAGAGGCAATTTTTAGTTGTATTTTGCTATGGGTTGATAACCATTTGTGATGACGTCTGATAGCGGAGATGTGCACTCTTTTGTTGATGCCTAATGCAGCTCTAATGGCATTGTTTTGTAGTATTTGGAGTTTTTGGATAATAGTTTTATTAGCACTGCTGTAGAGAGTGTTACAGTAGTCTAGTCTTGATAGAATTAATGTTCTGGCCAGTATGAGGCAGCTATCATTAGAGAGGAAAGGCCTACCTGCTCTAATCAGCTTACAAGTGTAGGCTGTGGTGGACACCAGAGAATTGAGTTGTTTAGTAAAGGACATCATTGCATCAAGGTAGAAGCCCAGAGTTTTTACCTCCTTGGAGACGAAGGTGTTATTACCATCAATGATGAAAGAGGCATATTCATGCCCTAGTTTGGAAATGTTGGAGGGGGAGCCGAGGATTATCAACTCTGTCTTGTCATCATTCAGGCGTAAACCGTGAATGGCCATCCATGCCTGAATGATGAGATAGATTCTATTCACCAACGCCAGGTCCCTACCATGATCCCCAGAAAGAGGGAGGAGAATCTGAGTGTCATCTGCATTGTTAGTATAGGTGACACCCAGAAGGTCCAGATCATCGAAATATGGCTTGGTGAATATATTGTAGAGAGTGGGAGACACACAAGAACCCTGAGGGACCCCACACATGATGGGGGTATGGTCTGCAGCGGCAGAAGGTGAAAATACTCTGCTCGTTCTGTCACTCAAGAATGATTCAATCCATTTAACAGCGGCTGTGGAGAAGTGGGCTGCTGCATCTAGATGTCTACATAGGACCTTATGATCGACCAAGTCGAATGCAGCTGGGAGATCGAGTAGCAGCAATAATGCTGTTTTCCCTTGGTCTCTCAGCTCATCGATCTGAGTCTTCAGATCTATCAATGCAGTCTCCGTCTCATGTAATGGTCGGAATCCTGACTGTCGGACCACTAGGAGTTTGTGCGGTTTGAGGTGTTTCTGAATCTGTAAATATGCAATTGTATCTAAAATTTTAAGTAAGAATGGTACCGTTGTGATAGGGTGGTAATTGGTAGCGATAAGTGGGTTTAATTTTTGCTTCTTGAGAAATTACCTCTCCATTCAACTGAACTAGAATGTCCAGTATACAAATGGCCATGCACGTCAATGTGTAACATTCCCAAAAAATGTTCTAATCTTTACGCCAGTTCCTCAATCAGTATGTGAAAGGTAAAGACAAAATCAAAATGAAAGTGCTGCAAAATATGGATTCCTGTCCAGTGCGCAAATACACAGGACCACAAGGACATTCATTAGCCTGCATTTCAGGACCTATTTGCAAAAGCACCTTCCATTATATCAAAATGATATCAACACATCATTCAAATGTAAGAAATCTAGTGTATAAACTGTACTATGCTAAAAGTCCTGCTTTAGAACTAGCCAATTTAAATAACACTCTTCTACATGTGACACCCAAATGCCTACAAGAAGAAATCAGCCAAGCAATAATATGCCTTCAACCAAAAACAACAAAATAACATCCCTCTGAATTGTTGAAAGGCATTTGTGGCAAAGTAGTTTATTTGCCATTAGATCTGACAGAAAATGTGCACACTCTAGGAGTGCAATGTCCAATAGAGCATTCTTTAATTGTCTTAGTAAATGGTGTACCAACAAAAGGAAGAAGAAATAGAGGTAATGGTAGCTGTGCAGTTGTGGTCTGCTACCCAGTCCAAGGTTCTACCCTTGATATGGGTGAGAATGTTCACCTTTTGTGTTAATCCTAATGCATTAAGGGAGTTTACTATTTGCACAGCCTGTTTATCCAAGGGATCATTCAAGCCTAAGTTAAAAACACTGAGCAACAGTACTTGGGAAGTGTGTTTGAGATTAAAAGGAATTAGGTTATGCAGGTCCTCTTCAAAAGTGCCAATAGGACCAGGGGGTCCGTAGACTACATGTATGGTGAGTGATTGGGAATTCTTTAGTGGTAGCTTGATAGAAAGGGATTCACAAGATTGCAGGTCATGTGGGGCTACTAGTCTTAGAGATAAGCTTTCTCTGGATATGATAGCTGTTCCACCGCCTCGGGAGCCATCTCTACCTTGTCTGAGAATAGTGTATCCTTCTGGGATGGCTAACATGAGAGCAGGTCCTGCGGCCTTATGTAGCCATGATTTGGTTATGGAAAGGAAATCTAGACTGTCTTCTGTGATTACATCAGCTATGTCGATAGCATGAGCCACCAGTGATCTAGCATTAAGGAGAGCTCCTTTAAGGGGTTGATTATCTTCTTTGATTGTGGTTAGGCAAGAGGTAAGTCTGTTAGGGGCTGGTAGCTTGGCGATGAGTGAGGGAGTCTGAGTATCAGGAATGCTACAGGTGGGTAGGGTGGCGGGCCGTTTGGCGCTGGTAGTTGTCGTACGGTGGTAACAGTTGGTTTTCTTATTGGAAGGTGGTAGCGATCTGGTCAGAGGCTCATAGATTTTTTGCAGTCTGCTACTCAACTTAAGATTTCTAATGTACATAGTACAAGGGATCATCGTATATTCTCCTGTGGGCTGGTAGTTAGAATAGACAGGACTACTAGGCTTAGGTGCCATGTTAGTTTGGGTATGAAGGTGTGATTTCTTCTCAGCTAGGCGGGCGGCATTGGTGTAGGCTACTGAACTGATATGCAGTTGGAAGAATGATAAGTAGCATAAGGCTATCTAGGATGCAGCGGCCAGGCATATTAGTAGTGAGAGATAGGTCGCAGTAGTCCAGTTCAACTTTATCTAAGTGGGCCTGAGGCACAATATGCACGGTACACAGTCCCCTTTCCATGCTGGATTTGCTGTAAAACCCTGTATGTGGCATGCCCTACCCGCAGGCAGGCACAGTGTCCGCGCGGCACGTAACTCTTAGCCAGCCCTTATACCCTTTTCGACATCACTTGCAAATCCATTCCCTCAATGGACACAGCTAAGCAGTCACACAACCATCCACCAATCACATCCAAGACCTCTACATCTAACTCCAGCATCAGAGTTCCACACTTCAAATGTACTGTTGATCACTCTGAATACAAGTCTCATATCATTGGAAAGCACCTACTACAAAAACTACTGTGCAAGTCTCAAAGATTTTACTTACAGCTCCATGCATATCCACATGCATGATTACAAAGTACAGGTATGCATATTTCATTCAGAGTACATGTACAACTCTTATGAATCCATATAAAAAAAGTAATGCCACTAAATCTGCATAGCCAATACATACATGCCAACGCTTCCGCTTTAAGTGCGAGACTTCCGATTTTTCATTGAAAAATAGCACTACTTTTTACTATCTCCCCAATAACCTATACATACATGCCAACCCTCCCGATTTAGGTGCAAAACTCGATTTTTCGTTAAAAAAGTCACAATTTTTTAGTGTTTCCCGCTTAAATTAATGCTAATCCCAATGTGATCGTATGAGAAAAATAAACGTTCCCGATTGCTGTGATGAAATCTCCCTCTCAGGTGCTCCCGATCGTTTGCATGTCTAGTTATAATATGAAATTATTCACATTTTTCACATCTACAACAATGAACTACCACTTCCAAACCTCTCTGCTATCTACAACACAGCTGCAAAACAACAAGTGAATTTCATGAACTTAAAATTGTACTCATTTTCGAAGCAGGTGGAACTAACATATTGCAAATAACATATGAAGGCTGCACATAGTCAAATAAAATGGTTGCATACACTATGTGCAGATATCAAACGAGAATACTACCACGAAAACATAAAAACTATAAACACACAACATTACTAACGTCTTCCTTTTACAATTGCAGTGAAGACCACTCTCCTGATAATCAACAGCATCTAAATTACAAACAACATATCCGAAGAAACCGGCCCATTCTACAAAACAAATGTAAATGGATTAATACCTTTATATTCTTTCTGTTCCTCAAAGAGACTGTGTGGGTCATTCATGTAATTTGCGTACCAAAAGAAACATCGATTTCTGAACCATTCTGCCCACAAATCCCCATTTAGTAAACAAAGATTAATAGGCAGAATGGCACAGAAATCCCAGTTTTTTTGCAACACAAATAACATACTGAAGCCTTAGAATGTTAGTACTACAAAACAAATTACAGTTTTAATTTTATACCATTAGGTTTACTATTAATGCTTCTCCTCACCACTAGGTCACTTTCTACTCTCATCTGAACCAGAGTGTAGTAACATACAAACAGAAAAATAGCCTTCCCAACTCATTGTAACTGCCCAATGCACATTCACACACCACCACAAACAACTTCCCCATCAAACTCATACACGCATGCTCACAGCACACATTCATTGTAAAACAGACCAACCCATACCTTCTTTTTTTAACAGACCCCAATGAATGCCTACCAAAAAGCAAGTCAGTAGAAAAGAACGCAGATATAGAGCAAATGAAAATAAAAGTGTCCAAAATAAGCATCCATCTCTACCAGAGTTTGTACAAAACGTTAAAACAAAACAGCTAATGCAGTCATTTAGTGAAACAAAAGAAGTTTCAACTACAGAAACTTTGCCTCCTCTATCAAAATGTGAAACGAAACAGAAAATGCTTAACAAGAATTTGGCTACCAATACTGCTAACACTGTTCCTATAAATCCTCATATAGTAGCACGAAACCATACTAAAAAAAGTATTTTAGCAAAAATTTTCCGCCAGAGAGTCCTTCAGAATCTAATAAGAACAGGAGAGAAACCATCCACACCCTTAAAACCTACCATAGAAAATTAATTCCTAGAAGCTCTCATAGACAGTCCAATCCTTCTCAAAAGGAAGTTATTTATTTTAATTTTAAACAGGATGAAACCACTAACAAAACTAAGTACTAAACTACAAAAGAAACTTCTCAATAAACAGAATGTCAAGAAAAACAACTTCTTAAATATCTGTGGAGGTGAATGGAGTCACACCACGACCACAGAACCATATTTTAATGAGGAAGCATACAAACAAAACCAAACAAACACAATTGCCATCCATAGCAGTGGACAAGGATATGAAAAAATCAACAATGCCATCATGGAACAAGAAACACTACTTACAAAAGTATCCCCAGAAAACTCAGAAGTACCTCTCCATTCCACTGAACCTAAACATCCAGTATACAAATGGCCATGCACGTCAATGTGTAACATTCCCAAAAAATGTTCTAATCTTTACGCCAGTTCCTCAATCAGTATGTGAAAGGTAAAGACAAAATCAAAATGAAAGTGCTGCAAAATATGGATTCCTGTCCAGTGCGCAAATACACAGGACCACAAGGACATTCATTAGCCTGCATTTCAGGACCTATTTGCAAAAGCACCTTCCATTATATCAAAATGATATCAACACATCATTCAAATGTAAGAAATCTAGTGTATAAACTGTACTTTGCTAAAAGTCCTGCTTTAGAACTAGCCAATTTAAATAACACTCTTCTACATGTGACACCCAAATGCCTACAAGAAGAAATCAGCCAAGCAATAATATGCCTTCAACCAAAAACAACAAAATAACATCCCTCTGAATTGTTGAAAGGCATTTGTGGCAAAGTAGTTTATTTGCCATTAGATCTGACAGAAAATGTGCACACTCTAGGAGTGCAATGTCCAATAGAGCATTCTTTAATTGTCTTAGTAAATGGTGTACCAACAAAAGACAAAATAATTTGGCAACAACTCGTGGACTTACATAAAGTTAGACAAGCCTTGCAATATCTCAAAGACAATAATGAATACTACAAAGAAATAAATATTGAAGAACCTTAAGGGAAACAACTGAAATAATTCAAGAGTCATCAGAAACTGGTCAATTTGAACTTCTGGATCCTGCTGCAGTACCACTCATTTGGACCATTATACAATTCATCCATTGCACTCTAATGAGAACATAGATGATGCACTAGAAATTTACCAAATGCGACAAACCAAAGGTTCACCAATGAGCATATGGGGAAAAAAATTATGAAAGCATGTGCTTTTCCACTACTATTTCCTACTGGCACAGGAGGAAGATACGATGATAGACCCACTCAGATAACAGCATCATAATACCGCTCATTACGAATGTATTCTGAAGATCTCAGATTTAGACGAAATGTGGAATACATATTCCACCTACTCTTTGAAAGTGAACTAGCAATCCTATGTTACGGAGTTGCACACATATTGAAATATGGAACACACTTTGAAAATATGCCAGCTATGCAATTAATTCAAAAAGTGCAAGAAAAAGATAACCTTTTACAATCAAGCATAACTAATCTGTTTGCAAACATGCGTGATATGAAAGTTAACTGGTTCCGACGTCACAGAGATGTACGTTGTATGATCAGAAACCTTGGACCACCCACTTGGTTTGTTACATTAAGTTGTGCAGAATATGAATGGGAAGATTTACATGATTTCCTACGCATATCAAACAACAAAACCAACATAGATATACTAACACCTGGGGAACTTTGCTCTCTAGATCCTGTTAATGTTTCAAGATATTTCCCCCATCGTTTCATTGTTATGCTACATTTTATTTGTAGTAAAACTATTCCTCCCCTCGGAGAAGTGCAACACTTCTTTTGAGAATACCAAGCCAGAAGAGCACCACATATCCACATGCTTTTATGGATTAAAGGTGTACCTAAATTTGGTCAGGACAGTGATGCCACTGTTTTGCAGTTCATCCAAAAATATGTCACTTGTGAAATCCCTTCACAAACGACACATAATGACCTTAATGGACAAATTGTACAATTTCAAAGACACAAATGTGGCAAATATATTGGTGTCGCAAATACAAAAACAAAGGGAAATACTACACCAAATGCGCCTTGGTTTCCCTAGACCGGTTACAGAAACAGGTGAAGTGAACAACTCCATGTCTTCTGTTCGACATAGTGTTAAAGGTAAATCACCGAAGAACACGTATTACATAAAAAGAACAGAAGAATCAAAATATATCAATGATTACAATGCAATCATTGCCCTCCTATGGAATGCAAACAGACAATTCCACTGCAGTTGCACGATATGTTACAGCTTACTTAACAAAAGCAGAAAAAACAGAGCTTCAAGACCTCTGGAATGACCTATCATCAGACAAAACACTATCTCAGAAATTGTACAGGCTAGGCATAAAAATACTGCTTTGTGTGGAAAATCTGAAAATATAGTATGGCTACGTCTTGGTCCTGCTAAATCTAGAAAAAGAGTTCACAAATCATATG
Organism: Ambystoma mexicanum; assembly: GCF_040938575.1. Taxonomy (NCBI): domain Eukaryota; kingdom Metazoa; phylum Chordata; class Amphibia; order Caudata; family Ambystomatidae; genus Ambystoma; species Ambystoma mexicanum. The sequence goes on along the minus strand of NC_090941.1, from coordinate 204,237,161 downwards.
AGAACATAGAAACAATAGCCAAAAATGATCCCAACAGCCAAGACATTTTGAAAACCAATTTACTAGACACATAATACCCGAACAGGAGTACCACTTTGGAAACCATGTGTCTATACCACATAGCTCAAAATTTTGCATACAAAAATAATATGAAACCAGATGAAAAAAAGGTAGATATAGAGTGACAGATTGTGAAGGCTGCTTAGTTAAACTTACCAAATGAAGCTTAATTAATCATGTCAAATTGCCATTAAAACTCAACAGAAAGAACTATATTACATGTCCCTGATACAACTTTTCAAACCATGGAGAAAAGAAGAAGAGATACTAGATAACTATGACTGCTATGAAAACGCTTTCAAAGCAAATGAAAGCACTATTTCCGATGTGAACTTTACGCAGTACAGAACAATGTTGCACAATGAACAGCAGCACGAAGAAGAACTCAGGCCCAACTAGATAAGGACACTCCCGACAGTAGTCAGCCTTCTCTAACAGGAAGCCAAGAACCACTGGGACAGCCACTAATAGCAAATGAGGCAGAATTAGCTATGACAGAAGTAGAAAACACCATGTGTCACTATGAAGAAGATACAGAAGACTTAACTGTACTACAATCAAAACTTAACAAAGACCAGCGTACCATTTTTGAAGAAGTAACAAAAGAAATTGCACATGGTGTACAACACGAAAATAAAGAATGTACCTGCCAAAATTACAAACCTATACTGCTGATCGTCAGTGGTGAAGCTGGTTCAGGCAAAACATTCTTAATCAAAATCATCATCAAGTTCCTTCAACAATAGACAAACAACAAACTGTCAGCTGTTGTAACTGCCCCCACAGGTTTAGCTGCCTACAACATAGGCGGTGTCACTTTACACCAATTAGTACTCTTTCCAGTAGAACACCAAAACAAATTAGACTATTACAAACTTTCTACAGAAGCTATCATGGAACTATGCAGAGTATTAAAACAAATGAAAATGCTACTAATAGATGAGCATGGTCTCCAACCTAATGTTGGCTTTGATTCACCTCAGATTGCAAGAAGTACTTAAAACAAACTACAAAGAATTCTTTGTACGAAAACACATTATTGTTTTCGGAGATCTTCTACCATTGACACCAGTGAAAGGTGAACCTATTTTTAAAACCTTAGGACACAAACTCTGCCGTAAAACTGTTGGCAGCATAGGAAATGTCAACCTTTGGCAACATTTCCAATACAGAGAATTAACAGGAAACATGCGTCAATCTGCAGACCTCACTTACGCCAACATTTTAAAAATTATTAGAATTGGTGTACTATGTCAAGAAGCACAAGCAATATTGAAAACCCGGCACATCCATGCACTTTATGGCGATAACGCATGTTCTACTGATGTTATGGAACAATTAGCACACAAAAATGTCAATTGTAAGGCCTTAATGCCAACTCTTGCAAGCTGTTCCAAATTCAACGAAACAATGTTAAAAAAAGAAATGCAACCAATAATTGAAATTTGCTCCACAGACAAACTGGACGTACATGGTATGACACTACCCATGTGTCAGCAAGCCACAACAAGACTAAATAACTTAGAAAATTCAATCTCCAACACAGCTGGGTTGGAAAAAATATTTAAATTATCCTTAAATTGTAGAGTAATGCTTAAACATAACCTTGACGTGGAGCAAGGACTAGTTAATGTGGCACTGGGTACAGTTGTTGGCTTTCAAACATACCAACGTGACAACAACATTCAGTTTGCCAATATTCTCTTTGACAAAGTTTCAGAAGTAAAAAGGATAGGGAGCTCAACAGCTCGATTCTTTCTCTTCAAAGACATGTATGTACGTAGAGAACAATTTTCTCTAACTCTTGCATATGCAGTCACCATTCATCATCCCAAGGTCTTACCCTAGACGAAGCATTGATAGATATTGGAAACACAGGCTTTAAAGAAGGCATGAGCTACGTAGCACTATCACTCTTATGTACACTTTAAGGTCTATTTCTAATCAACTTTGTTGCAAGTAAAATGAATGCTGATATTCCTTGCATTTTAGAATACAATAGACTACGTTCACTGTACATCCCCCATCTGAAATCATATCCTGTTCCATAAAAAGGAAAATGTTGTAAAAGAAAACTAATTCAAACAGAAATGCAACAGGATCTGACTGCAAATCCTTCAAAGAGAGTAAAAGAAGCTAATACTTCATCAATTACCACAACCAAAGAAGAACCTATTAGTGAAAGTAAATCAGGTACTTCTTCAAAGAAGGAACACAAACTCCGAAAAAATCACTCGGACACAGAACTATCTGGTCCATTCAAATTTTCAAATGTAACTACACAGACACTACTGTGGCTGTGTAATATATATATATATATATTACATGGCCACGGTAGTGGCCATGTAGTTATGGTTAAGCTGCTGTTTCCATAGGAAGAGCACTTTTTGGGCGGCTTATAACTTCGCTCTCCCTGGACGGTTGCTCACCAAACTTTGCAAAAAAAGTAGTCGGGTCACTCTGAATATTTTTGCAAAGTCTGGTGAGGATTCGTCCAGGGGGGGAAAAATTATAGGGGGGGTCCCAAAACTTTTTTTTCCCATAGACTGAATGGGAAAAACTTTGCGCACGGCTACAGCCCGAACCGCTGGATGGATTTACACCAAATTTGCGGCAGGAGCGGCGGCCTGGTCCCAAAAGCGTGATTTTGTAAATTTGGTGTAAATCTGTCCAGTAGTTTTTTTAAAAATGACCAAAATGTAAGGCAAAAAAAATAGTGATATCTGCGTTCGCTTCGCGGACGGACTTCCCTGTTCGCTCCGCGGACAGCACCCCGATTGGCCCATGGGCTTGCGTCATGTCCGCAGACATGCGACGTGTTCGCTGATTGGACGGCGAGGGGCGTGGAGCGCGTCAGATTTTCTGTGGCGCCCGCCATCTTGTATTCGCGTACAGCGCAGTGAAACGTGGATAAAAAATTGTATTTAGTGCCACGTGTTGGTGTGTAAGAGTGTTTGGGGAGGGTGGGGGAGTATGAGATAGGTTCAATGTTTTGTTTTTTTATGTGCTAGACCTTTTTGTTGCGTTTGATTTGTCCGCGGAGAACACGGCTGTTCTGACATTCTGTAAATAAATGGTGGGGTGTTTAGAGGAGGGAGTATGTGTCATTTTTGTTCGCAACGAAGGTAAAAATGAGTTATGAACACTTGCGGTGTACTTAATTGTTCGTAAATACACAAACTGGGGGTGTCCTCAGGACGCTGTCCGTAATTGTAATCTGTCTAGTTGAATGTGTTCTAAGAACACTCGCAGTGTCCCGAAATGGTTGCAATTACACAAAATGGGGGTGTTCTGAGAACGTTGTTTGTATTGTTCGTTGTCAGGGTGAAAGTGTTTTAAGAGCACTCCTTTTGTTCGCTAATAGTACAATTTCCTAGGGGCGTCAACCAACTTTTTGTCCACTAAAGAAACGATAAATCCAGCTGGTGTGCGCCGACATTATGTGATAATCCTCTGACTGGCGCTATTGACCTGGCTGACTTGCTTTTGCGACACTAAATCATATCTCCCGCCCCTAAGCCTGATATTATCAAAGCATTCATATTCCCCGCCTTTCTCCGTGACGTTACAGGGTGCGTAATGAAACGCGCCCAGTCGTCTCCAGTACTACGCGACTTTACACAGAACCCGGAAGACAACACACTTTATGTCACAACACAGCGCGCCACAATTCGCAATATGAAACTGTGATTTAAAAGCAAAGAGCAAGATTGTAAATGTTGTAAAGTACATTTATTTGACATCAAATGTTTAGAGAATATTCAGCAATTTGCATTTGTCTTTGTTGTCGATCCGCAAAAGTTCATGTTGAGACACGCGATGTTCCTTCGCGGTACAGAGAGTGTTAGATCAGCTTACAACTCAGTGCGCCACAATTCGGAATATGAAACTGTGGTTTAAAAGTAAACAGCAGGATTGTACATTTGGTAAAGTACATTTATTTCACATGAAATGTTTAGTGAATATTCAGCGATTTGCTATTGTCTCTGCTGTCGATCAGCAAAAGTTTATTTGGAGCCACGCGTTGTTCCTTTGCGGTAGATAGGCTGTTGGTTTATGATAAAAGCAGTAAATGGTTGCTCTGATAATCGGAAGGTTGCTCCAACAAAGAGCCATTAGACCACCCTATTGGTTGGTATGTTGTTTGTAGCCGCTAGTACTGCGTAAGGGCATATTGGTCCTTGGCGATTGTCCCATAAAATGGCGAGGGTCATGAAGTTGCATATTTGGACTTGCACCTGGCAGTTGAAGACCCCATCCGCTGGAGTCTGTAAATCGTGACATAGACAAAATGGGGCTATGTACCTGTTTTAAAAAACAGAAATTAGTCTCACCAGCCGATCTTCATTAAAAATCATCATTTTATTTATTAGGGCGTGAAACTATTTGCTATCGAAGATAGTGCAACAGAGTATGTTAATAATAAAATAATAATATTTTCCCATTCATATAGTGCTAAGAACCGTGAGGTATGTAAGCGGTGCTTATTATTAACCACGGTGTGTGGTGCTCATTTATCGACCACGGAAGGATGAAACCTGAGTTTCGCCTTGCCGGGATTCAAACTTGCGTTAGCAAGCTGTGCACGGATGTCAAAGCGAGCGCTGTACTTCACTTGACAGTGAAGTGGCACAGCAAGTAGAGCGCTTGACCGCCTATAGACCGGTTAAATTATTTCTATTAACCCACCCTGTGTCGTCTGCCTTTTTCAGAGCACTCTAAACGACAGGGGATCAATTCGGCGGTGATAGTGCGCGGTAGAAAACATTATGCCACTTTCAACGAACAAGTTCAACTTGAGCGGTCTTTAATGCTACACTATTGTAATTATATTTGGTATAAAGTAATCTAAAGGGTTACTTACAGTACAATTGCAATTTCCATTGTCTACGAGTGGTGCAGTCCCAAAATACGACTCTGCGTGTGCCAACGATCTTTCGTATAGTGATATAATATGTAAAAGTGGTTTTGTTTCAGAAATTTCATCTTTATCTTCTCTTACGTTTTAGCAACACTCCTTCAAGAGAAGTCTTTCATCACAATCTCTGTCTGTCAAGGTCAAAACACAATACAACCTTATAGTCCGCTTCGTGAGCCTCTCCGGGGCCCGAGAAAAAAATGGAAGCAGCTGACCTTCACTGTGAACGAGCATAAATTCTTACTTTGCAACATTCTGTGTAAAGCCATCTGTAGAAGTTGGTTTTTGCACGCCATGTTTGTATATTGTTTGCGTGATATTAAAAAAACTTTGTTAAAGGGACGTTATGGTTAAGTTGCGCTATTAAAAACCTATGAAATTCAGTGAAAAAACTTTGTTAAAGGGACGTTATGCTCAAAGTAAAACCGAAAAACTCCTGAAATTCGCCAGTTATGGTAACATAAGCAACCATAACTCGCGCCACCGTGCACTGCTAACAGTAACACCCAGGACATCAAAGATGACATCACAAATGTCATTGATGACATAACTGATGACATCACATGGCTGGCTCTCCCTTTTTATCCTTTACTGACATATCAAAGCCACATAGTTTTCTTCAGTAACAGTCAGGAAGTAAAAATTGAAAAGGTACTATATTTGTAGACTTAGGGTCCTGTCACATCATATGAAACATGTACATAGCGGAAGATACAGGCTTGAAAGAGAGCAATCCTTTCTGTGCATGAAGATAATCATTATGGCTATCAGCACTTTCTCATAGTTTTATTTTTATTACTCTACCTTCCCTCTATATGCTCATATTTGTATACATTATACTCACTCTCCATAGAGTGAATGGGAAAAAATTTTTGCCCGCGCATACAGCCCAAACCGCTGGACGGATTTCCACCAAATATGGACCAGGAGCAGCGGCTTGGTCCTGAAAGTGTGCTTTTGCAAATTTGGTGAAAATCAGTCCAGTAGTTTTTTTTTAAATTACCAAAAAGTAGGTAAAAGAAAATTAGTGATATCTGTGTTCGGTTTGCGGATACACTTCCCTGTTCGCTCCGCGGAAAGTGTCCTGATTGGCCAATCGTCTTGCGTGATGTTCGCAGACATGCAAAGTGTTCGCTGATTGGACGGCGTGGAGCGTGAAGCGTGTCAGATTTTTCGGTAGAGCCCGCCATATTGGATTCGCGGACGTCCCCGGACAGCGCGGTGAAACTTTGTTCAAAATGTGTATTTTGTAGAGTGTGTTGGTGTGTAGGACTGTGGAGGGTGGGAGTGTATGAGATAGGATGAAAGTTGTGTTTTTTATGTGTTAGACGTTCTTTTTGTGTTCAATTTGTTTGCGGCCATCACGGGTGTTCTGAAATGTTCTAAATAAACCTACTAGGGGGTGTTCTAAGGAGTCAATATGTGTCTGTTTTGTTTGCAAGCAAAGTGAAACTGTTCTAAGAATACTCGCGGTGTCCGGGGAGTTTTCGTAGGTGGTGTCCTGAGGACGCTGTCCGTATTGTTCTCTGTCAAGTTGAATGTGTTCTAAGAACACGCGCGGTGCCTGAAATGTTCGCAAATAAACAAAATGGGGGTGTTCTGAAGACGTTTTTGAGAAAACTCCCGGTGTCCTGAAATGTTTGTAGGGGTAGTTCTGAGGATGCTGTCCGTATTGTTCTCTGTCAAGTTGAATGTGTTCTAAGAACACTCGCGGTGTCCTGAAGTGTTCGCAAATAAACAAAATGGGGGTGTTCTGAAGACGCTTCTAAGAACACTCGCGGTGTCCGGGGAGTGTTCGTAGGGGGTGTCCTGAGGACGCTGTCCGTATTGTTCTCTGTCAAGTTGAATGTGTCCTAGGAACACTTGCGGTGTCCTGAAATGTTCGCAAATAAACAAAATGGGGGTGTTCTGAAGACGCTTCTAAGAACACTCGCGGTGTCCGGGGAGTGTTCGTAGGGGGTGACCTGAGGACTCTGTTCGTATTGTTCTCTGTCAAGTTGAATGTGTCCTAAGAACACTTGCGGTGTCCTGAAATGTTCGCAAATAAACAAAATGGGGGTGTTCTGAAGACGCTTCTAAGAACACTAGCGGTGTCCGGGGAGTGTTCGTAGGGGGTGTCCTGAGGACGCTGTCCGTATTGTTCTTTGTCAAGTTGAATGTGTCCTAAGAACACTCGCGGTGTCCTGAAATGTTCGCAAATAAACAAGATGGTGGTGTTCTGAAGACGCTTCTAAGAACACTCCCGGTGTCTGGGGAGTGTTCGTAGGGGGTGTCCTGAGGACGCTGTCCGTATTATTCTTTGTCAAGTTGAATGTGCCCTAAGAACACTCGCAGTGTCCTGAAATGTTCGCAAATAAACAAGATGGTGGTGTTCTGAAGACGCTTCTAAGAACACTCACGGTGTCCTGGAATGTTCGTAGGGGGTGTCCTTAGGACGCTGTCCGTATTGTTCGTTGTTAAGTTGAAAGTGTTGTAAGAACTATCGCGTTGTTCTGAAATGTTCGTATGGGGTGTCCTGAAAACGGTGTCCGTATTGTTCGCTGGCAAGTTCAAAGTGTTCTAAGAACACTCACATTGTTCGCGGACATTAAAAGTTTTGCATAGATCATAGTTGAAATGTTTGACTCTATGGATGTGATATGCTGCGGTGGTTGTTGCCAGGGCATAGAGTCTTGGGTGCATGGCCATTTGGCCATGCACCCAAGACTCTATGCCCTGGCAACAACCACCGCAGCATATCACATTCATATTTGCTTATAACTTTTGGTGAAAAACAAATGTATAAGGAACAAAGGTATTAGATACTATAGATGTGATATGCTGCTATGGTTGTCCTTATTATTGTATACTTACTGTTTGGTCTAGTAATGGGAGTCCATGTTTTTCTTCTTCATTTCTGTGATAAAAGAAAATAGCATGTTAGTATTAGTATTTTGTAATGACTTATTACATTGTATAAGCAATATACTTTAATTTTTTTTCAACCCTCATATTTAGTAGAGTACAAATCAGAGTACTGTGCAATGTGCTCAGTTTCTGTATTTGTTGCTAAAATCATTGGGTCTGTGGGAGAAAAAAAAATCCATGTTGGATTAAAAAAAAAAACCTTTTTCTGTTATGCTACAGTTTATTTGTTTGTTTGTTTTCAGTGTTCACTTGTTGTTTCTGGCTAATGCTTTATACTTTGCTTTGTTGTTTTTTTTTGGAGCAGTAACAGATTCTTCATTTGTTTTGATATTATAAAATTTTGGAGCAATTAGATACCAATTGGCATATTCTAACTGTCTATTTTTTTAATATATTTTAGTGGTTTTGATTTACCTATTTGGATATTGTTAAATTTTGGGACAGTTAGATACCAATTGGCGTATTCTAACTGTGTATTTTTTGGCCTAGTTTAGTGGTATTCATTTATCTGATTAGTTGTTGTAGAATCTTTGAGCTGTTAGATAGCTTTTGGAGTATTCTAACAGTTTATATTATTTTAACACAAATTTATAGTTTTGGGACAGTTAGATACCAATTGGCGTATTCTAACTGTGTATTTTTTGGTCTACTTTAGTGGTATTCATTTATCTGATTAGTTGTTGTAGAATCTTTGAGTAGTTAGATAGCTTTTGGAGTATTCTAACAGTTTATATTTTTGTAACACAAATTTACTTAAAGGTTTAAATACAGTTTATTTATCAAATTTTGGTTTTAAGAACATCAAATAAGCGTTTGTAAGATTTGCTGGTAATCTCTGCTTTAGAGTAATGGTACTATCATTACATTCAAACCATCCACATTTCTTTTTTATGTATGCAGTGTAGTGCCCTGAATTGGTTGTGGCTCCTGCGTGGTAGATTATACCTATTGTTGTGAAGGTTTTCTTACCAAGTGATATTTGACCATGTGTGAATCCAGTCAGCTTGCAGTTGTTTTTGGTACCATCTGCATTGTAACGTAGAAGCATTAGTATTACGTATTTACTATGTGTTTGTATTATTAACGTGGAGCGATTATCTGAATTGCAGGTAGAGCATAATCTACCATGGTTTGCATTTTGTACAAGTTGCTGAAATGGAATGGATTCACAATTTGGTATTGATATATATATGAAGCGTTCATTGGGGATTTCTTCTTGTGTCACATTGTTGCAGAGAGTGCATGTATGTATCCACATGTATGAAATCTGAAAGATTTCATTTATAGGTATGTTTTTGTTTTCCAGTACTTGTAGTAAGTACATTAGAAATTCTTGTGGATCTTCCTGTGAGTTTATAGTGAATTTCACCATTCCAGCACAGTAGTCCAATTGTCGTCTTATTCCAAAAACACTATGGGGGTAATTCATAGAATTCAGCGCACAAGTGGCGCACGCGGCTGGCGCACAGTGTGCGCATGCGAATCCCTGCGCCAGCCGCGTGTGCTAAAATCCATTTCCGCGCACAGCGTATTCATGGATTCCAGCCACCAAAACCAGCCATGGCGCACAGTGGCGCAGCGACCCTGCAGCAGTGCCAGTTACGCCCCCAAGAACGCCTCTCGTGCAGGGGAAAGCCATCAATATACCCAATCCAGCGCAAAGGGCTGCGCTAACCCTGTACCAGCACGGCAAGCGGGCTACGTATATCACTGGGGTGCGCGGGAAGTACCTCACGCGATTGGCCCTGTGCGAGCAGGGTACGCGTATTTCAGGGGTGCGCGGGAAGTTCCACACGCAATTTCCGCAGGGCACGTGTATTTCAGGGGTGCGCGAGAAGTTCCACGCGCGATTTCAGCAGGGTACGTGTATTCCAGGGGTGCGCGGGAACTTCCACACGCGATTCCATCAGGGTTCGTGTATTTCAGGGGTGCGCGGGAATTTCCACACGCGATTGGGCCCGTGCGAGCAGGGTACGCGTATCTCAGGGATGCACGGGAAGTGCCACACGCGATTTCAGCAGGGTACGTGTATTTCAGGGTGCGGGGGAAGTTCCACACGCGATTTCTGCATGGTACGTGCATTTCAGGGGTGCGCGGGAATTTCCACACGCGATTGGGCCCGTGCGAGCAGGGTACACGTATCTCAGGGGTGCGCGGGAAGTGCCACGCGCGATTTCAGCAGGGTACGTGTATTTCAGGGTGCGGGGGAAGTTCCACACGCAATTTCAGCATGGTACGTGTATTTCAGGGGTGCGCGGGAATTTCCACATGCGATTGGGCCCGTGCGAGCAGGGTACACGTATCTCAGGGGTGCGCGGGAAGTGCCACATGCGATTTCAGCAGGGTATGTGTATTTCGGGGTGCGGGGCAAGTTTCACACGCAATTTCAGCAGGGTACGTGTATTCCAGGGGTGCGCGGGAAGTTCCACACGCGATTCCATCAGGGTACGTGTATTTCAGGAGTGCGTGGGAATTTCCACACGCGATTGGGCCCGTGCGAGCAGGGTACGCATATCTCAGGGGTGCACGGGAAGTGCCACACGCGATTTCAGCAGGGTACGTGTATTTCGGGGTGCGGGGCAAGTTTCACACGCGATTTCAGCAGGGTACTTGTATTCCAGGGGTGCGCGGGAAGTTCCACACGCGATTCCATCAGGGTACGTGTATTTCAGGGGTGCGCGGGAATTTCCACACGCAATTGGGCCTGTGCGAGCAGGGTACGCGTATTTCAGGGGTGCGCGGGAAGTTCCACACGCGATTCCATCAGGCTACGTGTATTACAGGGGTGCGCGGGGAGCACCACACGTGAATTGCACAGGGGCCTACCCTGCACATGTCCTGCAGGCACCCCATCCACCATGGCCATGCCCCCCAGCCAACCCACATGTCAACTTGCACTACTGCCCACCAACGCATGTCCCCCTGCACCCCCAGCCACCAGGGGCACCCTCCACCAGGCCCCCAACCATGTCTCCCACCCCCCCACCCCCCAGCACTGTGGGACACCTGCCAGCAGGCCCCCACCCATGTCCAACTCATGTTCTCCACCCCCCCACTCCCAAGCCACGAGGGGCACCCTCCACCAGGCCCCCACCCATGTCTCCCACCCCCCCCACCCCCCAACACTGTGGGGCACCTGCCAGCAGGCCCCGACCCATGTCCAACTTATGTTCCCCACCATCCCCGCCCACCAGCACTATGGGGCACCTGCCACCAGGCCCCCACCCATGTCCAACTCATGTTCCCTACCCCCCCACACCCAGCCACCAGGGGAACCCTCCACCAGGCCCCACCCATGTCTCCCACCCCCCCCCACCCCCCAGCACGGTGGGGCACCTGCCAGCAGGCCCCCACCCATGTCCAACTCATGTTCCCCACCACCCCCACCCCCCAGCACTGTGGGGCACCTGCCAGCAGGCCCCCACCCATGTCCAACTCATGTTCCCCACCCCCCACCCCCCAGCACTGTGGGGCACCTGCCAGCAGGCCCCCACCCATGTCCAACTCATGTTCCCCACCCCCCCCCACACCCCAGCCACCAGGGGCAGCCTCCACCAGGCCCCCACCCATGTCTCCCAGCACCCCCACCCCCCCCAGTCACCAGGGGCAGCCTCCACCAGGCCCCCACCCATGTCCAACTCATGTTCCCCACCACCCCACCCCTCAGCACTGTGGGGCACCTGCCAGCAGGCCCCACCCATGTCCAACGCATGTTCCCCACCACCCCCACCCCCCAGCAGTGCAGGAGCAGCCACCACCAGGCCCCCACCCATGTCTCCGAGCACCCCCACCCCCCAGCCACCAGGGTCAGCCTCCACCAGGCCCCCACCAATGTCTCCCACCACCCCCACCCCCCAGCAGTGCAGGGGCAGCCTCCACCAGGCCCCCACCCATGTCTCCCACCCCCCAGCACTGTGGGGCACCTGCCAGCAGGCCCCCACCCATGTCCAACTCATGTTCCCCACCACCCCCAGCACTGTGGGGCACCTGCCAGCAGGCCCCCACCCATGTCCAACTCATGTTCCCCACCACCCCCACCCCCCAGCACTGTGGGGCACCTGCCAGCAGGCCCCCACCCATGTCCAACTCTGTTCCCCACCACCCCCACCCCCCAGCACTGTGGGGCACCTGCCACCAGGCCCCCACCCATGTCTCCCACCACCCCCACCCCCCAGCAGTGCAGGGGCACCCACCACCAGGCCCCCACCCATGTCTCCCAGCACCCCCACCCCCCAGCCACCAGGGGCAGCCTCCACCAGGCCCCCACCCATGTCTCCCAGCACCCCCAACCCCCCAGTCACTAGGGGCAGCCTCCACCAGGCCCCCACCCATGTCCAACTCATGTTCCCCACCACCCCCACCCCCCAGCACTGTGGGGCACCTGCCAGCAGGCCCCACCCATGTCCAACGCATGTTCCCCACCACCCCCACCCCCCAGCAGTGCATGGGGCAGCCACCACCAGGCCCCCACCCATGTCTCCCAGCACCCCCACCCCCCAGAAACCAGGGGCAGCCTCCACCAGGCCCCCACCCATGTCTCCCAGCACCCCCACCCCCCCAGTCACCAGGGGCAGCCTCCACCAGGCCCCCACCCATGTCTCCCACCACCCCCACCCCCACAGTCACCAGGGGCAGCCTCCACCAGGCCCCCACCCATGTCTCCCACCACCCCCACCCCCCAGCAGTGCGGGGGCAGCCTCCACCAGGCCCCCACCCATGTCTCCCACCACCCCCACCCCCCAGCAGTGCAGGGGCAGCCTCCACCAGGCCCCCACCCATGTGCAACTCATGTTCCCCAGCCAACATGTCATCACAATCTAGATCCCTGGTCCCTATGGTCAGTCTCCAAATGCAAAACACCCACCCGAGTATTGCATCCACCCACTCATAATTTGCAATTACATCACAGAACACCAATTGCAAGTTCCGAAACAAACACATTTCCCTCACATACACCCAATGGGTGTCAGCGAATCTCAAAACACATATCATGAAATGCATGAAACCAATGAGATACCACACATTGAAGTTCACCAAAAAAATGCCCCTCTGCCTCTCTGGCCGGGGGTTGTCAGTGGTTCCAGATGGTGTTTGCCCCGACATGACAACCCCAGAGGCAGGAATGGGTGGGCAACTGGGTCCTGGGGCTGGGCTGTGGAGCGATGGAATCCCAGTCGGAGGCTTCGGTTCCAGCAGGGGTGGTCACAGCAACAGCAATCCTGGCTAATGTGCAGGCAGCAAATGGCAGGGCACGTGGGCAGCAGGCAGTCAGGCAGCAGCAGATGGCAGGTGGGAGCGTGCTCGAGGCTTTGGGGGGCAGTAGTTCGGCCTTCTGGGCAGGAGCGTGGTCTTCCGTGTGCTTACGCGTGGCCAGCTTGATACGGAGTGATTTGGTACGTGAAAAATCTGCACATCAGCGTGTAATTCGAGGAAAGGCCCTTAGCGTGTAAGCGCGTCTGCACGCATATGCGATTTCATTGGACCAAAGGCCCTTAGCGCGTGAACGCGTCTGTGACGTGACGCGCGCAGGTGTTTCCCTCATTGCACGTGATGACAGAACACACGTGGATTTCCACCAATCGCGTGTGAAAATTCCCGGCACCCTGGAACACACGTACCCAGGCTAATCGCGTGTGGAACTTCCCGCGCACGCCGAAAACACACGTACCCAGGCCAGTTGCGTGTACGCTCACTCCCCTCCGATCACACGCGATGACACTCGGACCGTATCCGAATACAGGAAACCCGCGCACGGCAAAAGACGTGCATAGGCATCAACGCGTCCGCCCACACGAAGGCAGGCGGAGCCGTCCCCGTGCACAGCATAAAAGTGCGCGCTAACAACAAACACTTATATACAGCTATGATGAATGCCCCATTTGTCGCTGCACTGATCGTGGGACACCGCAGGAGGAGGAGAATAGCCAGGGCACGCATTTTCGCACCACGGACAAGCCTTTTTGGGATGCCTGACGACCAGGTCTATGGCAGGTATAGGTTTCCACCCCATATCATCCTAGACCTGGTCAGGGAGTGGGAAGATGACCTCACATCCCCCACCCTTTGCTCCCAAGCATTGAGCCCCTTGGAGAAGCTGCTCAATGTCCTGCATTTTTTGGCCACTGGGTCATTTCAGCGGACCACTGCCATAGTGGGGGGGGGTCTCAAAGGCCACGCAGTCACGCTGCCTACACCAGGTGCCTACACCAGGTACTGGCAATCATGACAGCGCACCCCTCAGTCCGCAGGCACATATACATGCCCGGAACACCCGCAGAAAGGCAGGCCGTTGTCCTGGATTTTTTCAGGGTGGCACACTTCCCCAAAGTGCTCGGTGCCATAGATTGCACCCATGTGGCCCTACGTCCACCTAGGGCCATTGAGCACATCTACCGAAACCGCAAGCACTGGCATTCCATCAATGTACAGGTGGTATGTGATGCAAAGGGAATCATCACCTCTGTCTATGCAAACTACCCTGGCTCCACCCATGACAGTTTCATATACAGAATGTCCACCCTGAGCCGGGCCCTGGAAGCTGGGCAGGATGGAGACACATGGCTCCTAGGTCAGTACAAATGCCCTTGCACATGCATGCAAGTCACACACAGACAAATATCCAAACCCTAATAATCTCAACTATTATCACCTCCCCAGGGGACAGTGCCTACCCTCTGAGCAACCACATGATGACGCCAATCCGGAACCCCACCACACCACCCCAGGTAAGATACAACGCCGCCCATATTGCAACCAGGGGCATAGTGGAGCGCAAATTCTGAGTGCTCAAGTCATGTTTCCGCTCCCTTGACCGCTCTGATGGGCAACTACTCTATGCACCACCAGTAGTGTGCAGGATCATTGTGGCAGCATGTGTCCTGCACAATGTTGCAACACGGCAGGGCGTCCCGGTGGACATGGTGGTGCCCCCACATCCCCAACCACAGGCACAGGTGCTGCCCATGGGAGGGGACAGGGCACGTGGCGAGGAAGCCCGGACCCAGCTTGTGGCCACATTTTTCACCTAAACTCCCACCCCTGCGGAGTGCACACAGGCCTGGCACATACCAGGTGACAATCGATGATGACAAAGAGACAGTCAACTGTCACAACCCTACCACCCTGAGATAGTTGCCATGGAAGTGCCACATCATCTGCATCCCTAGCTACCTAAACACAAGCTATCCTGTGTGACCAAAAGGCACACATATGACATATGACATGATATGGGCCATACACAAGTATTCCAAGGCGCAATGAGGCAGGGAGGGGGGAACAAGGGAACACAGAGAACGGTACTACTAGGCCAGGTGTCATTGAGATCATGCAAGTGCAGGGGTAGGGGGAATGGGAAAAGTGCAAGGGGAAGGGTGGGAGGGAGTCCAGTACAGGGGAAGTAGCCCAAAAAAATAATACATAGGTCGCCTGGTGGCAACTACAAAGGTAAGTGCAGACAAGTGCTGGGAAGGGAGGGCTGTAGGGATAGAGAGACAGTACTGCAGTGCAGGGGTTGCCAGGGAGGCAGTGCAAGTGGAGAGTGGCTGGGCCAGGGACCGAGGTCAGTGAGAGTGGCCCAGTTGGGGCTCCTGTGCAGTTCCAGTGGAGAATTCTGCAAGGGAGAGGCAGACAGTAAGCAGAAGCAAAGAGGAAGGTCTTGAGGTGCTTCCAGAACTGGAGATGGTTCCCCTCAAGTTCAAGTCAGGCCGTAAGTCTGTTCCAGGGGGAGGGCCCTGCTGCGGAGATAAATCTACCCCCAGCTAGTTGCTCTGAGAAGCGGATGACCCGGACATGCAAGGTGTGCATCACACACACCTGCAAAACAGGCCATGGCCATCACTGTCATGTCACTCAAACCCTCCCAAACATCAACATGACATGGCAAGCAATACCCATACACCAATGCAGTAACGATAAGGTACACATTGCCATGTCCTAAATGTACAGTGGCATCGGACACTGCTGCCTGACCCGGAATCTGATGAAATGACAGATCAACAAAATCTCCCACCCAAAATAAGTCATTTCCAAATGCATTACAACAGTCGTAGACGTAACATCACAATGAATGCCTGTCTACATGCACATTATGCATTGCAAAATCAACACTGCAGCTCATGTGTGCAGTGTCCTACTCCTGCATCACACTGCTCAGCGCACAGCACAGTGAACAGCCATTGTGTGTGATGCACAGCCTGAGCAGCACATCTAAGTGACAGACCACGTCAAACATCAAATTAGGCATGTACTGGATCCATGATCGGTCACAGAACATGTGCTGCCGGGACACAGTGGGCACCAGAAGGCAAACAGTGTACATGTGGATATGCAAGGGTGGGAGTACATGTAGTGCATCAGAGTGAAAGTGTGTGGTTCTGCAAGGACATGCACTCCACATATGCATGTGCACTCAAGTGACCATCAGTGTTCCCTACACATCACATGTGAACATCCAACATGTGTACACCCCAGCATGTCAAACCACAACTATCCCCTCACACCTGAAAGGAAAACACAACACATGAACAGGCATTGATCAGCAGAACACAACATGTACATAGGATACCACCATTACTATGTCAGAGTTCCCATCACATTGCAGGGCAAGGCAACTATCAACAACAACCCCCCCTCCCTCACAAATGACCATGACCCACTGAACAACTGCACCTGGGTCATGGAGCCTCCAAACCTCAATTCCACCTGGCCACAGGATCACCTTCACCCTTCGTCACCATCTCCCACCTTGTGTGTAAAAAGATGCCTGAACCCTCAGAATCCACACTCATTTCCAAAATCACAAAATCCAAGGCATAAAAACGAACCCGAACACCCTCCAGTAGATGACTTGACGTAGCAGTACCTCACAAAGGCCAAGTACTACCACAATGATGCAACAACCAAGGTAGCACAGCAAAACAATGTCACGACAGGATGTGAGACATGTGTGGTACATGACATAGGATGATGCACCATGAATGGATGTGTACTGTCACAGGTCCCCTGTACAGGCGCGGGAGTGTCACGAAACAACCACCGCCACCATGTCCCGGGTGCCTGCAAGGTCAAACTCACACAGGCCCCTGAGACCCTGGTGGGGAATGAGGTTCAGGGATATGCAGTCGGGACAGGTGTTGACACACTGGATGACTGGAATGAGTGGCAGGAGAGGGGAGGAGAAATGACACATGAAACTAGGGAATGCACAAAAATGTGCAACCTGCATGAACACATACACAATCCAAACAAACTTGGACATCATTGTCATGGCCTTCGGTAGTCCAGGCTCAGGAGTGGTACGAACCAACCACCCCCTCTAGGGTTTTGGCGCCTGCAAGTTCGGGGCTTACACAGGCATCCGCAACCCCAGTGGGGAAAGAGGGTCAGGGAACGTTGCTTGGATAGGCACGGGAAGCAGGAACACCGGGTAGAGGGTACAGGTTTCAAAATTGCATAGGATCACGGGTGATTAGGGAGAAAAAAACATACCAAATTGAACCACACAGACATCCATGCATCAGTACACTCCCCAGCAAGCCTATGCAGAGCAGTTCGTAAGAAAAACAACAAGACACTTAGCTCTGGTTTTAAGTGCTGGCTTCCTGCCTGCGCACTCTCAGCTCCGGTTACAGCAGCACTGCAATGCTGCAAAGAGAGCCACAGTCAACAACCTGTTCGTGCCAATTACACAAAAACACCAAACATGCACCATAGCAACAAACTACTCTACAAACAGACAATCTGTGGTTGATGCTTCGTACCCATATATAACATCACCCCTGTGACGGGTCATACACAGTCAATGCAGTAAGGCAGCCGCTGGTGGGTGCGTGGCAAATGGAACACCAATGTGTATCAATTCACACAACATGCAATGTTCCCTGGGTAAGCAGACAGACCCATATAGCAAGCCATGACTACAGAGCAAGTTGCGTACCACCATGACCGAAACAAAGTTGGCAGTGCATTTATCATGAAGTACGTGGAAAAGACATGCACTGCACCCGAGTATGTCCCTTGCTGTATGTCCCTGTGAGCTGCCCCTTTCCATGTCTCGGAAGGCTACATGGTTGATACAAGTGCCTCAATGAACCTTGGTGTACCGGAGGGTATGTGCCACTGCCCCTGCATGTGTCCCAGACAACCCTACTATCAACAGCCATCAGTCCACAAACACATCTGAGCTGCATTGTGTGCTTCAACACCAATATTGGTCTAAGCTCACCCTCAGTGCTGTGACTAAGCCTGCATGTGCAACTCGCCTGGTGCAAGCTTTGCTGTGTCGTGGCCCCCCTGTGATGCTCACCTTGCCTGGAGTTCCTTGGAACATGTCAGCAGTTCTAGGATGTGGGTCTGCAATCACTGCGCCTCTGCTTGTGCAGACATGTGCATGTGGGCACCAACAAACGGGTCCAGAATTCTGTCATCCAATGGGCCATGCCTGCTGGCAAAGGTGCTCTGGAGGCTCATCCCCCTGCAGAAAGGGCATGAAACACATGATTAATGCTTCAAAGTTATCTGTGTGTGTCTCATCAGGCATCTCATTACTTGACCATGTCAGAGAGTCACATCACAAATCACACCATCAGTCCGTCTTTCACCTCCAAAGTGTGGAACACTATCTACAGCATGAATTGCAACAAGCACATGTACAGGAAAGATATGAAACATACTACACAATGCATAGCAATCAATGTCCACATTAATCATGACACACCCCATCTAGCAAAAGCTGAACAGTGGACAATGACACCTAAATCATCCCCACTAGGGGTGTCAATACAAGTCACACAGCACCAGACATGCCACAGATATGACAGTCCAAAGCCCTTGTGTAAAATGCTGTAACACCGAACCATCCTTGCGAGCCCATGGATAAGGGAGGCAGGAGTGGCATATGTGAGTCAAGGACCCCAAGCAGCAAACACATACACAAGACAACCATGAAGGGCCCAGCTGGAACAGACAGTGGATGCCTTCAAAAGCCACAAAACACTGCACCGTCACATGAAAGCACAGTAGACTAGCAATTTTAAACTAAATCAACTATTAACTAATTACACTAACTATGGAAAACCTACACTACCTATTTAAACTAACTATCAAACAGAAACTTAACTAACTAAACTAAAAGAAAAATCAAAAATGGCCACATACGACCCGGGAGGGAGGGGAGGCACCCAGGAGGGGGGAGATACAGGGTGCTGCCCAACATCCACATGCGATGATGCTGAGCCAAAAAAAAATCCTCCATGGGCTCAACGCCTGCACAGCACGACCTATGTGGGAGATAGATGGTCGTCCGAGTCTGGCTCATCCTGGAAAGGAGGACGTGGCACAGTAGCTTGGCCACGCCTAGCCGCAGCTTGCCCCTCGTCGGCAGCAAGTCTACCGGACGGGTGAGCCTGGTTCTGTGTGGCGATGTGACGTAGGTCTGCATGCAGAACCTCACGTGATACACGTGCTTCCTCTTGCAAGGTAGCACGTGTAACACAGAGTTCCTCCTGCAAGGCCTGGCTGGACAACCGCTGCACCTCCCGGCAAGCCTGTAGCTCAGCCGAGATGGTACGCTCAAGCTGTGCATACCTCTCCTCTGCCTGCTGCCTCTGGGACATCATAAGGGCACCCAGAGTGGATCTGAGGGAAGCATACTCCTCCCTCAGGGCATCCATGTGCGCCTCTGCGTGAGCAGCAATTGCTTGACGACATTTCAGCCTGGCGTGCCCTGTCTGAGGCCGCCATGCCCAGCCTGAGCGAGCGGGCCGTGGACCGTGCCGCCTGCTGCTGGAGAAGCACCTGCCTAGCAGTGGGGAGCACAGATCGGGCCACACGCTCCATGCTCTCAGCGATGTTCTCCATTGCTGCCCCCTGCCGTTCGGAATTGGCAGTCATGTCTTGCTCCCACTCAGTATACAGCGGTTGCGCGCGGCGACCGCGTTGCCGGGCTTGACCCCTGTGGGACCCAAGGACCGGGGGTCCTCGCTGTGTTGGCACCGCCTGCGGCTGCACGACTACATGCCCCCGTCGACGTGATGTCCCAGGCACATCAGTGACTGGTGTGGAGGGTGACCCTGCGTCCCGATCCACCACGGGCGGAGGAACCAAGACTGTCTGATCCCTCAGTGCAGGTGTCGCAGACAAAGGAGTGTCCACATCAGAATCACTCACCACTGACACATGGACTTGATGCTCATCCAACTCAACATGGACTTCAGAGTCGTCATCAAGGCTGGACTCATAGGCAGCCAGAGACAAGATGGACTGCAGCACTTGGGGGTTTTCGTGGCCTACCACCCCACGACCCCCACTAGTACTGGGTTGATGTGGTGTTACCAACCCTGTGTCTGGCATGACAACACCATCCTCCGCCTCCATTGCGTCATCACCTGAAAAATAGAGAGAAAAAGATCAATACACATGTAAGAAGCACACGACACACACACACACCGACAGCAAAGGCATCCGGCAGACATGTGACACACAACATATGACCTGGCATGCATGCTGGGTATACTTTGAATAGCTTCTGTGATCAGACCTGTTGAAAGGTGGCAGATTCCATGGAAGTGGGTCTATGCAGTGTAGAAAATGTGTACGCCACTCACTACCTACATGTACAAGCACTACATGGTGTGTGCCAGGAAATGTGAAGGCAGTGCAATGTCAAATTCAGACATCACGTGCATTGTGCATTCAATGTGTACCAGGTCTAGAAGCCAAGCACCCCTCCACCCCAGTACCAAAGCAGGGATGCCTAGCATGGTATCACAAGGCTGACCATACACCTGTGTATTGACAGGCAGTGTTGACTGGCATCAACAGCTTAATGTGATTCAAATTACAACACTGCAAATGATGCTGGGACAGTGGGCAGGACACATGATGGAAACTCCGGAGGCCGCCCATGTGTGAAGAAGACACAACAAGAGTTGGACAGAGTCATTGGCCATTGAACAGGCTGAGGCCTGTGAGCCACACAGATTGTCAGAGCCTAAACATGTGTGCAACGCAGGACTGAGCCACAGTTGACATGGGAAGGGTGATGAGATGGCAGGCAATGTATGTAACCAAGGACTTATATTACAGTGATCATCCAGTCAAGGACACATAGGGGCATGCGTGCAATGCACATGGAGCATGAATGGGCAGTCATGTCCCTGTGGGACATCTGACCCATGCACAGTACAAGTGAGATACCCTGCATCGAGTACTAAGGCTGTACCACACGGCATATGTCTGGCAGATTGTACGCTGGAAGTTAGCATCTACACAGGACACATGAACAAGAAACTGCACATTGGCAAGATTGAAGCTGACCAGTGCAAAGGTGGAACTGGGGTGCAGAGTGGCGCAGGAGGGGCAAGGGAGCATGCCTACATGGAGTCCCGCATGCAGGCAGAGGAGACATGCATGACAGTACCATTGCATTACTTACACATCAGAACCATGTACAGGTCACATGTAGCAGCAATCATGCACAACACATCCCACAAGTGAAACACACACGTCCTCAACAAACACGCATCAACACTCACTGGACTGGGCATCATAGTCCAGCTTCTCTCCCACTCCTTCGACCAATTCGGGTTGTATGAACTCCGCAACGAGAGCCTCATGCGGAGTGAGTTCTTCCTCCTCTGGTGCAGGCCCACCGCCAGTCACCAGAGTCAAGTTGTAATTTGAGGCACGCTTGCCCTTAGTGCTGCGCTTGATGTCATTCCAACGCTTTTTGCACTCCTGCGCCCTGCGCACCTCATGGCCGAATGAACTGACATGTTCCGCAACATGCTTCCAGTGGGTGTCACGTTGGGCAGCCGTAGTCTGACTATTGGCACCCACTAGCATGTCACGGCTGTGGCCCCGCACGTAGTCCACGAGGAAGTCCAGTTCCTGCTTACAGAAAGGCTTCTTCCTCGACGTGCAGGAGGTCGTGGCTGTGTGTGGGGTCCCAGCCTGTGCTGCAGGTGCAACCTTCCTCCTCTTGGACTGTGGCGCAGACCCTGGCTGGCTAATGCCACCCTGACCAGTATGGCCAGTGGGTTCGGTGGATTGAGCCAAGGGAGTGGCAGGTGGAGGGATGACCAAAGGCCTGACTTGTGTCAGTGGCAGCTGGGTGCCCACTAATGGACCCTGCGCAGCAACATCAGCTGTGGCAGGGTCATTGACCGCAACGGTCCTGGTTGGCAGACTCACAACCGGGGTGCTGTTGGGTGCATCTGCCCCTGCACTTGCCAATACCCGGCTGTTCGGGGCAGCAGCTGACATGACTGCCCCAGGGACACGTGTCTTGGTCTGAGCAGCCCGGCCTGCCCCTATGGTTTCCCCCCTGGCCTGTTGGAGATCTACCAAGGGCTCTTCAAGTGCCAACGCAGCCTGCGCTGGCAGACCCTGAGCCTGGGTGGCGGTGTCCACAGCTGCACCTGCAGCTACCATTACCCTTGGGCCCGTGGCAGTCGATGGAACGGACTGCCGGGTCATATGGGTGCCAGTGCCAGATGCAGGAGCTGCATCCCCCGGAACCACAGGGGGTGGTGGCATGGCTGCACCGACACATGGCACAACATTGTGCTCAAGTGGCGCACCCCTGCCTCTTCCCCCTCTGTGGCTGCCCTGGACACCCTGGAGTCCCCCTACTCCCTGGTCACCACGGCCACGTCCCCGACCACGCCCGCCACGAGGAGTACGCCCAGCTGAGGCTCCCCTCACCTTTGGTGGCCTCCCAACCATGGCACAGATGTAGTAGTGCTGGCACAGATGGAGTGGTGCCAATGGGAGGTGTACACCACAATTGACCTGGGCAATTGGGGTGAAGGGGGTGGGAAGCAAGATGTTAACAGCCCCCCTGCACCTGCAAGGCTGTATGTGACCCCAGTGATGTGGTGACGGGTCACGCAACGCTCAGGCACCCCAAAACTGCAGTAAAACCGTGCACGCAACCCTGCAGCCTACGTGCGTGGATTCAACCTCCCGCAGTACGCGGTGGCACCCTGTAACACGAATAACGCGTACGCGTGGGACACGCAGGCTACTATGACATCGAAAATGGGTGTGATACACAGGGGCACCCGCAGTGGGAAAAAGAGCGTGTGCGACTCACTGTCTGACTAGCGCGATGCAGAAAAACACGCGTAGCCAATACCCCCGCCAAAAGAAGAGATACGTCCTTGATAGCTGTGAAGTTGTGATGGCGCGCGAAACAACAGGAAGCAGCAACACACGTCGGTCTCCACGAAAGGCACGTACAGCGAACTGTTGGGCCCGCTCACCTTTAACCCGTGCTGAGGGAAACACACGCGCGCGTCACGTCACTTACGCGCATGGGCCCTTTCCTCGTATTACATGCGGATGTGCAGTTTTTCACGGGTGCTTACGCGCATGGGCCCTTTCCTCGTATTACACACGGACGTGCAGTTTCCACGCGCGCTTACGCGCATGGGCCCTTTCCTCGTATTACACGCGGACATGCAGTTTTTCACGCGCGCTATAATGCCCATGCACGTCTGTACGCGTCACGTCACCGGGGCGCTTGCACTTGAGGGGCCTTCTGTCCAATGAAAATGCGTATGCGTGCAGACGCGCTTACACGCTAAGGGCCTTTCCTCGAATTACACGCTGACGTGCAGATTTTTCACATGCCAAATGACTCCGTATCAAGCTGGCCACGCGTAAGCACACGGAAGACCACGCTCCTGCCCAGAAGGCTGAACTACTGCCCCCCAGAGCCCTGAGCACGCTCCCACCTGCCATCTGCTGCTGCCTGACTGCCTGCTGCCCACGTGCACTGCCATTTGCTGCCTGCACATCAGCCAGGGGTGCTGTTGCTGTGACCACCCCTGCTGGAACCGAAGACTCACGACTGAGATTCCATCGCTCCACAGCAAAGCCCCAGGACCCAGTTGCCCACACACTCCTGCCTCTGGGGTTGTCATGTCGGGGCAAACACGATCTGGGACCACTGACAACCCCCGGCCAGAGAGGCAGAGTGGCACCAGCTTCAGTGCCACCGAAGTTGGTGTCCTGGTGGAGCAAGTCCTGGGGCAGTATGATGCCCTCTTCGGAAGTTCCCGCGCCGACAAGGAAGGACGGACTCGGATCTGGATTGACATCGTGACTGCCATCAACGCGGAGGGGGTAGCAGTCCGCGACTTACAACATGTCAAGAAGCGCTGGGAGGACTTCAGGTCCAGGACCCTGAACAAGGCCCGGCGCCTCTTGAAGGCAGTGGATGCCAAGGGGCGCCGGGGCCACTTGTCGGAAGAACAGATGAGGGTCCTGGAACGCATATCCCCAGCGCTCCACGTCCAGGTCCTTGAGAAGCAGACCCGTCTGGAGTCGAGCGGTGAGTGTACATGCATCCTGATTGTGAGCAGTGCGTGTGGTGATTATTCAGTAGTGTGCAGGTTGCACATCTGTTTGTATGGGGTCGAGTATGGATGGGGGTGTACAGGGCCGTGGGGCTGACACATGTGAGGGCTGTAATGTGTGAGACATGGATGGTGCTTGTGTGTGTAGGCTTGCATGCCAAATGCAGTTGTGTGGGCACACATGTTTGGATGAATGTGTATGTAAGTAGACATGTCCGTGATGTCACGCATGTATGTTGTTTTTGGCTGCATGTATCAGCACTGTGTACATGTGCATGTGTGTGTATTTGACAAGGGTGCAACAGTGATGCAACATGGATGCATGTGACAGCGGTATGTGGAAGCCTGATTGGCAGATGTGACATGGATGCCAGTCTGAACACTGCGACACTTGGCAGAGGTGTACACATGCATGCAAGTGTGGTGGTGTGTGTACATGTGTGGTGCACTTCCTGTGTTGCATGTGATGTCTGGCTCACCTTTGGCTGCTCATGCTGTTGTATGTGTATGGATGGTAGTGGCAGTTGCGATATGGCTGTGGTATGGCTCATGTGTGCGAGTTGTAATGACATGTGTGTTGGGGATTATGATGACATGTCTGAGGTTTGCCAATGCCACTCATGTACAACTGTCATGTGTGTATGTGTCCATTGTACAGTGCCCTGATGCCTGTGTTTTGTTTCTCCCTGTCTGCAGCGTCAACTGATGAAGAGGGTGGAGAAGGTGCTGTGGAGCACAGCGGCGGGGATCCCACCGCCAGCCGGAGACGCAAGGCCCGGCTCCCCTCCCATTGTTGTCATCTCGTCGGGGAGTGAGGAGTCCGGTGCGGCGTCCCAGGCCGCAGCTGCCGGGGGGAGGTCCAAGAGGCGGAGGTTGGAGTTGGACTCCTCGGCAGCAGAAGAGGCAGCTGGGACCCCACAGGGCCCAACAGGGGAAGATGGCACGGAGTCATCCAGGTTGGTGGGGGGTTTGGTGGAGGAGGAGGCCGTGCAAGCACCAGAGACGGGGTCTGGATGTGGGGATCCCACTGGTGCTAGTGGTGCAGTGCAGGACCAGGGACAGGAGGCAGCACAGGCCGCCGCAGAGGTGCCTGTGTGCAATCCTGTCCCTGATCCTCTCCCTGCATCATCTTGCACCAGCAGGGATGCCTACGTCCAGACCCGTTTTCAGGCAGGGGATGAAATCACGTTAACTGGCCTTCCTCTGCCTGCGGACGTGGCTATCAAGGTTCGGGTTGAGCCTGTCCTGGCTGGTGTGGCGTTGCGTCAACGGGCCATGCGAGGTGACCTGCAGTCTTTTCATGAAGAGACTGCAAGTCATCTTGAATGGCTCGTTGACCACGTCAGCCTGCTGGGACAGGTCACCCAGGCCGGATTCCTCCGTCTATGGGGCTTGCTCGGACCCCCTCCTCAACTGGACCCCCTACGCACCAGTCATCCTCTGTGCCATCTTCCCACTTATCAGTCACCTGGGTGCCCTGTGGAGCTGCCTCTGACGGTGCGGCCAGGCTGGTGGAGGAGGCATCCCTGCCACAGTCGGGAGTCGGACGTCCAGCAGGGGTGGCCACATCAACGACTGCACCCCAGCCGGCGGAGGATGTGCAGGCAGCAGGAGGCAGTGCACGGGCAGAGGCACAGCAGCAGCAGCAACATGGTGGGAGCAATGAAGGCTCGGGGCCTTCAACATCGGAGGGGCAGGCATCGGCCGGAGGGCAGGAGGACCCAGGACAGAGAGTGTCTTCCGTGTGGCAGCGGTTGGGCCACGCCATAGATGCAGAGCGGCAGCGGGCGGAAGAGGCACGGCTCACAATGGTCAGGGCAGAGAACTCCATGCGGAGGGCCCTGAGGCGGGCCGAGTGCCTCGAGGCAATCCGCAGGGGTTTGGAGGTGGAGACGTCGACGGCCCTGCGGACCCTCGGGGCCATGGAGGAGGACCGCCTCCTGGACATTGAGGAGGAGTTCGATGATGCCCTGGCCGAGGACATCCACAAGTGAGCCGTGAAACTAGCCCGCTGCCCTTGTACATATTTATGTAGGTAGTGTTAGGTTTCATTTTTGTTTTTATTTTATTTGGACCTTTGGGACATTGGCCACATTTTTGTATATAGTTTATTTTATTAGTTAGTGTAGTTAGATAGGTTTCCTTTATTTTGTTGGGATAATGGACCCTGGCTTGTTCCCATCTACATAGTTCACAGTTGGATTGTATTTTTTTTTCCACTTTTTAACCATGGAGCAATGGCTTTCTTTTTTATTTCCCATTGGATTTTGTTTTGTGGACATTGACTTTGGACAACATTACTTTGGAATTTTATTTTTGGTTTTGCTTTTTTTAACGGACATGCTTCTTTTCATTTTTGTACATTCACGTTTCTGTTTCTTCATTTTTTATTCTATTTATGTTTCCTTTAATACATATTTTTTTGGTGAACTTGAATGTGTGGTATCTCATTGGTTTCATGCATTTCATGATATGTGTTTTGAGATTCACTGACACCCATTGGGTGTATGTGAGGGAAATGTTTTTGTTTCGGAACTTGCAATTGGTGTTCTGTGATGTAATTGCAAATTATGAGTGGGTGGATGCAATACTCGGGTGGGTGTTTTGCATTTGGAGGCTGACCATAGGGACCAGGGATCTAGATTGTGATGACATGTTGGCTGGGGAACATGAGTTGCACATGGGTGGGGGCCTGCTGGCAGGTGCCCCACAGTGCTGGGGGGTGGGGGTGGTGGGGAACATGAGTTGGACATGGGTGGGGGCCTGCTGGCAGGTGCCCCACAGTGCTGGGGGGTGGGGGTGCTGGGAGACATGGGTGGGGGCCTGGTGGAGGCTGCCCCTGGGGAGTGGGGGTTGGGGGTGGTGGGAGACATGGGTGGGGGCCTGCTGGAGGCTGCCCCTGGTGACTGGGGGGGTGGGGGTGGTGGGAGACATGGGTGGGGGCCTGGTGGAGGCTGCCCCTGGTTGCTGGGGGTGGGGGTGCTGGGAGACATGGGTGGGGGCCTGCTGGCAGGTGCCCCACAGTGCTGGGGGGTGGGGGTGGTGGGGAACATGAGTTGCACATGGGTGGGGGCCTGCTGGCAGGTGCCCCACAGTGCTGTGGGGTGGGGTGGGGGTGGTGGGGAACATGAGTTGGACATGGGTGTTGGCCTGCTGGCAGGTGCCCCACAGTGCTGGGGGGTGGGGGTGGTGGGGAACATGAGTTGCACATGGGTGGGGGCCTGCTGGCAGGAGCCCCACAGTGCTGGGGGGTGGGGGTGGTGGGGAACAAGAGTTGGACATGGGTGGGGGCCTGCTGGCAGGTGCCCCACAGTGCTGGGGGGTGGGGGTGGTGGGGAACATGAGTTGGACATGGGTGGAGGCCTGGTGGAGGCTGCCCCTGGTGACTGGGGGTGTGGGGGTGCTGGGAGACATGGGTGGGGGCCTGGTGGAGGCTGCCCCTGGGGAGTGGGGGGTGGGGGTGGTGGGAGACATGGGTGGGGGCCTGGTGGAGGCTGCCCCTGCTGACTGGGGGGGTGGGGGTGGTGGGAGACATGGATGGGGGCCTGGTGGAGGCTGCCCCTGGTGACTGGGGGGTGGGGGTGGTGGGAGACATGGGTGGGGGCCTGGTGGTGGGTGCCCCTGCACTGCTGGGGGGTGGGGGTGGTGTGAGACATGGGTGGGGGCCTGGTGGAGGCTGCCCCTGGTGACTGGGGGGTGGGGGTGGTGGGAGACATGGGTGGGGGCCTGGTGGAGGCTGCCCCTGGGGAGTGGGGGGTGGGGGTGGTGGGAGACATGGGTGGGGGCCTGGTGGAGGCTGCCCCTGGTGACTGGGGGGGTGGGGGTGGTGTGAGACATGGGTGGGGACCTGGTGGAGGCTGCCCCTGGTGACGGGGGGGTGGGGGTGCTGGGAGACATGGGTGGGGGCCTGGTGGAGGCTGCCCCTGGTGGCTGGGGGGTGGGGGTGCTGGGAGACATGGGTGGGGGCCTGGTGGTGGCTGCCCCTGCACTGCTGGGGGGTGGGGGTGGTGGGGAACATGCGTTGGACATGGGTGGGGTCCTGCTGGCATGTGCTCCACAGTGCTGGGGGGTGGGGGTGGTGGGAGACATGGGTGGGGGCCTGGTGGAGGCTGCCCCTGGTGACTGGGGCGGTGGGGGTGGTGGGAGACATGGGTCGGGCCTGGTGTAGGCTGCCCCTGGTGGCTGGGGGGTGGGGGTGGTGGGAGACATGGGTGAGGGCCTGGTGGAGGCTGCCCCTGGGGAGTGGGGGGTGGGGGTGGTGGGAGACATGGGTGGGGGCCTGGTGGAGGCTGCCCCTGGTGACTGGGGGGGTGGGGGTGGTGGGAGACATGGGTGGGGGCCTGGTGGAGGCTGCCCCTGGTGACTGCGGGGTGGGGGTGCTAGGAGACATGGGTGGGGGCCTGGTAGAGGCTGCCCCTGCACTGCTGGGGGGTGGGGGTGGTGGGAGACATGGGTGGGGGCCTGGTGGTGGGTGCCCCTGCACTGCTGGGGGGTGGGGATGCTGGGAGACATGGGTGGGGGCCTGGTGGAGGCTGCCCCTGGTGACTGGGGGGGTGGGGATGGTATGAGACATGGGTGGGGGCCTGGTGGAGGCTGCCCCTGGTGACTGGGGGGGTGGGGGTGCTGGGAGACATGGGTGGGGGCCTGGTGGTGGGTGCCCCTGCACTGCTGGAGGGTGGGGGTGGTGGGGAACATGTGTTGGACATGGGTGGGGGCCTGCTGGCAGGTGCCCCTCAGTGCTGGGGGGTGGGGGTGGTGGGAGACATGGGTGGGGGCCTGGTGGAGGCTGCCCCTGGTGACTGGGGGGGTGGGGGTGGTGGGAGACATGGGTGGGGGCCTGGTGGAGGCAGCCCCTGGTGGCTGGGGGTGGTGGGGAACATGCGTTGGACATGGGTGGGGGCATGCTGGCAGGTGCCCCACAGTGCTGGGGGGTGGGGGTGGTGGGAGACATGGGTGGGGGCCTGGTGGAGGCTGCCCCTGGTGGCTGCGGGGTGGGGGTGGTGTGAGACATGGGTGGGGGCCTGGTGAAGGCTGCCCCTGCACTGCTGGGGGGTGGGGGTGGTGGGAGACATGGGTGGGGGCCTGCTGGAGGCTGCCCCTGGTGGCTGGGGGGTGGGGGTGGTGGGAGACATGGGTGGGGGCCTGTTGGAGGCTGCTCCTGGTGACTGGGGGGGTGGGGGTGGTGGGAGACATGGATGGGGGCCTGGTGGAGGCTGCCCCTGGGGAGTAGGGGGTGGGGTGGTGGGAGACAGGGGTGGGGGCATGGTGGAGGCTGTCCCTGGTGACTGGGGGGGTGGGGGTGGTGGGAGACATGGGTGGGGGCCTGGTGGAGGCTGCCCCTGGTGACTGGGGGGGTGCGGGTGCTGGGAGACATGGGTGGGGGCCTGGTGGAGGCTGCCCCTGCACTGCTGGGGGGTGGTGGTGGTGTGAGACATGGGTGGGGGTCTGGTGGTGGGTGCCCCTGCACTGCTGGGGGGTGGGGGTCATGGGAGACATGGGTGGGGGCCTGGTGGTGGGTGCCCCTGCACTGCTGGGGGGTGGGGGTCGTGGGAGACATGGGTGGGGGCCTGGTTGAGGCTGCCCCTGGTGACTGGGGGGGTGGGGGTGGTGGGAGACATGGGTGGGTGCCTGGTGGAGGCTGCCCCTGGTGGCTGGGGGGTGGGGGTGCTGGGAGACATGGGTGGGGGCCTGCTGGCAGGTGCCCCACAGTGCTGGGGGGTGGGGGTGGTGGGGAACATGAGTTGCACATGGGTGGGGGCCTGCTTGCCGGTGCCCCACAGTGCTGGGGGTTGGGGGTGGTGGGGAACATGAGTTGGACATGGGTGGGGGCCTGCTGGCAGGTGCCCCACAGTGCTGGGGGGTGGGGGTGGTGGGAGACATGGGTGGGGGCCTGGTGGTGGGTGCCCCTGCACTGCTGGGGGGTGGGGGTGGTGGGGAACATGAGTTGGACATGGGTGGGGGCCTGCTGGCAGGTGCCCCACAGTGCTGGGGAATGGGGGTGGTGGGGAACATGAGTTGGACATGGGTGGGGGCCTGCTGGCAGGTGCCCCACAGTGCTGGGGGGTGGGGGCGGTGGGGAACATGAGTTGGACATGGGTGGGGGCCTGGTGGAGGCTGCCCCTGGTGGCTGGGGGGTGGGGGTGGTGGGAGACATGGGTGGGGGCCTGGTGGAGGCTGCCCCTGCACTTCTGGGGGGTGGGGGTGGTGGGAGACATGGGTGGGGGCCTGGTGGAGGCTGCCCCTGGTGGCTGGGGGGTGCGGGTGCTGGGAGACATGGGTGGGGGCCTGGTGGTGGGTGCCCCTGCACTGCTGGGGGGTGGGGGTGGTGGGGAACATGAGTTGGACATGGGTGGGGGCCTGGTGGTGGGTACCCCTGGTGCC
Source organism: Ambystoma mexicanum (assembly GCF_040938575.1). Classification (NCBI taxonomy): domain Eukaryota; kingdom Metazoa; phylum Chordata; class Amphibia; order Caudata; family Ambystomatidae; genus Ambystoma; species Ambystoma mexicanum. The sequence continues at coordinate 204,206,534 of NC_090941.1, read as the reverse complement.
TGGGGGTGCAGGGGAACATGCGTTGATGGGCAGTAGTGCAAGTTGACATGTGGGTTGGCTGGTGGGCATGGCCATGGTGGATGGGGTGCCTGCAGGACATGTGCTGGGTAGGCCCCTGTGGTGTGAGCCACCTGCAGGGGCCGTGGAGTGTGTAGAGGGAACACCTGGGAGGACCCACACGTGCAATTCACGTGTGCTGCTCCCGACGCACCCCTGTAATACACGTACCCTGATGAGATCGCGTGTGGAACTTCCCGCGCACCCGTGGAATACACGTACCCGCTCAATCGCGTGTGTAACTTCCCGCGCACCCCCGAAATACACGTACCCCGCTCAATCGCGTGTGTGACTTCCCGCGCACCCCCGAAATACACGTACCCCGCTCAATCGCGTGTGTAACTTCCCGCGCGCCCCCAAAATACACGTACCCCACTCAATCGCATGTGTGACTTCCCGCGCGCCCCCGAAATACACGTACCCCGCTCAATCGCGTGTGTGACTTCCCGCGCACCCCCGAAATACACGTACCCCGCTCAATCGCGTGTGTAACTTCCCACGCGCCCCCGAAATACACGTACCCCGCTCAATCGCGTGTGTAACTTCCCGCGCACCCCCGAAATACACGTACCCCGCTCAATCGCGTGTGTAACTTCCCGCGCGCCCCCGAAATACACGTACCCCGCTCAATCGCGTGTGTAACTTCCCGCACGCCCCCGAAATACACGTACCCCGCTAAATCGCGTGTGTAACTTCCCGCGCGCCCCCGAAATACACATACCCCGCTCGCACAGGCCCAATTGCTGTATGTTGCCACTTTTGTGATGCGCTGGGACTCTACCGCCTGCCTTCGTGTGGCGGACGTGTTTCAGCTTGTGCGTGTCTTTGGCTGTGCGTGGCTTTGCCCTATTCGATTCCATGAATACGTGTGGTTCGAGTGCGTGTGGGCGTTCCATCTGCTTCCCTGCAGTACATCCCCAGTTACGCCCTTATTTTCGCGCATTGTTCCCCATTCCGCGCGTTACGCCCTGTGTCCCTCCCACTTTCTGGTGTATGCGCCAAGGTTGTGCGCTTTCACTGTGCGCGTCGCGCACGCCTTTCGGGATGTTGCAGTGACTTGTGCGCCATGCACGGGTTTGGCGCACATCCCGAGGTGTACACGCGCAGGGACTTCCATAAATCGCACGCGTGCGCGTGCGCCTGTTTTTTTCCGCTTGCGCCTGCTTGCGCCTGCTTGCGCCTGCTTGCGCGAAGATTTTCGGCGCACGTTTGTTCCATGAATCGGCCCCCAAATGTGTTGTCAGGATTGTTTGCTGCATTTCTGTGAAGTACTAACATTTGCAAACACAATGGGTCTGTACTGTGTGAGTAAATGTTGTCAACAATTGGTGGTAATTGATTCATTGCTACATTTGCATAGCAACTTACACCAACTATATTTGAGAATTTAAATGGTCCAGGTAGTTCTGTATCTAACTGCTTTTTTTGGAGTTTGTCTTCCTTCTTTAAAGAAGTACCTGGTTTTCTTTCTCTAATTGATTCTTTTTTGTTTGTGGTACTTGATGAAGTATTAGTTTCTTTTACTCTCTTTGGAGGATTTGCAGTGACTGTTGCATTTCTGTTTGATTTAGTTTTCTTTTACAACATTTTAGTTTTTGTGGAACAGAATATGTTTTTAGATGGGGAGTGTATAGTGAGCAAATTCTATTATATTCTAAAATGCAAGGAATATCAGCGTTTACTTTACTTGCATCAAAGTTGATTAGAAATAGAAGTGTACGTAAGCGTGATAGTGCTACGTAGCTCATGCCTTCTTTAAAGACTGTGTTACCAATATCTATCAATGCTTTGTCTAGGGTAAGACCTTGTGATTTATGAATTGTGACTGCGTATGCAAGAGTTAGAGAAAATTGTTCTCTGCGTACATACATATCTTTGAAGAGAAGGAATCTAGCTGTTGAGCGTCCTATCCGTTTTACTTCTGAAAGTTTGTCAAAGAGTATATTGACAAACTGAATTTTGTTGTCACGTGGGTATGTTTGAAAGCCAACAACTGTACCCAGTGCTCCATTAACTAGTCCTTGGTCCACGTCAAGGTTACGTTTAAGCATTACTCTGCAATTTAAGGATAATTTTAACATCTTTTCTAAGCCTGCTGTGTTTGAGATTGATTTTTCTAAATTATTTAGTCTTGTTGTGGCTTGGTCACACATGGGTAGTGTCATACCATGTACATCTAGTTTGTCTGTGGCGCTAATTTCCATTATTGGTTGCATTTCTTTACTTAGCATGATTTCATTGAAATTGAAACAGCTTGCAAGAGTTGGCATTAAGGCCATACAATTGACATTTTTGTGGGGTAATTGTTCCATAACATCTGTAGCACATGCATTATCGCCATAAAGTGCATTAATGTGCCAGGTTTTCAATGTTGCTTCTGCTTCTTTAGAAAGTATACCAACTCTCAAACTTTTTAAAATGTTGGCATAAGTTAGATCTGCAGATTGGCGCATGTTTTCTGTTAATTCTCTGTATTGGAAATGTTGCCAAAGGTTGACATTTCCAATGCTGCCAACAGTTTTACGGCAGAGTTTGTGCCCTAATGTTTTAAAAATAGGTTCACCTTTTACTGGTGTTAATTGAAGCAGATCTCCAAAAACAATAATGTGTTTTCCTGCAAAGAGCTCTTCATAGTCTGTTTTGAGTACTTCTTGTAATCTGAGGGGAATCAAAGCTAACATCAGGTTGGAGACCATGCTCACTTCACCTATTAGTAGCATTTTCATTTGTTTCAATACTCTGCGTAATTCCATTGCAGCTTCTGCAGAAAGTTTGTAATAGTCTAATTTGTTCTGGTGTTCTACTGGTAATAGTAGTAATTGGTGTAATGTAACACCACCTATGTTGTAGGCAGCTAAACCTGTGGGGGCAGTGACAACAGCTGACAGTTTGTTGTTTGTGAATTGTTGAAGGAACTTACTAATGATTTTGATTAGGAATGTTTTGCCAGAACCAGCTTCACCACTGACGTACAGTAGTATAGGTTTATAATTATGGCAGGAACATTCTTTATTTTCATGTTTTACACCATGTGCAATTTGTTTTGTTACTTCTTGAAAAATGCTACTTTGCTCATTGTTTAGTTTTGATTGTAGTATAGTTAAGTCTTCCTTATCTTCATACTGACAAATGGTGTTTTCTACTTCTATCATAGCTAATTCTGCCTCATTTGTTATTAGTGGTTCTCCCAGTGGTTCTTGGCTTCCTGTTACAGAAGGTCGACTACTGTCAGGAGTATCCTTATCTAGTTGGGCTTGGAGTTCTTCTTCATGTTGCTGTTCATTGTGCAACATTGTTTTGTACTGTGTAAAGTTTGCATCAGTTATAGTGCTTTCATTTGCTTTGAAAGCATCCTCATATGAGTCATAGTTATCTAGTAATTGTTCTTCTTTTCTCCATGGTTTGAAGAGTTGTAGCAGGGACATGTTATATACTTCTTTATGTTTAGGAGTCTTCAATGACAATTTGATATGATTAATTAAATTTGGTTTAGTGAGTTTAACTAAGCTGCCTTCACAGTCTGTCACTCTATATTTACCTTTTTTTCATCGGGTTTCATATTATTTTTGTATGTGTAGTTTTGGGCTATTTGGTATAGACACATGTTTTCCAAAGTATTACTTCTGTTTGGGTAGTATGAGTCCAATAAATTGTTTTTTAAAATGTCTTGGCTGTTGGGATCATGTTTGGCTATTGTTTCTATATCTTCATATGATTTTAGAACTCTTTTTCTAGATTTAGCTGGACCAAGACTTAGCCATACTATATTTTCAGATTCACCATACAATGAAGTACCAGTTAAACGATCAGCTGCTTCATAAGATCCACATTCTCTATGGGTGAGCATTTTTATGCCCAAGTTGTATAATTTCTGAGATACTGTTTTATCTGATGACAGGTCATTCCAGAGGTCTTGGAGCTCTGTCTTTTCTGCTTTAGTTAAGTATGCTGTGACATATCGTGCAACTGCAGTAGAATTGTCTGCAATGTACTGCACATCTATGTTTGCATTCCATAAGTGGGCAATGATTGCATTATAATCATTGATATATTTTTCTTCTTCTTTTCTTTTTATGTAATATGTATTTTTAGGTGACTTTCCTTTAACAGTATGTCTAACTGAAGGCATGAGGTTGTTTACTTGACCTGTATTTGTAACTGGTCTAGGGAAACCAAATCGGCATTTGGTGTAGTATTTGCCTTTGTTTTTGTATTTGCGACGACAATATTTTCCACATTTGTGTCTTTGAAATTGTAAAATTTGTGCACGAAGATCACTATTTGTGGCTTCTGATGGAATTTCACAAGTGACATATTTTTCAATAAACTGTAAAACAGTGGCATCACTGTCTTGAACAAATTTAGGAGCATCTTTAATCCATAAAAGCATGTGGATATGTGGTGCTCCTCTGGCTTGGTATTCTTTTCTCCAAAAGAAGTGTTGCACTTCTCCAAGGGGAGGAACAGTTTTATTACAAATAAAATGTAGCATAGCAATGAAGCGATGGTGAAAATATTTTGAAACATTAACAGGATCCAAAGAACAAAGTTCTCCAGGTGTTAGAATATCTATGTTTGTTTTGTTTTTATTTGATATGCGTAGGAAATCATGTAAATCTTCCCATGCATATTCTGCACAACTTAATGTGCACAACTTAAGTGGGTGGGCCAAGGTTTCTGATCATACAACGTACATCTCCATGACGTCGAAACCAGTACTCTTTAGTACCACGCATATTTGCTAATAGATTTGTAATATTTGATTGTAAAACCTCATCCTTTTGTTGCACTTTCTCTAATAATTGTGTAGCTGTCATATTTTGAAAGTGTGATCCTGATTTTAATATGTGCGCAACTCCGTAACATAAAGTTGCTAGTTCACTTTCAAAGAGTAGGTGGAATATGTATTCCACATTTTGTCTAAATCTGGGATCTTCAGAATACATCCGTAATGAGCGGTATTCTGAAGCTGATATTTGAATAGGTCTATCATCATACCTTCCTCCTTTGCCAGTAGGAAAGAGTAGAGGAAAAGCACGTGCTTCTATACTTTTTTCCCATATACTGATTGGCGATCCTTTTGTTTGACGCATTTGGTAAGTTTCTAGTACATCTTGTACGGTGTCATTACAGTGCAAAGGATGAATTGTATAATGGTCTAAAGTATTTGATATTGTAGCAGGATCTAGTAGCTCAAATTGACCAGCTTCTTGTGTTTCTTGAATTATTTCAGTTGTATCTTTCAAGTTTTCTTCAATATTAATTTCTTTGTAATATTCATTATTCTCTTTAAGATATTGGAAGGCTTGTCTAACTTTATATAAATCTACCAGCTGTTGCCATATTTTTTTGTCTTTTGTAGGTACTCCATTTACTAATATAATTAAAGATTGCTGCATTGGACGTTGCACTCCTAGAGTATGCACATTTTCTTTTAGATTTAATGGTAAATAAACTACTTTTCCACGAATGCCTTTTACCAATTCAGAGGGAGGTAATTTTACTGTTTTTGGTTGAAGGCGTATTATTGCTTGAAATGGGTGTACTGTTTGAATTATGATGCTCTCATATAAATTAAGTTGTTGTAGAGGTTTTGGTACTGGGTATGATTCCAAATTATTTGTGATAGAACGTGAAGGAGTTTGGTTGTTGTCAAGTTTTGTAGTGCAATAACTGCAAAGTATTAAGGGCTCAGTTATTTCATATTTGTTTTCTGCTAGAGGGTAGAGAGCTAATTCAAACCATTTAGAATCTTCATTGTCTTCTATTTTGTATGATAGGTCCACAGTTTTTGTGTTACTTTTATAAAAAATTCTACGGCAACATAAACATACATGGTTTGGTACTTCAGCTGATGTACTTTTAAATTTTAGTATTTCTTTTTTGTATGTGTTTAGCAAAAGGTTGCCATGTGTAGAATTGTTGCTTAATTGGTTTAAAGCTATTTCATTCTGTAAATGGCTTTCACTTCCAAAATATTTTTTCTGGATATAGTGAATTTCTTCAAGTAGGTCTTTTGCTGTACCATGTAGAAGGATGTTATTTAACTTTGCTAGTGCTAAAGCAGGACTTTTAGCATAGTACAGTTTATAGACTAGATTTCTTATAGTTGAATGATGCGTTGATATCCTTTTGATATCATGGAAAGTGGTTTTACAAGTAGGTCCTGTAATGCAGGCCAATGAATGTCCTTGTAGTCCTGTGTACTTGCGCACTGGACAGGTATCTATATTTTGCAGTAATTTAATTTTGATTTTGTCTTTGCTTTTTACATATTTATTGAGGAATTGGTGTAAAGATTTGAAACATTGTTTGGGAATGTTACACATTGACGTGCATGGCAATTTGTACACTAGACGTTCTGATTCAGTTGAATGGAGGGGTAATTCTAAGTTTTCAGGGCATATTTTTGTAAGGAGTACTTCTTGTTCCATTATGGTATTATTCACTTTTTCATAACCTCGACCACTGCTATTTATGGCAATTGAATTTGTTTGCTTTTGTTTGTACGCTTCTTCATTAAAATATGGTTCTGTGCTCGTAGTGTGATTCCATTCACCTCCGCAGATACTTAAGAAGTTCTTTCTGTTGACATTTCACTTATTGAGAAGTCTTTTTTGTAATTTAGTTATTAGTTTTGTTAGTGGTTTCATTTTGTTTAACAGTAAAATAAATACATTTCTTTTGAGAAGAATTGCACTGTCCATCAATGCTTCTAAGATTAATTTCCTATGATAGGTTTTAAGCTTTGAACCTGATTTCTCTCCTGTTTTTATAAGATTTTGAAGGACTTTGTGACGGTATATTTTGGCTAAAATACTTTTCTTGGTATGCTTACTTTGCACTATATTAAAATTTGAAGAAGTAGTTTTATCTGTACTGATAGCTGATTTTCTGGTAATTGTTTTTTGGTTTGTTTTACATTTTGATAGAGGAAGCGAAGTTGTTGTACTTGAAACTTCTTGTGTTTCACTAAATGATTGTATTAGCTGTTTTGTTTCAACTTTATTTTACAAATTCTGCTAGAGATGGATGCTTATGTTGGACACCTTTATTTTCATTTGCTCTAATTTTGAGTTGCTTTCTACGGAGTTGTCTTTTGGTAGGCATTCTTTAGGGTCTGTTGAAAAAAATAAAGAAGATATGGGTTGGGGTGTTCTGGAATGTATGTGTGCTGTGTGCATGAGTGTTTGGGTAAGATGATAAAGATGTATGTAATGGTGTGTGATTGTGCATTGGGAACTAAAACTAGTATGGATAGGTATTCTTGAATTTATGTGTCACTAAACTGGGGTTCAGATGACAAAAAAAAGTAAGCTAGTGGTGTGGAAAAGTACAAATAGTAAATCTAATGTATACAATTAAAACAGTTGTTTGTTCTATAATATGAAAATTGTAGTGGTTCAGTTGGCTAATTTGTGTGTCCAAAAATAGAAATTTGTGGGCCATTCTGGTTGTAAATCGCTGTTTACGACATGGACATGTTTGGACAAAATGGTACAAAATCTCTATTTTAAGAAACCAAAATAGCTGGTATTAATGTTATAGTATATTTGATTAATAATATAAATATTATGGTGATATTTTACTTACTTTTTTTTTAAAATTAACAGGTAACTTCTTAGTTTTTCTTTCTTCTTCGAATTCGGCTGCTTCTTTTCAGGAAACTGGTCTTCACTGCAACTGTAAAAGCTTCAAATTAGTAACTTTGTTTGTATATAGCACTGTTTTTAATTTAGATATTGTTTTTTTTAATTGAAATCCTCAGTGCCTTCTGTAAAACCATTAAACTAATTTATTTACATAAGATACATTGCATCAGTTCAGTACATATGATATGTTCTTAATGAACAAATTGTATTGAATGACTAACTGTAGCAAAAATAAAATATCTTTACTATGTCTTGTGAAATTTATAATATATTAGTGAATACCACTATTTCTGTAAGTAAACTGTTCTAGGTAATAGCGCCTCAATGTCATGTCTAATTTAAAGTAATTAAGTAAATAAATAAATAAAAACAGAAAATAGGAAATTGTATAAGTATTTTTATAAAGGTTTAAACATAGATTGTGTTTGCATGCAATTTTGTTTGAATATATGTAGTCTATATATTTCATTTAAAAAATGTTAGTTTAACATGATTTGAGTGTGTGTGTATAAAGAAAGTAACAAGTATAGAGGTGTATAAGTGATAGTTGATTTTAGGAAATTGAAAAAAGTACAGTAAATTCATTTTACAGATTTTACAAGGTAAAAGTCTTTTTGAAAATGTGTTCATCTACAATAGCTCTCAACTCACACGCTTTTGGCGGGTGTCAGACGCCTTGTAAAGGGCAGACTCACCCGCCAAGCCTCCTGCACGCCCATTCATTCCAATGGGCATCTCACCCGCCAAAAACAAAATCGGGTGATTTCACCCGCCTGTAAAACAAAAATGGTTGAGAGCTATGTCATGTACTATACAGAAAATATGCATACCTGAAGTTTGTGTTCATGCATATGGATATGCATGGAGCTGCAAGTAGAAATCTTGAAGACTTGTACAGTACTTGTGGTAGATGCTGCTTGCCAATGATATGACACTTGTACTCAGAGAGATTCAGAGTACATTTGCAGTGCTGATCTATGATGATGCAGTTAGATGTAGAGGTCTTGAATGTGATTGGTGCATGGTCACGTGATTTTTGAGGTACATCCAATGAGGGAATGGCAGAGAGAGTGTAGTGGAAATGGTAGAAGGGCTGTTCATGTTACGAAATGTCCGTGGACATGGCGGTAGTTCCCGGACATCGGGAGTTACATCCAGGGATTTTTGGGTTCAGAAGAATAAGCACTGAAAGGGATTGGTCAGGAAAGTTTGGTGGGTGTGTTGTGCCTGGAGAGATTTTCTGAGATACTCTTTTTGCTGAGAGAACAAAGATAGCTATGGCTGTGTGTTTCAGAAAACAGATTGTTTGGATTTTAGGAGATTCGTGGATACATTGGTTGAAGGTGCATGCAGAAAGCTGTGGAGTAGCTGTAGATCTTGGATTCCCACATGTGGAAGTACACTGGCATGGAGTATGTGGAATGAAGTGGTTGGATTTGCTAACTCTCTGTGCTACTTTGGAGACAGAGCAACATCCAGACATAATTGTAATTCATTGTGGAGGGAACAGTTTAGGGCATGTGACTGGAATTTTTTTGCAATTTGCTATGAAAGACGGACTGAAGAAGGTTATGGACATGTTTCCTAATTGTTAAGTGATATTTTAACGGATTGCACAGAGACAAATGTGGCTTTGTTCTTCTTCATTTGGTCCACAAATGGAAAAAGCAAGGCTCAATGTTAATAAGGCTGTTTGTGGCTTTCTAAGAGATTTTGGCATGTCTTCCTTTCACAATGAAAATATTATGTTTTGTAGTACATACATTTTACGCAGAGATGGAGTCCATCTTACTTATGCTGGCAATCAGATTTTTCTGAGAAATGTACAAAATGCATTGCAACCTTTTTTGGAATTACAACAACGATTTTGAAGTAGATGTTAAGCATTTACAATTTTTGACTTACAAACACCACCCAAAGGCTCTTTTCAGAGCCACCACTTCTTTCCAGAGAAAATTACAATGTTTGTGATGGAGTAGTAACCCAATTTTTTTAATGTTCGCGAACTGTCCGCGGACTTCTAAAAAATACAAAGAGCCCTGCTTCATTTATTTTCACTTCTATTTTTTAACTGGGAAAGGCGGCTCTGAAAAGAGCCTTATTTATTTTTGTAATTTTGTATTTTTTTTTGGTTTTTCAGACACGACACACTAGGAGACGAGGGTAAAGGAGGGTATAAGGGGGACACCAACCACAGGGATAAGAAAGGGCAAGCTAAGAGAGGAAGATGTAGAGAGGGTTTTATTTGGGTAGTGAGCAGGTCTTCTCGTGCTCTGAGACGATAGTCTCAAAAGCACTACGAAGTCGCTCCCCCCTGCAGAGTACTGTGTCACAGTACATACATACAACTGTGACCCTCGAAAGGTAAGGGTCATCAGCATTCTGTATGGCCTGTGAGGCAGCTTGAGAAAGACGCTGTCCCACAGAGGTGGTCCTTGTGGTGACAGGATCTGAAACAGAGGATGAAGTAGATTAAATCAACCTGCTACGTTCTTCGCAAGGTACAACCCTGCGAATAGCCCCAGAGTGAAATGACCTCAGTTGTTGCTTCATAGTAGTGGTCCCAAAGCTGTAGTTACCGTGCTTCCCGCGACTGAGTATCATTTTGCACTCATTGCAGGTAACATGGTTCGCACGAGCCTTAGGACCATTCCCATGAATGGTAAATAACCGCCACACCCAAGACTCACGCCTAGTGCGGGTAGTAGGGATTTCCTCTACCTCATTCTCATCATCCTCTTCTTCCTCCTCCGCATCCTCAGTCCTGTTCCCCTCTTCAGGCCCTTGGGGAGGTGGTGGTGGTGGAGGAGGTGGTGGTGGTGCTGAAGCAGGTGCAGCACCAAGTGGCAGTTCAGCAGCCAAGGATGCCATGTCGATGATGGTGTAGTCTGCAGGTGGCAGCAACAATCACTGTGTTCTGAAGAATAGCCAGAAACACAATGGGAATAAGCTCTTGGGCGTGGTCTTTTATAGGGGTGCTTGTGCGCGGTCCGCGGACATGCGCACTGTACGCGGACAGATCGAACACAAAAAAAGGATCGGAAAGTTTCAAAAGGTATATAGAAACTCAAGATTGCCATGTGGGACTTGTGGCATGGTGAGATCTTATTGAAAAATATTACGGATTAACTGAAAATGTACTTTTAAATTGTTCGGGGACACGAACAGTGTCCGCATTTCAGGACACACGATGAGCGTGGGCGCGGTCATATGATCTGTTTGCGAACTAGTCTGCGAAGGAAGCGCCTGTCCGCAGGACACCAAGTGCACAGAGATTGGTTAGCGCATGCGCATTGATGTCCTACGGACACTGTTCGGGTTCTGAAGTAATTAAAAGTGCGTCACACGTGAAACGAATATTTCAGGACACCGCGTGTGTTCTTAGAACAGTTTAAACTTGGTAGCGAACAGTAAGGACAGATATAGTGTTCTTCAGGACACGTGTAATTTAGTTTATGTACGAACATTTCAGGACACCAATTGTGTTCTTAGAACACTTTCAATTGGGTAGCGAACACTACGAACAGTTGTACTGTTGTTCAGGACACATCATTTTGTTTATTTACGAACATTTCAGGACACCAATTGTGTTCTTAGGACAGTTTTAAGTTGATAGCGAACATTACGGACAGATATAGTGTTCTTTAGAACACTTTAATTTTTGTTTCTTTACGAACATTTCAGGACACTAGGAGTGTTCTTAGAACATTTTGAACTTGCATGAGAACATTACGGACAGATGTAGTGTCCTCAGGACAGTTACATTTTCGTTTCTTTACGAACATTTCCGAACAACCGCGGTGTCCGTGGACACCTAAATTGGTTTTATTACAAGGAACTGAAAGTAATTACAACACAATATAAAAAAGTAACTTTATTTAACATATATAAACAATTTATGACTGAGAAGGTGGGGCAGAAACGGAAACAAAAACAGGAGAATTAGGGTTTTCAATATTAGTGGGATCAGGTGAAGAGGGGATGGAAATCTCATCAAAACGTTGTGGTCCATGGAGAGAGTTTGGGGATAAATGAATGGGATATGGTGAGGGGGGACAAGTACAGGTGGGACAATGGTATGTTGTTGGTGGTTTTAGGTGATCTTCCACAAAGTTCTTTAAATCCATAAAATTTGCCATAAGTTGGTCCATTTTGTGGGTAATGTGTTCAAGAGTGTTATCCACCACTTCTTTTTCTTTGGAAGTTGCAATTTTTGTAGGGTCTGTAAAAAAAAATGTATATGTTGAATGTATACAAAATAATATTTATCAATTGGTTTATACAGTAAAGTGTGTACCATTAGGTGGACTATCTTCTAACATTTCGTTTTGTGGGAAATGGTCCTCTAGCCAGTCCAGAGTACTACACATTTCTGTGAGAAAACAAAAAAGTAATATGTTTTTTTTCTTTCTAATATAGAAAGTTTATAGATATATATGTAAAAAGAAGTGCACGTACTATGTCTGGTGAGATATGTAATCAGTAGTGTATACGTCTGGTCTTGCTGTTGGTTGTGGAGCGTCTGTGAGGTAATTATGGTGGAAGCCACTTTATCTTCTTTTGGTATATTCCATTTTAAAACATATTGTATTTACATGAATGGTTAGTGTGTTACATATATGGGTAACATTTTTTAAGTATTACTACATTTACTTTGTATGTGTGCTGCTTTGTGAATTTGTTAAATGTTCCTATGTTATGATATAACTATTACACATCATACCTCCCCAGAATTTTTAGGTGGTGGTACAGTTCTCCGAACATGTCCGCGAATGGATGCTATTTATATGAATGCATCGTTCAATGCACTTATTAGGGTATATTTCTTGCAATGATTCTTGACACTTTTTTCGCAACATAATAAGAATCCCTTCTACACATATTTCATGAGAAGTACATACACATGTAATGTCATCAGTGATGTCATCAATGACATTTGTGATGTCATCTTTTATGTCCTGGGTGTTAGTCTTAGTAGTGCACGGTGGTGGCGCGAGTTATGGTTGCTTAGCTTACCATAACTGGCGAATTTCAAGGGTTTTTCGGTTTTACTTGGAACCATAACGTCCCTTTAACAAAGTTTTTTCACTGAATTTCATAGGTTTTTAGTAGCGCAACTTAACCATAACGTCCCTTTAACAAAGTTTTTTTCACTGAATATATATATATATATATATATATATATATATATATATATATATATATATATATATATATATATATATTAAGTACAAAAAACTTTGTTAAAGGGACGTTATGGTTCAGTTGCGCTACTAAAAACCTATAAAATTCACAAAAAAAATCTATGACAACGGAACGTTGTGGTTCGTAGTAAAACCAAAAAACCCTTCAAATTCGGCAGTTATGGTAAGATTAGCAACCATAACTCGTGCCACCACTGTGCACTGCTAAGACTAACACCCAGGACATCAAAGATGACATCACAAATGTCCACCTACCCCTCGATATTACTGTTTGGTGCCTCTTTGCTCATTTCCGTCTGCAACATTCCTTCTTAGTTGTCCTTCCAAAACAAAAAGCCATCCGTAAACAAATTAAATGTTCCTTTAAGAACCACCTAGACGCAATACGATTTTCCAACATTTCCATTTGCAGTTAGTGTTATGCTAATGGGAATATGTAGCGGTCATCCTCCGTTCCAGGGACCGGAACGGTGAATAAAGGGCCAGGAGGCCAAGTTATTGCCCAATCGAAGCGAGAGTGCATAACGCGATCTCATGATCATTACCCCCCTTCCACCCCTAAAATGGGGGATGAATGCCATTAACAATCTAGATTTCCAAAGCAGTAAACCGTGCTCCTAAAAAAGAGGATTTTTCGTCCTAATCCAGGATGCCTGTGATTTCCCAGATTACAAAACAAAATCCTTTTCCAATATGGCCACCATAGAAAGGGAAGGTGGTTGTTCCATACAGGGCCCCTCTTTGCTTTCCATGACAGCCTGCAAAAAGCAAAAAGGAATCCCTGTTATCATATTACCACAAGCCCTTTTTTCTTCCCTTTCAAATGTATCCTAATGTCGAACAACTTTACCACAAAACCAGTCCCAGGTGGACATGACCACTGTAATCCTATCTTTTCTCCCTTCTGGTCATAGCCAGTAGCCACATTGCGTGGATCATGACCTTATACCATGACCCCGACACTCTGCCCACTCCCCATGGCTACAGCCTACCACTCAGTCAGTAAATGTATACCGCTATGTTTTTTAACTACATTATGACACTTGTCTAATATGAAAACACTCTCACATCTTGTCACATAACCAACCCTAATGATATTGTACACCTTTTTTGGATGACGTTCCTCTCCAGCGTAGCCACATTCGCCCATAAGCACCTACGTGCCATGACGCAGAACCTGAAAATGAACACACAGCGACCTACAACGTAGCACGTCACATTTTGCAATAATAAACTTGTTTTTAAAAGAAAACATTAACATTTTAGAATTTGTAAATTACTTTTATTTCACAATAAACTGTCAGAGACCATCAGACTATTCCCATTTTCAATCAAATAGTAACTTTGTTTCTTCGGTCGTCATCGAAAATGTTAATCGTGAGGCACACGTTGTTCTTTTCCCATACACAAAGTATTTGTTTTTGATAAGGCAACCGCTTCGGTCGCACAGTGATTTCCAAGACGTCGGCATGAACGTTGGCCTACACCACCATAAAAGATGTTATGTTACTCCTAATGGCCACTGCAGCATACGGACAATTGGGTCCTGCGCGATCATCCCACAAAACAGTGACGGTTAGGCAGCCGGTCACGAGTACATGCATTTGGTGTGCAAAAAATCCATCACTTGGCATCTGGAAGCCATGGCAATCACAATAAGGCAGGATTTAGCTGTTCGGAAAACATAACAGAAAATATGTATCAATACACAACCTTTAGCAAAAAATATCAAAAAAGACACAAAGAACGTGCAAACTGATACACAAATCGATGTGGACATACATGACATTTTAAAGAAATATTAGCGTTGAACATGGGTGAATCTAGTGATATCCTAGAAACGCTGAGATTTTACACTCTCCATAACTAAAAAAAAATGACAACTACACAGAAAGATAGTACTTCAGTTACAGTGCCAAAATTAATGTTCAGGTAATAAAACATTAAATCTCGTGATTTCAAAAAAGACAAAAAGAACATGGAAACTGATACGCAAATCTTGTGGTCATGCATGACATTTTAAAGAAATATTAGCATTGAACATGGGTGAATCTAGTGATAGCCTACAAACGCCGAGAATCTGTACTCTCCATAAGTAAAAAAAAATGACAACTACACAGAAAGATAGTACTTCAGTTACATTGCCAAAATGAATGTTCCAGTAATAAAAAAAATAGTCTCGTTCCATTGTAGAGTCGTCAAAAGTAAATTTACACAAAATTTACCATCTCCATTGTCTTCCTGAAACTCAGACAGCAATGTACTTGCACCAAAGAATCTTCTTGAACTGATATTACATGTGCCTTACAAACAGTGTGAATACATAACCTTATCAAATGGTATTTTTTGCAAACTTACACTCCCTGCATTCTTACTGAATTTTCCCTTTCGCTCAAGGTCAAAAAACAATTGACCCTTATGGGTTCAGTCGGATGTGTGGGCCTACTGAGCTGACAACCAAAAAAGCAAAGCAAGTGACCTTCACTCAGAATGCAAATACATTCTGACTTTGCAACAACATGTCTCAATGCATTCATGAGAACTGGTACTCCCATACACTTGCAGACCCGCTGCTGCCATCAAACAGTGCAGGTGGCTACCTTAGATTTCAAACTCTAGGACGCCAGTCTGACTGCAGTATTATTTTAAATACATTGTAACACAGACACAGTAATTCTTAGCCTGTACTTAACGACCCTATATTGAGCTGCAACTTCCAATTTGCCGTATGACTTTGGTGACAAGAAAACACCACTTTTTGACTTCATGCTGCCACATCCCATCCCAGTCTCATTAACCCTTACCTTCCAAGACAGTATTTCATAAGTTTAACAAGTGCAATGTTGTGTTGTTTTATATGTGTTAGCGGCAATGTCCACGTACACCAAAACACGAATGAAAGATGGCGGGGGCAGCGAAACAATCTGATGCACTTCATGCTGTTCAACATCCAATCAGTGAACGCGTCACATGTCCGCGGACATGACGCTATAGATTAGCCAATCGGTATCTTGTCCGTGGAGCGAACAGGGAAGTGTGACTGCAGACATAGATATCACTCATTTTTTGAGACATACTTTTTGGTTGTTTTAAAGGAAACTACTGGACAGATTGGCTCCAAATTTTAAAAAAGCACGCTTTCTGGACCAAGCTCCTGCTCCTGCCGCTAATTTGGTGAAAATCCGTCCGGCTGTAGGCATGCGCAAAGTTTTTCACTCATTCAGTCTATAGGAAAAAAAGATGTTTTGGGACCCCCCTATAACTTTTCCCCCCCTAGACCAAATCTCACCAAACTTTGCAAAAAAATTCAGAGTGGAACATATACTTTTGCAAAGTTTGGTAAGGATTCGTCGAGAGGGAGTGAAGTTATAAGCCACCAAAAAAGTGCTCTTCCATTGGAAATAAAAACTTAACCGTACCTACACGGCCACTAGCGTGGCCGTGTAATATATACATATATATAGGACAGCAATCTCCTAACGGTGACAATACAATTCAGAAAGTAAGCAAAGCAATTGCATTCACTTATAATGATGCAGAATAGAAAATTCAGGAAAAAGAACAGTTTTGGTTTGTGGACAGATAGCTTTTAGGTTAATATTCCCCTTGCAAAGTTTTGTTTAGATGCAAATGAGCAATCCTACAAAGATGTAAGTAACCAGCAGGTATTCAGGAATGAGAGCCAATGGGGGTCATTACGAGTTTGGAGGTAGCCATGGTGCTAATAGGACCATGGCTGCCTCCAAACCCGTGTCCGGGTCTGTGGTGTCAGAATGGGGAGTTACCGGGACATTCTGAGCTAGGCAGACCCGGTAAATCCCCATTCTGAATGCCATTCCACATTCCTATTCGAGCCCCCATAGGGCTCAAAGGGAATGGGGAAGGAGCTAATAATGGGCCCGCAAATAGAAGGCCCGTTATTAGCTCCCGGGTCCCTTAGCGGGTCCCACTAAGGGCGGCTGGTAAAACCAGCCGGCACTAGTGGGACCCGCTAAGGGACCTCAGAATGCGGCGGTAGGGGGTTAACGGCACCAGCATCCTTACCAGTGCCGTTAACCCCCTACCACCATACTCGGAATGACCCCCAATGTCTAGAGTTTAAATGCAATCGTCCCTCCCCAAACAAGAGAGAAAAACGTTTTTGGAAAATGACACTTTTAAACTGACAGGTGAAAATTGCTTTGTAAAATAATGCAAAAGGTTGCAAAATGCTTAAATGGAGAAGAATTCTGAGGAAAGCAACACTAAACATGTCCTACCACACATGAGCTACAATATAATGAACAGTACACACTTTAGATCAGCATGGGATTGAAGAAACCTTTGGGTGGGAAAAGACACGTGGGAAACTTTTTGCAAAAATGTCAAATCGCGTCAAACTTTTACTATGCAATATTTGATAAAAATGGGTCAAATACACTGTTCCGCAATACAGTTTTATGTAGCTAAGTGTCTTAGGTATCAGTGAGAGTTGAAATTTTGTTTCTATCTTTAAAATTGAAGAAGTTATAGAGGTTTTAGTAAGTGGCGTATTGCAAAATAGGTGCGAAATGAAGTAGAAGTTTGGTTTTGAAAATGAAAGATAGGTTTTATTATACTATATTAATGACTATGAAAAAGAGGAGGCCACACATGAATCTTCACAGTTATGTGACCAGCATAACGATTCACGTGGTGGATAATGGGCCTCATTAAGAGTTTGGCGGTAGCCATGGAGCTTTTAGCTCCATGGCTGCCGCCATACCAGGCTCCTTTACCGGGTTCCCTGAATGGGGAATTACCGGGCCATTCCGAGTTCGGAGGGCCCGGTAATTCCTCCCTCAGGGAACCTGGGCCCAGACCTTCCCCATTCCCATTTGAGCCCCCATAGGGCTCAATGGGAATGGGAGAGGGAGCTAACAACGGGCCGATTACGACCGGCCCGTTGTTAGCTCCCTGGTATCCATGCGGGACCTGGTAACGATGCCTGGTTTTACCAGGTGCCCTTACCAGATCCCGCGAGTGGACCTCGTAATTACGCAGAATGGGTTTAATGGGTCTGCCTGCATTAGCGGAGCCCGTTAACCCTTTCTGCGAAGTTATAATGAGGCCCACTCAATTTAATTCTGGGATTTACTTTAGTTACTCAAAATCACTAAGGAGTCATGGTTTTATAACAGAGATAAGAAAAAATCAGCGCAAGAAGGATTCTAACAATACTAGGGTTCTGAATTTAAAGATGGGTTGAGATTGGGATAATACAATGCAGATATACTATGGGTCACTGTTCTTCCTATTAATACTTACAGTCCCTTGTAATTGAATTGGACAGTCACACTCTGGTCATTGTATCGGGTCAGGCCGGTAGGGATTGTATCAGCGGCACCATTCTGGTCAATTTTGGACTGCACCTCAGACTGGATTTGGATGGGCCCTTCTGATCAATGGACACGGTAGATTACAGGATGCAAGTTTCAGCGAGCAAGCCTTAATGGTAGCGAGCGAAGCTGAATCAGAATTATTCTTTTAAGTTTTGGATGTTTGAAATTGGGTCTAGCTAGCAAGAGTTCAGCAATGCTAAAGTCTGGAGTCTGCTAGGAAATCTGGATCTTCAAGGAAGTCTGGAGTCAGCTACAAGATGAAGAGTTCTGGAACAAGGTGCTGCGCGGAAATCTGGATGTGTTCTGGAAGCAGTGTTTTATGTGTTGTGAAGTTCCTATAATTATACTATCAAATGCCATCCCCAAGTTTATGGTGTGGGCAGAATTTCAAAACACACGCCCACAGTTGTGAGTGGCCGCAGGCACATGCTTTGTTTTGGTGGGTGGTCAGAACAGAGCTGTCATCTTTACGATGGGATTTAGGAACTCCCACATTGATTTTTACCAAAACATACTTTTTGCACTAATGTACATTTCTAAAATGATGTACCCTAATTAAATCGGACACATACGTTTCATATTTGATTGTCTATAGTCACATTCAATCCCCATCTTTGTGAGAGCTGTCTTTGTCATTCTATGGATTTTTATCAATTTTAACCATAACAGTTTGGATTAATCACTTCTAATTTGGTACATCTCTGGGCGCTTATCAGTGGATCATGTACATACAATCATAGGTTTGCAACATTAATCGTTCTGCTACAATGAGAATTTTCTCATAACTTTGGTACCGGAAATGGTACACGTTTCATCAATGTCTTCAAATCAAAAGCCTGAAATTAGGTTAATCTCTATCAAGGTTACGATGTATCCCTCTTTATGTTGCTCAGTTAAAGAGTTTCAACTTTAAACACAAATAAGTATTTAAAATGTCCCTACAGTTTGTTTTCTTCTTTGTACCTCCCCTTCACAAGCAGCAGCTGTCACAGTCCTTTGATCAGGGAGGTGTGTCCCCTTCCATGAGAGGGAAGCTCCCCTGTAGAGATCAGTTGGGCAGCTTGTCATTGTTCTTGGCTCAGCCCCAGATGAATGTCTAATGCAGTCTCATTGTGCCCCTTGTTGTCATTATGCGGGAACCATTAGGATTCCTGTTTTCAAGGGAGTGTCAAGCTAAGATGTCAACTTTCCCAGGCCAGGCACTGTCCAATCAGAATTAAGCAGTTACTTCCACTGGGTTATTGTAAGGTTCACAATAAGTCTTTTCTTTAACACATATATAAAAATAAGCACAGTTTATAAGGGATTTGGACATTTAAAAGAATTAATCCCTTCACGAACATGCTTTAAATAGGCACATTTTGCAATTTCTTCTAGAAAAGGAAACACCTTTAAACTGTTTGTTGCAGCTAATTTTCTTAAGCAGCTGTCAAGCAGTGAGGCCTGGATTCCTCTGACTGCCTGGAAAATCTATGATTTCAGCACACTTTTCCTTTCAATAATTTGCTGGGAAAATGACTGAATTTAGTGCCAAAACAGCACTTTGAAGGTTGACATTGATTAGAAAGCTGTATTTAAGGGCATTTTGGGATTTTAACCCTTCTGTGGCTTTGCTTCAGGTGACAGGTGACATTCAGTGATTCCTGTTTTTACACCAACTGTGCCTGTGTGTGGCAGGGTGTGCAGCTCTTTTGTGGTTTATGAACCATGCACAGTTTGGCAGATTTGGCGCGCACGTGGGTTAGTGCTTCCATTTTTGGCAGTTTCTTTCACCTATTGGCAAAGGGTGCAGTGGCATGGTTAAATATATTCCACACAGGCACAAAACATGCATGTTTATCACAGCTGTAATTCCAATCACAATGTAGTTTCAAAAAAAAGAAACGCAGGAGAGCTCACCAACAAAAGAAGGGGATCTGATGCAACCCTTTAGGAGTCCACTGCTTCCATCTGACACCAAACGACAAACACACTGCTTGGCACACATGTCATGCTCTGTGCTGGCGAGGTGTATTTGTATAGGCGCCTCCTTCAGTCCCAATGGAAATGATGGAAAGAATGGATCTCTACAAAATTGCAAAAAGACTCCTGCCATTCCTGCAACAGGAAAAACACTGCTTGGCAAACCGCTCCATGCTCCACCCTGGTGACGTATATTTGTATAAGTGCCTCCTTCAGTCCTAATGGAAACAGTGGAAAGACTGGATCGCCACAAAATTGCAAAAAGGCTCCTGCCACTCCTACAACACCAAACACACTGTTTGGCACATGTAATTACTCCTTGGTAAAATGTGGATGGTTCCTATTGTTGAGATCAACATGGAAATTGGTGGTGGTGTAAGCTACACATGCCCCAGGAGAAGTGGTGGAAAGTGGAAACCTAACCTATATTATGTAAAGACAGGCAGCACATCATGTGGGAGCATGCAAATTGGCAGAACATCTATCTCCAATTATATTCACTGATTCAATGTATGCTTTTCGAGTGGCCTATAACTCCGGACAGTTTTAAAAGAAGCAAGGGTTTCTGACCTCCTCTGGTTCACCTAACTAAAATCATCATTATGTAAAAGCCTTTTTGGATGACATTATTTATCTATTTTTGTTTCATTTATAAAATGCGCAAACAACCCAAAGGCATTGAGGTGCTGTTACAGGGTACCAATTACATACAATGACCCTAACAAAGGCAGTTGAAAGACAACACATTGGTTATATGAGGAGACTGTAGACAAACACACAATAGGCAAACAAACAGGTTTTGAGGAATTTCCTGAATACCCAGTATGGTGGTTCCGCTCTCAGGATGGGAGGCAAGGAATTCCACTGCTTGGCTGCAATGTAATGGAAGCCTAAGCTTCCAGCTTTAGTTTGTCTCGCTTTAGGCTGGGTGAGGCGGTGGAGGTAGGGGGTCCTAGAAGGTCTGGATGAGTGGGTGATTTTCTGAGAAAGGTAAGTCTGGAGCAAAGTTGTTGAGGCACTTGTGGGTAATAAAGATCACCCATTCATGGATGGGTAGCCAGTGTGCTGCTTTCCTCTCTGCAGATATATGTTATTATTTAGGAATGTTCAGTGCTGCTCAGAGCGCATTGTTTTGTATGACTTGCAGCTTTTGAATGTTTCTGGAAGAGGTACCCTTGAAGAGGACATTCCATTAGTCATGCCTGGACCCTAACACTGCACATGTGATGGTTAATCAGCTATCTGTGGATAAGAGGCATTTAGCAGTTTATTGGCGTAGGCTGAGTAGCTTGCAATCACGTTAACTTGGTGGGTCAGTGAGAGAGTGGCATTGAGGTAGAAGCCTAACATGTTCACCAAAGAAGAGACAAAGACCAGCATGTCATCAATAATTAAAGTATTGGTCATTGAGTTTTTTTAGCACGGCAGGGGGCCCTACTAGTAAGATCTCTGCCTTGTACCCATTCAGGCAGAGGTGGTGTGCCACCATCCAGACTTGAATAGTATAGAATGCTGCATTAATGGTTTTGGAATCTTCATCATAGTTATCAGGGAGTGGGAGGAGGATTTGTGTGGCATAGTTTTTGTATTCTATGCTGATGGAATCCAAGATGTCAAACAGGGGTCTAGTGAAGATGTTATAAAGTGTGGGGCATATACACGATCCTTGAGGCACCTACGAAGGGATCAGTGTTGGTGAAGTACAGACCTTCTGAGCAAACACTCTCATGACTCTACTCTCTAAAAAGGAGGCAATCCATGTTGTGGCTTCCTGGGAGAAGTTAGCAGAGGTGATTAAGTGGTGAAACAGGATGTTATGTTCGACCAGTTTTAAGTCCAGTGAGGCTGATTCAGTGCCATGGCCTGGGCGGAAGCCAGGTTTTGGCATTCTCAAGATACGGTTTGCTTCTAGATAAAGCTGCACTTGTGAATAGGCAGCTCTGTCTAAGATTTTCCACAAGAAGGTTACTGTGGAGATGGCCCTGTAGTTGTTAGGGGCTGTGGGGTCTAGTAAATGTTTTTTTTAGAAGAGGCAGTACCCATGCTTCCTTGAAACTGGAAGCCATGATTCCAGTAAAAAAGCAGTAATTGATAAAGGCCGTGATAAATGAGCAGTCCTTGATGATAGTGGCAGGACAGCCATCCCCTTTGGCACCTGCTCAGCCTGCGACCCACTCACACTGCCTCTTGCATTCCCTTGCACTTCGGTCTGTATCTATAACCCTACATTCTGCCCTCCCAGTTTTCTGAACTTATCAGACACACCCTGTCTGTCACCTTATCCTTGCACTTGCTGGCTGCACTACCGCTGTTTGTGTTAATATTATTTATTTGTTTATTTATTTATTTATTTGTTTATTTATGTTTTATTTATTTTTACTCATTTTTCTTAGCACTTTCCACCTCTCCCCTTCCTTTGCACTTTTTCCCCTGTCACTCTCCCATGCACTTGCATGTTCTCAATGTCACTGAACGTAGTAAGATCGTTCTTTGTTTTCCCCTGCTCCATTCCCATGCCTCATTGCATTCTTAAACACTTGTGTCCGAGTGTGATACAAATAAAATATCAATATCAAAATAGAGGGTTTAGGCTCTTGAGGATGGTTAAGCCTTGTGACTCGGTGATCCTTGAAGTGAAACTGTGGGGTAGCAGGGCTCGTGAGTGTGAGCGAAGAGGCCGTGGCTTACAGTTGATTGGCGGCTACCTTGATTACTGAGGATTTTTTTTCATTGTTTCGATTTTGTTGAGCATGCCAGTTTAGATGTTTGTGCATCCTGCTTCATCCTTGGAGGAAGGGTAGCAGGGATTTTGAATTCCCTAGGATTAGTAAAGATCTCTCTGGTGTTTGACTTGGCACTGACAATTCTCTCATTGAAGGAGGTAGTTTTTTACTGACATAATAGCTGACATAATAGCTGACATAATAGCTAGCATGTATTGTTTAGACGCTTTGGTGTATTCCGACCTCAGGACGACAGAAGAGGTTTTTTTCCACACATATTCTGCAGTCTGTTTTAAGTTTCAGAGTTATAGTATGTCAGGGGTGAACCTGGGATTCATAGTCTGACTAGTTTAGCTCTAGAGGAAGCTAGGGCGCAATGGTGTCTACTGCCGAGGTTAGGGATGAGACATAGAAGTATGCCAAAATATTTGGATCCTTAGAATAGGGTGGCTTTAGGTTGGGAGTTTCAAGCAATGGAAGGATGCATTCTTTAGTAAGCCTGCACAAGCTCCATGCCAACAAGGGTGGCAGGGGCAGTGCAGTGGATTTTAGGCTTCTTAGGTTGTGGGATGATGAAGTCGATAATATGGTGGTCGGACCAGAGGCTTGGAGCATGAATTGGAACCAATCAAAATCCGACAGTTGAGGTCTGCAATCTTATCTAGAGTGCAGCCTTCAGCATGGTTGGGGTTGTGGACCCAATGCCTAAAGCCTAAGGCTTTGAGGGCATTGGACACTCAGGCCAGGTTTAGGTCACCCAGGTTTAGGTCACCCAGGAGGAGAATTTTTTGATGAAGTCTTAATATTGTCTCTAAGGATGTGGAGGAGGTTCTCGTTGAAGTTTAGGGTAGGGCCAGGAGGAAGGTGCAGGAGGTGGATTGTGTTGGTGCTTTTGGACAATGTGGTCAAATTGACACACAGGATGTCTCCGTTCCCCTCAAGGGAGGTGTTGAAAGATCTTAATGGAAGTGAGTCTTTGGCTAGGAGGGCAACCCCTTGTCCTCTGGCCTCACAACAGTCTTTCTTGTAAATAGTATATCAGAGGGGACAGCTAAGGTAGAAGGCTGGGCCGGATGTTTCATGAAGTAGGTTTTGCAGATGGCCAGAGCATCAAGGTTGCAAGAAATGATGAGTTCTTTGATATCTAGGGTATGCACAGGTAAGGAACGGGCATTGATTAAGGCACAGTTCAAATGGTGGTCCTTTGCTATAGGGATAGTGCAGTGAGCCATATGTCTAGTAAGGTTGGGAGAGGCTGTTGATAGCTTGTTTAGGGGGGCAGGATGTTTGCTTGGCTGAGTGGGGCTAGCCATGAGGTTGGGCTGAGAGATGGTCAAAAGGTTGATAGTGGGCAGGGCACGATGGGCTGCATACAAATTAGGTTTACCTGAGCCAATAGGATCAGATATCGGTTGCTCATGGCTGGTCAGGGTTATCTTGGCAGTGGATATCTCCTTATCAGTGCTACAGCCGTTGGGTGCAGGGCAACATGGTGACATACTGGTGCATGAGGTGGCAATGGGGGAGCTCGGTACTTTCCTTAACCATCTTAGAGGTGCAGGGGAGTTCATAGGTGTTACAGTGCAAGAGGCAGCATAAGTAGTACTGGGTACTTTTATTGTCACATTGGAAATCAGATGATCAGTGGCAGAGCAGGAGGCAGCATGAGTCAGGCTAGGTGTCATAGAAGCTAAGCTACCAGCTAAGAGAGCAGAGTCAGGTGTACCATTAGCAACACTAACAATCTGGAAGTCAGGAGCACAATTAACCGCACAAACATTCTCGGGGTCAGGTGCACCATTAACAATGCTAACCTCCTGGAGGTCAGGAGGATGATTAACAATGTTAACATTCTAGAGGTCAGGAACACAGTTCACAGTGCTAACATTGTGGAGGTCAGGAGCACAGTTAACAATGATAACCTTTTAGGGTTCAGGAGCACAGATAACAACTCTTACATTCTGGAAGGCTGTGTCAACAGCAGCAATGTTGACAGCATTAACAGACATATTCATTGGTGATACAGTGTGATAGGCAGCATGAGAAGTGCTGGAAAATGTTTGGCTAAATTAGCATTCAAAGGACCAGTGTTAGAGCAGAAGGAGGAATGAGTCATGCTAAGTATCATTTTAGCTGCGCAGATAGCCGAAGGAACCATGTCAGATGCTATATTGTCACCAATGCTAACATCTTGAAGGGCAGCAATGTTACCAACGCTCAAAACCATGCGAGCAGTGCCAGAAGCCATATTGTCAACAGTGCTAGAAAAAAAAGGAGCAGTGTTATAGATAGCAGTGTTAAGAGTGCCAGCAACTAGCAGAGCATTGAAGGAGGCAGTATTAGTCACAACACTAACATACAAGTGTACCATCTCAGCAGCACTAACAAACATATGAGCAATTATAGGGACAGTGTTATCAACAGTGTAGGAATCACAAGGAGCAGTGCCAGGTACAACATTCATTTAAGTAGGTATTTTTCTTTTCTGGTAGTCCACTAGCTGCACAGTGTAATGTGGAGCCTTTGAGTGTCATTGTGGGAGCATTGCTGTGCGCATGCAAAGAAGAGCCAGGAGCACCATTAGCAGACATCAGGGCAGTGGATGTAGGCATGCAGCAGGTGCTCAATGGGCGGGCATCAGCCCTTTTCCTCAATCCCGAAAATCTTATCAAGGGCTTTCTGTACCTCTTTTGGAAGTCTAATTTCACAACAAAATACAAGACTAGGATGTCTCAGTCCCAAGAACCCCCCGGTTCTGCCCTCCACATTTCCTGCATGTGTATTATGTACTGAGCCAGATCCTCATCTCCTTGCACCGTCCTCTGCATGATCGATTGAAAATCAGGCGTATCTGGCTATGTGCACCATAACACTGCCCACAACTGGGGCCTTATGTCATTAAAGTGCACACCATCATGTCTATCGTCACCCAGTTTCACACCTGGGTATCCAACTTTAACCCATATCTCTCCAACCTGATCCCCCAGTATTGAAACAAATAGGTTTTTCAGATCCCCTACAGCTAAGGTCGTACTAGCTGTTTGCTGCTCAAAAGCATGTATCCACTTACTCGCTCCAGCAGTGAGAGATGGGAGTGCCTTTATGAGATTATTTGTATGCATATGGGCTCATGGTATCTACTGCGCGCTCCCTGGTCCCTTGTGTAATAATGTTTACTGTGCTCCCACCATTTTTCCTGCTCTTTTCCTTCCCATCACCTATCTCTTAGCCACTGCCATGCGCCCATATATATTTCATAACCTAGGTCCCCACAAATGTTCTACTTGTGGGGAAATAACAGGTGGCTGTTCTTCCACCTCATCTTCAATATCCTACTCATCATCACCCCCTTGCGTACGGTTATACTCATCATCAGACTGTACCATACCATAGTTAAAACATTTGTCTAGCCTCTTCCTCTCCTCCTTCTCCTTCTCCTTCTCTATATGCACATCATTAATAGCAGTACTGTCTAATTGAAATAAAATATCTCCCCCTCTCCATTCATCTGTTCCCACAGGTACTTTTTGCCCATCTCTTCTGTCCAACTTTAATGTGGCCTGTTCTCCTTACACCTTCCTTAAAATGTCTACCAACTCCTTCTCTGGTTTGTGTCAGCTCCTTCTGGGGGTCTACACCTCGCAGCGAAATACTTTGTACGGTTAGGGAGGTTGTGATGTTGGGCCCGTATGGAAGGTGGGGGAGCCAAGGAACACATGTGGGGTTTGTGTATCCTGATGCAGTACATCTAAGATCACATTCTAAGGGGGGACTGGACTACCTTGGTGAGGGGTGCAGGACAAACTTGGAACAGCCAGAGTAGTGGTTATCGGGATGCAGGGGGTAGACAACTTGTTCACCATCTTAGGGGGATCTATAGGGATGTCTTTCAAATCCACTAGCATTTTCCATAGTTCTAATACCACCTTTCTATTTTTCACTTGTACTTGGCCACCATAAATGTTTACATATGACTTAATATGTTTCTCTTATTTGTGCCCTGTTCCAGCCATGGTTTATACATCCCTCCACTCATTTCTGCTAAACATTCCTTCAGATATTTGAGATTTTTTTCTCGAAACAAGCAAGGGCTTTGTACATATAGTCCAACTGGGAAACTGGCTTCACCGTAGCTGCCCCCTTTATCACTGTTAGAAAATATTACCAAAACCCATGCCCCAAATCAGCAAAGCCGTGCTCACACCCAGAACCGCACCCCTTCTTCCACTCTTCCAGTATCAACGCCCACCCCTTTCCTCAATACTCACACCCTCTCATACATCCCTCACACCCACATCAACTCACTGTTCAAAAACCTATTTTCACACAACACATAAGGCCCTCCCTTGGCCTCTACTCATCACAACAAAATAAACAACAACAAAGTCACATTAAAAACAACCTTTTCATTCCTCCAAACCCTCTATATCAGGTGAGGAGATCCCATGCCCACAAAGGCCTTTATCACAACTACTTCTGATTCTCATGCCTCCCTTACAATGGGCAGAGAGATCCCAAACCCACTAAATATACAGGGCTTCTATCCGTATCCATTTTTCTTCATTACAAAGTGCTGTCTTCTTCCCTAATAACAGAGGAAAGGGTCCTGTTACACCACAGTCCGCTATATAAAAAATTAAAGTCAACTTATATGTAACACCACGCGGTCTTCCAACCTATCCATACATTCCTCCCGCACTTCACACACACCACTCTTCAAACACGCAACACTCATAGTCCCCTTCACACCCCACTTCTTTTTTTCTGAAAAAGGTGCACTTACATCTATGTGTTCACCCGCATTCCTCTGTCACAGGGTCCCATCAATGGCTTGCACAATCCAGGGACAGCACCCTGCTCCAAAGACCAGAGAGGAATTCTTTTTTTTTCCACTTTATTTATCTTTTAGGAAATACAACATACAAAAGAAAGGTATCATGCACATATCCATTACATCGAAGATATGCATTCCAATTGCAAAATATGTATAATAACTAAATAACCTATCCTATCATAACAACAAATTACAATTCAAAACCTTAATACACTACTACAAACCCCCATCCTAAGGTAGAATTCAACATTTAACAACATTGGAGAATACAACCCTGACAAACTTAACACACAAGATCAAATAGCATCACAATAGCCCTCCATCTATCACATTCAGGGATAATGTATGCATCTAATAAGCATTAGCTGTACAATTCATAAAAATAACCAAACATTTTAAGATGACATACATCATGCTTCTGTTTTTTAGCATTCTCATCTCATAATCAGACAAGGTGCGAACATCATTCAGCCAATTAACTACTGTCAGCTTTTTCCTTGATTTCCAGACTTTTAATATTTGTTTAGCTGCAACTACCAGAACTCTATTTATCCAGTCCATTCTAACACTAACCATGCCAACCCTCTCCCTGCTTGCTCACAAAATTGTAGAGTAAGATGTCCTTGGCAAAGAGTCTCCGAGCATTATATCCAAATTATTCAAAACATCACTCCATAAGGTAGATACCCTCGAGCATGACCAAAACATATGAAGTAAGGTGCCTCCACCAAGTCCACAGCGCAACAATTATCATTATCTAACAAACCTAGTTTGGCCATGCGAGCAGGGGTCCACTACAATTTACAGAGGATTCTTTGTCTGACATACCTCAGCAGACTTTTCCATTCCTCGTTAGGAATATCCATACCAAGCTCCTCCACTCAAGCCAGACAATGATTTTTCCATGACTCCATATGCACGTTGTTCCTTTGATTAGATAAGTTGACACTGTGAATGGGAGAGAGCAGATAACCTCACAGACTGTGGGTCTCTCTCTCATTGGAACCCCCAACATTCCCAGTCGCTCAGTTAAAAGAAACTTCAAGTCTCGATACCGTGCTCGTTCCCTACCTCCAATCCCAAAGGTTTCCCTAAGGCATTCGAAGAATATCATATGATCCCCTTCCCAAACATCACATATCCTAAAAATACCTTTATTAATCCAGCTTTGCCAACATAAGGGCCTATTCCCAATTTGCAACCCCTCATTATGCTACAGCGATGCATCACAGTGTATCCATATATTTTCCCCTCTGGCAGTCATAAAAGTTTGTAAAGCCCCTCTAGTAACAACCATAGTGCGTAGTCTCACAGTAGAGCTTGTCACTTAAACATTGAGTACATATCCGTAAAGCAGAATACGAGAATTGTTAATTCTCAATAATCTGCCAATATGGCATATCATTGCCAATGCCGGAAAATTTGAAGCTGACTTCTTTAGGATAAACCCAGTGCAATAATTCAATAGATTAGGGTACCCAAAACCCCCTTCCTGCACAGAGCGCATTAAAATTTACTTAGGAATCTTAGGTTTATTACCTACTCTCCAAAGGAACTCCTGACAGACCTTATCAATGCTACCAATGACCTTTTTGGTGAATTTCAATGGGATAGATTGGACAACGTATGGCAATTTTGGTAAAAGAACAATTTTGATGGCATTCATTTTTGGCCAGAGCCCCAGCATTAAATGACCCCATTTTAATATATTCCTCCATATCCTCTCTAAAAATTTTGTAACATTGTACTCCACAATCTTTTTTAGGTCCCGAACTAGGTAAATACCCAAACACTTCATAGCTCCCGTCTCCCACTGACAATTCCATAACTCTTGTTGCATCTCAACTGTGTAACATCTAGAAGAAAGACCACTGTTTTGTCCCAATTGATCCTGTGGCCGGACAATAATCCCACCTCTTCAAATATGCTTTTCAGCCTTTCACTCCCTTCCAGCGGATTGGTCAAGACGATGGTCATATCATCCGCATAACACAAGATTTTAATTTCACTATCCCCGATTTTTAGACCATGAAGGCACTGCTCTTGCCTTATGTATGCGATCAATGGTTCTATTGCAAGGTTAAAAAGGTATGGCAATAAATAACAGCCCTGTCTAGTACCTCTTGATAGAAAAAATGGAGAAGACACAACACAGTTAACCCACAATCGAGCACTAATGGAAGAATTCAGTGCCTTAATAACCCTCAAAAAGGTATCCCCAAAACCCATCTTTCTCAGTGTGTGTTTCAAGAAAGTCCAATTAACCCGATCAAATGCCTTTTCTGGCTTCCATAAAAATCAGAAGTGCGTGCTGAACCTTCTCCTTAGGGAGTCAAATTATATCTATTAGCATCCTAATATGGTCATAACCATATCTTCCACGCATAAAGCCAACCTGGGAATGGCTGATCAGATCACCAATGCACCTATCCAGCCTATTAGTCATGATGCTGGTGAATATTTCAAGATCAACATTTAATAACGATATCGGCCTATACTTTTTACATTTTTTATGGTCTTTACTGGCTTTGGAATCACCGCAATACAGGGCTCTTGCATTGTGGGACATACTTCTCCTTTGGACATGAAACTATTACACAGATTACACAAAATCGGACTTAAAACAGGACTCAATGTCCGGTAGAACTCAACCGGAAGGCTGTGTATGCCTGACAATTTTCCTATATTGAGCTGATCAATGGCAGCCAATACTTCCTCCCCTGTGATGGGTCTATCAACAGATGCAGCGTGATCACCAGATAGTCTTGGCAGAACAATTTTATCAAAGAACCCATCCATATCCTCAAGTATCGGAGATCGATCCTCCCTATATAGTGATTCATACAATTTCATGAAACCCACACAAATCTCATCCTTCTTAACTTTATACACTCCACCTTCTCCCAGAACCCTCTGGACAAAGGAGCTATCAGTCAAGCCACGTAATTTATTTGCCAACAAACTGCCAGTCTTGTCCCCCTGTTCCCATAATTTTTGTTTCATAAAGAACATCCCTTTCTCATAATGGGTATCCATCTCTTGTTTAAGATGTTCCCACATTCCTTCCATATCAGCTTTATCCTTGCTACTTCTGGTCATTTGATATTTTTTCTGACATATTCCCAATTCACTTTCCAACCTCTTAAATTCGGTCACTCCTTCTTTCCTCGTGCAGGCACTAAAATTCATCAGTTCACCTCTAATTGTTGCCTTGAAGCTATCCCACACCATTAAGTCAGATGTCGAGCCCTGATTTATCCCAAAGACATTCCTATTAAAGGTTTTCAGAGATTCAGCCACCCCATGTTCCTGTAATACATAGGTTTCAGACACCACTTTGGAAGATCAAGTATGTCCCATCCCCATATTCAACTGTATGATTATTAGGGAATTATTTGAAATACCCCTCTCTTTAATATCCACATCAGAGACCTTTTCAACCAAACTATCAGAAACTAGGAAATAATCAATCCTTGAGTATGAATCATGAACTGGCGAGAAGAAGGAAAAATCCCTCTCCCAAGGATGCATAAACCTCCAAACATCAACCAAGTCCAGACTATGCAAGAACTTGTTTAACACCTTGGTCGCAATCTGCAGTGTACCTACAGTGAGCAGAGCGATCCATTCTACTGTCAAGAACACAGTTGGTCACCCCCCAAAACCATATATTCCCCATTCATTTCACCCAAAAGTGGTAACATCTTTGTGAAGAAACAACTCCCACCAACACATGGACAGTAAATAGACCCTATAGTGATTAACCTATTCTCAAATTTAACATCCATTAGAATCACTTGCCTATCCTCATCCATGGCTACTTTCTCCATACTCAAATTCAGACCCCTACGCAATAATATACCCTCACCCCTTGATTTTAGAAATATGACAATTTAGAAAAACTCTATTAAATAGAGTGTTTTTAAGGAGGTGTTTGGAATCTTCCAAAAGGTGAGTCTCCTGTAAAAGGGCAATGTCAATTTTCTCTCTCTTCAGCCTAGTCAGCACTTCCCTCCTCTTCCTGGGGATATTTAAACCTTTGACGTTCCATGAACAGACATTTAAATCATCCATCACTTGTCAGTCTCCAAAATATAACCTCCCATCAATCTAAATCTTAGATAATTACCAGAAGTGTTATAGAGCCCACCTCAACAGTATTCCCAAAGACATACATCAGAGCTGGCAGTGCCGTTACACCACCAATTCCGATCATACCTAGTGATTGATGTATTATGGGGTTATATAGCACCTTAGTATAAACAGGACAACACACAACAAGGACACACATACGCAAACCACAATCACACATCAAAAGCAAATAAAACATTACACCTTGCAACCATGCAAAGTGATATTGAGTAACAAAATATACAGGTTCATCGCTATTCTGAACTATAGTCACTTCAAAGTCTGCACCTAGATTTCCACAAAATAACAGTACGTATCTCTACTCCATTCCTTTTGACAATCTTCAAAAATGGGTAAGGAACACAAATCTAACACTAAATTGCCAAAGATATCAGAACCATAACAGTGCAGCTCACAGTGAAGAACTGCAATCACAAACCATTAGCCATTCCCCCCTCCGCATATACAATATGCAATACAGCTATTAGTCAGAAGGTATAATACCTATAAGCAAAAGGACCCCATTGACAGATTGGGTAGTACCACAATATCACATCTGCTATTTAGAACTGTCCACATCCCCATACCCATACCTATATCACAGGAATGTCATTCCTTCACAACGTCTCTGCAGGTTTGGTTTTTCACCTCACTGGCGTAACAGGGGCCCCCGCAGCCCCCGCGGTGCGGGGGGGCCCGCGGTGTGGGGGGCCCCACAAAAAATTCTAAAAAAAAAAAAGTTTCTTTTGAAATTCACTCTGCATTCATAAAGAACATTTCTGTAACAGAAATAATTTCTTTATGAAGGCAGAGTGACTACAAAAAGAAACTTTCTTTTTGAAGTCTGAGGTCCCCCGTAACCCATGACATGGAAGACCCTAGGCTGGAGGGAGGCCTCCATGTCATGGGGTGGGGAACCCTATGCCTTCAAAAAGAAATTGTTTGTTTTTGAAGCCACTCAGCCATCATAAAGAAATTATTTTGATTATGGTTCGGTCCTTAACTGAAATAATTTCTTAATGAAGTTATAGTGACTTAAAAAAGAAACAATGGGGCTCATTCTGACCATGCTGGTCCGGAAGCAACGGTGCTGGTAAGCTTACAGGCACTGTTGTTTCCGGACCGGCATATTACAGGTCTGCCTGGTGGGGCTGCCGTGCCCGACAGGTCTGACCCTGCCAGGCACAGCAGCCACGGTAGGCAGACCTGTCACGGAAGCACCGGCACCGTTAACAATGGTGCAGGTGCTTCTGTGTCCCCATTCCCGTGGAGTCTGGGGTTTAACGAAATTACCGGCACCTGATTTCCCAGCCGCCGGACTTGAAATAGCACGGTGGCACCGGGAAGTCAGGCCATAGTAATTTTTTATGGGTCTGGCGGCAACCCACCGGTAGCACCGGCACGGTTACCGCTGGACCCGTAATGAGCCCCAATTTCTGTGTGCGTGTATGAGTCTATGGTGAAAGGGTGCAGACTCAAATGTATAGCCGGCTGCCTGTGTGTGTGTATGGTGAAAGGGTGCACACTTAAATGTATGGGTGGCTGTGGGGATGTGCCTGCATGGTGAAAGGGTGCACACATAAATGTATAGGTGGCTACCTGTGTGAGTGTATGGTGAAAGGGTGCACACTTAAATGTGTGGATGACTGGGTGTGTATAAGGTGAATGGTGTGTGTGCTTGTGTACAGGGGCACAAGAAAACCTTCATTTCGGGGGGGCTAACCCTTCAAATGTTGGGAGAGGCGCTAACTTCACATGCGGTGGGGAGGGGGAAACTTATTTGTGTGGGCGCATCCAAATTATTTACGCATTTTAATGAGACTATTCTAGTGCAGATTCAATGTTACAAGCAGTTAACTCTCTCCTATAAGTCACCTGTTCCCTTTCTACCCTTCCAATCACTACCCTGGCATGCAAGTACTAAACCCACATCACGATTTCAATCGCCTAAACAATGTGGAATTTGAATGCAGGTACTAACAGTGAAATGCTTTACGTTGGTAATTGCTGGGTTCTTGTTAACAGCAAAAACCAGGTGCCGTTTAAAATCTGTGTCCTGTTCGGTCTGGCAACTGCTCTAAAGGTTAGCCAAGTTGAGTCAATATAGCCCAAAATGTCAGGGGGGGTAGTGCTGAAGCCCAGTCAACTCAATGGTGTTGCGCTACTACTTGTGTTTAATGCCTTGCTTACTCCTAGCCCTATTCTTCCTCGTCCCAGTACTTATATACGAGGCAGTACGTGTGTTTGAGGCACTCTGCCTCATACAAAAGTACTGGGAAGAGGTAGAGGTACATGGAGGTAATGCCTGATTTAGCTACCTGTAATCTTCATCACTCCTAGTCCCACTGTTCCTCATCCCAGTACTTACCTATGAGGCAAGGAGCCTCATACGAAAGCTCTGGGACAAGGAAGAGGGACGCAGAGGTAATTCTGGGCCAAGGAGCTGATTGTGGAGGTTGGGGTGGTGGGTGGGAGGGAGAGTGGATGTGTGGGTGGGCAGGATTGTGTGATAAATCATAATGGTTGTCCATGTCCAGGCTAAGCAGGCATGATATGCGGTATTAGTGGCTAGAGAGGCATTTTGATTTAGCCAGTCTAGTCATTCTTCAGTTTGGTATGACTTTCTTTTAACTGGACATGTCTGATAAAGTAGTCCTGCTAACTTTAATTACCTGGCTAGATTGGCATTTGGGTGCTGCCAGTCTAGCCATTTCTTACTGCAGCATTGTATATTTTTCTGGGCATCTGTGATAAAATGATATGATGTGATTCAAGTCATTTATAATGCGCCTGTACACAAGTGTACACAAGGGAGGGATGATAGAGGGAGGACAAGACAAACGATCTCACTAGGCCTTGTGTCATTGTGAGAACGAGAAGTGCAAGGGAAAAGGGAGCAGGGAAGTGCAAGTGAGAGGGGAGGGGAAAACAGGGCAGCAATGCTCTCAGTAAGTGCAGCCAGGGCAGAGCAGCTATTGGTTGTGCAAGGAGAACAATGGACTGCAGGGTTACAGTTACAGCCCCTAAGTGCATGGTAGGCCCGGAGGCAGTGGAAGGGTGACCAATCAAGAAAGAGCCTGGACTCAGAGAGACTCTGAGGGTAGCCAAGCAGCCAGTCAGTACAGCAGACAGGTAGGTCAGGTAGGTCAGCAGGGGGGGAGAGAGAGCGAAAGCAGCAGAGAAGAGGAAAGCTTTTAGCTGCTTCCGAAACTTCAGGTTGTCCGCCTCAAGTTTGAGAGGGGCAGGGAGGCCATTCCAGTTGGAGGCACCAGCAGAGGAGAGCGGTCTACCCCCACTCTCTGCCTGGAGAAATGTCTAAGCCTTAGAGAGTTGGAGGTAGCTGAGTGAAGGGTTAGAGAAAGAAGGTATTTTGGAAGAGAGCATTGGATTTAGTGTTGGCACTGGCCCCAGAAAGCCTTGTGGGCAATGCAAAGGTTCTTGAACTTGATCCTTGCAGCCAGTGGAGAGATTTCAGGGCTGGAGAAATACAATCCCAGGGCTTGAGGCCAAGGCTAAGTCTTGCAGTCCTGTTCTGGATTATTTGCAGATGACGGAGACTAGAGGAAGACAGATTGAGAAAGTGGCTGTCGCAGTAGTCCAGCTTAGAGACAGTGAGCTTCTGGTGGAGAGTGAGAAAGGGAAGAGTCCCTTTGAGGAGGAGCAGCTGGTAGTGGGACTTCTTGGTGATGTCCGAGATGTTAGGAGAGAAAGAGAGTGTGGCGTTGAAGATGACACCAAGGTTTTTTGCCTCGCAGGAAGGCAAAGGAAGAGGGCCCAAGGTGGTCTGCTATAGTGAGAGAGGAAACACAGTGTCAAGGGTCCCAATGAGAAGGATCTCTGTCTTACTGGCATTAAGGCAGAGATTGTTGGAGGTGCACCAATCCTGAATCGTGGATAGACAGTCAGGAATGAGCAAGAGAGGAGAGGAGGATGAGGTGAGCCTGAAGGAAAGCTGGGTCCTCCGCACAACACTGAAAGTTAGAGGATAAGGTAGAGATCAGGGAGGCCAAAGTGGCCAAGTAGAGGTTGAAAAACCAGCGTGAGAGGATAGAGCCCTGGGGAATGCCACAGGTAGAGAGAGGTGGCGGAGAGAATGGGACCACGATCGACCTGGGAGCGGAGTGGCGGACCAAGTGGAAGTAGGTCAGTCACTCTAGGGTCTGATCTGTGATGCCCAGGTTCTCACAGAGACGATTGATCAGGATGGCGATGTTGACCCTGTCGAAAGCAGAGGAAAGATGAAGGATGAGAATAGAAGGAATGCTGGAATCAAGGTTAGAGAGCAGCACAGGTGTTAAGGAGAGCAGTTTCCATGCCTCTGGCAGCTCTGAAGCCAGACTGATGGTCATGGAGAGAACCAACAGATTCAGTGTGGAGAGTAAGTTGGGAGATGGCAAGCTTTTCCAAGAGTTTGCTCAGGAAAGGTGGAGATTGAGCGATAGTTTTCCAGCAGGTAGGATCAGCAGACTACTTCTTGAGGAGTGGGTGCACAAGGGAGTGCTCAAAGGGAGAGGGGAACATTGCAGTGGCGAAAGAGTGATTACAGAAATCGGCCAAGGCTGGAGCGAGTGTGTCAATATGGGCTTTGATGGTTCTGGAGGAGCAGCGGAGCACCTGTTTGGACGACACTTTCATAGATCGGACTTGTCTAGAAACCTCGTCAGGTGTTGTCAGAGAGAAAGAGGAAAAAGGAGGAGGAGAGAAGAGATGGCCAAAATGGGCCGAGAGAGGAAGAGGACATAGAGGACAGGATGTCCTGAGATTTAGCAGAGAAATGAGAGGCCAGAGCTGTACAGAGGGCATGGGAGGGAACAGAAGAGGTATAGACCACAACAGGATTGACCAGTTCCTTGCAGATTTTAAAGAGTTTGGCCGTGTTGTTCGAGGCCATGGAGACACATGCTTTATTGTGTGCTCTCTTCTTGATGAGTGTTATTGCTTTGACTGGCATTTTGCTGCAAACAGTCTAGGTATGTCTAAATGTGGCCTGGCATTCTGTACTATAATGTTATTACGTGTTTACACTGGTCTACATTGTGCAGCCAGTTGGAAGCATTAATGTTCCTGTGCACTGTTGGTGACTTGCATGTATTGGATTGTGTTACCCTACAAAACAATTGCAAACACTCTGACTTTATAGCCAATTTATCTCAGAAAGTGTGCTGTATATTGCATTAAAACACATATTTATATCTTTTTCCTAGTGCAGTGTGCGGCATACCCCTTCAACAGCAAGTTCATGCTTATTGTGCAAGCGTGACAGTCTAGGCCAGCCCAGAGTGTGGCGCAACCCGTGATTTGTTGCCGAGTTGGGGGGCCCCCTCAGCATGGCTCGCAGGGGGGCCCCCATATTTTGTGTTACGCCACTGTTTCACCTATGTGTAATCCACCAATGCACCATACCCACAACCCTGCGATCAACACATATAGGCCCTTTGACAGATAGGAAATTGGGGTAGCCTTGCCAATTCTGCATATTACCAAAGAACATTCCCCATCTGTGTAATATAAGAATTCAAGGTGAGATAACATTGAAGAAATGGAAGCCAATTACAATATAAGATCATGCCTATAGCCTAGTTTCAGTGATGAGGCTAGCAATCACAAATAGTATTTACATACACAAGTAATTGAATGTGGTATGTATAGTTCATCAACATTGCCTGCACACATGAAACCATTGTCTTCACATCATAGCTCCATAGAGCCATTAAGAGGAGGCACTACAAAACTGTACCCCCTTCCCCCGTATCACAACCCTCCAATTATATGTTCCAGTCAGTGTCATGCAAGAATCCAAATAGGCAATGGAAGGTGCAATAGACCGGCTGACTAAGGAGGGGGGATGCAGCAATCACTGGAGCCAGCGACCACTGCCACATCACCATTTTCATGTGTGCAAACCAGCACAAACCATCTGTGCCCTTTGACCTCTCTGTCCTGTTGCGCTGACTAATATTATTGTATTGCAATGTGCCTCAAGTTCTCACAACAGCAATATACTAAAAGTGTGCAAAACAAATAATAACATGGTTAATACAGTATTTCATGACAGATGCTTCCTGCTTCCAAGCGCTCCAACAGAGCATGGCAGCATTACCCAATGTAATTGAACTCAATTTATGGAAAGAATGATGGGCACATTTGCTCAGTTGTCTGTCTGAAACCCCCCTGAACTACATGGCAAGTCTGTGTCAGGTGGCTAGATATCAGTATCTTTGACAGCTATGCCTGTGCCAACACTTCTGCAGGGACCTCAGCGTTGATGAACAAATCACATAATGGGATTCTTACCAGTCGTTAGCGTAATACATATGCATTCACCCGCTGCGTACATCAAGAGCCATCCACAGCTATATTCGAGGGCAGGAGACACCAGCCTGTTGCATTATGCTTTCATTATACACAGATGTTAACCCGACCGCTCTCCTCCATTGCTCGCAGTCTGATTAACATAGTGCCACAATGATAGTGCATGCGTACGCAGATCTTCACGTTACGAGCGTCTCCACCTGAACAAAGCATTAATGTAGGGCCTTCCATCTAATGTGCTTGAGTAGCAATTCACAGGTAAACAACCAACAAAAATAACGACTACAGTGTAGAATGAAAGGAAACCACCAGCAACTTAATAGCAAAAAATATGAAAAATTAGAAAATGTAATGAAAAATAAAAGCAAATAACTGGCAAGGAGAAAAAAAAAGTTAAACATGACTATCCTTTCTTCTTTGGCAATGAAGATCATTGTGATGAGGACGCAGTGGCTTCCATAGGCTCCTGTCCTTCCTTTTCCAAGTCACTCAGCATTTTTAATGTCATTAAATGAAAACAGTCAGCCATCTAAAACCACACAAAAGATTGCAGGGTAATCATATGGTATTTACGATTTTTAGCCCTTGTTTTATCGATTACAATGTTAAATTATTTTCTCTTGTCCAGCATGTCCTGGCTTAAGTCAGCAAATATCATCACCTTATGTCCACCCAGAGAAAGATCCTTCAGTTCTGTTGCTGTCTTCAAGATTAACTCTTTCATAGGTAATCTTAAACATGTTATGAATTTAAAAAGACTTTCTTCAAAATATTCCTGTATATAGGTAAACGTGCTTGTATCCAATTTAAAAAATGATAGTCAAAAAGAATCCAAGTCAGAAATAAATTCAATAATAATTTATCAAAAGATCATTGATAAGAGCACAACACTAATGGACTCTTAGTGAGGCTGCAGCTACACATCACATGTTAGGTATGGACTTAATATGCCAATGCATTTCGGAGTATACAAACTCCTTCATCAGGGCAAGTCTGTATTGAAATAATGTGAACACACAACATAAAAACACATGCATAAATCAATAAAGAAAATTTAAACACATACCAGAATGTAGAACGTTCATATGAGCGTTGGAATATATGTTTGGAAATAAACAACAAAATAAATGCAGTAAGGAACAAGTAAATCAACAACATAATAAGGCTAAAGGAGTGAAAAACAAATAACAAATGGTACCTCTATACCGGTGTGTAGCCAGTGTAGTTTTTTTTAGGAGTGTTTGGCTGTCAGTAACACCCGTGGTCCAATAAAGGAAAGCGGTCACAACGGCTTTCTAAAAGCATGAAAGTCAGAGTAATCAGAGGGCTACATGTGTTTAAGTGAAGCAGTTTATCTATTACAATCTAAAATGCAAAGATACCTGTAAACGCAGCACGGCCGTGAGACAAGCCGTCTGAACGCTGCAGTGTATCGCCGTATTGTGGTGTTGCTAGGAAACGGGTTATTTACATAACCACATGACCGCATCTTGTCTAGAGGTACCATTTGTTATTTGTTTTTCACTCCTTTAGCCTTATTATGTTGTTGATTTACTTGTTCCTTACTGCATTTATTTTGTTGTTTATTTCCAAACATATATTCCAACGCTCATATGAACATTCTACATTCTGGTATGTGTTTAAATTTTCTTTATTGATTTATGCATGTGTTTTTATGTTGTGTGTTCACATCATTTCAATACAGACTTGCCCTGATGAAGGAGTTTGTATACTCCGAAATGCATTGGCATATTAAGTCCATACCTAACATGTGATGTGTAGCTGCAGCCTCACTAAGATTCCATTAGTGTTGTGCTCTTATCAATGATCTTTTGATAAATTATTATTGAATTTATTTCTGACTTGGATTCTTTTTGACTATCATTTTTGAAATTGGATACAAGCGTGTTTACCTATACACAGGAATATTTTGAAGAAAGTCTTTTTAACTTCATAACCCGTTGTTTTGGGTATAACGGAGAGCGGCTGTGTGACTAAGTTGGTCATACTTAGTCTTTTCCTTCACTGTTACTTTTCGAGTCAGGGTGTCTCCAGACTCTTCACAGCCAGCTCCCTAAAAGTATTTTTTGAGAAGCTTTATTCTTCTGTTTACTTTGTTACTTCATTTCAAG
This sequence comes from Ambystoma mexicanum, assembly GCF_040938575.1. Lineage (NCBI taxonomy): Eukaryota > Metazoa > Chordata > Amphibia > Caudata > Ambystomatidae > Ambystoma > Ambystoma mexicanum. The sequence continues at coordinate 204,166,167 of NC_090941.1, read as the reverse complement.
AATCATCATACAAAGTGGTGCCCACTTATTCCTTTCCTTAATCTTAAACATGCTAACATGAATGCTGGGTTAGGTCCCAAACTCATGTGTGCTCTTTCCAAATCCAAGTTTGCTTTTGGATCCAGCTTAAGCAAGGAGATCAGAGTCTTTCCAATGAACTCCATGGGATTGCCTCTCTCAATATCTTCCGGAACACCAACAATCCTTATATTATTTCTCCTAAAGAGGTTTTCCTGTTCAGAGATCTTCAAGGATAGTTTCTCTATCCTGTTTGGCAGTTCAGTAAATTGGTCCTCCAATTTGTGTACTCTGTCATCTATTCCATTTAGATGAGTCTCCACCCTGTTGAAATTTGAAGTCAGTTCATCATATCCCTCATCTGCATTAGAGACCTTCTCCTTGATTTCAGTGATATCCAAGGTCAGTTTTGTCAGCAGGTCCAAAATCTTGTCCACTCATTCATTAAGGAGCTTCTCCCCATCCCCTTTTTGCCATTTAGCTGGTTGTTTTGGGTCAGGGTTGTCAGCATCAGCCATTGTAGAGCAGAGATTTAGTTTAGGTGCAGGCTCAGCCTTCAGGCAGCCAACCCTGGAGCTGGCAGTTCTAGAATTTTGAACAGAGAGGAATTCTGATAACACGGCTCCTGTAAACCTCTGGAAGATGTGCACAAAGGGGACCGTTTGCTGCAGGTGGGTTCTGCCCCTCCATATGTGCACCCAGGAATCCTCCATCTTCGCGGGGGAGTCTGAGATCATGTTGTGGTCACCAATAATGTATGGTAAATCCACAACAACCAGACATAGGAAAAACAAGCCAGTAGGGAAAAAGGCTTGGTGAACTCTTTTTCAAGAACAAGAACTTTATTTTGTATACAAAAAGGAAAATGGCAACAGGGTATTATAATCCGCTGACACAGAGCTCTCTGCCTTCATCAAATCAAACATCACATTATAAGCATGGAGATTGTTATTTGTGATGCATCTGATATACAGTGTTCATCCCCCACTCTCATCGGCAACCGCCTATTTACATGCTAATATTCACATATAGAATTCACATATAGACCCCTTTCTGATTGGCTGTATCATCTTCTCCTCCATCTTCTTCACACGTGGGTAATGGCCTCTTCACCTGGAGGTACTGTAAAGTGATTGGTAAAACTTTAAAATGCACCACCTTGTCTTCAATCCTAACCACGTGATGGGCACCTGGTTGTCAACATGAACTTGGCAGATCACTTTGAGGTAAGCCTTGCCCGTGCAACTCTTTTCTCATCCCAGACAAGCAGGCACCCCTATTGTGCCGCCCTGCTGGAATCTTTTAAGCATTGGCATCACTTTTTGCTGTCCCTGGTACAAATCATGGACCTTGTTGTTCTCTGCTCCCTCCTGTATCAGCTACTCCTCCTAAGAGGTAGGCCTGGTGTCCCACTAATCCACTCAATTCATGAAGGATTTAAGAGTCCCATTCCTAGGCATCTGTTAGTTCAAATTGAATGACCAGTATCCTGGAAGATGCTGGTGTCCTAAATCTCAGCTCATATTTTGGCAGCTCAAGACCTCTGCCCTGGCTCCCATGAGCATGGCCTTAGTACTGGGCCACAGCCCTTCGCTCATTTATTTACTGGCATTCCTACCTAATTGTTGAAGGGTCTAGCTATTAACATTTGTTTATGGGTGTACATGTATATTCCCTACTGTGCTATGACAATTGGACTGTAATAAGCATGAGAGGGGCCTTGTTGTTCTGTGTTCCCACAATGGCCTATGAGGATACAGGCCTACTCTCAAATACACTGTTAGCTTTTGTTATAGATATATCGCTTGCATGCAATGTATTCTACCTGACACTGCCACAAAGTAAATGGTATGTTCCCCTTATGTATATTCAGTAAAATAAAAATAACTGGTTAAGTTGCGCTACTAAAAACCTATGAAATTCAGTAAAAAAACATTGTTAAAGTGACGTTATGGTTCCAAGTAAAACTGAAAAACCCCTGAAATTTTCCAGTTATGGTAAGCTAAGCAACCATAACTCGCGCCACTAACTTGCACTGCTAAGACTAACACCCAGGACATCAAAGATGACATCACAAATGTCATTGATGACATCACTGTTTTTTATTAGTGCAAATTAACGATAAAGTCTACGAACATCTGACTTCATTGCAGTCCTTCCGGACAGTGCCACAACTGGCGCGCGGCATGATGACGTGTCCGAGAACCCATACGCACTTCACGATAAGATCTATGCTTTCAACTTCAAAATTTCCCTTGCACAGCTCCAACACCTATTCCTACTCATCCATTAACAATCTAGTAGACAATACATACTTTTAGCAAAACTGCTATTTATCTTAAAATGGCATCAGCTAAAGCCATCCCTCCTCCCCAAGTGACACCACCACTGCTGTAATCAAGGAGCATGAGAAACACTGCCCCCTACCTTAGAAATAACACACACGCAACATTGTCCACCTGCCCTTCCATATTAGTGTTTGGTGCCTCTTCCCTCTTTTCCCTCCCCACCTTTTGTTCTTAGACCTCAAAAAATCATCCAAAAACAACAAAAGAAATGTTCCTTTTGGAACCACCTTTCACAGTTAAAAAATAGAACTAAAATAAAACATAGACTCCATCTACTTCATATTTCTCAGTAAAGTACATAGACTCAATAACATTTTCCAACATTTCCATTTGCATTTTGTGTTATACTAATGGCAATAGTGGGGCGTTCATCCTCCGTTCCAGGGACTGGAATGATGGATACCGGCCAAGCAGCCCAGGTTATCAGCCCAAGCGAAGCAAGGGTGGATAACGAGGTCTCTGGACCATTATCCCCCCATTCCAGCCCCTGAAATGGGGGATGAAGACCATTAGCAGCCTAGGTTACCAAAGCAGGAACCCATGGTGCTAAAAAGAGGATTTTTTCGTCCTACACCCGGATGCATGTGGCGTCCCGGTTTAGAAAGGAAAATCCTTTTCCAAGATGGCCACCATGTAGAGGGGAGGAGGAGGTTCCATACAGGGCCCCTCTTCGCTTTCCATGGCAGCCTGCAGAAGGAAAAAATAACACTCTATGTCCATATTACCACAAGCACATTTTTCTTCCCTTTCAAATCTATCCTAATTTTGAATAACTTTACCACAAAGCCAGTCCCAGGTGGACATGACCACTTTAATCCTATGTTTTGTCCCTTCTGGTCATGGCCAGTAGCAAGATTGTCCGGATCATTACCTTATATCATGAACCGGACATTCTGGCCACTGCCCATGGCCACAAGCTACCCCTCAGTCAGTAAAGCTATACCGCTATATTTTTTTTAACTACATTATGACACTTGTCAAATAAGAATACACTGCCACATTTGCAAAACCATGCTTGTAGATCCTTGCCAATGCGCCTTACGCAAGTTTGCTGGAAATCCACCCACGTTTTATTTTTGCAAAAGTGTCAAATGAATGCTCATACAATCGTTATATAAGCTACCCCCTCTGCACAAAATCCCACCAAACTTTGTAAACTCATTTGAAATCAGGACAGAAATATCCCACCCATCGTCATCACCCCTCACCTCACCAGACATTATTTCAGAAGTTTCACAAGTGCAATGCTCAGAAAATATTATTGTCCCGAGGGTTCGGCCATGTATTTTTATACATATGTTGATCTATCGCAAACATTTCCAATTCACCTTACCTCACTTTTCCTCTTTTAAAAACATACAAAATCTGGCAGCAGGGCAGGTCCATCTTCTGCTATTCTTATCCATTGCTGCATCTGCCTAAGGTAAACTGCCCTGACATCACTAAATCATATGCCCTGCCCCTGAACCTCACATCACCAAACCTAGTGATATTATACACCTGAGTAGCCAAACATGCCCATAATCACCTACGTGACGTGACGCAGAACCAGAAAATCAACACGCATCGACTAACAACACAGCACATCACAATTCACAATTCGGAATTTTAAACCGTACTTTAAAAGAAAACAATAACACTGTACAATTTGTAAAATACTTTTATTTCACAATAAACACTCCGAGAACATCCGACTTTTGCCATAGTCAATCAAATTGCAAATTTGTTTCTTTGCTTGCAATCCAAAATGTTTATCGTGAGGCACATGTTGTTCTTTTTGCGTACACACGATGTTCGTTTTCGGTAAAAGAACCGCTTCGGTTGCACTGTGAATTCCAGGGCTTCTGTATCAACTTGGGGCTAGAACGCCGTAAAGGATGTTATGTTACTCCTAATCGCTAGTACAGCGTAAAAGCATATGGGCCCTTGGCTATTGTCCCAAAAAAGAGTCACTGTGATCCAGGGGTTGTCAGTTACGTTCAGCTGCCGATTGAAGTAGCCGTCAGTTGGCATCTGCAAACTATGACAATCGCAGAAAGGCAGAACATATCTGTTTCGAAAACATAACAGAAAATGTGTGTCAATACCCGAACTTTATTACAATTTATCTATTGACTTATTAATTCGGCATAGATTTTAAACTAACGATTAGCACAGACATCAAACAATCTCAACAAACAGTCTGTGTGCCACGTCCTATCCCACCCATCTTACCTACCCCATCATGCTCGACACACAACAACCCAATACAGGACTTAAAATGAACCAATATCAAGATAGTACCACTTTACAAAGGCCATGTAATACTGTAGACAGAAACCTAAGATTACGCGCTCGCCTGTCCAAACTGCATGAGCCACCAGCTAAGAAAGTTGAACTACTAAATCTCCCAAAAAAAATACAGTTACCCTTGAAGGTTACTGCAGAACCCACCAGGAAACAGTCCAATCCCAATAGACCTATACTAAACGGCACCAAACAGACAGCCAAAGATAGTCATAACACTACCTGCCCTAACTTAGAAATCCACAAACCTTATCTCAAAGGAGCGCTTATAAACGCCAGGTCTCTAGTCGCACACGCAACAGAGACATCAGACATCATTCTTACATACAACCTAGACTTCCTGGCCCTCTCAGAATCCTGGCTACATGATGCGGCAGGCCCTGCCTTATCATTAGCAGTCCCGGGCAACTATACAATTCTACGAGCGGACAGACGTACCTCCCGAGGTGGAGGCATAGCAATCATAGCTAAAATCAGCCTAGACATGAGAATTATCACAACCACCACTATGAAATCCTGTGAATGCCTCACGGTCAAAATAGCCATCGCTAACACCCAAACTCTAAACATCATCCTTATCTACAGACTACCAGGTCCTATTGGAACCTTCGCTGAGGACATCTCAACATCCCTGTACAATAACCTAAAAAATACATCCCAAACAATAGCGCTAGGAGACTTTCATCTAGGCTATAATGACACTAAGGATATCCAATCAACAGCGATTGCCCTGACCCTGAAAGAGCTGGGATTCTTCCAGAATGTTAAATAACCCACCCACAATAAAGGTTGTATCCTTGATTGGATAGCAGAACATAATTTCGAAGTAAATATCACAGATTCCGTACCTCAGATCTGGACTGACCACCACCTGCTATTATTCACAGTGACGACCAACCCTGCTACTGCCCTGTCCTCACTTGCCCCACCCTTGCCCACGAGAAACAAAAAACTCATGACAGCGGAAAATCTGATGCCCGTCATAATACCTAAATTGAACTCACTACCAGACATTATGGACCCCAATCTGTTAGTTGAACAGTATAATGAAGCTATGAACTCAGCCCTTGACCACATAGCTCTGCTCAAACTAAGAAATAGAAAACCAAAAAAACACCTCAACTCATGGTTCACACCTCATCTAAAAAATCTCAGGCTGACCAAAAGAAAACCTGAAACGATTTGGAGACTCTCCCCATCAGTCGAAAATAAACTAAACCTCTCCAAAGCCTCCTCCCAATACAAGAAAGAAATACTATTAGCCAAACAGGAAACCTATAATACTAGAATATCTAAATCAAAATCTAGTGTCAAAGAAATGTTCAGCATTCTGGAAGAATTGGAAACTCCCGTTGTACCTCAAGAAAACTGCACCAAGGACAAAAAATGGTTCTCCAGTATACAACTTGCCTTAACAAATAAAGTAGCTAATTTACAAACTAGAATTGCTCTCAAGAAGGCATCCCTAATGCCTCACATCCCTCAGAGCTTAGTGCCACCACCACAGCCTAATCAAGAAGCCCGATTCTGCTTTTCTAAGGTATCGACCATAGAGGTAGAAAAGGTAATTCTGGGACTTAAACCGTCCAACTGCAAAGGCGACCAATGCCCAGCAAAACTTATCAAGGATGCTGCGAGAGAACTGTCGCCATTTATAACCAAACATATCAACTCCTTCTTTACCAGAGGCACAGTACCGAATAACCTAAAAGAGTCTTGGGTACTGCCACTATTAAAGAAATAAACCCTCGACCCTGCCATTCCCACTAACTTCAGGACCATCACGACTGTGCCCTTTCTTCTAAAAATTCTAGACAAAGTGGCTGACATGCAAATACAAAACTTCCTAGAGTCCAACCATCTACTCGGAACCCGTCAATCAGGATTCCGCCCGCAACATGGGACTGAGACAGCTCTAATAGATCTTAAGGCCCAAATAGACGAATGCAGAGATAATGGCCAAGCAGCCATACTCCTCCTTCTGGACCTATCAGCAGCATTCGACTTAGTTGACCACACAGTCCTATGTAGTCACCTCGACTCTGCAGCCCACTTCTCAAAAGAGGCTATAACAAGTCATTTCTGAGTAACCGGACTATGAGAGTCTTCGCTCCATCAGCCTCAGCAGATCCAATCCCCATAACATGTGGTGTACCACAAGGATCTTGTGTGTCACCCACCCTCTACAATGTTTTCACAAAGCCCCTCTTTGATGAAATGAATCATCTGGGTATCGCCTACACCAACTACGCAGACGATACCCAGATCCTCCTCCCGCTCTCAGGAGTTTACGCCAAGGATCTGGCCCTAGTGAACAGAATCTATAGCATCTTTCAGGCATGGATGGCCACACACGGCCTATGCCTGAACGATGATAAAACCGAGCTTATCATCCTAGGCACCCCAACCTATATATCCAAACTCAGCCCTGATTATGCCAACTTCATTATTGATGGGAACAACATAAAAGTAGCTAACGAAGTGAAAACCCTAGGATTCTACCTAGACGCCACCATGAACTTTAGCAAACAAGTTAACTCTCTAGCCTCTGCTACATCATACACATGCAAACTTATCAGATCGAGTAAACAATTCCTCTCTTACAGACAGCTGCATTACACTTGCCAAAGCCCTGATACTATCCAAATTGGATTATTGTAACAGACTCTACATTGGGGCAAATAAACAGACCATCCACAAAATTCAAGTCCTCCAGAACAATGCCTTGAGAGCAGCACTCAAGATTAACAGAAATGAGCATATATCCTCTATAAGAAGAGAATACAAATGGCTCTCCACCGTTGATAAAATTCAACTCAAGATCGCCTCCCTCACCCACAAATGCCTCAATAATAAAGCTCCACCCTACCTCATGGACAGGTTATGTAAAAGAACCTCTTCCAGACCAACTAGAACAGCTAACGCAAACTGCCTCCAAGTTCCGCGCTTCAAACTCTCCACTATAGGAGGAAATAGCTTCCCTGTCAAGGCTGCGCAGTTATGGAACTCCCTCCCCCATGACATCAGAGAACCTCAGCCTTTCGACAATTTTAGACAGAACCTAACTAGGTGGCTGAGAGCCAATGACAGCTAACTACTCTAACCTGCATGACCTGATATGTCACACTGTACATAACTGTATATTACTATCCTATGACTATGCAGGAAACATGTACCCTGTTCCCCTTGTTCCTTGACCTTTCCTTGTACATACCTGCCTACTGTAACATTGTTGATGTCTGTATTTTTTCCTACTTTCATGTACTTGTAACTAAGTTGAGCATATCCTTGTCTGTTTGCGCCCTGATGCCCCAGGGTATGGCGCGCCATATAAATAATAAACTACACTAAACTAAAGAGAAAACAACGTCGAAACTGATACACAATTCGATATGGTCATACATGACATTTTAATGAAATATTAGCATTGAACCTGGGTGAACCTAGTGGTGGTCTACATGCACCTCGATGCTGCACTCCCCTTAACCACGTACAAAAGACAACTACACACAAAGATAATACTTGTGTTTCATTGCAATAAGCAACACAGAACAGATGAATAGAATATAACCCAAAAATAATCTTCAGATAATAATAAGTTAATGCTCGTTCCGGTATACAATCGTCGAAAATCAAACTTACATTATATTCACCATTTCCATTCCTTTGGCGTAAGTCAGACCATAACGCTCACGGCGTTCACACCAAAGATTCTTCATGATCTGAATTTAGATGTTCCTTATACACTTTTGGAATGCATAACCTTATCAAATATTCATTATTACAAACCTCCTCTCATTGCATTCCTTACGGAATGGGCCCTTTCTCTCAAGGTCAAAAAACAATTGAACCTTATACTGTGTGTTCCATGTGTGGGCTTCCTTAGCTGGCAACCAAAAAATTTAAAGCTGGCGACCTTCACTCAGAATCAAAATACATTCTCACTTTGCAACAACTTGGCTCACCGCATCCATGACAACTCTTATTCTCATCCACATCCATCAGACACTGCAGGTGGCTGCCTGAGATGCCAGACTCTAGGGGGTGCCAGTCTGACTCCATTATTATTTTAATTACATTTTAACAAAGACACATTAGTCCTTTATTTGCCGCACTCTGGTTGTACCACCAGCACATCAATTTATAAACCTCAAGCGTTTTAATTAAGAGTGTAAAATAATCCGAAATTGCTTCTATTTAATATTAATAAATATTCGGCAACCAATATAAACAATATGGAGTAAGGGGCATTCGGAATGTAGTATTACTCTGTAATACCACAAGATAAAGTTAGGGTTGCAAACTACAGAAGCAACAATCTATATTTACAAGTCCACAATTCCATGATTATACATCTCCATCCCTTGAATGCCAAAATGCAATCTCTTTCGCCTGTACTTTAGGCACATTATATTGTGGAACACCTCCAAATGTACTGTGTGACTTTTATGACAAAAAAACACCAGTTTTTTGCTTCTTGCAGCCATATCCCATCCCATCTTCATCAACCCTCACCTCCCCAGAGAATATTTGATAAGTTTAACAAGTGCAATGTTGTGTTTTTTAATATGTTTTTGCCGCAATGTCTGTGGACACCAAAACACAGATCCAAGATGGCGGGTGAATCGGAACAATCTGAGGCACTTCACGCTCTTCACCATCCAATTAGTGAATGCGTCACATGTCTGCGGCCATGACGCGAGCCGATTAGCCAATCGGTGTCCTGCCCGCGGAGTGAACAGGGAAGTGTGTCCGCGGAGCGGACATAGATATCACTAATTTTTTTAAACCTACTTTTTGATCGCTTAAAAAAAAATACTGGATGGATTTTCACCAAATTTACAAAAGCACGCTTTTGGGACTAAGCAGCTATCCCGGCTGCAAATTTGGTGAAAATCTGTCCACCGGTTTGGGCTGTAGGTGTGCACAAAGTTTTTTTACCCATTCACTCTATGGAAAAAAAATAAATTTTGGGACCCCCCTATAACTTTGCCCCCCCCCCGCCCTGAACCAAACCTCACCAAACTTTGCAGGATTCGTCCAGGGAGAGCAAAGTTATAAGCCACCCAAAAAGTGCTCTTCCTATGGGATTAGCAATTTAACCATAACTACACAGCCACTACTGTGGCTTGTAATATGTCCATAATACACATGTCTCTGCCAGTCACTACCACCCATGAGGTTTCCCCCTCTCCTCTACACCACCCTCTGCACGTTCCCCCACAATCTAAATTGTTTGGGAAGGGGTGTGATTTGAACGTGCATCACAACACTATTGAATGGGGAAATATAGCAACATTTTCTTTGCAGCCACACATCATGATTTACAAACAAAATGCAACAAAAGCGCAAAATAATGTGCAGGTATCTATTTACATTAGCAGGCACAAGAGCCCACTGTGGTTATTTGCCCCCAATACATGTATTTGCATTATATTTTCAACATTTTGTATTCACCATAAAGTGGAGTAATTAGCAGCAAAAACCATAACTTGAACTAAAAGTTTTATTTTGCTGATATAGTAGCATATCCCAGTATTGACTGTGATATTGGAACAGTGTAGGGTCATGAGACTTTCAAAACAGTCAGACAGACCAGTGCAGAAGAAAGTTGGATGTGAACAAGAACCACTGGATCGTTTTAAAATGGAGCTGCTGCCATCTCTGCATGTGGTTGCCTTGCTTCTGCTGCTTGCTTTAGTGGAAAGCATTGCGTGCTTGCATGTAGGGATAGCAAGGCTAGCTTCCGTGCTAGCTTGAGTCTGGATGGTTGCTCCTTCCTGCCATGCTCCCAGGAATTTCTGATGGCAAAGGGATTGTGTAGACCAGGCAAAGATCATTCTTTTGGCACGAAGGCCACAGTTTTATCTCGTAGGGCGGTTTGTAGATGCAGACCTAAATATGATCATCATTTAATTACTTTTTGCATGCATGACAGATAACCAAGATAAAACCGGACCACGTAAAGCTCTGGAGGAGCTGTCAGCATTACCTCATAATCGTAGGGGTCTTGAAGGAGCGTACTGGAGACTTAAGTTGCTAGTTTGATTGAGGTTGATGGTGTTGGAGAATGCTGGAGACTCAAGTTGTTGTAGGGTGGTACTGTGTAAACATAAAGTGTTTGAGCAAGGCATTGAAGGTGTAAGGTGTTGGAGGGCAGGAGTGGGGACCAGAAATTTAAAGCTGTTGATGGAGTGCCCTTATCGACGCGCAGTGGATGGTGTCGTGCCGTGTCGAAAATGGTTAGAAGATATTCTGGCACTGGGTGACTGGCAGGAGTGTGTTGCTGTGCAATGTTTCAAAGTGCACTAATGACAAGACAATCCATGCACGTATTGTCCAAGTGTAAAAGTATGAAGTAGTACAGCCTCTGATTGTCTTCTGGTTGGAATTGTGTTGGTCAGTTGCTGTTTCTAGTCTGTGACCAGACATTTGGCAGGCACTGGATGTCTGTTGTCTGTGCTTTGGGGTAATTAGGCCTCTTCAAGATGCTTTGTCTGTTTACATTTTTTCCGGAGTGATGTACGATAGTCCAGGTTGTTGTGTTCGATGTCTACATACATTCACAGTAATTTGATAATGTAGGGCCATACACACTGACATTAAAACTACATATGGTGATCCATTCTTGTATGAAATGTGTATCATATTGCAGTGATATCGTAACCATATGTTTCTTAGTGTACTGAGGAACAGTGCTATGTGCTGCCACTTCCTGTTTTGTCAAGGGGTGAAAGGTTGTGTGCCATCACTTCCCGTAATGTCACTTGGAGGTGGGGTCAAATGACATCACTTCCTGTAATGTCATCAGGGGTCAAGGGTCGTGTGATATCACTTCTGCTTCCCCTGGTAGTTTGGTGGAATGAAGTCCCTCAACACACAAAACATCCATTCTATCAGCTAACAAAAGATACTGGAGCATCAAAATCGAATCTGCTGTCAATCAGCCAAATACTCGTTTTCCTCCTGGACTGCCTTTCCAAATGCTATGTGATAATTGTGATTATTTCTGGGAAAAATGGTCACCGTTAACGGATTCAGGGTTTGACTGACAAGCACCCACATCCAGTTTACACACCCCCTGCCCTAATAGCATAGGGAGCAAAGGAAGGATGGAATTATCTGTGCTCAGTAAGGACCTCAGGGCATATAAAATAATTAGTACAACTGTGCCTAATCAGGCAATCCATCAAACTGAATTATTTGTCTGACACAATACCGAGCGAACACTCGAGCCACCTGGATTTGATACGTTTTTGGTACCTATTGCTTACATGGTTTATTTAAAATATGTATTTTTTCAGGGAATTTCTCGTACTGAATGTACCTGCAATTGTTATATAAACTAATTGCAAATGAAACAACCAGAACATCACTTTGTAACGGCAGCAGGAGCAAAGCTCTACTCCTAAAGGCTTATAACTCATGGGATACCAAGCCCTTCCTAATTCCTTAAAGAGCAGTGTTAAGCCAAGTTATAGCCTCAGCAGGGAACACATTTGTTCGTCAAAACACAAAACCAGACACACACAAAGACATGCTTGAGCAATGCTTTTCAAATGTGCAAAGGCCACACTAATAATATACATGGCACATTCTGTAGAGAAGTCCCCACGCCGCATTGCGATCGGAAGTAGCTCCTGTGTCACATTTTATGAATCTGAATGGTACCTGAGGTACAATACATATTAGCAAGATGTAACTTGGACGATTTTAGTAATTACCTTTACAAATAAACGTATACCTATATAGGTCATTTATACCAATATAAATAAACAAAACAATACAACAATACAACAAACCAACTTCTTTAAAACTGGTCATTATTTAAGTATGTTCATTTATTTTGAATCCCCAATTTGTTCTGAAGCTCAAATTAATGCGTGATGCAAAACCAATCCCAATTACATATGCTCTTTGTGAGTAGCCTGAAATGTGTGTTAATGCTACAATATGCATCACGTCACGAAAAAAAAAAAATCTGAAACCAAGATTGTGGCTTGCAGTTGCATCCTTAGCATGTTTCACACATAATCGGGGAGTATTATTATTATTTTTTTTTTTTAATCGGGGGCCGTGAATGACAGAACGTCACATTTAATATGCGTATGACGAATGAAAAGACGGCATTGACTGCCAGACATTGCCGCTACATGTATCTGCAAATCATGCTAAGCTCCTAAAAACTGGTAGGCTTAACAGAATCCCTGCAATTAAGCCACAGTTGGCTTTTTCTCAAAAAGTAATTGAACGACCAGCTTCCTGCAGCTCAGCTGCATGTTTTTGAGTGAATTAGGAACACTACGCTCCAACAAGTACCCCAATTAGGAGGCGAAGGCAATTTAATAGTTGCGATTCTTCCAGGTAGGCGGGGAATGGCTTCTCTGGGACCTCTTTAACAAAATATGAGGGACAACAATTATAGTAAAATGTAATTTTCTATTCACAGATTACTCCCCCATTCCTCCCGCAGGTAATTGAACATATTATCATGTATAACAAACACCTCATCATCTTTTGCAGTGCCTCGGAATTTGGTTAACGTTTCACATGACACCGGATCTGCTCGTTAAATCGGTAGGCGTGGATGTTACATTGACACATTGCTGGCACTCTCTCTCAAATCTCGATGGCGCATCTCAGTTACTGCTGCCTCCTACTCTTGAATTTGTCCAAAATAAATCGCCCAATATTTTACTAAGCTAAGAGATCCTGGGGTGCATCACTCACTAATAAGTGGAGCATCACAAGAGGCGTAAATGAAACGTTTACTTTTTTTTTTTTTTTTTTGTTAGCTTCCAATTTCTTGAATGAGAAAAAAAGTGCTCGCAAAAGGAACTACGTGGGTGTGCATGAAAAAAAGGGGGTCATTACGAGTCGGGCGTTAAGGGATGCCGGGCACCGGTAAGGAAACCGGTGCCTGTAATCCCTTACCACCCGATTCCGAGGTCCCTTGGAGGGAACCGTAAGGAACGTGTGGTCTGACCACACGTCCGTTACGGGTCCCGCTAAGGGACCAGTGCGCTAATAACGGGCTTGCTAGTCGCGAGCCCGTTATTAGCACCCTACCCGTTCCCATTGAGCCCTATGGGGGCTCAAATTGGAATGGGGAATGGTTTGTTCAAAGGGGACTTACCGGTCCCGCCAGGGTCAGACTGCACCGGCAAATCCCCATTGAACAAGACTGGCGCCGGACCCGGTAATGGAGGCAGCCATGCGCAAATAGCACCATGGCTACCTCCCATCTCGGAATAAGCCCCAATGTCTCCATCGTGCATAGAACATAAAAACGAATGCACCCACACACCCCCGACCAGTAAAGTCTTCAGCTTACATATTGTTTGGCTTCTAAAAAGACGCATATGTGTTTCATGATATATTGATTAATTTCAAGGATGTTTCCATGTTCTTGTTGTATGTGAATAATCACGTTGTTAATCTCTATGTTAATGCAAATATTCTCAACATGCATTACCATGTACTGACAGACAATGTTTTCGGATATATCTCATGGTACAGTAGAAGCAGGATTATACAGCACCAATGAGAACCCTTTGTTGCTGATAGTTTTATATGCTGGATACATGACTGTCAGTTCATCAGGTATAGTCAGAAAACAGTGAAACAATTCTTTGTAGCAAAGCTTCCTAGTGTACACTCTGTTGCTCCCTTGATGTATCGGTAGATGTGGGCAAAATGGCCGGAATTCCTCAGCAGCGCGATTAGTGAATACAAATCAAAATCTGCCTACTTTGCCAATTTTGACCACTCAGAAAAAATAGACATTAGGGCGTGTATCCCACCCAAGTGTTTGTTGTTAGACAGTTTGCACAACATTTTGGCTAGTTGAGTGCCTGCAAAACGTGTTGGGTCCCAGATTGTCAAATATGTTGGGAAAAAGAACAACAAAAAATCAAATTTCAGTTTGAAAAACAAAATTAGCAAAATGGGCAAATCTTGAATTAAAGCTCCTCCATCAATAGTGGGGTGCAATTTGGCTGATTTTGCCACGCTGCTGGTAATTTCACTGATCCCCATTTATAATTATCTCCTGCAAGGAGAAAGGTATACTGAAACCCCTAACATAGTGGTGTACAAGAAAGGGCTACGAGAATTGTCACCTAAAATGCTGAAAAGCTTACAAAATGAACTGAAATGCAGTGTATCGATTTTGATATGATTTATTTGTTAAGGTGGCGTTAACATAGGAAAAGCAAAGATTCTATGGTTAAACAACATTTCAACCGTAGGAAGAGATAGGCATTACGTTTGACATTCCTATATAAGGGCCTGGGCCTCTTAGGACTGGAAAGGTTTGTGCAAATATGTGTTACGGTTTAAAAGATATGAAGTCTGTTGTTTACTTTTCCATTCATTTTTCCCACAGGGGAAATGTCACGTTTTTGCCCAAATGCACTTGCCAAAAAGTTGAACGGATTTGTGCCAACTAAGAAACAAGCTGGGCACAAAGTGCTGGATGGAAATCCTTTCTTGTTTTTTGGGAAAATCTGCACACTATTTTTTTTAATTTGGCATCGAGCGGAATGCCCTTGTACCCAAACAGTTAGTCATATCTCCCATGATGCATGGCAGCAGAGAGGTTGAGAGGTTTCAGAAGTGAAAACCAGCAATTTATTTCCCAAAATGCTATTGCTAATAACGTTTTATGTGATCGATGGATTTGAGTGAACATTAACAAAAAAAGATTCTCCAAGCTCCCCCTCAAACTGGATATTATGGGAACCATGTGTTAACAAATGAATATGTTATTAATGTTATTAAGAAAACAAAACAAATGCATTTTATGTTCAGCTTACTCCCATACAATTTCCCATATAGAAAAAGTGCAGTTTTGCACAGCTGAGTCAGATTCTGAACAATTGAGAGATTACTTGGGCACAAAGCATTGATTTAATGTCCTTGACTAGTTTGGGTTAAATCCATACAGTAGTATTTAAAACATTTGACCGACAAGAGGGTGGCCCCTTCTCCTTAAAACCTTTATATCGGTCTTGGTGCTTTGCAGCAGAGAGGCTAACTGAAGTTTATAACCTTTGACTTTAAGGATGGATTTGGATGAAATGTTCCAAACAAACATTTCTCAAGCCCCCCCCCCCACGCCCCTATCCAGCCAAAAGTTTGAAAATGTTAATAAGAAAATATAAGAACACAGTTTTCAGCCTACTCCCATTCATTTTACCATAGAGAAAAAATGCAATTTTTGAACAGCAGCACTGTGAAAATATGCGAGTTATGGGGGTGCTCCCTGCTCCTCAAAACCTTTATATTTAACGCCCTAGGGGCTTTTCAGCAGAGAGGCTAAGATGCCTTTCAAAAATTGTAATCATAATTGTTTATTTGTACATATTGTAAAGCACTTCAAGGTGGGAATGGAGCAAGGGAATACAGTAGTCATTCATAGACTTGATGTTTCCGAATGATCTAACAAAAAAGTAGCTAGCATACTTGGCGTGATGGCATTTCTCCTAGTGCAAGTGCATGAAGTGTTTCAGGCGCAAACAAACTAGGAAGGGGGAGATAAAGGGGGCACAGGACAGAACTTACTAGCCTAAAAAATTCAGGACATGCACACATACAGATGGAAGTACGGGGGATGGGAGCTTGTGCTCCCTTCCAGCAGGGCCCTGGGTTAAGTGCAGAGAGGTTACCCCTCTCATGGAATGTATGCTGAAAGTGCTGTAGTGCTGAACATACTGCAGAGGCCCAGAGGCAAGTGCAAAGACTGGTGTGGAGCCTGGGACCTGTAAGGCTCTCGAGTTGAGCCAGGTGACCAGTCAGCAAAATCTGAACAGAGTTGGGACGAGGAGGAGGAGTGAGGCAGGAGAGAACAAGTGAGGAGGTTAGCAGGGGAGAGGGAGGGAGAAAGAGAAAGAGAAGAGGAAGGTCTTGAGGAGTTGCCTGAACTTAAGGAGCTCCGGCTGAAGGTGGAGAGAGGCAGGGAGACTGCTCCAGAGGGAGGCACCTGCAGAGGATAAACATCTACCCTTAAATCTCTGCTTGGAAAAATGGCTCTAAAAGGAGAGTATTTAGGAAGAGAGTGTTGTAGATAGTGTGGGCCCTGGCCACAGAAAGCTTTGTGGACTATGCAGAGGGTCTTGAACTTGATCCTAACAGTCATGGGAAGCCAGTGGACGGATTTCAACGCTGGAGAGATGCAGTCCCTGGGATTGAGGCCAAGGTTAAGTCTTACAGTTCTGTTCGGGATGAGTTGTAGTGGACGGAGAGTAGAAGTAGGAAGATTGAGAAAGTGGCAGTTCCAGTATTGATGCAGAGATCATTAGCAGCACACCAATACTGAATTGCAGACAGACAGTCAAGAATGAGCAAGGAGGAGAAGAGGCCAAGGGTAGCCTGAAAGAGAGAGCTGCGTGTCACCCACATTACACTGAAATTTAGAGGTGAAGGTAGAGATCCTGTGGGCCAGACGGGCCATGTAGACATTGAAGAACCAAGGGGATAGGTTAGATCCCTGGGGGACACCCCAAGTAGAGAGAGTGATAGAGGAGAGAAAGGACCCACATTTCACCTGGGAAGGATGGTCAGAGAGAAAGGAGGCAAGCCACTCCAGTGCCAGATCTGTGATGCCCAGTTATCACAGAGATAGGAGATCAGGATGTTGTGGTTTACCATGTCAAAGGCAGAAGAGAGATTGAGAAGAATGAGGACAGAAGGAGAATGAAAGTCAAGATTTGAGAGTAGGTCTTCACGGGTGTTCAGAAGAGCAGTTTCCGTGCCTCTGGATGCTCTAAAGCCAAGCTGATAGTCATGGAGATAACCAACATATCCAGGGTGGAGGGTAATCTGAGAAATAGACATTGTTCCAAGAGTTTGCCCAGAAAGGGAGTGATAGAGATCGGGCGATAGTTAGCTGGGATAGAAGGGTCAGCAGAGGGTCTTTTGACCAAAGGGTGCACAAGAGAGTGCTTGAGAGAAGTGGGGAAAACTCCAGTGGCAAAAGAGAGGTTTCAGAGGTCGGCCATGGTTGGAGCAAGAGAATCAATGTTGTCCTTGATGGTTTTAAGAGAGAATGGTCAACCTGTTTGAGGGAGGCATTCATGGACTGGACGTGTCTAGAGACCTCCTCCGGTCAGTTTGTCAGTTTCGTTTAAGGGCAGTCAGCTCAGAGTTGTACCAGGCATTGCACTTTTTGGAAGGCTTCAGATGGACCCTTATGACAGGAGCAAGAATGTCAAGAGTGTTTGAAATGGAGTTCTGAAAGATAATAGGGCTGTGTCAGGATGGGAGTGAGATGCATGAGTAGAAGGAGGAGAGTAGGCAGAGGCAAAGGCAGCCACTGTCACTCTTTTCATTGGTCAGATGACCTTGAAGGCAGGGTTCAGTGAAGGGTGTGCCAGTGCTAGAGGAGAAGAGAGCTTCATGTGGCAAGAGAGAAGAGAATGAGAGAGAAGGAGTGTCGCATAGGTTGCAGAAAGACCAGAAGAATCAAGATGGATGTTAACATCCCCCAATAGGAGGAGTTGGGAGGAGGAGGCAAGGAGAGAGGAGGCCAGGTCAACCCATTCAGAGAGGAAGCTGGTGGACTGGACAGGCAGCCAATAGAAAGTGGCCAGAGTAAGAGAGGCGAAAGGAGAGAGAGAGAGCCTACAGACCAGACATTCAAGGGAAGACTAGACCTGAGTTGGAATGATAGAAACAGTGATCCACTTGTTAAAGATCAGGGATACTCCCCATCCTGGCCTGTTAGGCCTGGGTACAGCAAGGATATTGTAGCCTTCAGGGAGAAGTGTGTCAAAACTCGTGACAGAGCTGTCCTTGACGAGGATGTCAGAGGATGTCAGAGCAGTGCATGTAGGCAAGAGAGCCTGTACAGTTGCAAGCGACAAGGGAGCAGTTGTGAGAGGGGTGGTGAGGTTAGTAGAAAACAAGTTAGAGAAGGTTTACATAGCTGGCAAGGGAGCCTGGGCGGCAGTAGAAACAGATGGAAATGAAATTAAATGAAAACCTGCAATTCTTTTGCTTGATGCAGGCGATTCACACAATAATACTGGGAGAAGGTGAAAATTGAAAAACTCAAAATGCTATTTGGAGGAGGAAAAAAGATGCCATCAAGCTTTGGAATGACCTCCCCCATGACTTTAGAGAGTCTAATAAACTTCATCAGAAAGAGACTCAAAACCCTTCTGTTTATATATTGACTCCTAGGTGAACACTGATTGTTTTGAACCACAGAGCTTAGATGACCTGGCTTTAGGCGGTATATAAATACCAATATCAATAGCAATCACATAACTCTAGAGGTCCGAAGTGGAAAAATACACCATGCAAAGTTGGGGATTTGGAGGTGGGTTGGTGAGTCAGTTACATGCAGAACATTTTAGGTTTATGTGGGGAACACTGCAGGACTCTCACAAGATTACAGAAGCAACCTCGCAAGATATGCTAAAAACAATATCTGAGTCAAATGCAACCATGAGTGATCGGGATAATGGGAGAGGGTTGGGGAGGGAAAAAGCAATTGAGTGGAGTGAGGGGTCTGGAAAAAGGAAGGCGGGCAAATGTTTAGTTCCTGTGAGGATGTGGAAGACTTTTAATTCCAAGCATTTTTTGCCGTTATTAGTGGAATCTGCGAACCACCACTCTACCACAGGAATTTCTGTTATTGGACATGATTACTGTGAAATGATTGCTGTAATAAGGAGTTTGAAAAAAAGGTTTAACTTCTGCAGCACCTACATCTACTGAGCAGGGGGCAATGTGTTTGGGTAACAAATTAATGGTGTGACAAGGTTGGCTAGTGGACTTAAAATAAAGATATTGGAGCAATATGTACAGAAGCTACGGCCAAAGGCCATAGCTAGTGAGACCTCAAGAAACTATGCAACATTTACAAAGGTCAAGGCTATAGACCATGTCCACTTGCAATAGCCTAAGGCTGTGGCTAATGGGCCTGAAAGAAAACTATTGGTGCACCACTAACTGTGGCCAAAGCCAAAGGGCCTTTGCTAGTGAGACCTCAAGAAACTGCGCAACATGTTCGGCCATGGACAGTAGTCACGGTGAAGGCCATGGCTAGAAGTCCCAAAAGAAAACTATTTGTGCAACATGTACAGTGGCTACGGCTAAAGGCCATGGCTAGTTGTCCCTAAGGAAACTTTAGTGTAACAAAACTCTTGAATTTCCGTGAAAAAAAACTAGTTAAGAGAAATTTAAGGTGAACAGATTTAACTCTACAAAATTCCTGAAATTCAGCACTCGCATATCAAACAAGTTCATCTTAACAATGCATCCTCTGTTGTGCTGTGCATGACCAGCATGATGACATTACTGATGACATCATTGGTGACATCACTGATGGCGTCACTAATGACATTATACATTACATCTCTGAGGAGATCAAGATTGTAATCATAAATGACATTATTAATTATATGAGTTTGAATATCTTTGTTCACCTATTTTGATACATATTTGATTGTATTACACTTAACAATAGTACCAATGTAACATGGAACAACACACTGATACAGAAGTATCTTATGATTATGTGTGGAACATTCATTTGTAGTACTTAGAAACATATACAATTAAAAACAAAAATATGTAACGCTAAACAAATGGTTTGAATTCCATGTATTAGTAAACAGTTACAATATGTAATTGCAGGGAAAGTACCTGATTCAGGTACATCTATTGCAGGTATTTCCAGCATAATATATTACATATTTCCAGTAGTAACGAAAACAAAAAAAAGAACAGATAGAAGTTAAACATGCTAAATAATAAGTGTTGTGAGAATAGTAAAGGTACACATTTGAATCTATAATGCTCCTTACTGTAACAACATTACATGAACACATTATTTTCTAAATGTGAAGTTTTATTTTAAAAAAACTAAAATCACATATACAGAAAGTATGTTCCCATGTGCATTGTGAAAGTATCAGATATAATAATTCGAAGTTTGTTTAATATACAAAAGAAATCTGTTACATATACTATCAGTGATGTCATGTCTGATGTCATGTGTAATGCCATCAGTGATATAATCAGTGATGTCATGTGTGATTAGTGGTCCCCAAAGAAACCTATTGGTGCAATATGTACATTGGCCAAGGCATAAGGCCATGGTGAAAGGCTATGGCTACTGGGCCAAAAAGAAACATATTGGTGTAACATATACAGTTGTCACAGTCAAAGGCTGTGGCAGCTGGTTATGGCCAATGAAAAGCTATTGGTGCAACAATGACAGTTGCCCTACCCAAAGGTCATGGCTACTCGGCCCCAAAGAAACCTAATGGTGCAATGTGTTCAGCGCCCAATGTCAAAGGCCATGGCTAGTGGGTCCCAAAGATAAATATTTTTGCAATAGGTACAGTGGCCATTGCTGTACGTCGTGACCAGTGGTCATGGCCAAAGGCCATGGCTAGGGGGCTCAGAAGAATGCTATTTGTGCAACATGGATAGTGGCCAAGTCAAAAGAAACCTGTTGGTGCAACATATATAATTGTCAAGGCCGAAAGCCGCAGCTTCCATCCATGGATGAAGGGCATGGCTAGTGGGCCCCAAAGAAACGTGTTGGTGTGACATATACAATGACAATGGCGAAGGCCATGGCTTGTGGGCCGCAAAGAAACCGAATGGTACAACATTTGCAGTGGTGAGGGATGAAGACCATGGCAATGATCATGGCTAGTGGGCCCCAAAGACCCATATTGGAGTAACATATACAGTTGCCACAGCCAAAGGGTGTGGCCACTGGTATGGCCGACAGGCCATGGCTAGTGAGCCTCATAGAAGCTATTGGTCCAACATTGACAGTGGCCATGGGTGAAGGCCATGGCTAGTGGGCCCCAAAGAAACCTAATGGTGCATTGTACACTGTGTCCAAGGCCAAATATAATGGCTAGTGGGCCCCAATGAAACGTATTGTTGCAACATGTACAGTAGCCATGGCTAAATACCTTGCCAATGGGCACGGCCGAAGGCCATGGCTAGTGGGCCCCAAATAATACTATTTGTGCAACATGGACAGTGGCCAAGGCCAAAGAAACCTATTGGTGCAATATGTACAGTGGCCAAGTCCGAAGTCCATCGTTACCGGCCATGGCTGAAGGCCATGGCTAATGGACCCCAAAGAAACTTATTGGTACAACATTTCCAGTGGCCAAGGCTGAAGACCATGGACATGGTCATGGCCGAAGGTCATGGCTAGTGGACCCCCGAATAAAGCTATTAGTGCAAAATTGTCATGGGACAAGGCCTAAGTCCATGCATAGCAGCCCCCATAGAAACATATTGTTCCGACATGCCCAGTGGCTAAGGACACAGGCTGTGGCTACTTGTCAAGACCAAAGGCCATGGCTATGGTACAACATATACAGTGGCCAAGACCAAAGGCTAAGAGAAAATGTTCTCATGGTTAGTGGGCCCCAAAGAAACCTATGGGTGCAGCATGTGCAGTGGCCATAGCTAGATTGCCCCAAATATACTATAGTATAACAAAACCATTTGAATTCAGCAAAAAGATTTTAGATACGAGAGAGAGTTAAGGTGATCAGATTTAACGTGACAAATGCATAGAAACAGACCCTTTGAAATTCAATGAAAAAACGTTTAGTTTGAAAACAGTTAAGATGGACAATACTTAAAAAAAACGTTCTAATTCAGTGAAAAGCAAGAATTAAAGAGACATTAAGGTGAACATTTAACACAACGAAGTGCTTGAAATTCAGAAGACAATTCGGGCAAAGCCACCCTAACTACTTGCCGCCTGTTGTGCAGTGTATGACCACAATGATGAAATCAGAGATTGCATCACTGATGACATGACTGATGGGCATCACTGGTTTGGTCTGAGCTCATGGTGCACATACATGGAACAATAAGCAGGCCCCAGACAGACAATTACATTTTTATACATGATGATGAACTCTAATCTTAGTGTCATTTTCTGGTCAGAGTATATGTTTCCTCCTTACTAGAGTGTCCCTTCATGTGCCTCAAATGTGTATGCCTTGATGTTTTACATATACATTTTGTACTAAAACAATTGTGTTGTAATTCTTGTATTGTCAGCTGTTGATTCCAAGGTTAACATTAGTCAAGATTCTGATAGTCTTGGACTTGATTCTACTAGCCAAACATACCACATTACAAATATTCTACTTCTATGGTACATGCTGCAGATTTGATTTGTTGGTAGGCTTTATGGATCATTTGTTTTGTTATGAAGCTAGACTGAGCTACAGCCAGAAAATATTCTCAGATTTCCCAATTAAGGCTGTACCCTTTGAATGATCTGGAGCTTTGTAGGCCCTGCATTCTCTGTGTGACAGCATTTTCATACCAAAGCTGTACAATATTTTGTGAAATGGTTTTGTCAGATGATACGTCATCCCAAAGGTATTTTAGCTCAGATTGCTCCACTTTGGTGAGATAGGCTGTGACTTATCTAGCATCAGCAGTTGAACTGTCTGCTAGGAATTGAAATTCAAGAGGCCAATGATAGGTTTGCAATCATGGATGTACTTGGATGCTTCATCTCTTTTAGGTTATATGGGGTTTGGGAGAGTTGCCTTTGACACAGGGCCTAACTGAAGACAATCAACTGTTTACTTGACCTTTGGGATAAACTGGTCTATGGAATCCAAAGTATTATTTGTTGAAGTATTTACCTTTTGGTTTTGTATCGACGTTGGCAGTATTTGCCACACTTTTCCTTTGATGTCTGTCGAGAATATTGCTGAAGCCATGCAGTGCGTGTTTTTATGCGCTGTTGTAAGCTAATTCCCTTTTATTGTCTTCTCTTTCAGCTAAGGTGAATGCTGAAGCGGGCGGTCAGCTGTGCAAAAGTAGAATGTCAATTTCAAGTAAGCAGAATTCTAAGGGTTCCGGAGTGGCGTGGGTGTTAATATTTCTGAACTAACTGTATTGTCCACTCTCCTAGGATGCAGTAGAGCGATGCGCTGGAAACTCTGACGAGTACACAAGTATGTAGAAAAGTTGGCATTGCTGCAGAGGCCCAGGAGAGCAAGTGAAGCAGCAAGGATCTGGAACCAAGTAAATTGAGTGGAGCTGCTGAAATACTGGAATCCTCTTGCACGTGGAGCCGGAATCACATCAAGCATTACACCACTTGCAACTGCTGAGGAAAAAACGCTAAGGCCTGGATGTGGCCCATGGTGGGGTTTTTATAGCCCTGGGATATACCCTTCCACTAGACCGCCAGGGATACTGGCAGTATGAGCTGCTTGGGGGCCATTTTGGGTCCTAGTCTGGGGCACTTATTATTTGCATACAGATGTCACGCCAGCTAGCAACCTTCATCATCCAAATGTCCCTGGTGACTGTATGAATGGATGCCTGGCTCTCTGCTAGGGATCACGACATAATCACAGCTAATTTAAAAAAAACAAAACAAGAAAGTTATTTTTCTTTACCAATATACTTAAAAATAGTTATCTGGGTGGTTCCAAAAGGAGCCTTTGGGTTCTTTTACTAATATTAAACTGCCTGCGGTAGCAGCTGTGTGAACTTTTCAAAGAAAGTATATGGCCCTATCACATTGATTCTGCGAAGTCTGGTGAAGTTTTGTCCAGGGGAGGGCAAAGTTATAGGGGAGTCACAACATTTGTGGTTTTTCCCATAGATGCAATGTAAAATAATGTTTGCTCATGTTTACACCCCAAACTACTGGATGGATGTTTACCAAATTTGCACCAGGAGCGGGTGCTTGGTCCCGAAAGTCTGCTTTTTTAAATTTGGTGTAAATCCATTCAGTAGTCTTGTCTAAAACAGCCAAAAAGTAGGTACAAAAAGTTACTGATATCTGGGTTTGATCCATGGGCTCACTTCCCGACTGTTCCAGAGGATGGCATGATGTCAGTGGACATCCGACATGCCCGCTGATTGGATGGTGAAAATCATGAGATGCGTCATATTTTCTGAAATGCCAGCCATGTTGTATCCACAGACAGCGCCCGCTGTCCAAGTACAGCATGCTGGGGAAAAGTCTGGGAAACACATTTGGGGTTGTTTGGTGGTGGAAAGAGTGGCTTAGAAGGGTGGGAGAGTCGAAGAAACATGATATGGGGCTATTTTTATAGGCTGGAAAAGGGCATGCAGTTGCCATGGTAGTCTACGGACAGTGCGGCAGTCCACTGATAGTGTCGTTAACAGACAGCTTGGGAAACACATTTGGAGTTAATTGGCTATTGAAAGAGGGTTTGGAAAGGGTAGGTGACTGGAATAAAGTTGTTATGGAGATGTTTCTATACATGGAAATACGAGTTTGCAGATGCTGCAGAGTCTACTGTCAAATTCAGTATCTGCAGACATAGTAATATGTGTATAGTAATTGTATGTACTGTAGAGGGAGTATACAATATTTGTAATATGGTTATCAAACATGTATATGTTTTTTTGTAAACATAACAAATAGGATTACTTCTTGTAGGTTTACTTAGTTGTAGATGGTGATGAAGGAGACATCTGTGGTTCTTTGTCTGTACTAAAAACACAGTATAATATGTTAACTAGGATAGTTTGAAATGTTTAATTGCATACAATGTCACATATTCATGCATGTTTTAGACCCTCATAAACAGTACATGCTACGTACAATGTTTGGTGCAGAATTAGTGAGAACTACATTATTGTTGTATTGATATTAAATGACCATTGAGTCGCTAGGACAAAAAAAACCCATACAGGATCAAAAAGAAGCTACTACATTTATGTGAGTGTAAGTTTGACAGTATGTTTATCCGAAATGTGTTGTACTTAAGGGAATGATTACGGTGCTTAGACACCTGTTAGTGTATTTTAGGTAGATTTGATGTTAGAGGAAGTGTTGTGGTAACAAGAATTGTGATGGAGTATTTGAAGTGTAGTGCAATGAAGGGTATTTTTAAAGCAGTTTGATAGCTGTTGGCGTATTCTAACTATTTTGACTTTTAAACGTATTGTTGTAGTATGTTGGATGTTGTTAGATACCAGTTGGCATATTCTAACTGTTGATAGTGCTACAGTTCAGTGACTAAATTTGGGTTTAAGGATTATAAAGAAGGCATTTGCTAGATTTGTGGTAACCTATGTTTTAGAGTAACAGAAGTGTGAATACATTTAAACCAACCACTTGTTTTTTTTTTTAACATTTGCAGTATACTGGCCTGCAGTGGTTGTGGCACCATAGTGGTAGATTATGCCTACTGTTGTGAAGGTGATACTTGGCCGTGTGTGAAGCTAGTAAGTTTACAGTTGTTTTTGGCACCATCTGCATTGTAACTTGAAAGCATTAGTATCAGATATCGGCTATGTGAGTTTTTTTTATGGTAGAACGATTGTCTGAATTGCAAAAAGTGCATAATATGCCATGGTTTGCATTTTACAGAAGCTAGTAAAATGTATTGTATTAACAATTTGGTATGGATACATACAGAAATTGTTCATTAGGGATGTTTTCTTGTAAAACATGGTTGCAGAGACTGCATGTATGTTTCCATGTGTATGAAATCTGGAAGATTTCATTTATATGTTTTTGGGCTCTAGTACTTCTAGGGTACATGAGACATTCTTGTGGATCTTCCTGTGTATTTATAGTGAATTTCACCATTCCTCTACAAAAGTCCAATTATTGCCTTCTACCTGAGACACTAGATGTGTTGTCAGGGTTATTTGTGGCATTTCTATGAAGGACACGCATTTGCAAACAGAACTGGTCTGAGCCGTTTAAGTAAATGTTTTGGACAATTGGTGGTAATAGGAAGAGAAGATTAATTGCTACGTGTGCAAAGCAATTTACTCCATTTGTGTTGCTAAATTTAAATGGACCAGATAGTTGTGTTTCTGTTTTATGATGGGCCTGCACTTGTTTTTTGAGAATACATATTTGTCTTTTTGTCTTCTTAAGGAATAGCAGTTGTTTTTAGTTTCTTTGGGGGTATTGTTGGGAGATCTCTTAAAGGTTCTGTGTGTATTACTTTTCTTTTTAAAGGTTTATTTTTTTTAGGTACAGGGTACATATCTAGTTAGTGGGTGTACAGTCCACATAGCCTATTGTATTCTAGGATGCAAGGAATGTCAGCATTGGTTTTGTTTGCATCAAAGTCGACTATTAATGAACCTTCAAGTGTACGTAGATCTGACAGTGCTATTAACTCATACCTTCCTTTACGACTGTGCTGCCAATGCCAATCAATTTGTGAGCTAGGGTTATACCTTGCGATTTGTGAATAGTGACAGCATATGCAGGAGACAAAGAGAATTGTTCTCTGTGCACGTACATGTCTTTGATAAGAAGGAATTTTGCTATTATGCTACCTATTTTTTTAACTTCTGCCAGTTTTTCAAATTGGATGGTGACACAGTGAATGTTGTTGTCATGTGGATGTAATTGGAAGCCAACAACTGTGCCAATAGCTCCATTGACTAAACCTTGTGCTATGTCAAGGGTACGTTTTAGAATGTCTCTGCAATTTAGACACAACGTTAACATTTTCTGTAATCCAGCTGTATTGGAGATAGATTTCTTCTATTTAGTCATTCTGTTGTTTGCTGACACATAGGGAGTGTAATGCTGTGCACTTCTAATTTGTCTGTGGAGCAGACATGCAGTATGGGTTGCATTTCTTTTTTTTAAAATTGTTTCATTGAATTGACAACAGCTTGGCAGGGGTAGGTCTTAAGGACATGCATTTTATATGTTGTTGAGTTAATTGTTCCATTACATCAGGAGCAGATGTGATTCACCCATATAGCTCATGGATTAGACTACTGTTTAAGATATGTTTTTGCATCTTTAGTAAGCAGACCAGTTGTAATGCTTTTTTAAATGTTAGCAAAGGTCTGCAGAGTGATGCATGTTTTGAGTTAGTTCCCTGTACTGAAAATGTTGCTATATATTTATAATTCCCATGCTGCCGAGTGTTTTTGTGGCATTGTTTGTGTCCTAATGTTTTGAAAATATGTTGACCTTTTGCTGGTGTTAACTGAAGGAGGTGTCTGAAAATAATAACGTGTTTTCCTCCAAACAGTTGTTTGTAGTCGTTTTTTAGGACTACTTGCATTCTGAGGTGAATTAAAGCCAACATGAGGTTAGAAACCATGCTTATTTCATCTATTAGGAGCACTTTCATTTGTTTCAGCTTCTGCTGATAATTTGTACTATTTTAATTTGTTTTGCTGTTCTACTGGAAGGAGCAGTAGTCAGTGTAAAGTAACACCTCCTATGTTGTAGGCAGTTAAACCTGTGGGGGCTGTTAAAATAGCTGCAAGGTTGTTGTTTGTTACGCTTTGTAGAAATGTGCTCATTATTTTAATTACAAATGTTTTTCCAGAACCAGCTTCACCACTTACATACAGGAGCATAGGTTTATAATTTTTACAGCTACAACTTTTAGTTTCATGTTTAAAACCATGTTCAATTTCTTCATTGGCTTCTAGATAAATGGTAAGATGTTCATCATTTAGCTGTGATTTGAGCACTGACAAGTCTTCTTCCAATTGTTTATATTGATATGTGGTGTTTTCTACTTCGGTCATGGCTATTTCTGGTTCATTTAGAATTTCTCCAAGTGGTTTTTGGCTTCCTTTAAGGGAAGGTTGCCTGCCCTCAGGAGTGTCTTTATCTAGTTGAGCTTCAACTTCTTCCTCTTGATGGCATTTATTGTACAACATTTCTTTGGAATTGCTTGAAATTGACATTAGTTATACTTCTTTAATTTGCATTGAATGCAGCTTCAAATGAATCATGGTTACCTAATAATTGTTCTAATTTTCTCCATGGTTAAACAAGTTGCAGTAGGGCCATGTAATAAAGTTCCCTATTTTGCAGGGATTTAAATGATAATTTGATATGATTGATTAGATTCGATTGGATACGTTTGACTAGACTTCCTTCACAAGTAGAAACTACATATTTGCCCGTTGTCTCATCTGGTGTGACCTTATTTTTGTAGGAGTAGTTTTGGGTTATGTGGTACAGGCCCATGTTTTCCAAAGCAGGACTACTGTTTGGGTAGTATGTGTCTATGAGATTGTTTTTTTAAATGTCCTGGCTGTTGGGATCATTTGTGGCTATTCATTCTATCTCTTGGTGGGTTCCAGTACTCTTTTTCGGGATGAAGATGGACCAAGGTATAGCCAGATAATGTGTTCAGATTTGCCATATAATGCTGTACCTGTTAAATGGTCTGCAGGTTCATAGCACATGCATTCTCTATGGGAGAGCATTTTTATACCAAAGCTGTACAATTTATGTGACAGTGTTTTGTTAGATGATTTGTCATCTCAGTGGTCGTTTAGCTCTGTTTTCTCAGCTTTGGTGAGAAAGGTTGTGACATATCTTGCAACAGTAATGGAATTGTCTGCAATATATTGTATGTGTATATTTGCATTCTACAAGAGGGCAATGATGGCATTGTACTCATTGATGCACTTTGATGCTTCCTCCTTTTAATGTTGTGTGTGTTTTTAGGTGATTTGCCTTGTGCACTGTGCCTAACAGAAGACATCAAGCTATTTAGTTGTCATTTTTCCGAAACTGGTCGAGGGAAGACAAAGTGACATTTGATATAGTATTTACCTTTGCTTATATGTCTATTTTGGCAGTATTTGCAGCACATTTTTTTTGGAAGCCTACGATTTGTGCAGGTAGGTCACTATGTGTGGTTTCTGAAGGGATGTTGCAGGTAATGTATTTTTGAATAAACTGTAAAACAGTGTAATAACTGTCATAGCCAAATTTGGGAGCATTTTTTATCCACGAAATCATGTGGATGCCTGGTGCTCCTCTGGATTGATATTCTTTTCTCTAAAAGAAGTGTTCCACTTCTCTGAGTGGAAGAGTAGTTTTATTGCAGTTGAAGTGCAGCACGGATAAAAAGCCATGGTGTAGGTTCCTTGATACATTTACAGGGTCAAGAGAACAGAGTTTCTCTGGTGATTTTATATCTAGTCCATCTATATTTTGGTTTGCAGTGCATAGGAAGTTGTGCAAGTCATCACATGCATATTCTGCACAATTTAAAGTAACAAAGCATGTAGGTGGGCCTTGGTTCCTAAGCATACAATGTACATCAGCATGACATAGGATCTAGTATTATTCTGTACCATGCATGTTTGCCAAGAGATTTGTTATACCTGAATTGCAAAACCTCATCTTTGTCTTTTATCTTTCGGAGGAGTTGGGTAGCGGACATGTTAAAAATTAGAGCCTGTTTTTAATGTGTGTGCAACTCCATAACACAGAGTTGCTAGTTCAATTTGAATCAGGAGGTGTAAAATGTATTCAACATTTTGTCTGAATCTGGGGTCTTCAGAATACATTAGTAAAGAGTGATATTCTGATGCAGTTATTTGTCTGGATCTGTTATCATATCTTCCTCCTTTTCCTGAAGGAAAGAGTAGAGGAAATGAACGTGCTTCTGCAATTGTGTCCCATAAACTCATTTGAGATCCTTTGGATTGACACATTTGATATGCTTCTAATGTATCTTCTATGTTGTCTTTGGAGAGTACTGGGTGAATTGTATACTGGTTCAAAATTTTGGCTGCAGAAATAGGATCTAAACATTCAAATTGGCCAGTTGGTGGTGTATCCTGAATTATTTGGGTGTTTTCTCTTAAGTTCTCCTGTGTGTTTATATCTTTGTAATATTCATTGTTTTCTTTTTTCAATATTGTAGGGCTTGTCAAACCATGTTTAAGTCGACTAATTGTTGCCAAATTGGTTTGTCTTTTGCTGGTACACCATTAACTAGTACATTCAAAAGATTGATCCATTGGGCGTTGTACTCCTAAAGTTTCTACATTTTCTTTGGGATCTAATGGCAAACATACTACTTTGCTACAAATGCCTTTTAGTAACTCAGAAGATGGCAATTTGGCTGTTTTGGGTTGAAGAGGTATTATAGCTTGAAATGGGTGTACCGTTTGGATTATAATGCTCTCATACAAGTTAAGTTGTTGAAAAGCCTTTGGAAATGGGAATATGTCTATGTTATTAGTGACAGCACATGGTGGCATTTGGTTGTCAAGCTTTGTATTGCAGTATGGGCAAACTATTAAAGGATCAATTATTTTGTATTTATTTTCTGTTGTTAGATATAAATCTAATTCAAAATTATTATGGAAGTAGACTTCCAAAGAGTATTGTACACCAGACATAGTATAGTGCAAAGACATGCTTTGCACTTGCCTTAAATATCAAATAGTGTACATAGTCATGTAATGTTCTCCACATGGTTAATGTTTATTGCTGTTTTTATTGTTCTCTGAAGGATACTGGAGTGTTGGCCAAGGTCTGGTGTATGAGGCAGCTTCAGGTTCCAAGAGTGTCAGTTGATGGGTGCTGAACTTGGAGTCCATGGCTCAGAACCTCACTTACAAATAAAAGTAAGAATTGGTTTATATTACGTTGACTTTTGAATCATCTTTTATACCACAACAGCTGGCGATGAGGATGGGAAGCGGCGAGGCAGTCCAACACATGGGGCCAATGAAGATCTGAGGACAACTGGAGTGTTAGGGTCCTGACTACTCCCCGGGTGTACAACAAGAGGGTGGAGGGCAGGGCGGAAGCATGCCAGCCTAAGCGGTGGCAAGATCAGCTGTGGCAGTGCAGACTAGATAAAAGAAAAGAGGAAGAAAAGGATACCAGTTTGGACAAACAGCAACAGCAGACACTGAAGTGAGTGTCGCAGACTGGAAACCGGAGTTGTGCATTAGAGTAAAGCACCCTACTAAGTGTGTGTATGCACAGCCATTTTGGAAACCAGGACATCAACAAAGGGTAATCTTCACACCAGCCGCTGCTTCTTCATCACAGTAGTTACAACGTTTTCTTCTTTGTCCCAGTTTTGAAAATACAAAGAAGCAACTGCAGTGAATGGAATTTGACATGGCCAATGTTCCAGGGCCAATATTTGTTTTAGCATCACCAGGTGAACCGAAATTTTGGTGACGTGACTGGCGAGATGGATTTACAAAATATGTGTTAGAAGTATTTGGGCCAAATTACTCAAATGAAAGGAAGGAAGCGCTATTGTTCCATTGTTTGGGATCAGCTGGACAAGGTGTTCTAAAAAAGCTCTCAGAACCGACAGGAATTGGCGATGTGAGTCCGTATGAGAGAAATATTGCCAAATTAGACAAACATTACAAAGTTCAAGAAAAACATAATTCTTTCACAATATCATTTTGCTACCAGAGAACATAAAACGGGAGAATTAATTGAAGAATTTGTCACAATTTTGAGAGGGCTGGTGGTCAAGTGTCGCTTCACACATTGTCAAGAAGAACAGTTACTAGACAAATTGATGATAAAGTGCATTAACAGAGAAGAAATGTGGGGAGAACGTAATCCCCATTAGACAGAGCTATTGAGATTGCCAAAAATATAGAATACACTGAGTAATGCATCAAGGAACTCCACTCAGAATAGAGTAAGCGAGGATGCAAAGGAGGGCTTGCAGAAAGAACAGTCAATAAGATGAATGAAGCAATTCAGAAGCAGAGTGCAGGAAGTTGGAGGAAGACTTAGAAAACAAAAACAAACTGCAAAGGAAGGCACCAGGAGCTGGGTTTGCCCATGGGGTCCACCACGGTTGGAACCCAGATTCATGCAGGGCAAATGTGCTATAGGTGTGGAAGTAACTCAAACTTGGTGAATGACAAGGCGTGAATAGCAGTTCATATAATTTGTCGTAACTGTGGGCAGAAAGGACACTTAGCACAGTGCTGCACAAATTTCAAGTCATTTGGCCAAGTGAGAGAAGTCAAAGTAGAAGAAGACATTGACGATTATGAGTACATGGGAAATGAAGACATTTATTCTGTGCAAGCAGTCTCTGGTAAAGTGAAACTGAAGAAACCAAATGCATTTGTTGCAGTGAACGGGGTGCAAGTCTCCATGTTGATAGAAAGCGGAGCAGATTATACCCTGATCAATGAAGGAATCTGGAAAAATGATTTCAGATGTTGTACATTGGAAGAAGCCAAAGTGAAATCAAGTGCCTATGGAGATGTCCCTACAGACATAATAGGACAATTTCAGGCATAACTATGGTGCACGGACAGGAAGACAGCTAGCACTGTTTATGCAGCAAAAAATAAAAGTGGAAAACCGTTATCTTGGGATGACCAAGCAGAGCTGTCCATTAGACTTGATGATCACCACCCTGAATAAGTGTTGTCAATTCAACGAGGCATGGTGGTATCCGGAGGTGTTCAAAAAGGGACTTGGTCACCTCAAGGGTTTTGTACATTAGATAACACTCAGGAGGGAAGTAATTCCAGTTTCTTCATAATTGTGTCCAGTACCTTTGGCCATACAAAAAGAGGTGGAGCTAGAAATTAAACACATGGAGGGGGAAGGGGTCATCGAAAAGGTGGATGATGTGGGATGCATCAGCCCAATTGTAGCAGTGAGGAAATCCAATGGATCCATGAGGTTGTGTATCGACCTCAGAAATCTCAATAAGGCAGTGGTTACAGAGAAGTTTCCATTACCCAGGATTGATGTTCTCCTAGCAGGCGTGTTGGGAGCAAGAGTTTTTTCCATACGCATATCCCCAAATAGAACTGTATCAGGAATCTATGGATTTGACGACTTTCATAACACCTATTGGTTTATATAGATGCAGTCGAATGCCATTTGGACTGGTGTCTACTGCCAGTGTGTTTCATAATAAAATGCACAAGCAGCTGGAGAGTGAAAAAGGGGAACTGTTTTACCAAGATAATGTTCTGGTATGTGGTGGGGTTTTGTCCGAAATGATTCCAAATATACATCCAAATGCGTGATTTGGCTGAATTACGACCGTTCAAAAAATTCTGAACGGCAGAAAAGTTTGACCAAATCACGCATTTGGTGCTGGGGGCTGTGGGGGCAACTGCAGCGGTTTTTTCAGGTTGGCTGTGGGGGACACCCCCACAGCTGTCCCAAAAAAAAAGAAACAGGAAAGGACCAGGTGCTGGTTGCCAATCACAGAAGTGAAAGGGAGCAGGCGTTGCGGGGACTAACGATTCAGAGGCAAGGTAAGTAGGGGTTGGGGGTGTGTTGGGGTGTGGGCAGGGGTTTGTCCAAGTCAGATATGTTCAGGGGAGAAAAGGCTGATCTTTTCTCCCTCAAACACTTGTCACTCTGTCCTTCAACCCCAATCCGGAGGTGGTATAGCAGAGGAACATGATGGTTGACTGAGGAGAGTGCTTGAGATTTTTAGAGTCAGGGTTAACAACGGGGGATAAATGTATTTTTAAGGCAGAGAAACTGACATCCTTGGGGCATGAGATATCTGGGAGTGGTGTGAAACCAAAGAATGACACAGTGGAGGCTATTAGGAAGATGCCAGTGCCGCAGAACAAAGGTGAAGAAGCCACATTTTTACGATTAGTAGAATTTTATAGCAAGTTTGTTGAGAGACTTGCAGCCTAGACACAAGATCTAAGGAAACTCACACAGAAGAGTGTGATATTTGAGTGGATCGAGGCGTTCGTCAAGGAGTTTGTGAACATCAAGCAGAGTATAATTCATACTCTGGTCTTGGCTGGATTTGAAGAAAATGGCAAAACAGTAGTGTACACTGATGTGAGTGATAGTGGTCTTGGCACAGTGTTAATACAGGAACAAGATGGGGAGTTGAATGCATTTGCTTCTAGAACACTCAAGGATGTTGAAAGGAGATACTCTGTAGTAGAGAAGGAGGCACTAGTGTGTGTATAGGTGGTTGGAAAATGTAAGATGTATCTTTGAGGGCGGGAATTCAAGGTGAGGACCGATTATAAACCACTGGTGAGCATATTTAAAAAGGGTGTTTTGGAAGGGGTGTTGAGAAGGATCATGGAGTGGGTGAGCAGTCTGCAAGGTTTACAGTTTTAGGTAGAGCATGTTCAGGGAGAAGTAATGTGGTAGCAGACTTGTTGTAAGATCAGCGGTTGTATAGTGATGTGTGGGTGATGAAGAAGACGGGGGTGAAGAGGGAATTTCAGGTATTTTTCAAGTGCAGGAGAGCATCAAACAATTGGATTGCGTTGCAGCATGAAGACAGGATGAGGTGAATTAGATGGTGTTGGAACTGGTATGAAATCATTCTAATGCAGGGGGAAATTAAAACATTAGAGAATATAAGAGAGTAAGAGATAGTAGGGTACATTTAAGGCCCTTGCAGGATACCCTTCAATCCAAAACCGCATGGGAAAAATGCAGAAAAATTGCAGCACTTTTCTTTCCATGGCGCATATATGTGGCAAGCACTAAACACAAGAATGCCACCAAAATAAGTGCTCTGCATTGTTTTACCTCCATTTGAAATCATCTGAAAATGACATGCATTCCGAACGGCACCACATTTGCTGTTTTGTTTTCTGAATACTAAAGCTGCACAAATGACATCCAAGACGGCTATGCAATTTGCTCTTGATTTAATTTTAAAACATCACAAGGTTGGGGCCCTTCGTGGAAACCAACCCTGGCATGTTTTAATTCTGCTGAGTACCAAGATGTGAGGCAATACATTTCTAGAACAGCTGATGTACTGGGAAATCATTTGAAAGGCAAATAATTTGGTTTTCCATGTAAACACAGCTTGTGTTTTCTTTCTCTATAAACCATTGCGCACAAACTGCAATACATGAAATAAATAACACAGTGTTTCTTTTTCTCATGTCAATTTCAAAGAACTGCTTGCATTCTATCTGTCTGTGTCCAGAAACTGACCAGATCTGTAAAAGCACTCCAGATTGTTAATTAACAAGAAACCGTGTGCTGTAGAAACCGCATTGGTAAACTCAAAATTAACTGAAATAAACACACTTGTGAATGTTCTCTTCTGCAAATTAGGAAAATGCTGTTTAAAAGTGAACTGACAAATTACAGTGTTGTATTTGTGGGGGATTTACAGTGATATGGCTACCTAAAATATACATTATATTTCTTCCCAAAAGACTTGGTTTCTGTTGAAAGAAAGAAAAAAAAATCTTTGAAACCAGCAGAGCAGGTTGGCCTAGGCACTTTCTTCAAAGGTGCCATGCCTTCCATGGGAGAAGAATTACCTCTACAAGTGAACCAGCCCCCATCGCCACATTAAAGGGCCAAAGTGTGGGAGTTCACAGCCTCATCAGACTGGCCGGCATCCCCACCAAAAGGAACAAAGGAACCAAGGGGAACTAGAATTTTCACCAAGAGGTGTCATTTCCTTTGAAACCCCTCCCCAGCCCAACTGCCTGGCTTCAAAGGGCGTCATGGAAACCCTTTGTTCAAACTGACCCAGGGGAAGACAATTTGGCTGTGTGGGTTGGAAAGAACACCCACACTTGTGACTAATCCAGCCCATTGACCTTTAAGAACTTTTTAGATTAAGACATTTCTCCCAATGCCCTGAATAAGCTGTAATGTTATATTATGCCAGCATTTTATGTCAGTTATGGACAAATCCAAAGAGACTAAGCATATATTGCTAGCACCTGCGGAACTGGATGTCAGTAATATCAACTTCACTTCCCGATTCCGACCCCTCACTCCCCTCCTCACCTGATGATACGGCCTTGGTTAGCTTCTTTTTTTCTGTCTCTGACAGAAGATTTCTTTTTATGGAGATATGGCCTACCGCGGAACGACGCCACAATAGTTGCCTGTTAAATCCGGAAACCAGTGGCAGCGGATCCAAGCCAAACAGGCAAAAAAAACTGAATACGCCTTCGAGAGGCAAGGCGTGGTGGATCCGAAGCTGACAGAGAGATGGTGAATGAGAATCCGAAGAGTCCAGAAGAGTAGAAGGTAAGTAAAGGAGGGCAAGTCCTTCCCCCTTGAAAGGGCCTGGAATCAGAGAGAAGAGGCAAGCAAACGCCAGGCGAAGCACTGGAAGCAAGCAGCAGAGTGTCAGAAGATTCAGGTAAGGAAAGAGCAATCAGAGGGAGTGGCGCAGGAGGCGCGCAGGTAGAGGCAACGAGGAAATAGAAAAGGAGGTACCTGGAGAGGGCGCCAGAGGGCCAGGTCAGAAGAGCTGGGCTCACCGGAGCCAAGGGAAAACACACTACGAGCGCCACAACAAAGCAGAAACAATCTCAGTTGCAACGCGGCAGCCGGCGGGCAGGGAAAATCTAATGAACCCGGCGGCGGCCATGATGGAAAAGACTAGACTGCGGCCTGATGTTGCATTTTAGCGTGACGGAACAATCCCATTGCAACCGGGTCTCCATCGGTCCCACAGGCGCACATAGAAGGGACGCATGACAGTATGCCCCCCTCCAATGCGGGAAAATCCAGGCTTGCCAGGATGAGCCCAGTAAAACTTTCTCACCAATCGAGGGGCCTGGACATTGGAACAGAGTTCTCAAGAATCTTCAGAGGACAGATACCCCTTCCAGGATATCAGAAATTCTAATCTTCCTTTGCGGTATCGAGAGTCTTTAATACCAGCCACCCCATATTCTTGCTCCTCAGGAACCCTTATATCCTTTTGCCGTCCTATAGGTGCTGTATCATGTCTTCTAAGGCTGAGCGCAGCAGGGATGAGTGAAATACAGGATGGACTCTGCTCATGCTCTTGGGTAACTGAAGACGAAACGCTGCCGGATTAATCCAGATACCACAGTGTAAGGACTCACAAACCGAGGAGACAATTTAGAAGGATGGATCCATCTGGGTAGATACTTAGTGGACAGCCAGACCCGGGATCATACTCCAATAGAAGGGACCTTGGTATGTTTTAGGTCAGCCAGAGTCTTGTAGCAGTGACGGGCCTCAGTCAGAGCCCTTCTGGCGGTTCCTGTGTGCTTCTGAAATTTGCTGCAGTCGGTCATCAATAGTTGGGGATACCGTATTGGAAAACGATACGGGCATGATACCCCTCAGGTGTTTACCAAAAGTGCTGAAGAAGGGACTGAGTCCAGTGGCAGAATGCTTAGAGTTGTTTTAAGCGAACTCTGCAGTTGACAATAAATCGCACCAGTTGTCCTTGGTGCTGTTAACATAGCACCGGAGGTATTGCTCTAAGCTACCGTTGAGTCTCTCAGTCTGTCCATTGGTTTGAGGGTGGAATCCTGAAGACAGTGTCCGTTCAATCTGCAATTTCCGACATAAAGCTTTCCAAAAAGGTACATTGACTCCCTCTATCTGAAATGATCTTGGTGGGTAAACCATGTAAGCGGAAAATATCATGAATGAACACCTCCGCCATTTCAGATGCAAATGGTAATCCTGATAACGGAGAAAAATTGGCTAATTTAGTAAACGAATCCACTGTAACCATTACGCAAGTATTACCTCGAGAAACCGGAAGATCCACTATGAAATCAGTGGAGATTTGCTTCCACAGGCTTCCAGGTAAGGGGATTTGTTCCAGAAGTCCTATGGGCTTTTGGAAGTGACGTTTGCTTCTGACACATTGAGCACAGGTTTGGACATACTTCTTTATGTCAAAAGACATATCCGGCCAAATAAAAGACCTCCTGATGAGCTCTTCAGTATTCTTACTGCTTCGATGCCCTGCTGTACAATGATCATGACACCAAGACATAACCTTAAGCCGTAAGTCAGGTTGAGGTACATACAGCCTTTCATTGACAAAGCACAATCCTTCCTTCATTTCGACCTGGGTCCTCAGTGACGCGAAGACTGGGAGAGGAACAGAGGCTGTGGCAGTCTTGACTTGGGAAAGGAATGAAGCAGTGGACGCAATAAACAATCTGTCAGAGAAAAGTCTTTCCTTGAGATTTGATGGATGCTCTTCTTTTGCACACTGACGGGACAGTGCAAATGCCACCACATTCTGACTGCCCAGAAAGTAGGTAATCTCAAAGTCATACTGAGCAAAGAAGTGAGCCCACCTGGCTTGCCGAGAATTGGCACACTCTATATTTTGTAACGACTTGAGGTTTCTGTGATCCGCCCTGATGGTGAAGGGACTTACACCTCCCTGTAAGAGATGCCTCCAGTCCTCACAAGCTAGTTTTATCACCAGACGTTCTCGCTCAATAACCGAATAGTTCTTTTGACTGGCCGTGAGTGTCTTAGAGAGATATGCAATGGGATGTACTATACCTTCATGTTCTTGAAGGATCGCTACCACCTCATTAGAAGATGTGGCGGCTTCCAAGATAAACTTCCTAGACTGATCCGGCTGCTTCAAAATGGGGGCTCAGCTGAATCTCTCCTTCAAGTCTCGAAATGCAGCTTCAGCCTCTGGTGACCACGAAAATGGTTGTTTGCCTTTCTTGAGCAAAGTTGTGATTGGAATTACCGTGGACGAGAAGTTCTTGATGAACTTATGGTAGATGTTGGCGAACCCCAAAAACCTCTGGACTTCCTTTACTGAGGAAGGGGATGGCCAATCCAAAATTGCAAAAACCTTCTTCGGATCCCTCTTAATCCCTTCTCGACCGAGGGTGCCTGAAACACACATTTACTGGGTTTAACCA
Organism: Ambystoma mexicanum; assembly: GCF_040938575.1. Classification (NCBI taxonomy): domain Eukaryota; kingdom Metazoa; phylum Chordata; class Amphibia; order Caudata; family Ambystomatidae; genus Ambystoma; species Ambystoma mexicanum. The sequence goes on along the minus strand of NC_090941.1, from coordinate 204,127,117 downwards.
ATAGATGATTTTCTTGAAGACACTGGAGTACATCATGTAGGTGAGTGGAATGTTCTTGTGAGGTTTTTGAAAAGACCAAAATGTCGTCCAAGTAAATGATTACAGAGTGAAACAGCAGATTAGAAAAGGTTCGATCCATAAATCGTTGAAACACCACAGGGGCATTAACCAGTCCAAAGGGCATCACTCTGTATTCATACAGGCCATATGGTGTTCTAAAGGCGGTCTTCCATTCATCACCAGCTCTGATGCGTAGGAGATGGTAAGCATTCCAGAGATCTAACTTGCTGAATATCACAGCTCCTTTTACTGCCTCAAGAATGTCCGAAATGAGGGGCATAGGATATCACAAATGGTGACCTTGTTAAGCCCTCGATAGTCAATACAAGGTCTGAGTTTGGTGGAATCTCTTTTAGTGATAAAGAACAGGGAAACCCCAGCTGGTGATTTCGAGGGTTGAATCAAGCCATTCTTGAGATTTGCATCAAGATACTCGCTGAGTGCAACTTTCTCCCTTTGGGACAAGGAGAACATCCTACCAGACGGTACCAGAGCATCATGGACGAGATCGATGGTGCAGTCTTCGGGAAGATGGGGAGGCAAGTCATGTTCTACCTTTTCCAAGAAGACTCTGTAGTATACTTGGAATTGGGGTGGTACCGAATGGATTGTTCGAGCTTGGGTTTCCACGGCTTGCAATATGGCTGGTTGGTAATGCTGGGACACCAAGCCAGACTGATTGCAGTAAGAAGAGAGAAAACTGAGTGTGTTCTTAGACCAGTCTATAGTTGGATTGTGTCGGCGAAGCCAAGCTATGCCCAAGATGATGGGGAAATGGGCAGCCCAAATGATATCAAAGGAAATCTACTCTCTATGGTGTTGGATGGTAACTTAAATGTTCTCAGTGGAATGAGTAATGGGTCCCGAACATATGGGATGTCGACTCCTTCTACATTGAGATTTTCTTTGTTTTGCACTTGATGGATTCCCATCTTGTTGGCCTATAGCGTGTCCACCAAGTTGCCCGCAGTGCCGCAATCAATAAGGGCCAAAGTATCCACCGATTGGTTCCTCCAGGACAGATGCAGGGTTACCACCATGAGACGTGCGTCTTCAGTCTGGCGTGTTGAGACTATTGAAAGAGTCACATAGGGACTTCCATTAACTCCTGAAACTGTGGTCTCACCTAGGTTCGAGGTGATTCATTTCCCGAACTCCTTGGTGGAACTTCTGGACATTTACACAGCAGATGGGAGGCGTATCCACAGTACATGCAGAGACCAGTATCTCTGTGCCGTTTTCTTTCCTCGGGAGTAAGCGGAGACCTCATTGATCTGATTTGCATGGGTTCTTCCTTATTAGAGACTCCAGAAGAGGGTGGGAGAGTCGGTGAGAGAGCGGGAAGCCCAAATGTCCCTCTTTCTTTCTTCTTCTCTTGCCTCCGTTCATTTACGCGATGATCAATCTGCAGTGTAACAGACAACAGTTCTGAGAACGAAGAAGGACGTGGAACTCTCGCCAGTTCGTCTTTTAATTCTTCCTTGAGTCCCCGACGGAAAATGGTGAATTGAGCTTGCTCTGGCCAATTTGACTCTGTGGCTAGCCGTTTGAATTTAATAATGTAGGACAAGAGGTCCATCTGTCCTTGGTGAACCTCTAGTAACTCTTCACAAGCCATATATTTGATTTCTGGCCTTTCAAAGGTCTGTTTGAATCTCGTGAGGAAGGCCCCCCAATCCCGTAGAACGGGGTCATCAGTAGTAACCAAATGATTGGCCCAAGCCAGTGTGTTCCCCGTCATATTGGAGATAAAAAAGCCAACCTTACTTAGATACGTAGAAAAGGTTGTGGGACGAAAGGTGAAGTGTACATTCCAGGCCTCAATAAACTCTTTGAGATGTTTTGATGTTCCATCAAATTTTCCTGAGGACAGGGTTATGGGAGGGAGGTCGGAACTGTGAGGTTCCCTGTTTGCCACCAAATGACGGAGGACCATATTTTCCGCCTTGAGATTCTGCATCTCCTGATTTAAATTTCATACTTCAAGATTGAGGGACTGAACTGCCGCAACTAGCTCTTGGACCTGTTTGTCAGTAGCCATTTCGGGATGGGTTGGGTATTGCAATCTTTCTGTCAGTAATATCAACTTCACTTCCCGATTCCAACCGCTCACTCCCGTCCTCACCTGATGATACAGCCTCGGTTAGCTTCTTTTTTCTTTCTCCGACAGAAGATTTATTTTTATGGAGATATGGCCTACCGCGGAACGACGCCACAGTGGTTGCCGGTTAAATCCAGAAACCAGTGGCGCCGGATCCACAGCAGCCGGTGGGGAAAAAGCCAAACAGGCAAAAAGAAACGAATACGCCTTCGTGATGCAAGGCATGGTGGATCCGAAGCCAACAGGGAGGCGGTGAATGCGCTACGCAGAATCCAAAGAGTCGGGAAGAGTAGAAGGTAAGTAAAGGAGGGCAAGTCCTTCCCCCTTGAAAGGGCCTGGAATCAGAGAGAAGAGGCAATCAAACGCCAGGAGAAAGCACTGGAAGCAAGCAGCACAGTGTCCGAACATTCAGGTAAGGAAAGAGCAATGAGAGGGAGCAGCGTGCGAGGTGTGGAGGTAGAGGCAAAGAGGAAACAGAAAAGGCGGTACCTGGAGAGGGGGCCAGAGGGCCAGGTCAGAAGAGCTAGGCTCACCGGAGCCAAGGGAAAACACACTGCGAGTGCTACAACAAAGCCGAAACAAGTACAGTTGCAACGCGGCCGCCGCCGGGCAGGGAAACACTAATGAACCTGGCGTGGCCATGATGGAAAAGACTAGACCACAGCCTGATGTTGCATTTTAGCGTGATGGAACAATCCCATGGCGACCGCGTCTCCATCGGTCCCATAGGCACACATAGAAGGGACGCATGACACCGGAACCACAGGAAAATGCATTTCTGGGTGAAGTATAAATGATTCCGATATAAAACTTGGCCAAGATATGCAAAATATTTGTGGGCATATGTGTAGCCATTTGTAGAATTTTAAATATGATGTTTCCCCTAAAAATTATGAAATAGTGCCACAGGGTGATGCAACATCACACAGAGTTGGCAATCAGACTGTTTGATTCCCTGGGAAATGTGGAATCTGCATATCTGTTTCCTATGATGGTGACCAGGATGGATTTGGAGTTTTGCTCCATAACATATTTTTGTAAAAAGTAACTCTGGGGAAACAAAGGAAGTCATAAATGCAAAAACATAAAATTATGTCATTTCCCCTGAACCAATCAGCCCGGAGGGAGGAGGGAACACCCATAGCCTAGTCTGTCCCATTAGAGGGGTAAGTCCAGAGTACTTCCGCCCAGATTGCAAAATTCTATGTTGTCGCTCTGACTATATAAGCAGGACACAGGGAAACACAGGATATTCAAAGAATTCAAAAACTCCAAAACCTGATCCAGATGCAGCTGATTCCATCCAGGCAGGACCATCCATCTCCAGGCAGAACCAATAATCCAGTGAGAAAAGAGGAAAGGCAGCTGACTCATCCCGCTGTCCACAGTGACCAGATCTTGCCCAGCTGATCCCCTCTAGGAAAGCCCAGCTGCCCCAGTGGCCAGATCTCTTGATCCCGCTGTCCCAATGACCAGATTCCTTGGCCCCACTGTCCAGAGACCTTGCTGGCTGTCCAAAGTCCCAAACTCAAGCTTACCTTGTATGTATCACCTCACTGAGTCCCAAAAACTGCATATCCGCTCTTTCAATTTTGCATCCTACAGTAAATCCCATTGAAAGTCTGATATTACATACCCCTCTCTTTTGTATCCTGCATCTCCTATTCAAATCCTATTGAAATCCCAGTCAAATCCCACATTGCTACTATCATCTGTTCACCTTTTCCATCGAAGAAGCTGTGTTATTTTATGTCTGTTTGCGTATTCCTTTTATAATTATTTCAGTTATCTTTGTAAGTCTTTAGTACCATTTTGAAATAAATTAATTAATTCCCCTATAAGGACGTACGTAGTGCAAGCTGGTTAAAATTCGAAATTAACACCCTTGTGTGCAGTGTCTTTCCTTAATGATATAGTCATTAAAATATACCTTCAGTAAACCTGTCATTGTGGAACCAAAACTGATTTTGCATGTGATTTTGCTTTTCTATCAATTCCGATTTGCACTTTTCCCATAAAAAACCCAAACACAATCCCAGAAAGAGTAAACCTTTCCCTCAGAATCCTGTCTGTTATGTGCCTTTGTTTCTTATCCAAAAAAACAATTTTTGCGATTTTGACAGCTAAACCCCTTTTCTTAGCTGCTTGTCACTTTAAAGCCTGTGTGAAAATAAGAGTTGCAATTCTGCCGCGTGTTTTTTTCTGCAGTTTTCCTCCCAAAATCGATGTTCTTACCTGTGTCACGTTGCCTTGGTGCCCTGCTAAGTAGTCTGTAAACCTCCTTATAATTTAAGTGCAGCCACACAAATTTCTGTCATAGCTATCCGGCCACAATTGTAAACTGAGATACAAGTAACAAATAAAATCTGAGTATTCCATTTTTTTCCATTTTAAGGTTTTCAATTTGTTTCTGGCCTCCCAGCCCGGGGTGGTGGGTTGAATTTAAAATTCGATATTTCCCTCTTAATACTGACTCCTTGCCACTACTTTCCATCCACAAAGAATTTTGTTAGTAGGTGTTTGGGGGAAGTGTTGCAGGGGAAGTGCATATCCTGTGTGCTCTCTGTCATTTTGAAAAAAAGTAATTATACTTCTGCTTTCTATTAAAGTTGTATGTAGATGATGTTGGAAATTTGAATTAATTGTGTTGTAGTATTTTTGCATTGTATAGCCACAGTAGTGCTGGCCGCTGTCCTAATTTTGAAATGCTTGATTTTCTTTGAATTCTAAACATTCATAAATATTTCATTGTTACACACCGGCCTGGTTCATAGTCCATTGCGACACAGGGTATTTGTTAAGGTGGGTGTGAGGTGGGTTGGGTGCCTTCTCAAAGTAGAATCCGAAGATAAATAAAGATAAAAAGCATTCTTATTGTGCGCTGCAATCATGGTCAGTGGAAAGAGTCCCTGGCTGGAGTGTGCCCTGTTCTAAATCCGTTACAAGATGAATTGTGTGTTAAAAAAGTCTTATCTCTTTAGGGGGCATAGGTTGGTGGTTCCTGAAGAGATGAAGGCTCATATTATGGAATTGTGCCACAAAAGACATTTGGGTCTGGGAAAGATAAAGACACCCCCCAGAGCTGATTGTTGCTGGCCTGGTTTAGATAAGGAAGTGGAAGTTATGGTGAAGAAGTGTGATGATTATCAGGATGATGAAAGTCCTAAAGTGCCATGGGATGAGATTGTGCTAGATTTGTTGGGTCCTTTTAACATTAGAGCGACCAAAGACAGCTACCTGCTTGTAGTCATGGACATGTTGTCCAAGTGGCGGGAGGTATGCATTTTGAAGGATGTGACCTCCAGTGGTGTTATTATGTTTTTGAAGCCGTTGTTTTTGCATGAAGCATTCCCACGCAAGTGTTTGTCAGACAATGGTACACAGTTGGTGTTGAGAGAATTTGCTGCATTTTTTGAGATATATGGCATACAGCATGTCAATACCGCATTGTACCGCTGCCATGGAAATGGGTGTGTTGATAGATTTAATTGTACAATCCTGGATGTTATTAGGATTGCAGTGGCTACAGGTGGGGATTGGATAAGACAGTTATGGAGAGGACTTTCCAGTATAGGATGGCACCCAACACTGTCATGAGAGTGGCACCGTTTGAGATCTTGCGGGAGAAAACCCAATACTCATCTGTGCCCAGGGTGGATGGGAAGGTGGAGGTGTGAGAAAATTGAAGTGGGACCAATCAGAGAGAGGATGTGTCTGTCTGGTGAGAAGACCATAGAAAGGTTTGATGTGAAGAATAGTTGCAGGATGGTTGGATTGAGTCCGGGTGAAGTGGTGAAGCTGAAGCTTCCACTCAAGGTGAGGAAAGGAGAATCCAGGTTTTCTGAGGAAATGGAAGTTGTGAAAGATCTGGGTGAATCCCTCATGGTATGGTATGGTATGGTAATATTTGTAAAGTCCTGGGGAGTCAGGGGGTTCAAGCGCACCCAGTTGGTGTAAGCTGGGGTAAGTGCAGAGAGATGCCACTCTCTTGGCTTAGTCAGAGGCGTAGATTTGTGGAGCAAGGAGAGGATGGTGGTGATATAAAAGAGGGGAGTTGAATAGTTTTTGGAGGAAGGAAGGGAGGTGTTAGGGAAGTATGACTAATTAATATTGGTAGATATAGTGCTAGGGTCATTAGTAGGTTTGGTTTTGTTTATACATTTATTTTGGTTTTAGTTTTTGGAATAGGGGCCATACTTTTTTGGTGTTCGCTGGTTCAGTTTTGTTAAGTGGCGTTACTAGCAATTTTGTTTTAATGTTTTCTATAAATTGTTTTAGAGGTTGATGACTATATGGCTTGCTTTTATTCCCATCTGCTCTATTTCTTCTATATTTCTGCTGAGTTTGTTTTTTTAGTAGGCATTCTGTTGTGTCTGTTGGAAAAAAGAAAGTGTGGGGGTAAAAGTTGTGGAAGGTGTATGTATGTATTGTGAATGCTTGTGTGAATGTGATAGTAGAGATTTATAGAGTGCTGTTTGATTTTGCAGTCGGGTTATGGTTATGTTTGGGAAGATTGTAAGAGGATTGTGTAGAGGTGTGAAGGGTTTGGGTTAGAGAGTAAGAGAGCGGTGGTGTGAATGAAGAAATAGGGACATTATGATGTTTTGATAACAGTGGGAGTTGTAATGATGGTGTTTAGATGAATATAGAAAGAGTGTGCATGTTGAAATATAATGAGTAAGAGTGAAATACATGTTTTTGATTTGAAAGGAATACTGTAGGCTAATATAAAGCAAACCTATACTGTTACAATATAAGACGGATTAATACTGTAGTAATATTCTTACTTTGTAGGATGTGAGGAGTAGTCTTCTTCTGGTGAGTGTTTTCGGCAATGTTCATCTTTCCTGTAATTGTAAAAGAAAGTTAGTGGGTATATATTGTAATGTTGAAATACTTTTAGTAAAAGATGTTGTTATTCATGAATGTAGGGAAAAACAGTTAATACAGATGTGTTATGGATAGTCTACTAAAGTATGTTAACTATTTTGTTAGAACAATTGGAATATAAGTAGTGCTATTTGGTATATTAGAAGGAAAGGGGCAAAAATGTGTGTAAAAATATGGTGCATTTGTAGCTTACTTTAGTGCTGCTGATTGTAATGAAGGGAGTGCTCTCTTTCTGGTGCATTTTATATGTAATGTGTTGCAAAGATTTTAAACAATAGAGAAACTGTGGCCTAGTAGTAATGCAATGGAGAATTGTTGTTGCAGCAGAGTGTGGTGTCTTATAGTAGATGTTTGGAAAGAAGAGTACTTTATGTGTAAGGGGAAGTGTTGAATATAGATACTTTGGTGGTATACATGTGTATGCGAGCAGGTGGAGAATGGTGGCATTGTAAGGGATGTCATGAGTGAGGTTGGAACTTGTGACATTTATAAGGAAAGACAAATGAAAAATGTTTAAACAGGTTTCTTTTCAGGAGCATTTTCATGAAAGTAAAAACAATGGATATGTGAATGTATAGCAGCACTGTGTGAAACTTTTTGCAAATGAAAATCAAAGCAGATGGAAAAGATGTATAGAACATTTTTAAGTGGTACTTGTTGTGTGCAGTGGAAGTTTAATATGTTGGCAGTACATGTATACTTGCTAATATGATGCATTCTAATATGTAAGTGCTAATTAAGTGTTGGTTTTTGTCTTTGTACTGTGGGAATAGTAGTTGTGTTTTTTCTTTTAGAAAATGTGGACTACAATCCCAGAATGCAGAGAAAAAAGTAGGACTGGATAACCACATACAGATTGGAATGATTTAAGTTAGCAAGTATGCATGTGCTCCCACGTTAATAAACTTGCACCCACCGAGTGCCATTTAAAAACATTGTATTGTTTGCATTTGCTTTCTTTTTTAAAAAGATACACAGTGCTGCTGTAAATGTGTACATGCATTTGTTTACTTCATGCTGTTAAAAATAAATATTTTCAATTTTATATTCAATGTACATGTCTTACTTTGCAAGCTTCCATGCAGTCCTAGTTTTGACTTTGCATTCTATGAGTTGTATTCTGAGTTTTATAATAATGAATTGGTATCGGAAGTGACACTATGCAAAGAAAAAAGAAGAATGGTTAAAAAAGAGAATATGCTTATTGAGAAGCTTATTACAGGATAAGTAGCAGGAACCCTTTATATAAAAGCGTTGCAGAAAATACTTAAAGAAATATAAGCATACCTGTACAATGTATTGTTAGATGCCAATGAATCTGGAAATAGAAAGTTGTAGAGTTTCTCTGTCATTTTTTATATAGATGGCCGTGTTTAACAGGAGATATGTACTCTCAGAGTTCAAGTGTACATCTGAAGTGTTGAAGTGAGATGACAGGGTTAGGTGTAGAAAAGCCAATGAGGGAGTGTTGAGAACATGAAAGTGGAAAGGGTAGAAGAGTTGCCCCTGTGTTACGGGGTGCGCAGACACCACAGTAGCCTGTGGACCTCACGTGCCATATCTGGGTCTTTCAAGTATGGCTGGCATGGAAAGGGGACTGTGGGGATTAGCCAATGAGCTGTTCTGATTGTGGTTTACAGAAAGAGAGGGTAGTAGCTGCTTTGATTGTTGTGTGCAGTGAAGATGGCTATGGCTATTGCTTTGAGTAGGTGGAGTGTGCAGATTTTGTGACATTCATCAATTCAGTCATTGAAGGTGTACGCTGAAAATCATGGCATGTATGGATGTATCGGATTGGCAGACGTGGACATTTTGTGCCATGCAGTTTGTTGCTTAAACTAGGCAAGCTTGTTCTCATTCTGTGAGATTATGGCATACTTTAAATGTCCAGACATTGTAATTGTGCATTGTGGAGAAAGCTGTTTGGGGTATGTGAATCCAATGTATTTGCACTTTGCCCTGAATGATTTGTCCAAAAGCCTAATGGAACTGTTTCCTGATGCAAAGATTATTTTTTCTCAGATGAATCAGAGGCAAACATGGAGATGTGCAAAATGTGTCAGTGGACAAATGGAAGAATCATGACAGATTGTCAATAAAGGTGTATCTGCTTTTTTATATGCTGCAGGAATGTCATTTTTAGAGAATGACAATATAAGGTCTGATGGTGTGAATCTTTTTTGTGAAGATGGAGTTCATTTCACAGTTGTCAGAAATACGCTATTTCTTTACAATGTTTGGAATGCATTGAAACAGTTCCTGTAAGAAAATTGGACACACTCAAGACTCACGCTGGGTGCTGGAGACATGGACTTCTTCCACCTCATCTTCATCTTCCTCTTCATCCTCATCTGTTCCCCTGCCCAGACTCTCTAGATGATGATGGTGGTGTTGGGGGGGGAGGGTTGGCTGGGGAGGAGGAATCGCCCTGCAGATGACATTTTCAGCAGGATGCAGCTCTCCCTAATAACTTTCCAAAGCAGGTGCTCTCTCTTGGATAGCCAGACTGAGATTGAGGAAAAATAATGGCTCAGTCACTTCAGATGAGATGTCTGTGGACTCTACAGCTGCGACATAGGGGGGTGAGTATAATATAAGGAACGTGTAGTAAATGTAGGGTGTACTTGTAAAAACCTATGAAATTCAGTGAAAATACTTTGTTAAAGGGATGTTATGGTTATAAGTAAAACTGAAAAACTTCAGAAATGTGACAGTTATTATGACAAACTTGTGCGACGAACATCAGCAAGGATCTAAAGCATATTTTTGCTAATTTGTCTTGTGTTTTACTTTTTCCAAATTGTCAGAATGTAAGTGGAAAAACTAGTCATATAAATGTGTTGTTTGGGTAGTGGGCCAGGCCCAAGGCAAACACAAATGTGTACTCTGATTTGGAGACTGACCATGGCTGCAAGCCATTAGCACTGGCCATTGGTCACATTGTTAGGGTGTAGTGGACACTGAGCGAGGATGCAGGGTAGGTGCACTGAATAATAGGTGTGGTTTGGTGGAGCTGGCGACATGGTTGAGCCTCATGCTGTAGGCAATTCAATGATGATTTGCATTTACAGCATGTGCTGTTGATAACGATTGACATAAGTATGAGTTGCAAAAAATGTGTTTGTTAAAGGAGGTTTATAGTTGTTTTATATATATTGAAAGAGGAATTGTTAACAACTTACATAAAGTGATGTAACATCATGAAACCTTTTCACTTAAAAAGTCCATTGACAGAAAAAAATGTCTTGTCCCTGCCCTCTCCTTCCCAAAGCCCTACCTCTCCTAAGAAAGTACTGGTTTCCCCAATACATGTTTTCGATTTCCAGCACTGATCACAGCTAACCAGAGAGAAGTATGCCCATGCCCTGAAGCTCATCTGTGTGACTGATCTGGCTCTCTGCTTGCACGTTTCAATACCTTGCTGCCCACATTGACGGGACAGCACTAAGGTGGAGGATGGAATAGCGTCTGTACCAGAAGTAGCAGCCGCAAGTGTAAAATTACATGCGTCAAAATGGGAAGCGGCTGCCCACCACCTTGACCTGACAGGAATGTGTAATAATGACTCTGGCAGATTAAGGGGCTGATTCATGCAATTATTTGCGCCGAAAAACGGGATTTGTGCGCCATTCTGTCCGCAAATCCCTGTATGGGATTTGCGGGCACAATGGCACACAAATCCCAGTTTTTCAGCCCCTTAATCTGTCAGAGTCATTATTACACATTCCTGTCAGGTCAAGGTGGTGGGCAGCAGCTTCCCACTTTGACGCATGTAATTTTACACTGTATGGGATTTGCGGGCAGAATGGCACACACATCCCCGTTTTTTGACGCAAATAATTCCATGAATCAACGCCACAGTATCGACATTTGCATGTTCATACTTTCTGTTAATACATATTTTCACAAATGTGGCAACTAATTTGGCCCAGGTGAGTGTGTGCCTTCTTATTTGCTTCTGTTTAACTTAACATGTGTCTTGATACATTGTGTAAAAATCAATGACACCATTGATTTTGACTCACACCAAATGCACCCACAGGGCAGGAGCCCTTGCCACTTGTACGCTGCAGGATCATCTGTACTTGCTCCTCCAACCGGCACACATACGTTGCAGGAGCAGCTGTACCTCCTCCTCAGACTGGCACACAAACGCTGAAGGAGCATCTACACACAGAATTAGAAGCCTTGCACACCGGCCCTCACGCTTCTGCAGTCCAAGAAGCCTCCAAGAAGAGCAGCCAGAGCTCAATACCTGAGCATGATCCACCGGCACCATTAAACACAAGATCAGCTGCTACAAAATGGCCGCTGAATCATTGCGTCCAATGGCCTAGCAACCAATCCTCCATACACCTATTTTACTAGCCACAGGAAACCGGCAGGCGTGAGCCGTGACCCCACAAGCAAAGGCCCTTAAAACTAAGGCCATCACCTGTCAGGACCTCACACCAGATGCACCCACAGGGCAGGAGCCCCCGCCACTCATCCAGTGCAGGAGCCTGATACCTTGACCAGAAACGTGAAACCAGCCCCCTGTGCTCTCTGAATTCACCTATCAAAAAGCACCCACAACATGCCTACCAGCATACCTCCCACACTCTTTCTGCCCCCATTTGCATGCCCCCCATCTGCTCCACACAAGTTCACCCCGGCACACCCCCATCCGACCACCTCACTCAAGTACACACCATCAAACAACTCTCCTTCTCCTCCTGCACCTACCACCATACATACCACACTCCCCAGGCCCATCTACTTCAGAAACCTACTCCTCAGCACACCCACACCACACACCCTCACACACAAACAAACCCAAACCCCCCACCCCACCCACACTCAACTCAACTGCCCTCGGATCAACGCATGCTCCCTTCCTGCCCATGCCACCGAAATCCATGACCTGATCACTAACCTCGACCTTGACATTCTTACACTCACTGAAACCTGGGTCCATGCCACCTCAGGCCCTTCCATCAACCTCACCCTCCCACCTGGAAACTTCCTGTTTAACAAAGACAGAACCTCCAGCAAAAGCGGAGGAGTAGCCCTCATCACAAGGGACACTATCGCTGTTAGAAGATTAATCAACGCCACTATCGACGACCACACCGACTCACTCACAGTCAAACTAGCCCTCTCACTGAATGATACCATCACCCTTCACAATATCTACCAGCCCCCCGCTCCACCTCTAGACTTCCAAGTCAACCTCCTCCATCTAGTTGGAGACAACCTGAAAATCAACACCAGAGCCATACTCCTAGGAGACCTCAACCTAGGACTAAATGACCCCAAAGATAAGCAAAGCAAAACCCTGAACAAATCCCTCCTTGACATGGGTTTTACCCAGAGAGTAACCAATCCCACTCACAACAAAGGTCGCACCCTCGACTGGATAGCCAACCACAACTGCCCCATCGACATCAATTCCAACACCCCATGCCCATGGACTGACCACTACCTAATACATTTCAACATCCCCACAGGAATCAAGCCTCAACCCACTGAACCCTGCCCGCCAGCCCTGGCTAGGTCCTCCAGGGAATTTACCAAAGAAAGACTCATTCCCATCCTAGAAGCAGCCACAGCCTTTAAAACACCCTTCTCCTCTAACCCACTAGAATCGGCAGACCTCTACAAAAAATCATTACCTCAGCCACAGACTCCATCGCTCCCCTCCTGCCTAAAAAAGCCAAAAACAAAAAACATGCCAGCTCATGGTTCTCACAAGAGCTACTCAACCTCAGAGCCAAAAAAAGAGAAACCCTCTCCTTGTGGAAATCTCAAACCTCTCCCTCCTCACTGGAAGCCTACAAGACCCTCGCCTCCCAGTACAAAAAAGAAATTATCACTGCCAAATCAACCTCCTATAACTCCAGAATAGACAACGCCAAATCAGAATCCAAGGAACTATTCACCATCTACAAAGAACTGGCATCCCCGCCTACCAATACCCAAGAAACAGTTAAAGACCAAGCCTTGTGCAACTCCATCCAAACGGCCATGTTAAACAAACTTAAGACTCTACAAGAAAAAATAAAAACCCACCGCAAAGCCATCCCCACAACCAACTCTCCCCCCAAAGCCAAAGATCAAAACAACAATCACATTAATAACTACCATCCATTTTCCTTCCATGATGTGACCAAATCCGAAGTCATAGCGCTCATGAAAAATATTAAACCCTCCTCTTGCAAGGGGGACACCTGCCCAGCATCACTGATCAAATAATGTGCTGAACCCCTAGCCCCATTCCTAACAGCCTTCATCAACACGTCCCTCTCCTTGGGAGTCGTGCCACCCTCCCTAAAGGAATCCTGGGTAAGCCCGCTTCTGAAAAACCCCTTGCTCGACCCTGATCAACCCAACAACTACAGACCCATAACAACCATACCTTTCCTGCTAAAAAATATTAGACAAAGCAGCTTACTTACAGATCCAACAACACTTGGAAACCAATAACATCCTAGGAAAAAGACAATCTGGTTCCCGGCCTCGCCATGGAACTGACAGCCCTACTTGACTTAAAGATACAGCTCCAACAAACCATGGACCAGGGCAAGCCTGCTCTACTCCTATTCCTCGACCTATCCGCCGCATTCGACCTCGTAGACCATAAGATACTATGCAAACAGCTCAAAAATGCAGCACAATTCTCCCAACAAGCCACCACCTGGGTCACATCCTTCCTCGAAGACAGGCTCATGAGAGTTTTCTCCGATCAGGACAGCGCATCCCCCACTCCCATCCACTGCAGAGTCCCACAGGGATTGAGCACTTCTCCCACCCTCTATAACATTGTCACCCTCCCCCTCTTCAACGACTTCGATGATCACAACATAGCCTACACCAAATACGCTGATGACACTCAGGTCCTCCTCCAACTCACTGGCTCTTACGATTAGGACGCAGCCACCCTCAGCAAGATCTACGCCATCATACAGGCATGGATGGCAGTAAACGGCCTCTGTCTCAACAGAGACAAGACAGAAATACTCATAGTAGGCCCCAAACAAGTCCTCAGCAAACTAGACAGCAAATATGCCTCCTTCAACATAGACAACACAAACATCACCACCTCAGCCGCGGCTAAAACCCTAGGAGTATACCTAGATGCCTCGCCCTCCATGTCCCGCCAAGTCAATGCTATTGCATCCTCCGCGGCCCTAGCGACCAAGGTCACAAATGCTGTTAAGCCTCACCTCTCCCCCAAAAACCGCCTTGCCATCGCAAGAGCCACAGTAGGAGCTAAGCTTGACTACTGCAACGTCCAATTTCTAGGCACCTCCACCCAAAACCTAAAAAAACTTCAAACCACACAAAACAACACTCTAAGGGCCGCACTCAGCATCCCTAAAAAAAACACATATCCCAAGCAAGATGAACTGCTCACTGGCTCCCTGTTAGAGAGCGTATAGTCTTCAAATCACTCTCCATCACCCACGCCTGCCTCGCGCTAACAGCACCACCATACCTCTTAGAAACCATCCACAGAGACAGCTCCACCAGACCCAAAGGCACCCAACACTGCAACCAACTCTCCGTCCCGATCTTCAAAAGACAAAAAGCTGGCAGATCCAGCTTCACGGTGCTCGCACCTAAGAGCTGGAATGCTCTACCTCCGGCCCTCAGAAAAGAACCCTCCACCACCACCTTCCGGAAGGCGCTCAAAACACAACTTTTCCAATAACACTCTATTGAACCTATGCCACTATGGCACATAGACTTAGAGAATGTCATAGTTATCAATACCTCATACAATCCTGTACTCTGTATATTAATCCATCTCATGAATACTGTGCCTACTAAACCATTATATAAACCTATCCCTATATATATACGACTGTACCCTGTATAGACATGACTTCACTACACCCAGAGATGTACATCTATGTTTAAACAACTGTAACCTGTATAGACATGATTGCTCTAGACCCAGAAATGTATCGTCTATGCATAAACAACTGTATCTGCAAGCAAACTTCCTTGTAACAGCGCCACAATGCCCCTGGGCCGTTGGCGCTTTATAAATACAATAACATAAAATAAATAAATAATGGCAGTGCACTGGTTAGTGTTTGTTTGTTTTATTGATTTCTATAGCGCACCGAACCCAGTGGTATTTGGGCGCATTACAGCATCACTGTGCAATTACTACTAAGTAACTGAGAAACAAATCATAGAAACCCGTAGGTGTAAATCTTTGAAACAAAGCAGTATTGCTTCACAATTGAACAAAACGATACTTACATTTCCACCGGCATTGCACGCAAAAGTGTGGGGACTTGGGTCACATTTGCAAGTCATTTCCAATTTGAAGTTTTGAAGCACGGCTCTGCAGTGTCAATTTGTTATGATCGTACGACGCACTTAGGGATGTTGTGACCGGAGTTGCAACACCCTAGCTCTTTCGTACTGGACTCAATTATAACGCCGGTGTTTAGTTTAGGCCTTTTATTAGTTTACGCGTGCTGCGCGTGCTTTGACATCAAAATCTCTAACACATCAATCACGACACACATTTCAAAACGATTGGCTTCTACTTGATAAAAGTGCACAGCAAACAAAAGACGAGAAATTAATGCTCGTTAGCAACGCTGAGTATTGTCGTCAGATTTGCAATACGAAAACGAATCGATCGGAAATGTCTTTAGTTTTTGCAAAAGCATATTTTTGAATCATGTGTGACTTTGAACATCAGCAATTGATGTATCCTGTTGTGCACTGTCTGTAATTATAATTTTCAGATGTAGAACACACTTTTCAGTAACAGCTTTCTGCAATAAATGCCTAATGCCCCCTGTTACATTCATAGCACACTCTAATTAAATTCCTTTCCATTTCATTTTGTCTGCAGTCTCAAAGGGTTACCGCAGCTCAGGATTATTTGAGAAAACTCTGCCGAGCAAGTATCCTAAATTGCTGCATTAACCTTGAGTCTGCATGAAACTTTTTGCAGGCAGTGGAATCCAAATATAGAGTTAACAATACATGTTTTAACGCTATATGTTCTCGTTGGTTTTGTTTTTGGTTTTTTTTGTTACCATAACTTGTGTTCTATGAGTTTCCATAACGGAGCAAATTAATAGGTACAGGTGATCACCATGGCTCTGCCTTAAAATGTATTAAATGCAGGCACATTGAGTCACATATTTCAAAAGGAGTCAATACTATGCGTGCATGTGCTTCAGATCTGTGTCTACTTGGAATTGCTGAGGGTCAGTGTTTTCTACACTTCCCCGACCTAATGGATACTATTGCTTTACATAACCGAACACACATTTGTTATATTTGTTATACAAAACACACAACCATGTTTTACTGTTTCATGAGACAAATAATACGCATATTGAAACCAACTCACACCCAAATATAGAAACCCTAAAATAAAGACAAGCTTTGGGAGAACGTCATAAAGCTTTTTGTGCCATCACCCATGCACACATATACACACAAACTATAAATCTCCTCATCTATCATAAGGAACTCGAATGTTAAAACACTGAGATTAAACGTTTTTAGACATTGGTCACACATGTTCCCTGCACCCTTGTACAAGGCACCTAAACGACAGATTCTATCTTATCCTCAAACTCTGTAATACATTGCCTTAGCTGGACCACCTATACTGCAATAACTGCAGTGACACAGCATTCAGAACTCATCCAGTGGCCTAGCAGACAATCACGAACTTCACTGAGCACTATCTCAACACAGGTCTCCCTAATGGTGCTAATTTGCATACCCCCAATGCCTTGCTGATGTGGCTCTGATCTGGAGGTGAACGTCCACTGATGGTTACTAGGCGGTACTGTGCCACGTATGGCTTTGCTCGTGTGGATCATTTTACTTTCACAGTTCAGATGAAAGTATTTTGTTTTCAAACCTTTAAAACCCAGCATGACTTTGCTACTGTGTGTTAAACATGCCCCAATGTTCCAAAGACAAGGCTGCCAAGACTACACTACACTAATGATTCCTAATATGGTTGACACTGGACATTTGGTTGTCTGCAGCCTTGAAAAAGGTCTGCCTTGGGTTCATAAAGCTGTCTTACGTGGCACTGCCCTGTAGGACAAGACAATTTTCTGGAGGAAAAGCATGTGTGCTAATTTGCATACCCACAATGCCTTGCTAATGTGGCTCAGAACTGCAGGTGAACTTCCAACAATGGTTACTAGGTGTCTCTGTGGCATGTGTGCCTTAGCCTAAATTGATTTCTTTATGCATATGAATATTCACTAAAAAAAACGTTGTTAAAGGGACGTTATGGTTAAGTTGCGCTACTAAAAACCTATGAAATTCAGAAAAAAACTTTGTTAAAGGGACGTTATGGTTCCAAGTAAAACCAAAAACCCCCTGAAATGTGCCAGTTATGGTAAGCTAAGCAACCATAACTCGCGCCACCACCGTGCACTGCTAAGACTAACACACAGGACATCAAAGATGACATCACACATGTAATTGATGACATCACTGACGATATCACATGTGCATTTACTTTTCATGAAAAGTCTGTACAAGGGATTCTTATTATAATGTTGACAAAAAAGTTTCAAGGATCATTGGAATAAATATCATGAGCTAATTAGTGCATTAAGCAATGCATTGATATAAATAGTATTCTATTATGAAGTTCTATCCAGTATACTAAGCTACTCATGCAGAAACATAGGCAGCGTGTGCAGCATACATGATGAAGGTGCCATATTCATAATCTTGACATGTTTAATAATGAAATGATAACTGCTTTCTTATTAGAGTTTTGCGTACTGTGAAACATGTAATAAGTAGCTAATAAAACCCCCTTACTACATAATTGCATTATTACAGACAAAGCACAAAGAGACAATAACACATACAAATATGGGTATATACAGGGAAAGTGAAGTAAGCAAAAAAGCAGAAGTAGTAGCAGAAACAGTTCATAACCTAACTGATTATCTTTATGCAGATAAATATGCAGATAAATGATTGCTCTGTTTCAAAGCTGCTATTTAACCGATGCATATGTCTCACATGATGTGACTGGACCCGAAGGAAAGTGAAAATATGAGCATATACAGGGAAAGTACAGTAATAAAAAAACAACAGAACTGTCAGAAAGTGCTGATAACCCTATTGATTATCTTCATGCACTGAAAGGATTGCTGTCTTTCAAGCTTGTGTCTTCCCCTATTTATATGTTTCATATAATGTGACTGGACCCTAGGGGAATTACATAGAAGAACATACTTGAAGGATAAGTCTACAAGAACATACTTGAAGGATAAGTCTACAAATATAGTACATTTTCAATTTTTAGTTCCTGATTGTTACAGAAGAAAACCATGTGGCCTAGATATGTCAGTAAAGGAAAAAAGGGGGAGCCAGGCATGCGATGTCATCAGTGATGTCATCAATGCCATTCGTGATGTCCTCTTTGATGTCCTGGGTGTTAGTGTTAGCAGTGCACGGTACTGGCGTGAGTTATGGTTGCTTAGCTTACCATAACTGGCGAATTTCAGGGGTTTTTCGGTTTTACTTGGAACCATGACGTCCCTTTAACAAAGTTTTTTTTACTGAATTTCATAGGTTTTTAGTAGCCCAACTTAACCATAACGTTCCTTTAACAATGTTTTTTTACTCAATTTCATAGGTTTTTAGTAGCACAACTTAACCATGACCTCCCTTTATCAACGCTTTTTTTACTGAATATACATTTTCATAGTGTGAATTTGATATATGTTTACTAGGATTCCTTTACTTTATTTACATGTAACATAGAAAATACTGAAGGCCCTGCTAATGATTTTGATGTCCGCAGACTGTGTGTATGACCGCGAACGGACGCAGACAACATCAACACTACCCAAAAACTCAGGGGGTATCTTGTATTGTTCTATCATGCCATATAAACACTGCACAAGTTCAAAAAGCAGCACATAAACACACTATATGGAATAATAAATAAGAAGTGGAACCTATATATCTAACACATCAACCATCCATTTAAATACCATATGTAGTAAATAGGAATATATACGAAAACAAAAAAGATATGCCTCCAACATAATTACCTCACAGAAACTGCAGAGCTAGAAGCAACAGTAGACCTACACAACAGTACGAATACAATTGACCAAAACTAGTAATTAAACTTTATTATTCTTATATATTTCTAAACTTTTTGTATTAGGTACACTAAAATTAATATATTTTTGTTTTTCACACAGAAATGTGCAGTACTTGAAATGGCATGAGGAACATTTTCCACATGAGGAAATGTCTGAAGACAGTGATACTAATGGTAGACACTTCTCTATATAAGCAAATTAATAATCATTACTTTATGTGTACTTAACATATATATATATATTTATTCTTAACAGACCATACAAATATTGAAAATAATACACCAAAAGACACATTGGCAAAGACTCTGCAACGCATGGAACAGAAAATGGACATGCTCAAGGAAAAGGTTTTGAAACAGTTTGTGGAGGACCACATAAAAGAAAACATTAAATACCATTGTCCCACATGTACCTGTTCCCCCTCTCCATGTCCCAGTCAACTATCTCCAAACCCTCAACACCAAGAAAAACTTTTTGATGAGACTTCCATCCCTTCATCCCCTCCCATCATCCTCCCCAAACCCCTAATTCCCCTATATTTGTATATGTTTCTGCTTCCCCCTCTCTTTCATAAATTGTGTATCTGTATATAATAAAAAAATATTATGTTTCTTTTAATGAAAACCTCTGTGTCTTATTTTTTTTTTAAATGTAGTTAAAATGTCCATGGACAACGCGCCTGTCCGGAATGTCTGTAATTAGCAAAATGGGGGTCTCCTAAGGACACTATACCTGTCTTTACCGTTCGCAACCAAGATGGAACTGTTCTTAGAACACACTTGGTGTCCGGGATGTCCGTAAATGAACAAAATGGGGGTTTCCTAAGGACTCTATACCTGTCTGTACCATTCGCAACCAAGATGGAACTGTTGTTAGGAGACACCTGGTGTCCGGGATGTCTGTAACTGAACAAAATGGAGGAATCCTAAGGACACTATAGCTGTCCGTACCGTCCACAGCCAAGTTGAAACTGTCCTAAGAATACAGACGGTGTACGGGATGTCCATAGTCAAACAAAATGGAGGTGTCCTAAGGACACTATTCCTGTCCGTACAGTCTGCAGAACATCTACGCACATGCGCACCACAGCCGTAAATCCTGCGAACATCGCACCTGTCCGCACTGTCCGTCTCACTTGTGTCCAACTTTTAATTTGTTTGAGGACCTGAACACTGTCCGTAGAACACCCGCGCGCATGAGCATGACAATTCCCGTGCATTTGGTGTCCTGCGGACACCCGTTCCCTTTGCGGACATGTTCCCAACATCATCATGTGACCGCACCCACGCTGAGCGTGTGTCCTAATTTGCGGACACTGGCCCTCATTACGACCCTGGCGGAAATCGAAAAACGATGGCGGAAATGCAATACCGCCATCGAATAGCGCTCGGTGCGATTATGACCCGTCACCGTAAAGTACGATGCCATTAGCGACACCGTAGTGAACGCCAACGCTAACTGCACCAAGTACGCGCACGCGCGCCATGCGAAACCGTAATTACCACCATGGCGCAACGGTACGCAAATTCTGATCCTAGCGGACATTTACCTAACGCCATCAAGCATGGCGGAAAGTACCATTCCGCCATGGTGAGAAGAACGGCAAGGCGAACCAACCGTAAATGGCCCTACTGAGTGCCTGTACACCACTCCCTGGCCACATTGCACAACTCCTCGTAGGTGCAATGAAGTCACACAATGCAACCAGTGAAATGTACACGTCACCCATGCATGCCAACGAACAAATGAATGTAGGGGCTCCAAGTGCCTTGTGAGTGGCCATCCATATTTGCCATGTCACCATTGCCGTACTGATGCAGCACAGGCACGTGAAGGGTCAAGTACAGCAATATGAACTGAAATATGAGACAAAACAACAACAGGCCCCCATCGCTTGACACCATTGTAAGGCAACATTCAAACCAGTAACCTGAGGGAGACTGCACCAGCCCTGTACTCTTGCCAGTAAACAAACCAACCATCAGCATAAGCATGTACCACACAAGTTGGCAGAGTGACTGAGCAGCCAGGCCCATCTCAAGAGGGGCCAATGGGAGCTGCAGGGCACAGATGGCACGAATACAGAAGCTATTCCAATGGACATGACCTCAGTCTCCCTCCAAGAAACGCACGCAAACACAGGCACCTGTGACCAGCCATATTCTGATAATCACATCATTCCACCAATCCACCTGGCTGACCGGCATCTGTTACACAAAAGCTAATCCCCCGCCCCTGAGCATGACATCATTAAAACAGTCATAATGGCAGCCCCTATCCCTGACCTCACTGGGCTTCGTAGGCAAACGCGCCCAGTACAGTACCACGCAACTATAACCAGAAGCCGGAACCCAATGCAGATCTACTCACAATACATCGCTCCACAAATAGGAATATGCTACATTACTTGCAAAGAATAACGCTACACGTTTAATATCAGAATAGAAATTTAATGCACTACAAAATCACCAAGCCCATACAGCCATTAGGTCATGAACTCCAAAATACATTTCAGTATTGTGGGCTGCATCCGTAATAAATGACCAGCTTCTGCTTGTGTGACGCCCTGTTCCTTCATGGTACACAGGGGCTACATACACGTTCAAAAAGGCAACATGGAAGCGCCTAGAACCGCAGGGCCGTCCCATTAGGTAGGCACTAGTCCAGCTGAAAGGTCGATATGTTGCTCCTAGCCACTAGTACTGCGTAAGGGCATGTGGCCCATTGGCGATCGTCCCATAAGATCGTAATGGTGCTCCACTGATTAACACGAAGCAGCAGGTGTCGGGAGTAAAAGCCATCTGCAGGAGTGGCATACAGATGGCAGCGGCAAAAGGGGAGGAGATACCTGTCACCCAAATGAAATGAAAAAGAATGGTATGGGCATTAGAACTTAATTTGAATTACTCACTTCAATGATCACACTAAATCTACAGCCATATGCATGTTAGCCCACTCAAAAGGATCATTCCCACCCAAAAATCACTTGCGAATCATAACTATATAAATCGAGGTGAATACACTATTACAAACGAGTGTTTGTGTGCATGCGTCTGTTAAAACAGAATCCATTAGATGGGATTAGTAACGTGCATAGACACAAGTGTTTGAAGGCGCGTCGAGACAGTGAGGGTTCAACAAGGGCAGATAGACGATGGTCCCACTATGGCAGCTCTGCATCACATAGCGCAGGGGAAGTGGATAGATTCCAAAAAGCCATGTACATGGTAAACTCTCAATTAAATCATCTGTCCATGCATCCATACATCATACCCTCATCCCGGTATGAAAACGCCTGATTATTTACTCACATAACATGTGAAATTTCCATTGAGTCTGTGCGTAATGCAGTCTGCAAAATCCACTGTGCTCCAGCCCGGAATTCTAGTGTTGTGAAGTAACATGTATTTGGGAACGTCCTGCCTTATCGTCCACTACGCTATTGCGCATCCCATACTATTCATATCAATCATTGCATTCTCGCCATGGCCCCTGTCCCAAGGACATTAAACAATAGAACTTAATATCTGCAGTCAGACCTGTGGGCGTCTCCTCGCCGCTAGCTGAAAACCGAAAGCGCTGTCCTTCGAATTCCGCATTTGCAACATCACGTCGAAAAGGCATCTGTGACCGCTTGAAATCACAAATTCATCCATGTAGTGCGGCAGCGTGTGAAAATGGCAACTGGCTTCACTCACAAATGGGACGCCCCGCCCGTCGGTGAACCTCGGTACAGTGCTGCATGAGGGTCCAGCGTTAATCGAGTACTACATTCCACTGACCCTTCACAAGTTTGTTCGCGACTGTAAAGATAGTATGTGAAACAATGGGACCATTGCAGAATGAACATATGAACCAATATTCCACTGCCATCGGGATTAAATACATGATTGTAATAGCAAGATGCCATGCGTCGAATTGCAGCGTTGTGTGCGGGACGTGCTCGCCCAAAGGGGATTGCAGCTTGCACAGGTGGAATGAATCACCACAGGTGGAGGCCATACAGCCTGAAAACACATAAATTGCACACCCAACACCCTCCCACAACCACACCCACTCCAAAATGCTACCGGCAGGACTAGCGATGTTGGCCCTGGGGGACCTGATAGCACTGCAAGTACTCCAACTTCAAGAAGAAGACGAACACCAACTACTACAACAACCGTCCGCACAGAGGAGACGGAGGAGGAGGAGGAGGGCAAGGCAGGGCCAGCAAGGCCCACCAGCACAGCCACTACCACCACGCAGGCAGCCCGCAATCCCACGCCTCCGAGCTCATCCGTTCAACCTCACTGATGAGCAGATCCACACCCTCTACCGTTTGGACCGGGACACCATAACCGCCATTGTGGACATGACACACGCTGACCTTGCCAGCATGATAGATAGGCCAACCGCCATCCCACCCCTACTGAAGGTGGTGTCTGTACTACACTTCCTGGCCACAGGCACCTACCAGCACACAGTCGGACAGTTGCATGGCATTTCACAGCCACTGTTGTCACGGACACTATCGCAAGTGCTCGATGCCCTCCTGAAGCACGCAGACGACTACATCTCTCTACCACGCTCGGAGCAGGAAATTACGAACACGAAAGTGGGATTCCATGCACTTGCCGGCATACCGGGTTGCATTGGTGCCATCGACTGCACCCATGTGGAATTGGTTGTGCCACATGCCATGGAGGCCCAGTACCGCAACCGAAAACAATATCATTCTCTTAATGTACAAATGGTGTGTGACTCCAACAGGATCATTACACATTGTTGTGCCCGATTTCCTGGATCAACCCATGATTCTATGGTCTTGAGGAACTCTACAATACCACGCTACATGGAGCGACACGCAGGGAACAGATCCTGGCTACTCGGTGAGTCTCATTTCATGCATGATAATGTGGGGTATGTGATGCGGCAATGACCTGGCAGGAAGGGGGGGGGATGCGTACGTAGCTATGACATTCCACAAACATCCTTTATTGTCCACATACAGGTGATGCCGGGTATCCACTGAAGAGATGGCTCCTTACACCACTCCGGAACCCACAGAACCAGCATGAGGAGGACTACAACCATGCCCACTCACGTACCCGTGTAGTCATAGAACAGGCATTCGGCCTACTGAAGACTCGTTTCCGCTGCCTCAGCAGGTCTGGCGGGGCACTCCTGTACCGCCATGAGAAGGTTGCAAAGATGGTCATGGCATGTGTCATGCTACACAACATGTGCGTACGTAGAAATGTGCCCATGCCCCCTGACGCAGAACTGCAAGCACCTGAAGATGGTCATGATGAGGGTGGGGATGTGGCAGCACCTCAAGGAGTCCGCGAGGCACAGGAGGGCCGTGAAATTCATCAGATTCTCATAGATTCATGCTTCTAGCACTCACGCCTGGTGGCTGATACATGGACACGGGACTTGTGGCACGGTGTGTGTCTGGAACATGCACAATATGGACTGTACGCCTATAATGGCCTCGTACACAAAGATCAATGTCCACACATCTCATTGGATGATTGTGAAATGTTTATAGCATATGTGAAATTATGTTACACACCCCATCGACCCGCCACCCAAGAAAGCCCAACACACCCCCTCCACCCTCCTACCTCCCCCCCGAACACCAGTGTCCAAAGATGCTCATTGTCAGTGGGCAGACGCTATTGCAAGCCCCCTCTCCGGGTATCAGGGGCACCCCTGCCTGTGGAGCGCAGGTTCCTCCCAGATCTACGTTGGGGGCTGCCCTGGACGGAACTTGCAACGGATGATGTCTCTGCCTGCTCACGTCCATGCATGTCCCTAAGGGTTTGTGAGAGCTCAGTGAGCACACGGCGCACAGCGGCAAGTTCAGCACATACGTCTTTGGACGTCGCATGCAGTTCCCCCATCAGGCTCTCGGTGCTTCTCTCCATTTGTGCCCTTAGTGTCTCTGTGCTTCTCTCCATTTCTGACCTAAGTGTCTCAGTGGATGTTTCTATGGCTGCCTTAGTACCCCCACATTCATCAGCATGCTCCTTGAGGAGCGTGGCCAGTTGCTGCTGTTGCACGATCACCTGGTCGAGGGACTGTTGCCTCTGCTGGGCCATGGCCATTTGCGGTGGTGTCACAGAGGGTCTGATCACCTCATGTTGCCTTGCCACAGGGCTTGTGGGGGATGGCCAGTCGTCATCTTGTGGGTGCCCCTGCGTGGTATCCTCATGATGTACGGGATGAAACAAACAGGGGGATTGAGACAGGTCATGGATGGATCCTACATCGACAGCACCGTTTTCTGTGTCGGAGCATGCTGCCATTAATGCAGTGTCACCTATGGTGCTGCTGCCACCAGAAGCAGTGCCTTCTGTGGCATCCATTGGGGGGACCTGTGGTGCTGCTGTTGTGGGCATGCTGGCTGCTGGGGTGCCTGTTGAAGTCCCCTCCTGTGTGCTGCCACTTGATTTGTGCTGCTGCCGTGTCTTGATCCGTGCAGCTGAGCTGGAGGGTCTTTGGCCGTTGGTCTTGGCCCTCTTTGCAGGTGTGCTGGTAGGGGTGTCCTGGAGCTCGTCGTTTGAATCGGACCCTGTGTTGGAGTAAAGGAGGGCGAGCGTTATTTATGGGTCTGTGGAAATTGGAATGGCAATGTATCACATGCATTGGGGTGGTACCTGAGGGTGATTTGGGTCAGGGCCTTGGAGGTGGTTTCATTTTTGTGTGGATTGAGGATGCAGTTGTTTTGCAGCCTGCAGTTAGGGTGTGCATGCTGCACGTGTAGAGGGTGTTTTTAGGATTTTTAATTATTTATGTATTTAATGTGAGTTTTAAAGTGCGCTATCAGGCCAATGTATGTGGACGTTCTCCTGGACATGTGTTTCTGTTGCACTATGTGGACACATGGTACTTCACATGATTGGACATTGTGGATTTAGCATTGTTTTATTTGGCCCACCTACCTGATTCTTCGGATGTCTGCACTCCTTTCTCCATCCCTCCGACTCCCTCTATACTCTCCATTCCAATGGTGGAGGCACAGATTTCTTCCCAGGGGGTCAACTTGATGGGTGATTCCGATCCTCCCCCGGTAGCTGTGGCAATGTTACGGTTGGCAGATAGTATGCTCCGTACGCGTATCTGCAAGTCGTCCCATCGCTTTCTGCATTGCTGTGGGTTGCGGGGTGCGGTCCCCACCGCACTTACCCGCTGTGCCACCAGGGCCCATATGGCCTTCTTGTTCGCAAGTGCCGTCCTGGTCATTTGCGTCGAGAAGACGACGGCAGCATTCTCCTGGAGGGTCTCTGTGAGCACGGTGAGTTCCTCATGGGAGAAGTGGACCTGCCGCTTGCGGTCGCACGCTTTTTTAGCAACTTTTCCCATTTTTATTGTTTTCACTAGGGTGGCTAACGGGTTGGGATGTGTCTCAGGGTAGGATTTTTGATGGTTGTGTTGGGATTCTGATTTTATAGGTGTACGGCGTGCTGTTTCCCGTTCCGGGACCATGTTTTTACTTCCGTTTCCGTATATTTACGGTCACCGTATTTTGCGATTCCCGCTCATTACGGTGACCGCTATGATGGGTGGCGGAATTGCACCTAGGGCGCCGTACGACGGCGGTGAGGGGCGTTTTGGGGACATTTCCGCTATCGCGGACTTTGCACTTCCGCCATGGCGTAGTGCTCGTGTCCGATGGGTCAGAATTAGCCGCACTTTACTCCGTCGTGCAATGGCGGAAACGCTATTTACGCTGTGGCGGTCCCGTCAGTTACTTTCCGCCAGGGTCGTAATGAGGGCCACTGTCCGGATCCACAACATTTTAAAATAACTTTTTCAGACAATCCAAATTATTTTACAGTAAAAATTCACCATTGCACATGTCCCAGACAATGACCCTGGCTTTCCACATACTTTTTGAAACTTTTTGAACCTTTTTGGGTGTTCGATCTGTTCATGAAGTGCACCCCTCCACCCCTATAAAAGGCCACACCCCAGAGCTGATCTTCATTGTACTTCTGGCTATTGCAAATTGACTTTTGCTGCCTTTGCTGCTCTTGTTGAGATTATCTCATCAACCCTAATGGCATCTGTTAGGGAGAATTCTCTGTTTAGGCTGAATTTCCTAACCTAGTGAGTCCCCCAGCAGCTTTCTGGATTTCTGGAGTTTGTTTTTTTCTCCTGCCAAGAGTGAGACTCTTTTCTCCCACACTTGGACATGATTTGTGGTTGATTTCTTTGAATGTCAGTGTGTTCTATGGGCTATGGGGTCTTTTACTCCATAGGGTCTCATGTGGTGATTGGCCCAAGTGGTGAGCCGCCCCGTTCACCACTTAGCATGTTTGAGTGACAGCTCGCTGAATGAATGGGGGTTTTTCTGCATAAAAACAGGGCTTTTGGGACTGGGACTTGAGAAGTCGCCACAGGACCTAAGAATCCGACGAGGGTAAAGCTGAGACGACCTGCAATGACGACACCTCCGGTGGAGCCCTGCTGAACCGACTCACCACTTCCCAATGACAGAGGAGATCTCCCTGCTGGAGAGTATTCTTCCCCTGACTGGTGGGAACAACCAGTCCCTTGCTTTTTCTTCGCTTCCAGGACATCTAGTGGTCGAATTGCCCGTGCAGAGCACCCCGGCAACCGGATAGCCACTAACAAATGTACCGCGACCAAAAGGTGCTACCGCAGCTGGTCTCTTCCCTGGTGGTGCAACGATCTTCAACTTTCCTCGATGACGAGATCACCTCACCTTCTGGCAAAGCCCCGACTTGCATCCACCACCAGCAACAACTGCCCCCGCCGGAGCTGTTTCTTCACTTACAAGGTACTGTGTCCACCTGGCTTCCCTTGTGACGGTTAGCGTGAGGTGTCTTAAATCCTTACCTTTCCACTGGGTCGCCTCCAGACCTTCTTAACTTGTGTTCTAAACTGGTCCAACCTTTCTGTGACATTTTGCTACAAAGACTTGAAGTGCATTTCCACTGTGATACTTTTGGGACATACCACCTTGCCTCTCTCCGAGTGGGCCTGGCCTCTGAACTTTGTGATCTACAGTAGACCCTGCCTTGCCTGTCTTGCATTTGCAAGTGTTAGTAAAAGTGTTGGTACTGAGTTGGTTTCATACCCTGCCTTTTTCTCTCCCGTTCTAACGATTATTAGAGTGCCATCTAGGCTAAAGCACTCACCTCTGTCTGCAAATAAGTGGTGTCTTTGAACCTAGACTTGTCGAAATATAGTTAAGGGATTGATATATATTTATAGTAACTGTGATTGAAGTTGTTTGCCATATTAGTGCCAGTGTGTTTTTCATAGATGTGTTTTAAAATAAATAATTATATATCTTTACACCCAAGCTCTGATCCGTGTCTGCTTGTTCTACTGTGTAAATTGCCCTATTCTGTATACTCCAAATACTGCCTATCTCTTCTTGAGAGAAGTCTGACTGCTCAGCCACAGCTACCAGGTAAATCTAGGTGGTGCAGACTGCTACCAATTGGGTTTACCGCTAACTCCTGTAGACTTAAACTTTTTGCAGTGGTCCCAGAGGCAACTGCACAGGTTTCTGCCTAACACTGGTGTACAGCGGTGGGATTTGTATCGAGTATACAGTTTAGAGTGCTTTTCAACACTTTAGGATAACTAACCACAAAGCTTAGCACTAAAAAGCAACTTTCAAAAAAAACATGTCTACTATGGAAGTTTACAGTCAAGAGTCCTTGTCAGATAACAATACTGAGAGTTTGAGAGCTCTCTATAGACAAGAGAATCTTTCTGTAAGAGGCAAGAAAGTAGAACTGATAGCGAGATTGCTGGAAAACCAAAGTCTGGGTAATGGTTCAGAGGAACCAACTTCTCCAGCAAATGTAGATAACAGTAATAGTTTTGATCTAAATCAGAATTCTGATGATAGTGATGAAGAGGCTGAAGAGGAAGGAGAGGCTAATGAAACTGTCCCCCTACCCCTCTGTCTGCCTTACCAGCTGTACCTACTGGAACTATAGCAGGTCCCACACTAAGTCCTCAAGTCCTTGAACTAGAAAAAATGAAAATAGACTTGGAATTCAGAAGGATTACTGCTCAAACTGAACAGAAACACCAAGAAATGCAACAAATTCTTAGGCTCAGAGAAATGGAGCTCAAGCATGAGTTAGAAATGAAAAAGTTGTCTGTTGAAACTGCTTCTGTCTCTGGCGCCTCTAGAAGTTCCAGTCCCAAAAGACCCCGGATGCCTAAGGAATTAATTGTTATGTATGAACCAAAGTTGGATGTGTTGGATTGGCTGAGTTTGTTTGAGTATAATCATGGGCTCGAGAACATCACAGGTAATGAGCTACTTACCTGGTTGTTCTCTAGGCGCCCCCCTGTTGCAACTGATGTGGTAATGGAGTTGGGGGAGGAGGATAGGAAAGAGTATGAAAGTGTGAAACTAGCTCTGATAGCTAGGTTTGGGAAGACCCCTTCCCAGTATCTTTAGAGGTTTAGATCCCTCAAAAAGCATGATGGTACCCCTTGGGCTACCTGGGTGAGTGAAGGGTTGAACAACTTAGAGGGGTGGATTAAGGGTTACAAAGTGAACACTTATGAGATTATGAAGAATCTTTTTATGTTGGAGTCTATTTATGATGCCTGTTCTCCTGAGCTCAGACAGCACTTGGCTGATTCGAAGGAATTGGATTCCAGGAAGCTAGCTAAGGCTGCTGACTTGTGGGTTGCCAACAGGGCTACTCATAAGGACTCTGGGGCAACTCAGAAAAAGGATGAGGGAAAACAGCCTAAAAAAGACTCAAAAGAGAATTCTAATAACTCAAATTCAAAAGAGGGCCCCAAACAAAACCATAAGGGTAAGCCACAAGGAAAACCACAACAGAATAGTGTACCTTCTGGTGCCAAACCAGAGGGAGGCCAGAACAAGTCACCATTCCAGAAAGCATTCGGTAAATGCTTTGTTTGTGGCTCTACTGACCATGTGAAAGGAGATCCCAGATGAAAGGGTAAACCTTCAGGGGTCCAGCTTGTCTCCTTAGCCTTCGCTCCAGAGGAGGAAGTCCAAATGGCAAGTGGAAACTTTCTACTACTGGCTGATGAACCCAATGGAGTCTCAGCCAGTGTTTCTTTAGTATCTCTGGGTTTGTGGGAACAACATAATTTAGATGTCTATAATTCTATCCCAGATAATACTAAAGAGTATTATAAGGACAGTGTCCAGGTGAATGGTCAGGAGACTCCTGCCATTAGGAACACTGGGGCCAGCATAACTGTGGTGGATACATCTTTTTATCAGGATGAGGATGTTGCTAAGGCACCCAAATGCCTCACCAAGTTAGCTGGAGGGCCTGTGCAGATGCTTCCCCAATTACCAGTTCTCATCCAGTGTAATGACATGACTGTGAAGATACCTGTCAGCATACAAAGTGAGGTACCAGGAACGAGTTCTGTTGGGTAACGATTTAAAAACTCTCAGAGTTGTGTCTCATACCCCCAGACCTCTGAGTAAACGGTTACAGGAGCTAACCAGACCTGCAAGGGAGAGAACCATGAGAGGTACTCCCCAGGAGATGATGAAGAAGGATATCACTCCTGCTCCACTGGAATTGTCAGCTGCTGTCTCAAAGAAATCAGAAGCGAAAGGGAAACCTAAAACTTCTATACCGAAACCAGCAGCCAGCACTTCAGTGCAGCCAACAAGGACTTCCCCTCGGTTGTCCAAAGTTAAACCCGTAACTCCCCCTCCAGCTGAGGCTGAGAGGGTGGTACAACCCTGCGTGGTAGAATTAGACTCTGAGAAAGAGCTAATGGAGGGCCAGGAACTCATTGGATATCTGGATCCTGTTGACCATCCTGAGCTGCAGTCGTTACTGGCAGAAGGTGGACCCAACAGGGCAGACTTCAGTAAGGGACAGAGAGAATGTCCAACTCTGGAAGGTCTTCGCCACCAGGCAGAAGCTCAGGCTGAAGGGCAAGAGCCTGGGAAATACAGGTTGCACTGGGAAGATGGCCTCTTCTACAGTGAACCGACCGAGACTGAACCTGGAGACTACAAACAGCTTGTAGTACCCCAAGAGAACAGACAACAGTTCTTGCAGTTAGCCCACGAGATTCCTTTGGCTGGTCACTTGAGTTTCAAGAAGACTAAGAAAAGGCTCTCGCTCTACTTTTATTGGCCAAAGATGGGGGCCGAAGTAGAAAGACACTGCAGGAGCTGCCACACCTGCAAGACCTCTGGTAAGGTTGGCTCCAAGAATGTGGCACCTTTAGTGCCTCTCCCAGTTGTGGGAGTCCCATTTGAGAGAGTAGGGATTGACATTGTTGGTCCCCTTGATCCTCCAACCTCCTCAGGCAACAGGTTTATACTTGTTGTAGTAGACCATGCTACTAGGTATCCTGAGGCAATTCCTATGAGGACTGTTACAGCTCCGGCTGTGGCTAAGGCCTTCCTTGGTATTTTTACCAGGGTCGGGTTTCCTAAGGAAGTAATCTCTGACAGAGGGTCAAACTTTATGTCCCACTACATGAACATGAAAGCCATGTGGAAAACCTGTGGAGTTCCTTACAAGTTCTCAACAGCTTACCACCCACAAACCAATGGGTTGGTAGAAAGGGTCAACCGAACCATGAAGAGCATGATAGGTGCTTTAGAGGACCCCCTTAAACGAAAGTGGGATCTTCTACTGCCTTGCCTTCTATTTGCTTATAGGGAAGTCCCTCAGGATGGAGTAGGTTATTCTCCCTTTGAACTTCTCTATGGCCATCCCGTCAGAGGTCCATTGGCCCTGATTAAGGAGGAGTTGGAGAGTGCTCCTTCCCCAAGCCAGTCAGAGTGACTGACTACGTGATAGGTCTCCGAAGGAGAATGTCACACATGATGGCGGAAACAAGTGATAACTTGAAAGCTGGACAAGCATTGGTCAAGCACTGGCATGATCAAAAGGCTAACATGGTTGAGTTCGCTCAAGACCAGCTAGTTCTCGTTATGATCCCAACAAGGCAGAGGGCCTTGCCAGACAAATGGATGGGACCCTTCAGAGTTGTGGGTAAACTTGGAGAGGTCAACTACCTGGTGGACTTGGGCAATCCCAAGGAGGCTCCAACCGTCTTCCAAACCAACCGACTCAAAGCGTATGTCTCGAGACCTGATGTAGGAGCGTTGCTTCTAGCATCATCAGAGGAAGAAGAAGAGAGTGAAGCTCTTCCGGATCTCCTCAGAGGCTTACCTTTGGACGAAAAGATTGAAGGAGTAAATCTCTCTTCAAATCTGACACCTGAGCAACAAGAAGAGTGCAAATCTACGTTGAATCAGTTTGCCTCTCTGTTCTCACTTTCACCAGGCTTGACCCATTGGGGCCAGCATGAGATACTCACTGGTGACTGTCTGCCAGTCAAAAGCAGAGGATACAGAATGTCAGAAAATGTAAGAACCCACATCAAAGGTGAGGTCAGCAAGATGCTTGATCTCGGGGTAATAGAGCCCTCTACTAGTCCATGGTCTAGCCCAGTTGTGTTAGTGCCAAAGGCAGGATCTAAAGAACTTAGATTCTGTGTGGACTATAGAGCTCTTAATGCAGTCACCAAGACTG
This sequence comes from Ambystoma mexicanum, assembly GCF_040938575.1. Classification (NCBI taxonomy): domain Eukaryota; kingdom Metazoa; phylum Chordata; class Amphibia; order Caudata; family Ambystomatidae; genus Ambystoma; species Ambystoma mexicanum. The sequence continues at coordinate 204,094,406 of NC_090941.1, read as the reverse complement.
GTGCCCACCCTTTGCCAAGAACAGATGAGTTGGTGGATAGACTTGGTTCCGCCAAGTTCCTCAGCACATTTGACTTGACGTCAGGTTATTGGCAAATAGCCCTGACAGACCATGCCAAGGAGAAAACTGCATTTTCTACCCCAGTGGGCATATACCAGTTTAAGGTAATGCCTTTTGGATTGAAAAATGCACCTGCTACATTTCAACGGATGGTAAACCAGGTTCTGAATGGGATGCAGGACTTCTGCATGGCATACTTGGATGACATAGCAGTATTCAGCAATTCCTGGGAAGAACATGTAACCCACCTGAGAGATGTTTTGCAGGCTCTAGGACGAGCCAATCTGACCATAAAGGCGAGTAAATGCCAAATTGGACAGAGTAAGGTAGTCTATCTTGGACATGAGTTAGGAGGTGGAGAAATAAGGCCTTTGCTCAGTAAGATTGAAGCTGTTCAAAATTGGACAACACCTACTACTCAGACCCAGATGAGAGCCTTCTTAGGTCTCACTGGATATTACAGGAATTTCATTGAGAACTATGGGACCATAGCTTCTCCTCTGAATGTTATCTCCTCTCCAAAATTCCCTAAAAAGGTTAGATGGAACGAGGAGTGCAATCAGGCCTTTGAAAACCTGAAACAGGCTCTTTGCCAAGCCCCAGTACTCAGAGCTCCTGATTACCACCAAACTTTCATTGTGCAGACAGATGCTTCAAATGTAGGAATAGGTGCCGTACTCAGTCAACTGGATGGGAAAGGTAGGGAACACCCCGTTTGCTTCATCAGCCGCAAGCTGAAGGATCCTGAAACAAGGTGGGCAACAATCGAAAGAGAGTGCGTTGCTATCGTGTGGGCTCTGAAGAAGTTTAGGCCATACTTGTATGGTTCTACTTTTGTCATTCATACTGACCACCAACCCTTGAGATGGTTAATGCAAATGAAAGGGGAAAACCCAAAACTACTGAGATGGTCAATCTGCCTGCAAGGGTTTGATTTCACCATTGAGCACAGGTCAGGGTGTCACCACCAAAATGCTGATGGTCTCTCTAGGATGTATATCATCGACTAGAGGTATGAGATTCATCCAGGAGTGGATTAAATCCTCCTGTCCCTTAGTCTGGGGGGGGGGGCGAGTGTTAGGGAGAATTCTCTGTTTAGGCTGAATTTCCTAACCTAGTGAGTCCCCCAGCAGCTTTGCTGGATTTCTGGAGTTTGTTTTTTTCTCCTGCCAAGAGTAAAGCACTCACCTCTGTCTGAAAATAAGTGGTGTCTTTGAACCTAGACTTGTCGAAATATAGTTAGGGGATTGATATATATTTATAGTAACTGTGATTGAAGTTGTTTGCCATATTAGTGCCAGTGTGTTTTTCATAGATGTGTTTTTAAATAAATAATTATATATCTTTACACCCAAGCTATGATCCGTGTCTGCTTGTTCTACTGTGTAAATTGCCCTATTCTGTATACTCCAAATACTGCCTAACTCTTCTTGAGAGAAGTCTGACTGCTCAGCCACAGCTACCAGGTAAATCTGGGTGGTGCAGACTGCTACCAATTGGGTTTACCACTAACTCCTGTATACTAAAACTTTTTGCAGTGGTCCCAGAGGGAACTGCACAGGTTTCTGCCTAACAGCATCCGTGGCTGCTGTTGATACATCTGCCTCAGCACCACCCCCAAACCCTCCACCACCACCTCCCCAAGGGCCTGCAGAAGGTAACAGGCGTGAGGATGTAGAGAACGAGGATGAAGAGGATGAAGAGAATGCGGTCAATGAACTCCCTACTAGCAGCACACGCCGGGATTCTTGGGTGTGGTGGTTGTTTACCATTCATGGTAACATGCCAAAAGCACGTGCAAACAAGGTCACCTGCAAACAGTGCAAAATGGTGCTGAGTCGTGGGAAACGTGGTTCGTACAGCTTTGGTACGACATCCATGAAGCAGCACCTAACGTCGTTCCACAGTGGGGACATTCGCTAGGTTGTACCTTGTGATAAACGTAGTAGGTCGAGTTCCTCTACAGCATCCTACGTTTCCACTCCTCTCACCATAAGAGCCACTCCTGTGGGAGAGCGCATCCCTCCAGCTGCTTCACAGGCCATTCACGATACTGTTGACCCTTACCTTTCAAGGGTCACAATATTGTGTATGTACTGCGACGCAGTACTCTGCAGGGGGGAGAGTCTTCGGAGTGCTTTTGAGACTATGGTCACGGAGCACCAGAAGACCTGCTACCTACCTAAGTAAGGCCCACCCTACATCTTCCTCTCTCCACCTGCCCTTTCTTATCCCTGTGGTTGGTGTACCTTCCTTACCCTCCTCTCCTAGTGTGTCATGTATAAAAAACCAAAAAAAATATAAAACAACAAAAATTGAAAAAAAGGCTTTTTTCAGGGCTGCCTTTCACAGTTTAAAAATGGAAGTGGCAAATAAACAGTGTAGGGCCCTGTGCATTTTTTGGAAGTCCACGGACAGTCCTAGGACATATAAAGTTTTAGGGTGCTGCCCTAGCAAAACCAATGCACTTTTCTCTGGGAGGAAGTGGTGGCTCTGAAAAGAGCCTTTTGGTGGTGTTTTTGTGTGTTTGAAAAACTTGAAATCGCCAACATCTACTGCAAAATAGATGACTGTAATTCCAAAAAAGGTTGCAATGAATTTTGTACATTTCTCAGAAAAATGTAATTGCCAGCATAGGTAAGATGGACTCCATCTCTGCGAAAGATGTATGTGCTACGAAACATAATATTTTCATTGTGAAAAGAGGACATGCCAACATCTCTTAGAAAGGCACAAACAGCCATATTGACATTGCACCTCGCTTTCTCCATTTGTGGACCAAATGAAGAAGAACGCAGCCACATTTGTCTTTGCTCAATACGAGAAAAAATTACTTGGGAATTTGGAAACATGTCCATGACCTTCCCAAGTCCTTCTATCATTGCAAATTGCAAATAAATTCCAGACACATGTCCTGAACTGTTCCCTCAACAATGAATTATAATTATGTCTGGATGATGCTCTGCCTCTAAAGTAGCACAGAGAGGTACCAAGTCCAGCCACTTCATTCCATGCACTCCATGCCAGTGCACTTCCACATGAGGGAATCCAAGATGTGCAGCTACTCCACAATGTCCTGCATGCACCTAAAACCAATGTATCGATGAGTCTTCCAAAATCCAGATAATCTGTTTTCTGAAACACACAGCCATAGCTATCTGTTCTTCTCTCAGGAAAAATACTTTCTGACAAACTCTCTCCTTACACAACACACCCATTAAACTTTACTGACCAATCCCTTGCTCTGCTCATTCACATTTGCATGCCTCTCCACCCCAAAACCCCTGTATGTAATATGCACTGTCCACGGACTACAGCCATGTCCGCGGACATATAAAAAATCTGAGTATGGTGAATGTAAATTTAAATAGTGTGCCCCATTTCCCCTTTGAGGTTGGCTCTGAAAAGAGCTGTTTTTTGTTTTTTTTGCAGATGCCTGACAGACACCTGTTATTTTGTATTTTTTGGGGTTTTTTCTTCTTACTTTACTACTAAAATCTTCACATAACCTTCTCCAAAGCAACCCTTACATTCCAAAACAGCATGGCATTTCCCAAAAAAGATAAGGAAATGCCATCTTCTTCAAAATAAACAGCATTACTCGAATAAATATTCTCATTATTACAGAAAAACATACCAGCTCTAAGCATGAAAGCAGACATGTCTCCTTTGATTGCACACCTGGCAATGTTTTGCGGAGGACAAAAAACAGAGCTATTGTCCCATATTGCCCTAGGTAGTAATCCAGAAAAAATTACTTTTGCATTTGGAAGGATGTTCATTACTGCTTGAACCAACTGTTCCAAATCTGCCAACATAGTAGGGGCACTGACGTAGCCCAAGTGGAAAGCACCATAGTGCAAAACTACCAGATAGGGACTGTTCATCCTGCCCATATCTTCACAAACTTGTAGAATTCGCTCTACATTGCAATCAGGCAGAGCTCTCCACACCACCTCCACTCCTTTCACATTGAAATTGTTTGCCACATGCCTGCATTGAGCATACTGCTGTAAAGCATGCACAAACATATCTCTTCACTACACACAGGGCCTCATTACGACCCAGGTGCTAATGGGTTAATAGCGCCGTAAAAGGCTGCGGCGCCGTTAACCTATTAGCGCCTAATTACGAGGTCCCTTTGCGGGACCCGACCTTAACGGCTGGTGTAGACCAGCCGTTAAAGTAGGGACCCGCAAAGGGACCTTGGTGCTAATTACGGTGCCGCAATTTGCGGCACCGTACTTAGCGCCTTCCCCATCCCCATTGAGCCCTATGGGGCAAAAATGGGAATGGGGAAGGGCCATGGAGGAAGGGGAAATTACCGCCCGGCCAACCTTGTAATGGGGTGGTAATTCCCCCTTTCTCCATGGCGGAGTCGGTAACTTACCGGCATGGACCATGGTGCTAATAGCACCATGGTCTTCCGCCAGGGTCGTAATGAGGCCCACAGTCTCTTTCCACACAATTCCACAACGTCAACATCTGATTGGCTGATCCCTACAGTCCCCTTTCCATACTGGATTTACTGGAATACCCCGGATGTGGCACGTACTATCCGCGGACAGCCGCAGTGTCTGTGCGGCACGTAACTCTTAGACAGCCCTTCTACCCTTTCCACTTCACTCTCTCTGCCATTCCCTCATTGGATACAGCTATGCAGTCACACAACCATCCACCAATCACATCCAAGACTTCTATATCTAACTCTTTCATCAGAGTTCCGCACTTCAATTGTACTGTTGATCACTCTGAGTACAAGTCTCATATCATTGGAAAGCACCTACTACAAAAACTACTCTACAAGTCTCCAAGATTTTTACTTACAGCTGCATTAATATCCACATGCATGAATACAAGCTACAGGTATGCATATTTTATTCACAGTACATGTACAACTCTTATGAATGCATATAAACACAGTAATGCCACTAAACCTGCATAACCAATACATACATGCCAACCCTCCCAATTTAGGCACGAGATTCCCGATTTTTCATTGAAAAATCACATTATTTTTTACTGTCTCCCGCATAACCTATACATACATGCCAACGCTCCCAATTTAGGCGCGAGACTTCTGATTTGTCATTGAAAAATCGTACTAATTTTTACTGTCTCCCGCCTAAATTAATGCTAGTCCCAATGCAATCCTATGGGGAAAATAAATGTTCCCCATTGCTGTGGTGAAATCTACCTCTCAGGTGCTGCTGATTGTTGGCATGTCTGCCTATAAAATGAACTTATTGACATTTTTCCTATCTACTGAAATCAACTGTCACTTCCAAACCTGTCTTCTATCTACAACACACCTTTAAAAAAACAAGTGAATTTCATACACTCAAAATTCTACTCATTTGCAAAGCATGTTGAACTAACATATTGTAAATAAAATATAAAGGCTGCACATATCCCAATGAAATGCATGCATACACTATGTTCAGATATCAAACAAGAATACTACTACAAAAAACATACAAATCAACGTCTACATTAACATCAGTGCTATAAACACACACAATTACTAACTTCTTTCTCTTACAATTGCAGTGAAGACCACTCTCCTGAAACCTGCTCATTCCACAAAAAAAGAGTAAGTACAATACAACCTTAATATTCTTACTGTTCCTCGAACACACTGTGTGGTTCATTCATGTAATTTGCAAACCAAAAAAATGTAGATTGCTGAACCATTCTGCCCACAAATCCCCATTTATTAAACAGGGATTAGCAGGCAGAATGGCACACAAATCCCTGTTTTATTGGAACACAAATAACATGCTCAACCCCTAGAATGTTAGTATTACAAAACAAAGAACTGTTTTAATTGTATACCATTAGGTTTACTATTAATGCTTCTCCTCACCTCTAGCTCACTTTCTACTCTCATCTGAACTGCAGTTTAGTAACACACACATAGAAGAATAGCCTTCCCAATTAATTATAGCTGCCCAATCCACAATCACACACTACGACATACATCTTTCCCATCAAAATCAGACACTCATGCACACAACACACATACCTTGCAGAACGGCCCAATCCATAACTTCTTTTTTTTTTTTAACAGACCCCAAAGAATGCCTACCAAAAAGCAAGTCCATAGACAGGAACGCAGAAATAGAGCAAATGAAAATAAAAGTGTCCAAAATAAACATCCATCTCTACCAGAGTTTGTACAAAAAGTTCAAACAAAACAGCTAATACAGTTATTTAGCGAAACAAAACAAGCTTCCAGTACAGAAACTTTCCCTCCTCTATCAAAATGTAAAACGAAACAGAAAACGATTAATAAGAATTCGGCTACCACTACTGCTAAAACTGCTCTTATAAATCTTGTTATACTAGCAAGTAACCATACCAAAAAAGTATTTTAGCAAAAATATTCTGCCAAAGAGTCCTTCAGAATTTTATAAAAACAGGAGACAAATCATCCACAACCCTTCAAACCTACCATAGAAAATTAATCTTAGAAGCTTTGATAGACAGTGCAATCCTTCTCAAAAGAAAGTTATTCATTTTAGTGTTAAACAGAATGAAAGCACTAACAAAACTAACTACTAAATTACATTAAAAACTTCTCAATAAACGTAATATCAACAAAAATAACTTCTTAAATATCTGTGGAGGTGAATGGAGTCACACCACGAACACAGAATCCTATTTTAATGAAGAAGCATACAAACAAAACCAAACAAACATAATTGCCATACATAGCAGTGGACGAGGTTATGAAAAAATTAATAATACCACAATGGAACAAGAAGTACTGCTTACAAAAATATACCCAGAAAACTCAGAATTACCTCTCCATTCAACTGAACTAGAACGTCCAGTATACAAATGGCCATGCACGTCAATGTGTAACATTCCCAAAAAATCTTTAAAATCTTTACGCCAGTTCCTCAATCAGTATGTGAAAGGCAAAGACAAAATCAAAATGAAAGTGCTGCAAAATATGGATACTTGTCCGGTCCGCAAATACACAGGACTACAAGGACATTCATTAGCCTGAATTTCAGGACCTATTTGCAAAAGCACCTTCCATCATATCAAAATGATATCAACACATCATTCAACTATTAGAAATATAGTCTATGAACTGTACTATGCTAAAAGTCCTGCTTTAGCACTAGCCAATTTAAATAACACTCTTCTACATGGTACACCCAAAGACTACACGTAGAAATCAACCATATCCAGAGAAAATATTTTGAAAGTGAAAGCCACTTACAAAATGCAATAGCTTTAAAACAGAGTAACAACAATTCTGCACATGGCAACCTTCTACTACACACATACAAAAAAGAAATACTAAAATTTAAAAGTACATCTGCTGAAGTACCAAACCATGTATGTGTGTGTTGCCGCAGAACTTTTTATAAAAGTAACACAAAAACTGTAGACATAACATACAAGATAGAAGACAATGAAGATTCCAAATGGTTTGAATGAGCTCTCTACCTTATAGGAGAAAACAAATACGAAATAACAGACCCCTTAATACTTTGCAGATCCTGCACTACAAACTTGACAACAACCAAACCTCTTCACGTGCTATCACAAATAACTTGGAATTATTCCCACTACCAAAACCCCTGCAACAACTCAATTTATATGAGAGCATCATAATTCAAACAGTGCACCCATTTCAAGCAATAATACGCCTTCAACCAAAAATAGCAAAATTACCTCCATCTGAATTGGTAAAAGGCATTCATGGCAAAGTAGTTTATTTACCATTAAATCTGAAAGAAAACGTGCACACTCTGGAAGTGCAACGTCCAATAGAGCAATCTTTAATTGTCTTAGTAAATTGTGTGCCAACAAAAGACAAAAACATTTGACAACAACTCGTTGACTTACTTAAAGTTAGACAAGCCTTACAATATCTAAAAGACAATAATGAATACTACAAAGAAATAAATATTGAAGAAAAATTAAGGGAAACAACTGAAATAATTCAAGAGTCACCAGAAACTGGTCAATTTGAACTTCTAGATCCTGCTACAGTATCCAATATTTTAGAACATTATACAATTCATCCATTACACTCTAATGACACCATAGATGATGCACTAGAAATGTACCAAATGCGACAAACCAAAGGATCACCAATCATCATATGGGAAAAAAGTATAGAAGCACGTGCTTTTCCTCTACACTTTCCTACTGGCAAAGGAGGAAGGTACAATGATAGACCCACTCAGATAACAGTATCAGAATACCACTCGTTACTAATGTATTCTGAAGATCCCACATTTAGACAAACTGGTTAATACATATTCCACCTACTCTTTGAAAGTGAACTAGCAACTCTATATTATGGGGTTGCACACATATTGAAATCAGGAACCCACTTTCAAAATATGTTAGCTAAGCAATTAATACAAAAAGTGCAAGAAAAAGATGAGGTTTTACAATCAAGCATTACAAATCTGTTAGCAAACCATTGCCCCACTTAAACCTCGTAAATCCAAACCCACAACCCACTCTAACTCCTGGTTCACCCCAGACTTGCTCACACTCCGGAATGAAAAAAAGTCAGCTCTTACACAGTGGCAAACATCCCACACTGACAAAGACAAGTTGATCTTTAAAGCCCGCTCTACGGTTTATAAAAAAGCTATCACCCAAGCAAAAGCCAAATCTTTTTAATCCAGAATCTCGGAAGCTCAATCTAGCACAAAAGAAATCTTCGCCATTTTCAGGGAGCTAGAGACTCCCATGCCCACCCCCCAGAACTTCACCAAAGACAAAGCATGGTGCGACGAAATTCAAACAGCCATGCAAACCAAACTGAGCCGCCTCCAAAGCAAAATACTAGCTACTAAACAAGCCCTGCCTAATACGCATATCCCTGCCCCACCACCTGCCTCGGACCCCCCTCAACCCTTCTCCTTCAAACCCATACAGGAAAAAGACATCATTAATATAATGAGGAATATCAAACCCTCTAACTGTAAAGGTGATGCTTGCCCAGCCACTCTCATCAAGGACTGCACAGAAGCGCTTGCCCCCTTCCTGACAGCCTTTGTCAATGCCTCCTTTGCAACAGGGAAAGTCCCCGCCTCCCTTAAGGAAGCATGGGTCCGCCCTCTCTTAAAAAAACCAACTCTCGATCCCACCTCCCCCAACAACTATAGACCCATCACCACTGTCCCTTTCCTCCTCAAAATACTGGACAAAGCAGCCTACCTGCAGGTTCAGCACTTCATCGAAGAGAATAAACTCCTGGGACTCCGCCAATCTGGCTTCCGCCCCAGACATGGGACGGAAACCGCCCTACTTGATCTGAAAAACCAGATGGACGATGCTAGGGACATGGGCAAACCAGCACTTCTCCTACTTCTTGACTTATCTGCGGCGTTCGATCTCGTTGATCATGACGTCCTATGCCATCACCTCTCCTCCACTGCCAAGTTCTCCCCTGACGCCACAGCATGGATCACCTCCTTCCTACAAGACAGAACCATGCAAGTATTCTCTGACTTAGCTTCTGCCTCACCCACCATCATACTATGTGGTGTGCCCCAAGGCTCATGCCTCTCCCCCACCCTCTACAACATCTTCACACGACCCCTCTTCCTCATCCTCGACGCTATGGGTATCTCTTACACTAACTACGCGGACGATACCCAGATCCTCCTCACCCTCACCGGCAACTATGACACTGACTCTTTGACCCTTAACAATCTCTACAACAACATCCAAGCCTGGATGGCAGACAATGGACTATGCCTCAACTCTGACAAGACTGAACTCCTACTGGTAGGTTCCCCCGACACGCTAAAAAATCTTGACTCCCAATTCAGTCACTTCACCATCGACACCATCAAAATACCTGTCTCAGACTCAGTCAAAACTCTTGGAGTTTATTTGGACTCCAACCTATCCATGGACAGACAAGTCAACGCAATTGCCTCCTCAGCTGCATATCACGCTAAACTTATCAACGCAGTCAGGCCTTTTCTCTCCAGAAAGAACTGCACAAACATAGCCAGAGCCATCACCGGCTCCAGGCTAGACTATTGCAATGTACTATTTCTAGGAACATAAAAAAAAAACCTTGAGAGGCTACAAGTCATCCAGAATAGTGCTCTCCGTGCCGCCCAAGGCTTTGCTAAAAGAGACCACATCTCGGAGGCCAGAAAACTGGCCCACTGGCTCCCAATAAAAGAGAGAATCGTGTTCAAAGCGCTGACACTGACACACAAGTGCATCCATCTCACTGCTCCCGACTACCTCTCAAAAAGAATCCACCCCGTCGCCTCTACAAGACCAACCAGATCACCCTATACCAACATGCTCTGTGTGCCACGAGTAAAAAGAGCTAGAGCGGGTGGATCCAGCTTCCCATATCTCGCACCTACTCACTGGAATGCCTTACCTCCCACCATCCGAAGTGAGGCCTCCCTCCTCGCTTTCCGCAAAGCAATGAAAACCATCCTCTTCTCATAAGGCCCTTCGTAGCGGCATGAATACCAACCATAGGACCCACTGCTTAATCTGTATTGACCAATCAAATAAGCTGTAATGATACCTATGTCTGTGTTTGTATGCAATGTGCCATTTACTGCTACCATGTCTGTACCCCTGTAACTAAGCTCATGCAAGTAACAGCGCCTCAATGCCCTTGGGCTGCTTGCGCGCTATATAAATATAAATAAATAAAGTGGTACAAAAGAGTACTGGTTCCGACGTCACGGCGATGTACGTTGTATGATAAGAAACCTTGGCCCACCCACTTGGTTTGTTACATTTAGTTGTGCAGAATATGCATGGGAAGATTTGCATGATTTCCTACGCATATCAAACAAAAACAAAACAAACATAGATATACTAACACCTGGAGAAGTTTGCTCTCTAGATCATGTTAATGTTTCAAGATATTTCCATCATCGTTTCATTGCTATGCCTCACTTTATTTGTAATGAAACTGTACATCCCCTCGGCGAAGTGCAACACTTCTTTTGGAGAAAAGAATACCAAGCCAGAGGAGCATGACATATCCACATGCTTTTATGGATTAAAGATGCTCCTAAATTTGGTCAAGACAGTGATGCCACTGTTTTACAGTTTATCGAAAAATATGTCACTTGTGAAATTCCATTGGAAGCAACAAATTGTGATCTTCATGCACAAATTGTACAATTTCAAAGACACAAATGTGGCAAATGTCGCAAATACAAAAACGAAGGGAAATACTACACCAAATGCCGCTTTGCTTTCCCTAGACCAGTTACAGAAACAGGAGAAGTGAACAACTTCATGTCTTCAGATAGACATAGTGTTAAAGGTAAATCATGTAAAAACACGTATTACTTAAAAAGAACAGAAGAATCAAAATATATCAATGATTACAATACAATCATTGCCCACTTGTGGAATGCAAGCATAGATCGGCAGTACATTGTAGACCATTCCACTGCAGTTGCACGATATGTTACAGCCTACTTAACAAAAGCAGAAAAAACAGAGCTTCAAGACCTCTGGAATAACCTATCATCGGACAAAACACTATCTCGGAAATTGAACAGCTTAGGCATAACAATTCTCTCTCATAGAGAATGTGGCTCCTATGAAGCTGCAGATCGTTTAACTGGTACTGCTTTGTATGGAAAATCTGAAAATATAGTATGGCTAAGTCTCGGTTCTGCTAAATCTAGAAAAAGAGTTCTTAAATCATACGACGACATAGAAACAATAGCCAAAAATGATCCCAACAGCCAAGACATTTTGAAAAACAATTTACTAGACACATACTACCCGAACAGGAGTACCACTATGGAAACCATGTGTCTATACCACATAGCCCAAAATTTCACATACAAAAATAATATAAAACCCGATGGGAAAAAAGGTAGATATAGAGTGACAGATTGTGAAGGCAGCTTAGTGAAACTTACCAAATGAAGCTTAATTAATCATATCAAATTGTCATTAAAAACTCCTCAACATAAAGAACTATATTTCATGTCCCTGCTACAACTTTTTAAACCATGGAGAAAAGAAGAAGAGATACCAGAAAACTATGACTCCTATGAAGACGCTTTCGAAGCAAATGAAAGCACTATCACCGATATAAACTTTACACAGTTCAAAACAATGTTGCACAATGAACAGCAACACGAATAAAAACTCCAGGTCCAACTAGATAAGGACACCCCGACAGTTGTAAACCTTCTGTAACAGGAAGTCAAGAACCACTGGGACAGCCACTAATAGCAAATGAGGCATAATTAGCTATGACAGAAGTAGAGAACACGATGTGTCACTATGAAGAAGATACAGAAGACTTAACTGTACTACAATCAAAATTGAACAAAGAGCAGCATACCATTTTTCAAGAAGTAACAAAAGAAATTGCACATGGTGTACAACATGAAAAGAAAGAATGTACCTGCCAAAATTACAAACCTATACTACTATACGTCAGTGGTGAAGCTGGTTCAGGCAAAACATTCTTAATCGAAATCATCAGCAAGTTCCTTCAACAGTTGACAAATAACAAACTGTCAGCTGTTGTAACTGCACCCACAGGTTTAGCTGCCTACAACATAGGCGGTGTCACTTTACACCGATTACTACTCCTTCCAGTAGAACACCAAAACAAATTAGAATATTACAAACTTTCTACAGAAGCTGCAATGGAACAACTCAGAGTGTTAAAACAAATGAAAATGCTAGTAATAGATGAAGTGAGCATGGTCTCCAACCTAATGTTGGCTTTGATTCACCTCAGATTGCAAGAAGTACTTAAAATAAACTACGAAGAGCTCTTTGGAGGAAAACATATTATTTTTTTGGGAGATCTTCAATTTACACCAGTGAAAGGTGAACCTATTTTTAAAACCTTAGGACACAAACTCTGCCGTAAAACTGTTGGCAGCATAGGAAATGTCAACCTTTGGCAACATTTCCAATACAGACAATTAACAGAAAACATGCGCCAATCTGCAGAAATCACTTACGGCAACATTTTAAAAAGTAATAGAGTTGGTGTAGTATCTCAAGAAGCACAAGAAATATTAAAAACCCAGCACATACATGCACCATATGGCCTTAACTCATGTGCTACTGATGTCAAGGAACAATTAGCACACAAAAATGTCAATTGTAATTCCTTAATGCCAACTCTTGCAAGTTGTTCCAAATTCAATGAAATAATGTTGAAAAAATAAATGCAACCAATAATTGAAATTTGCTCGTACATGGTATGACACTACCCATGTGTCAACAAGCCACAACAAGACTAAATACCTTAGAAAATTCTATCTCCAACACAGCTGGTTTGGAGAACATATTAAAATTATCCTTAAACTGTAGAGTAATGCTTAAATGTAACCTTGACGTGGAGCAAGGACTAGTTAATGGAGCACTGGGTACAGTTGTTGGATTTCAAATATACCCACATGTCAACAACATTCAGTTTGTCAATATTCTCTTTGACAAACTTTCAGAAGTAAAAAGGATAGGGTGCTCAACAGCTTGATTTCTTCTCTTCAAAGACATGTATGTAAGCAGAGAACAATTTTCTCTAACTCTAGCATATGCAGTCACTATTCACAAATCACAAGGTCTTAACCTAGACAAAGCATTGATAGATATTGGGAACACAGTCTTTAAAGAAGGCATGAGCTACGTAGCACTATCACGCTTACATACACTTGACGGTCTATTTCTAATCAACTTTGATGGAAGTAAAGTAAACGCTGATATTCCTTGCCTTTTAGAATACAATAAACTATGTTCACTATACACGCCAATCTAAGAACATATCCTGTTCCACAAAAAGGAAAAAGTTGTAAAAGAAAACTAATTCAAACAGAAATGCAACAGGATCTCACTGTAAATCCTCCAAAGAGAGTAAAAGAAGCTAATACTTCATCAATTACCATAACCAAAGAAGAACCTATTACTAAAAGTAACTCAGGGACTTCTTCAAAAAAGCAACACACACTCCGAAAAAATGACTTGGACACAGAACTTTCTGGTCCATTCAAATTTTCAAACATAACTGGTGTAAGTTGCTACGCAAATGTAGCAATGAATATTCTATTTCAATTGCCACCAATTGTTGACAACATTTACTTACACAGTACAGACCAATTGTGTTTGCAAATATGAGTCCTTCTTAGAAACGCAACAAAAAATCCTGACAACACGTATAGTGTTCATGGAATAAGACAAGAATTGGACTACTGTGCTGGAATGGTGAAATTCACTATAAACTCACACGAAGATCCACAAGAATTTCTAATGTACTTACTACAAGTACTGGAAAACAAAAATATGCCTATAAATGAAATCTTCCAGATTTCATACATGTGGAAACATACATGCACTCTCTGCAACAATGTGGCACAGGAACAAATCCCTAATGAGCACTTTGTGTATGTATCCATACCTAATTGTGAATCCGTTCCATTTCAGCAACTTGTACAAAATGCAAACCATGGTAGACTATGTACTACCTGAAATTCAGATAATCACTCCACCATACTAATACAAGCACATATTAAATACGTAATACTAATGTTTGTACTTTACAATGCAGATGGTACCAAAAGCAACTGCAAGCTGACTGGTTTCACATATGGTCAAGTATCACTTGGTAAGAAAACCTTCACAACAATAGGTATAATCTACCACACAGGAGCCAAAACCATTGCAGGTCACTACACTGCATATATAAAAAAGAAATGTGGATGGTTTGAATGTAATGATAGTACCATTACTCTAAAGCAGAGATTACCAGCAAATCTCACAAATGCTTATTTAATCTTCTTAAAACCAAAATTTAATAACTAATCTGTACTTAAACATTAACAAAATTCAATTAAAAAACTATAAACTATTAGAATACGCCAACAGGCATCTAACAGCCCCAAGATTATATAACAACCAAACAGATACATTAATACCACTACATTATAATAAGAAATAAACAGTTAGAATATGCCAACAGGTATCTAACTGCCCCAAGATTTTGCAACAACCAAACAGATAAATCAATACCACTAAATTATAACCAAAAATAGACAGTTAGAATACGCCAACAGGTATCTAACTGCTCCAAAAATCTGCAACAAGCCAACAAATAGAACATTATCCAGAAACAAGTGAACACTGAAAACAAACAAACAAATAGACTGTAGCATAACAAAAAAGTTTTTTTTTTAATCCGACATGGATTTTTTTTTCCCAAAGACCCAATGATTTGAAAAACAAACACAGAAACTGAGCAAATTGCACAGTACACTGGTTTGTAAACTACTAAAATGAGGGTCCAAAAAAAATCTGAAATGTCTATTATGCAATGTAATAAGTCTTTATAAAATACATACGCTAACATGCTCTTTTCTTTTATCAAAGAAATTGAAAAAGAATTTGTGCTCCAGTTACCCAACTCATGAAAAAAATATATCCAATCTCAAAAAATCAAACAGTAAGTATATTCTAATAGAACACATAAATACTGCTGCATAACAGAACCATTGAAGCAAACATCTAACCATACACCACAATACAAAAAGTTTACCTCCATGGATATGTTATACTGCAGTGCTTGTTACCAAACTCTACAATCTTAATGACATGACGTAGCCAAAACTTCACATACAAACTATACAAATCAAACAGTACACAAACTGTAGATTTGCAAATATTTGATAGATATTTGATACTATGGGTGTAATCTATGGGTGTGATATGCTGCAGTGTTTGTGGCCAGTGCCTAGAGTCTTGGGTGTATGGCCTATGGCGTATGGCCTGCGGCCATGCACCCAAGACTCTAGGCCCTGGCCACAACCACCGCAGCATATCACACCCATAGATCACACCCATAGAATCAAACATGTTAACTGTCTATATGGGCCCACCCACATCACACTTTTTACAAAGTTTAGTGAGGATTCATCGATGGAGAGCAAAGTTATAAGCCACCTATGGTGATTTATAACTTCGGTGCATATAACTTCGGTCTTGGCCCTGGCCACAATCCCCGCAGCATATCACACCCATAGAATCAAACATTTTTACTGTGGCATATGGGCACTTTTTATGTCCGCGGACACCGCGTGTGTCCTTAGAACAGTTTCAACTTGCCTGCGGAGAGCACGGACAGGAATACTGTCCTTAGTACACCCCTCATTTTCACTAATTACGGACATTCTGGACAGCGTGGGCATGGCAAATACATCAGTAGCACCTGCCACCTAAACAAATACAGTATTTCACCCATCTCTTACTCCCCAAACCTCCCCAAGCACTCCTGCACATCAAAACACTCGCCAAAACTGCATTTCGCCTCTGTTCACCGCCGCGCTGTCAGCGGATCTAAGATGGCAGGCGCATCGGAACAATCTGACGCACTTCACGCTCTTCACCATCCAATCAGCGAATGTGTCACATGTCCGTGGACATGACGCAAGCCGATTAGCCAATCAGTGTCCTGCCCGCGGAGCGAACAGGGAAGTTTGTCTGTGGACCGGACATATATATCACACATTGTATGAGGCCTACTTTTTGATCGTTTAAAAAAAAAACTACTGGATGGATTTTCACCAAATTTACAAAAGCACGCTTTCGGGACCAAGCCGCTGCTCCTGCTGTACATTTGGTGAAAATCCATCCAGCGGTTTGGGCTGTAGGCATGCAAATCTTTTTTACCCATTCAGTCTATGGGGAAAAAATACATTTTGGGACCCCCCCCCCTATAACTTTGACCCCCCCCTTTGCCAAACTTCACCAAACTTTGCAAAAAACATCAGAGTGGGCCATATCCTTTTTTTGCAAAGTTTGGTGAGGATTTGTCCAGGGAGAGCGAAAGTTATAAGCCACCCAAAAAGTGCTCTTCCTATGGGATTAGCAACTTAACCATAACTACACAGCCACTACCGTGGCTGTGTAATATCTATTCAATGAAACACTTTAATTGCTGGGACGCTAAGGTGAGAACTTAACATGACAAAACACCTGAAATACAGCTAACGCTACTTTATGTTTGTGCCCACGTTGCACAGCCTATGACCACAATGATGACATCACAGAAAACATCACTGATGATATCACTAATTGCATGTTCTGTGAGATCACTGATGCCATCACAGATCACATTACTGATGGCATCATTGGTGACAAAACTAATTACATTCTCTCCTGTGCTAACCCCACAGTTGCTGTGATTGGTGTCCGGGGCCCTTATGCATCCTTGGGGCCCCTGTCCTCCCACACCCAATCAGCCAAGCTCCTGTCTACCCTCAACACTTTACCTGGCACACCCTCCAACCTGGAGGTTTCCACTTACACCTAACATGGCTCCAGACCGTGTAGCACTCATCAACCCAAGTACTTCATCTGTTTCTCACCCTTGAGCTTGGACTCCCCAGCACTTACCCACTCTGCCCTCTTCGTTGCTGCACTTGCACATTCTGAATACTCACAAGGCATAGTAGATGTGTCCTTTTGTCCTTTTCCCCTCCACTGCTCTTATTAAATATTGTGTTTTGTTATTTATTTCATTCATGTGTTCCCTCCTCTCACCCTGTGGGTGCTTTGGAACAGTATTTTACTTGCTGTGTAAGCATATAACAAGCAAACAATACATACATGCATTGTACATAACAGATTACATTAATAATGGCATTGGACATAACATCATTAATAAGTTAGCGCATAATAACTGTGATTATCTTAATAACAATTTGGGCCATGGACTTTGCCATGATGAAGGCTATGGTCACTGGCCATCACCAAAGGCCAAATATAGTGGTCAGTTAGTGTTGTAAAATATACAGTGAGCAGGGCTAAAAGCCATGCCTAGTGCCCATTACTGTTTTAAAATATACAGTGGGCAAAGTCGAAAGCCATGGCCACTGGACATGGCTAAAGGCCATGGCTAGTGCAGGGATGTTATTTCACGAAAATGGCAGGGGTAGCGTAAGTGACATCACATGACCCTTGACCTCTAATGACATCACAGGAAGTGATATCAATTGACCCCACCCCGAAGTGACATCACGGGAACCGATGGAACAAAGCCTTTCACACCTTGACAAAACAGAAAGTGACTTCACATAGCATTGTTCCTAAGTACACTACGGAAAATATGGTTACAATATCACTATAATGTGACATACATTTCATAAAAGAATGGATCACCATATGTATCGTTAATATCAGTGTGAATAGGCCCATATTACCAAATGACTGTGAATGCAAGCAGTCATCAAAGGCCAAATGATAATGTGTTATTATATAACACTTAAGCTTAAGGGCTTTATATAGAACAAAAATAAATACAATATCACCCAACCGGTGTTGGTACGCATTTATCGAGCTCAGAAGGATTAAAGGATGAGTTGGGGTGTTTAAGAACAGACAGACTAAATCAGAGATTCACCCCTGAATCCTGCTTGAAATAAACCTTTAATGAGTCTAACAATTATTGTATCGAATTCTAGAAAGACAAATTATTTGATATTCCTATTCTTTCCTACTATATTTATTTGTGTATGTATTTATTTCACTGCTCAAAGTGTTACATTGTGGAACCTCCTCTTTCTTTTAAGAGGCCTGAACAACAAAGCCAGCCACTCCAGAAAAAAACAGCCAAATGGCTCGGGCCAGAGCCCAGGAGCTTAGATCTACAACAAAAAAAGAACATCTTTTATTTTTAGGGGTAGCAAGGGAGACCTCAGGGTTCACAGCTGCAACTCCTGCCGACCCCGAAATGAGGTGCCTGGGCTAATGTCCATAAATATGTTAGAATATACAGCCGTGCCCACAGGCCAGTACTGTGTTGTGTTGGAGGCCATGACAAGTGGCTGTTTATTGTATATAATAAACAATGGACATGGCCGAACGCCATAGCTTATGGCATGTTAGCATTTTAAAATATACAGTGTACATGGTCAAAAGAAGTACAAACTGCTCAGGGTCAAAGGCCATAGCAAATGGCCCAATGTATATGTTAGAATATATAGTGGGCACTGCCAAAGGCTGTGAGCACTGGCTAGTATTGTGCTAAAGCCCATGACTAGTGGCTGCTTAGTGTAAATAATATACAGTTGACATGGCTGAAGGCTGTACCACTGCTGAAGTACAAAGTCTATGGTTTGTGGCCTGTTAGTATTTTAAAATATACAGTGCACATGGCTGAAGGCTGTGGCCAGTGTCCATGACTGAAGGCCATGGTTAGTGCCCATTGGTGTTTTAAAATATATTTGGCCATGCACACCAACCATGGCTGAAAGCCATGCTTAAAGCCGGTTACTGTTGTAATTTAATCAGTGATGTCTGTGATGTCATCATTGTGGGCATAGACTGCGCAACAGGGGGCGTGAAGTTAAGGTGGCTTTAGTTGAATTTTAGGAGTTTGGCTGCATTAAGTAGATCTCACCTTAACATCCCTCTAACTAAAGTTTTTCCCTTGAATTTCAAGGTTTTTCTTACAATGTATTGCTCACCTTAAAGTCCCTGCAACTAACATTTCTTCCTTGATTTTCAAGTGTTTTGTTCTTCCATAGATTTTTTTCCATGACACTGGCCATGGCCTTCGGTCATGGGCAGTAGCCATGGCCTTTGGCCATGCCCACTATATATTTTAGAGCATTACCAGAACACTAGCCATAATAATCCTAAACTATAATCAAACAAACATGGTCTTTCAATCAGACAAATACTACTCTCCTTTATTGCAATTCAAAAAATCTTGCACAATTTCTCTGTGCTCTTTCCTTAGATGACTAATTAATGTTCTTGCTCCCAGGTAAAAATATTTCTCCCCAATTTGAGCACAAACCTCACATTTCAAATACTCTGTCTAACATAATATTATAGAACCAGAAACATCTACTAAGCCAATGCTTTGAAAAACATTATCTATGACCTCAACATCACTATTAGTCCCATTCTCACACTGTGACATGCAGGGCCTCATTTCAAGTTTGCCGGTCTGGAAACAACGGTGCCGGAAAACTACGAGTTCTGTGGGTGGGTGCCATCCTGCCTGCCAGGTCAGACCTGGCGGGCAGGACGGCACCCGCCCACAGACTGTGAAGGAAGCACCGGCACTGTTGCACACAGTGCCGATGCTTCTGTTAATCCCCATTCCTGAATTGCTGGTGCTGGATTTATTGGATCAACGGCGCTGTAATGCTCTGGTTAATCCGGCAAGTTCGTTACCGGTAAATCACTACGGGTCTGGCGGCAGCCTGTGGCTTTTACCGGCATGGCTACCGCCTGACTAGTAATGAGCCCCACAGTGTTTTTGCTCCCACACAAAAATGGACAACTACATGGACTGGCCAGAAGAAAATGATCCCACATAGGAGGAAATGCTAAAAGAATATGCTGAAGAGAAGCAGCCACAAGAAACAATAAAACATTCAGGAAAAGAAATCCCACAACCACATTCCCCACCAAATAAATATATTTACAAAAAACTTTGTTTGCATACTTATTTAACTTTTAAAAATGTTGTCAGTTATATTTATGGTTGATGAATAAAATATCATTAAAGTTTTACAGTAACACAAAGACTACACATAATGTATCTTAAAATTGATCTTTACAGGGCTACCTATCACACATATAACTACACATGTAATACAAAAATAAAAAAATCATAACCAAAGTTACGAGAGACGACAATGCGATTGCCTAAACTGCAGACACGGTTAATCGAAGCAACAACTGGGAGTTGTATCCGAGGCTACCATGAAGTGTAACCACGGCTACAATAAAGTACATGCACACTTGTGCTTCTTTTTAACCCACACTGTATTGAAAGGGACAATTAAGGATTACTGATCCATTTATACAGTCTGTGTTTTTATTGTCTGCTTTTATCACGGAAAAAAGTTAAATTTTTTCCTTGAATTTCAAGTGTTTTGCTCTTCCATAGATTTTTTTCCATGACACTAGCCATGGCCTTCAGACATGGGTAGTAGCCACGTCCTTCGGCAATGACCACTATATATTTAGAGCACTATCAGACCAGTAGCCATAATAATCCTAAACTATAATCAAACAAACATATGATCTACAGAATGGCTTACCGAATTTCTTTCAACGAGAAGAAAAGGACAATTTTGGGGGAGCGGGTAGAGTGAGGAAGGAACTTGGAAGGGAACACATTAAGATTAACACATATAACAAAGGGTAAAAAGGATCATTTATTTTTCTTTGCATTTTATGTTTTGTACATTTGTATGCATTTGTCTTTTTTTTTAAAAGGGTAAACAAAAATTGCCACTTAAAACAATTGCCTTCTGGTGGCAGTGAACCTGCTGTTCACAAATGATTCTTACCCATCCAGGTAGGGTGGCGTCTCCAGCCACAAACTAATCATGACATACAGAAAACATGACTTTGTACTGCATCAGATTTTGGGCTGGCAGCAGTGAAGAAGGTTCTGTATTTGTCTGTGGCATACCAACTGAAGCTGCACTTGATTCTGGTGCTGATGGAGCCGGAAGTACAGAAGATGTTGTAGCAACAAACGTGTTCCTTAGATACAGCTGTACCGACCGGGGTCCCTGCATCTTTAGTTCATGTTTAAAATGAGCTACATGGTATGGCTCATCAACATCAGCCCAGTGAACTCTCACAATGTGCTGAAATAGAGCCGAAGCCCCCAGACTTTGAGACAATCGAGCTGCTGGACCCATCTGCAGTGTTTTTGTCCACAAAGTGCACATGGCATCCTTTACCACCTTCCGGCCACAATGTTGTTGCATCATAACATATTTCCAGCTTTCTGCTGTTGTCCTCATCCCACGCTACTTTTTGAGGGGGAGGTAAATCAGTAGAGACTCAAGCCACCTCCTCATCTCTGCTGTGTTCAGACAAGATTTCAAACAGGCATGAAAATGAAATAATAAAAAAAAACAGACCACAAAAAAAGACTTTGGGCCTCATTACGAGTTATGCCGGTAAGGGAAAAATGATGCCGGTATGTAAATACCGGCATCATTTAACGTTCCGTAGCATTCTGACTCACAAACCCGGTATTAACGGCACCGTTATTTACGGTGCCGCTAATAGCGGCATAGGCGCGTACACGCGCCTCCTCAGGTAGTAAATACCGGCATGCCGGTAATAGGGGGCAATCACAACCCACGCAAACATGCAAATACCGGCATCGCGAACACGGTAATAACGGGCTGCATGATGCCGGAAAAACAGGCATCGCGGACCACCCGCATACAGCAACCAAGATACAAGGCAGCTGCCACAGGTGCACACAGTCCCCACAGGTGGAGTCAAAGGAGGCTGTGCCAGTATGAACTGAGCACACCCACACACCACAACCCTCCCCACAGGTGTAGGCAATGCAGAGTGGCCCAGTACAAAAGGAGCACACCTACACACCAAACCCCTTTCTACACCAAAATGCTACCACTAGCATTTGCAATCATGGCGCAGGAGGACATGCCTATACTGCTACAACTACAGCAACAATAGCAACAACAGCAACAACAACTACAGCAGCAAGAATAGGCAGCACAGAGGAGACGCAGGAGGAGAAGGAGGGTGAGACAGGCCCAGCAATTACCACCAGCGCAGCCACCAGTGCCTCGTAGGCAGCCACCAATCCCTCGCACCAGACCCAGCCCATTCAACCTAACCCCTGAGCAGATCCACACCCTGTACCGGTTGGACCGTGACACCATCACCACCATAGTGGACATGATACACAACGACATTGCCAGCCACATACAAATACGCACTGCCATCCCCCCACTACTGAAGGTGATGTCTGTGCTACACTTCCTGGCCACAGGCACCTACCAACACACAGTGGGCCAGCTGCACGGCATTTTACAACCACTATTCTCACGCATGCTGAACCAAGTGCTCGATGCCCTCCTGAAGCACGCAAGCACCCACATATCCCTACCACGGACTGGCCAGGAGATAGCCGAAACCAAAGTAGGCTTCCATGCACTGGCCGGCATGCCCAATTGTGTTGGTGCCATCGACTGCACCCATGTGGAATTGGTAGTCCCCCATGCCATAGAGGCGGTGTACCGCAATCACAAGCAATACCACTCCGTCAATGTGCAAATGGTATGTGACTCCAGCAAAATCATCACCCATTGCTGCGCCAGATTTCCTGGATCCACACATGATGCCATGGTACTGCGCAACTCCACGCTACCCCGTCACATGGCGCGACATGCTGGACCACGTGCCTGGCTGCTCGGTGAGTTGCACAACAGGCCCATGGCCATGCTGTGGGGTACTCATGTGTGCGGATGCAGAAGGGGGGGATAATACACCTGGGTGGGAAAGGGGGGGATAGTTCACCAGGGTGGGGCCCTCGTCCTGGGCACTGTCGTCCTCAAATATGCCTATGTCCGAGTCCCCTAGGTCGGAGTCATGGAGACATGGGTCATCCAGGCTCTCTGTCTCTGCAGGGGGGAAGGGAGGGCCAATGGGTGTTGGGCTGGGCGATCCCGAAAATTCTTCGGCCTCTTCAACCACCTCTGTGGACAGGACGTCCGTGGTGGCCGGCGGTACAGCTGGCACTGTCGCAGCAGGTGCCCCCTGCAGAGATGGTGCCTTGCGTGGCACACTGGGAGTGGTCAGAGGAAATTTTTTGGAGGAGGGGGTTGCGGTGTCCCTGGTCCCCTTGCTTGCACTGGATGTGCCTGGCCCCCTGTCCTGGGTTCCACCTTCCTCATCGGTGCCTGGGGGATAGAAGAGATGCAGGTCATCAGTGAGATTGCCAAATGGCAGCTGTGATTTGTGGCAGTGTTATATCTTGATACATTCAGGCATGATTTCATTTCTGTTGTGTGGCATTTGGTGTACTGAGGGGACATGTTGGCAATGATTGCATGGCTGGTGGCAATGGATTGTCTAGGTGTGGGGGGGACATGGGCATGGATGGGTTTACAGATTTCACGCAGCATGCGTGTGGTGCAGGGGGTGGCAATCAATATTCTGTTGGTGAGTTGATGTTGCCTTGGGTATGGGAATTGCCTTGCCTATTCTGACTCCCACCTCACTTGTGTCACATCATGTTTTGTTATAGGTGGATGTGATGGTTCACTCACCTTCCTCTGTTGTAGTAGCTGCCCCGTACTCCTGCTCTCCAATCCCCTCAATGGATTCTGGATCGATGAATCCACTTGCAATCTCCTCCCATGTGGTGAGCTTAACCGGGG
Source organism: Ambystoma mexicanum (assembly GCF_040938575.1). Classification (NCBI taxonomy): domain Eukaryota; kingdom Metazoa; phylum Chordata; class Amphibia; order Caudata; family Ambystomatidae; genus Ambystoma; species Ambystoma mexicanum. The sequence continues at coordinate 204,070,164 of NC_090941.1, read as the reverse complement.
AGTGTGTGCCACCGCCTGTCGCCATTGCGGCCCTCCGGTTCTCCGCAAGGATCTTCTGCACACGGAGGCGGAGGTCGTCCCAGCGCTTTCTGCAATCCCGGACACTCCTTGGGGTAACCCCCACTGCTGTTACCCTCTGCGCAACCTCCTGCCACACCTGTTTTTTATGCGTTTGGGCCGCATGCTTCAGGTCCGTGCTTCGGATAATGTCAGCATGCTGTTGTAGGGTGTCCGCTAGCATTGTCAGTTCTGCATCTGAGAAGCGCTGCTTCCTCTTCCTTTGTTTGCTTTGTTTGCTTTTTCCGGTGGCCTTTGACATCCTGGTTCTGTTTTGGCACTCAACAACACGGGTGTAGTGGTAGTAATGGAGGATGGCAATGGATTGTGTTTTTAAAGATGGCCGCCGGCCCATTTCCCGTTCCTGCGCGATGACGTAATTTCTGGGTCTGTTTTTTGCGAACACGGTAATACCATGGTGGTATTACCGTGCCGGTATTTACGGGTTAGTGTGAGGCGGTAGCGCAATGGGCGGGCCCCGCGATGCCGGTATAGGGGGCTTGGAGGCCCTTTACCGGCATGGCGGTGTTGCCACTACCGGCATGGGGGAACGGGCGTGCTCGCGCACTCGTAATGACCCGCTATTAGCGGGTTCATACGTGCACGGACCCGCTCATTCCGGCATGCCGGTAATGTACACGGTTTTACCGGCATACTCGTAATGAGGCCCTTTGTCACTTAAAATGACAAAAAAAACCGTTAACAAATACAATAATAAAATAAAATAACAAATGTATACAAACCACAAAACACAAGACAAAGGGAAGAGGTTTAGGAGTAAGGGAGGGCAAAAAGTGATTGGAAAAATAAAGTCTGCAAGTTTGGACAGTCTTTGAATGATTACATAGGAGTGTTAGGAACCAAGATCCAAAAAGCAATAAGGAAAGGTAAAGGGGCATCCTGTAACATATACAGGGTATCCACAGCTATGCCAACAAACCAACCTCATTGTGCATTTCATAGCCCAGGTTGTGACAAATTCATGCCACAGCATTGTCCAATCAGAATGCATGCTGTTACTGCATGGATACACATGACCTATATCCCCATCCACAATTCAACCAATGACAGTGTTGGATGTGTATGACAGTGTTGGATGTGTAAACGGTGCTACGCCCACACCGTATGACGAAATCCGCACATGCAAAATTGACCATTCAGAATGCGCACTGCAGTTGTGCGTGTACACATGACATATATCCGCATCAACAAAACGACCAATGACAGCGGAGGATGTGTAAACATAGCTATGCTCACGCTGTATGACAAAATCTGTGCATGCAAAAGTGACCAATCAGAATGTGCGCTGCATGGGTTCACATGAAACATATCCATGTCAACAAATCAACCAATTACAGCAAGAGATGTATTTATTTATTTATTGGACATTTGTAAGGTGTCTATACATAAATTGGTGTTTCAAGGCACCACAAGACAAAAATGTGGGGCAAGGGAGAAAGATACAATAATGGTCCTACTAGGCCTTTTGACATTTGGATTTTGCAATTTCAGAACGAGAAGTGCGAGGGAGAAGGTGGAGAGTGCTGGTCTGTGCAAAAAATGAAGTGCTAAGGTGGGAAGGGAATGGAATCAAGAGGCGAGGTGCAAGTTAAAGTGGAGGCCAGAGGGCAAGTCCGAGGGAATGCAGACAAGTACAGGGAAGGGGGGAGGACTGTGAGTGGTGGCCTGGAGCCCTGTAGTACTCAGAGGGAACCGGGCAGACAGTCACTGATGCAGTAAAAGATGTTAGCAGGGGAGGGGAAGAGTGAATGAGGAGTAGGAGAAAAGCAGGGTCTTGAGAAGCTTCTGGAACTTAATTAGATCCAGCTCAAGTCTGAGAGAGCCAGGGAGACCATTTCAGAGGGAGGCTCCTGCGGAGAAGAGAGATCGACCCCCACTCTATGCTTAGAGAAGTGTCTGATTTGCAGAAAGTTGGAGCTAGCAAACAGAAGGGCTCTATCAGGGAAGTATTTAGAGAGAGAGAGTACAGCTCAGGGGCAACGTGCTCACCTTGGAAGCAAGATGACACGGAGCAACACAGGTTCGATCCTCAGGCCTACGTTTAAAAACCTCGGGTATTAAGCACATTATAAATAACCTATCATATCATATCATATCAAAGTGTCTTGAATTTCATCCTAGCAGTAACCGGGATCCAGTGGAGAGAAATTAGGGCTGGAGGGCTGGAGGGATGCCGTTCCTGGGCTTGAGGCCAATGATACGTTTCTCGGTCCTATTCCAGATTAGTTAGTTTACTTTACTTTTTACTTCAATCATTTATAATGCACTGCCATGGACCCTGGGCATAAGGGCATGGACGAAGACAAACAGAGACATGAAACAGAGAAGAAAATGCAACCTGCTGAGCTAACAAAGAAACTTCCTATGTATTTCTGAAAATAGTCTCTAAATTCTTCATCTGTCAGATCTTTGGGTTTGAACCCAGACTCAACATCAATCATGATTTTCATTCCGGTCACTTTCTTTGCAGTCTTCTTGCATTGTGTTATTATTATTCTGACCACACAGAATCCAAACATGATCATCACTAACAGGGCTACAAGGAACTTGAAGATATTTGCCATCCATTGTGGAACCCATGAGAAGTTTGATGCAAACCAGCTGTCATCAGAAATGTCTTCCACTACATCTTCCATCTTGACTTGCAAGTTTGTCAACATCGTTATGGCCTCTGTCAAGGTGCCATTCTCGTCATCATGAGTAGGTATGAATGTGCAACATAATTCTCCTCTTTTGGCACAAACACCTCCATCTATAGCTGTAATAATGTCCAAGACATATCTATTCTGGAGTGTAATCAGTCTCATGGCTCTCAGCTCTTCCTTGATAGCATTGAATAGCTTTATGGTAGTGTTGATCATCCGCGGGAGCTCCCATCTGGTTATCTGTAACCACTTGGCATTTGCCATCATTTGGATTCCAGGCATAAAGATAACTGTAAAGACTGAGGCAGTTTTGCTGAACAATCTGTGCTCATACGGAATATCATCAAAGGCTTCTATTGATTTAGCTGAGAAGCAATTAAACCTCTGTATTCGATCAAGGAGTCCAACAGATCTCTTCTTTTCTCAGGTTAGCATCTACTTTTCGGAACTCACCAATGTTCAGGTCACTCTTCGGAATCACTAGTGCTGGAAAGTGAACAATAACCATATAACATAGTCCTCCCAGTCTCTGGGCAGCTTCATGTATGGTCTGGACCCACAGGCCCTGAAGTGGTCCATTATCACTACTGTCCCATCTTTCATTCCTGGTACTTTAAGATTCGCCCACACTGTTGGTTTTCCCCAACCTTTCATGTGCAATTATTTCTGAAGCACAGTTCTGTACTAGCCAGAGGCACTATCTGCAATGGGCCTCCTTTATCTTTGACTCATGTGAGCAACTTTGCAAGCCTCAACCAGAGAGGTTTGCATCCTTTTCTACATGTTCTATATGATGCCCAGTTACTGCCACAGCTCTGCATACAACTATGCCTTCATCCCAACCATCTGGAGAAAAGTACTGTTCCCCAGATCCCGATCAGGCCTCTCTCCTTGCTTCTTTGTATTTCTTCATCAGTCTTTTCTTGGCTATTGAGCTTTTTATTTATTTCACATCGGATTTCTGCTCCCTTCATGACAGGCTGTTTATATCTTATTACATGATCTCTGGTGTGTGGTCCCTCTCTTGTCTTTAAATATTGCACATCATCATCCACTTCTGAAGCTGTCCATTCAGTTGCCCATACCAAAGATGCTTTTCGACCCTGAAATTGACCTTTTCTATGGCAGAGAGCGAGGTGAGTCAGGCAATGAGCTGTTTGGACGTGCATCTCTATAGCTATGAATATCTTAGACTTTCCTGTAGCATAAGGTAGGAGAGCACAAACATAACAATCCACCTCAGAGGTTCTCTTTGCTACCTCTTTCATGTTTTGATACCACATGTTGTTCCCCAAATGTGCTGTACTGTAGAGATAATCATTTAACTCATAATCATCTTCCCTTGCACTTTTCTTGGGTCTCTTCCTTTCCAAAAGAATATGTGCAAAATGCTCATGGAGTACATCAGGCATCATCTTTCCCACAGGAGGAATCATAGGAACACTTGTCAGATAAATAGGTGACTTCATATGTGTCATTGGTGTAGAGACAATCACATATGTCCTTGGCCTTCTTACAACATCTAACTCTGCATAGGTCACTGGAGTGGGGAGAATTAGAGGGACTTCTATCCTTTTGGAACCAACAAAGTAAGCAGCGTGAATTAGGAAAAATAAAAAAAACAATTTCAGATGCTGTGCACACATATATCATGCACCAATACATGAAGCCCCACCATTGATGTCCCTTCACATGTCATTGCATTTGCTCACTTTCTGGAACTGCATTATGCTCAATAAACCTCATTGTGTCCGTGTACTTATTTTTTAAGGAAGGAAAAATCCCTTTTATTCAGGCAGCCTCGTTAATTGCTCAGGTAGCTGCCGAATGTGCTCAATTATTTCTGCAAATAATCTTCTAATTGCAGCGCCATATTTTCTTGCACAAAAGTGTGAACATCAGTGCTGTTCCCAACAAGAGCAGGATAAGCTCTGAGTATAAAAAACAAAGACACCAAGAAGGAGTCTATGGGTATCGAGATCAAACAGGACCATTTATCTGGCCAAAAAGAAACTCAATAAAAAACAAATCAGGAAACTGCCGCCTTTTCCAGTTGTCAAAAAAGGAAATAAAGATCGGGCATTTTTCATTTATATCATCACTTTCTAAGGACCAATTTCAATAAGTTCCTGTAGCTCAAGAACAGTTACTTTCTCACTCTTGCTAAACTTTCTATAAAGAGTGTCCAGGGTATCCACAGTCCAAATGCACACTTGTATTTATTTAAACAGTAATCCTTGTGTACTTCCTCATCATTGATCGTATCTGCACATGCTGAACTGCTTCTTCTTGAATTGCTTCCGAATTGAGTGGGGGTTTTCCGGTCTCATCAGCATACCGTTTGACATCACTGAGGTGAATCCATGCGTGTCATTCTTGAACTTTTACTGCTGAAGCAGTGATATTCTCCACAATGAAAGGACCACTAAATTGGGGCTCATGCCACTTCTTAGTGAAGTTGCACATTAATACGGGATCACCATTAAAGAATTTTGGTACTGATAAAAGTTTTTCAGATTCGGTTGCTGAATGGTCTTCATCTGTGTCCTGAAACTGACACACCTTATGCCTGAGTTGATCTGAAATGACAGATATACTAGCGGTCATAGGTGCTTTAAATATGTATGTAGCTCATTTCCTAACAATTCTGTAAGTGTCTGGGGATCACATCTACTCCTCATTGGAGGTGACAGGGGCGTTCTCATTCTCCTCCATGTAACTAGCTCATGGGGTGTGATGTAGTGGTAAGACCTGGGCTGAATCCTTAATGCATATTGTGCTATAGGGTCAGACAGTACAGCCACCCCTTCTTTAGTGTCCATTTAAGTTTGGCAATTCTTTCCTTGAGAAGACCATTGAGTCTCTCACACATTCTGTTCTCTTGCAGGTGATAAGCAGAAGAAAATGTATGTTTAATACTAAGAAATAGACTGATTTGTTCAAATACTTCATTTACAAAATGGGGCCCACTGTTGGATATTAGCACCTCACATACTCCCCATCTAGGAAATACCTCTCGGACTAAACACTTTGCAGTGCAAGTGGCATCAGGGTGTGTACATGGACCTGCTTCAATCCATGTCAAAAAGGACACACCACCACTATCATATACCTGTATCCACTACATACTTGCAGCATGTCAACATAATTGATATATCAATGCTGAACAGGACCATTCCATTGATGAATTACTCCTCTGATTTGTTACAGTACGTGCCCAGCAGTAAACCCTTGAAATACGATGCAATTTACTACATAAACAGCAACATGTAATTACAAATTTGGTACAAACCAATCCTTTGCAATAGCTGCTGTGAGGCTTTCCCTAGTTACATGCACAGTGCAGGGTAGTGTAGCTATTGTAACGCTACCCTCAATAAGACTACAGGCATCACCAGTTTACCAGTGCTGTCCTGACACCAAAATGCTTTAGAGGGGGATAAAGAACACCCTCTCCGTGTCCATAGCACCTTTTTTTTCCTGCGGAGCACTACCTTGAACTTCCATCAACTGCATTCTAGACAAATGATTAAATCCTTTGTTTACAATCATAATCATTACCATTTTTTCCTTTACACTAGGAGTATCAAAACTAAAAACATCAGGCGAATATGCAATACTTTTGGCTTCTTCATCTGCGGCTTTGTCCCCCGTGAGATAAAGTCAGTTCTCTTAGTATGTGCTGCGCATTTAACTATTGCAATGGCTACTGGCAGCTGTAGTGCTGTAATAAGCCTGTCCAATAATGCAGAATGTTGCACTGGAGTGCCATCCACTCTGAGGTAGCCCCTCCTTTTCCAGTGGCTTGCCCTGCATGGGCGGTTGACGTCACATATGCAGAGTCACTGTACACCATCACTTACAGCCCTGTGTGATTCTTGAGTGCAACAATAAGTGCCACCAATTCAGAAGCCTGTGCCAAAAAGTGAGATGGTAGTTTTGCACATGCTACCACTTCAAATTCCCCTTTAGCTTTGAACCTGAATGCCTTTCAACATCAGTTTGATCAATTTTTCGATGACCCATCAAAAAAGAGAACCTCCCCCACAAGAGTTTCTCCATTACCCTTGGGATCTCGTCATAGAACTCCTCGTAATTCGAGTAATTATGCACTTGCTCGTCCATTGTCACAGGTTCAGCTACAAAAGTGGCAGGGTTCACTATTTTACACCTGACTATTTTGATTGCTGGAATTGATATAACTACCTCGTATACAGAAGCCCTTTGAGATGTCAGTGTACCCTTAGGTTTCTCTAAAACAGCAAACAAAGCATGCTCAACAAATAAAGACATGGTACACCCCATCACGATACATGTAGACTTCTCAATGGCGAATGCGGCTGCAGTGAGCGATTGTTCGCACGTAAAGTGTCCTCTGATAACTGGATATAGAATCCCACTATAAAATGCCAAAGGTTTACAGCCAAGTAGGGTTCTCTGTGTAAGCACTGCTGTCATAACTATTCCAATCATGTGCGAACATAGGCAGAACTCCTCAGAATAATTGGGAATTCCTAAAACTCGAGCTGTACAAATTACTTTTTTCAGCTCCTCAAACCCTTCCTCCATTTCCTCCATCCATTCGATTTCTCATTATTCACTTGGGCTTTCTTTAAAGCCTGCAAAAGGGGTCTTGTGCATGAACTATAATCATATACCCAAGCTCCAACATAGTTACACAATCCCAAAAACTGCTGCATTTGGTTTTTTCATGATCGCCTCAGCTCTTTCAGGTGTAACCTTTTTCCCCTAATGAGAGATGAACTGACCTATGTACAACACCTCTTCCTGGCAATATTGTAATTTCTCCTTGTCTAACTTGTATCCTTTGTCTGCTAAAATAGTAATTAGCCAAATCGAATCTTGTCTGCAATCATCTTCGGATGTGCTGTTTTCCATCTGTTTTGCCCTGTGGGGAAGCTCAAACACTTGTGTCTCCCCGGCCCCCTTAGCAAAAACAAGTGATTGGACTCAGACGAGCAGAAAGAATTTACATACATCATATAATAACATCATACAAATGGCTTGTTATAGGCCCTTTATTCATAAAATATAGTTATATATGTATAGATATCAATAAACAAACATACACGTATTTATATAAAAATGTGAATATGGGTTACATCACCATCAAACATGAGGCAGAAGAAAACTTAATCTTGGCCACCAACAACACTGCATAATCCCTTAGCAGGTAGGCCAAGAGATCACTGCATCTAATGGGGTCTGAAGCGGAGCGTCCTCCCTTTCAACGAGACTGCATCACCCGGGGGTCCAGATTCCAACTAACTGTCTCCATACAATTCCCTCTCCTTTATGGGGGCATTTCTCCGCCCTTCTCTATTGCGTTTTGCTCTCGGCCGAAAAGCAGATCACAAGTTGAAGGGACAGAGGGTGGAAACATACAGTTAAAAGTGGGAAAACCCAGTACCCCTCTCTCTAACATTCATTTCCAGACCCCTTTATCATTCACCTGCAGTGTGCTCTGACTCCCTTTCTGTACTCATCCTTCAATGGACAATACAACTGCTATTCTCTGCAGTAATTCCACTCGAATAATATTTACGTGAACTTGCTCTGCTTTCGCTGATACTTGCTCATTCTGTGAGGCCCGCGGAAATGCAGACTTTATTACTATGATGGAAGATGAGTGTTCAAAAATGGCTGTGCATCAACACCATGTTATTCTGGCTTGCATTTTTCACACAAGCATTACACTCCACCCCTTGAACACTCAACTACCATAACCCGACATTCGTTCAGAAGAAGCCCAAAATCTAGGAATCTTTTTCCATATATTAGGAATACATGAAGTACAACAACAAAAACAAATTACAACTATAACAATGCCAAAAATCCAAAGTAATGCAGAATGGAGTGCTTCAGGAATCCACAATAATAAGTATAATAAGTATTCCCACCATCCCTGACTTGTGTCACCTGTGCTACCAGATCTTTGATACCCTTGATATGCTTCTCAATAGAGCGGCAATGGTCACCCAGGTTAAAACAACACATTCCGTCCATCGTTTTACAACCCAGATTGTGGATCAGAAATAAATAATCAATGGCTGCTCTATGCTGCAAAATAGCTTTTCTAAAATGTCTATTATCCAATAGAAATTCTGTTAAAGCTTGTGAGGTTTAATTCAGCCCTTTAGCTAACAAACAGGCAAGTTTACTCATAGCTTTATAACCCCCAGAAGCTAAACCCCAAATCCCAACAATAGAAATAGCTAATGCCAACACTTCAGCCTCAGAAAATGAATGTACTTCAGAATTGCAATCCAGAGTCATTATATGAAGCGGCAAGTATAGAAAGTGTAATAGCAGGTTTAATTGAATACATCATTAAACCAAGTCATGTCAAAGCACATGGCCCGCCTTTAATATTATCAGGAATATAAAAACAAGTCAAATTACCAAAAGAAAATAACCAACCAGGTGGAAGTTTTATATGGTTCAGGTGGCTAGTTGTAAACATTTTAAAGTTACACACCATATTGTTCAAAACATCAGTTCACACCTTTATAGATCTAGTACATAATCCTCCCTTGAAATCAGTTCTCTTAAGATCTTTATCAAGTTTCAATTGTTGACATTTTTTAATATAAGTTGGATCACTCGTCATGTGATAGCAGACGTCAGCAGGAGCAATATCATGTGCCATGATTTGCGTCATGTTCCTCCATTTGTGAATAGTGTCATCACAAAATGTATAGTACTCGTAAATGGAAAATTAATTTTGGATATCTGAATGCTCCACCGAAGAATCATTGTGCAAAATGCAGACTACATTTTTCAAAATTGAAGTAGCCGTTGGACTCGCCATCAGACAAGTAGAAATCAAATCAGCACAGCTGTGCACATCCGTTAAACAGAAATGAAAATGTTCAAAACTCGGGGGCCAAAAAGACCTAGACATTTTTGGATTGCCTGACCAATGCTGAATACCTGTGATGGGAAAAATAAGCTGTAATTCCAGGAGGGGTAAAGGCAGGATTCTATTTCTTTGCTCACACCGTTTCCTGAATGCAATACGATAGGCTGCAACAGATCCATCCTCAGGTGCATAGCTGATGGGTGGAGCATCAGTCTTCTTCGAGATGCCCCACTCCACTTGGAGAATAGACAAATCTGCCACATCTTTGGACATGAACCCAGACCCTCCCGAATGTACTCCAATGTGCCACACACAGGCACTCAACACACTCAGGATCTAAAGAAAAATTACAGAAAAAGAAAATATCAGTGGTGTACTATCACTCACGTAAATAAAATTTGTCAGCCAGGATATGCATCCATTTCTTATTTGTAGTTTCCATCACTAACACTAGTTGATCATCCCCAGCTGCAATTACATCAGCCGGCACGGGCAGACCAGTAGGTTTCTCAACCCATACCTTTGCACCAGGCACCATTGCATCTGATGAGCCAAATCCTATATCTCCACAAATCGTTAATACCGTGGGAGGCTCACCTTTCTTTATTGTGGATATTTAATAGGTTCTAATATTAACTGTGCAATTCTGTCCCCTTTATGTATAGGCAGTACATTTTCACAGCTGTTTAAAACAATAACTTTAATGACGCCCTGATAATCAGCGTCTGCAATTCCACCCAACACCTGAATACCTTTTAGGGCAAGGCCAGATCTTGGAGCAATCAATCCCAAATGTGCAGAAGGGATTTGTACAGCAATTCCTGTGTCAACCACAGCAATGCCTTTTGGCTGTAGACACATTTCCTCCCTTTCATGGAATTCCAACCCAGCAGATTCAGGAGTGGTGTGATAAGAAGCTAAAGCACTCGGGGAAATTTCCCAATACAAAAGGGTCTCAGAGGCACGATTTGGTTTCATTTGGTTTCATTTGCAAGGCTGGTGTTAACATATGCATTAATGGAGTTTCAACATTCATGGGATGGTTATTTAGATTTTGAACAGCTTCAAATATATGTTCCTGCCAACCTCACAAAGTACCATCTCAAATCTTGCACAATTGTTGCTTCAATAAACCATTCATTCTCTCTATAAGAACAGATGCTTCCGGGTGATAAGGACATGAAAAATCCATTATATGCCCTTATCCTGGCAGTGATCTATGACCATTTTGCCTTTAAAATGGGATCCATTATCACTCTGAATTTGTAATGGGACACCATAATACATGGCTACCAGATCCGGTAATCTAATCGTGTTCAATTGAGTAGCCCCCTTGAATGGAAAAACCATTAGGTAGCTGGTATATGTGTCTACAATAGTGCATGCATATTGACAACCCTTACTCGTGGGCATAGGACCAATATAATCAATTTGCCAAACTTGACCGGGCGATTTTCCTCGCTTCAATGTACCATGAATTATATATGGAATAGATTGATGTTTCTGATGTTGGCATGTAGGGCATTGCAAAATCACAATTTTAACAATCTCCAGTGGGATGCTCATTCCGCTATCCTGTGTCCACCTGATAGTAGCCTTCTCTCCGAGATGTTCACTCTTCTGGTGGGCCCATTTGGCAATCCCTTCCAAATCATCCTCCTCAGCCCTCAAGTCCATAATTTTAATTTTTACATGTTCATCTGCAACAGAATTGAACCAATGTTGCAATTAGGAAAGTTAATTGAGATGAGAAAATAAAGTTTACTCAAACGCGTCAACCTTAAAGGTTAATTTCGTTTTGGTGAGTCTTCAAGTCATAAATCCAATTCTTAGATATGGAGAAAAATAAAGCTTAATTACATGTCAAATGTTGTATTCCAAATTAATTTTTATTTCTTTTTCGCTTTCAAGTGTTGTCATCACATGTTCAATTCTGTAATTATTTTACATTTTTTAGGTCCAAGTGTTATCTTCACACTCTAATATTTGATAAACAAAGTTTTTCAAACAAAATGTCAATTCTCACTTCAATGTTAGTTTTTCCCACTCTCGACATGTTTCCCCACTGTTTATACCAATGGTTCATCAGGAGAGTTATTCCTACTTAAAATAACATGGTTGTGATAGAAAAAAAGAAGATAGAAAAGAAGAAAAAATATGAGAAAATATACAAGGAGCAATGTTACATTCATCATTCTGATTACAAATACAGATTGTTTATGTTATTAAATCATTTTCTTTTTCTTGACTCACCCTTTTGTTTCCTTCATTAACAAATTATTTATCCCTTGAATTTATCCAAATTAGTTTAACTTGGTGTTTTTAAGTAGATTGACAGTGCTGTATGCAGGCACTATTTTTCAGCTTGCTGCTAGTGATTTTTTGTGGATTATCTGTTTAGAAAGAGAAGGCTTACTTAGATTCTGGGAAGTATTTCGAATTTAGATTTAATTAGCTTTGTTAAAAGCAAAATAAGACTGATGAGGAGGGTCTAGGTTTCTTACCTTTTTAGCCTTTTAAGTCCAAATTGGGTCATCACAAACGTTCTTTTGGTCCTGTTACACTGCATAGTGCTGCCGGATGCTTTCGCAGCATCTCTGCTTGAGATTGCTCTATTTATGCTTCGCGCGAGGCGCGGCAACGTCATCACGCTGGGCGTCACGTAATTACACGCAATGCGATGACATTACCACGCTATCTGATGCTCCGGTGGCCATTTTGTATGCTTTTTGGGTGTTATTTTCTTTTTAACTAATCACTTTCAGATGGCAGGTTTTTATGTGGACAGGAGGTTGAGTGCTTGAGCTATTTATATATTTTTCATTACTTATCGAGTTATTTTAAAAGAGAGATAGTTCAAATTTATATTATTTAGAAGGATATTTTAAAGAAAAAATATAATTAATTCCGATTGTTAAAAAAAAGAAAAAAAGAAGATCTTAAGCTAAAATAATATTCTTAAGCATTGTCAGGATCCTAAACGAAAATATTGTTATTCTTATACATTGACAATATTGTTTAACAAAGGTTTTCAAGCATATTTATATTCTTAAAAAAAGACACAAATTTACAGCCAGTCATACATTTCTGTGTCACAATTCAAACCTGTTGTACATGTGTCTATAATGCATATCCATTGGCTCTCCTGTTTTGACAACATGTCTTCCTTGTTTCCTCTTCTGGGGGGTAAAGACATTTTTTCCAAGCCAAAAATCTTTAAGTTTGATGTATCCAACATTGGATGATTTTCCATTATGTGGACTGATATGTGAGATCTTAGGTCTTTGTTGTTAATCGCTCTAAGATGTTCAAATATTCCCACCTTGAGTGTTCTTTTTGTGCTCCCAATGTACAATTTTTTACAAATACATTCTAACCCATAAATTACATATGTTGAATTGCAATTTATTAGTTGATTGATTTTTTTAATTTTTCCATTAGGTAATGAGATCTCTTTTTTCCCATTGGTCAACATTGGGCATAATTTGCAATTCCCGCATTTGTGAGTACCTTTTGTAAGTGTTTGGAATAATATTTTCCTTGCGTCTGGTAATGGTTTGAGAAAGCTTGGGCTGATGAGGTTCTTGATGGTTGGGGCTTTCCGGAAGTAAATACTGGCTGTTTTATCCAAATGTTTCTGTAGACTCGGGTCTGTGAGGAGAATATTCCAATTTTCTGATAGTGTCCTTTTAATTCTTTTGGATTCTGTACTGTAGGTGGTAATGAATTGAATTTTGCATCTGGTATTTACAGTTTTTGGTTTGTCAATGAGTAGAGATTCTCTAGAAATTTTTTCTGGTTTGTTTTATGGTGGTTTTTATGTTTTTTGAGCCATAACCTCATTGTCTAAATTTTGAAAAGGTTTTTCTAAGATTGTCTTGAAATGTGAGAGTTGTGCTGCAGTTTCGTTTTATTCTTAGGATCTCTCCATAGGGTATGTTATGAATTGTGTCTTGGATGATAGGATGTCACGAAAAGGAGGCTATTTCCTGCTGATGGTTTTGTGAACAATTTAGTTTGAATTTGCGAGTTTTCTACGAAGAGTGCCACATCCAGAAATTCTATGTTAGTAATACTGACCGATTTTGTGAAAGAGAGATTGTAGTTGTTATTGTTGAGATGAGTCACATAAATGTCCAATTGTGTAGTATTGCCTTCCCAAATTATCAGAATATAATCTCTGAAACGACCCCAGAATTTCACATTATTGCTGAAGAGTGGATGTTTCAATGCATGTTGAAGTTCGAAAAAGCCCATGAAGATGTTTGCATGGGGCGGGGGGGGGCAATTTTTACCCCATGGCTGTGCCTTGAAGTTGTTTGTATAAATTGTTATTGAAGGTGAAAATGTTATTATGAAGACAGAAGTGAAGCATTTCTAGAATCATTCGATTTTGTTGTTGAAAAGATATGGATCTTGTTTTGAGAAAAAATGACATGCTTTCCAAGCCTTTATTGTGCTGAATACTGGTGTAAAGTTGAACTACATCCAAGGTTACAAACAGGTAATTGTCCTACCATGGAATCTGGTTTATTTGCTGAATAATGTGGTTGAAGTCCTTCACAAAAAAGGCTAGATTTTTTGTCAGAGGTTGGAGATGTGTATCAATGTATTGTGAGATATTTTCTGTGACTGATCCGATTCCATTTATTATTGGTCGAAGTGATGGAAAGTTGTTGTATGTTTTATGTACTTTGGGTAGAAAGTACATGACCGCTTGAATAGAATTTTTGGTAAGTAGACCATAGTATTCTTTGTCACTTAGAAGATTTTGTTAATGCCAGTGGTTGCAATGTTCATTAATCAATGTTCCAATTAATCTGTTGCACAATGTGCATCCATGTGGTACACTGTCACAGTAGCATGCATTAGCATGTCAGCAATATCTTGTCATATCTCTTTTCACACACTTCTTTAGCATGAATTTTCCATCCATTCTTTTTCCAAGTCGTTAGCCAAACCACCAACCCTTAGCAACAGACCATGAATCAGTATAAATATGACAGTTACCCGGCGATTCCTGTTTCAGTACCTGATATACAGCATACTGTTCCGCAAATTGGCTACTCCTCCCCTTTCCTAAGGTGATAAGCACCTTTTTCATCTTGGGATTGTTTGCAATCACTTTCCAATACAGTTCAATCCCTACATATTTAGCCGCGCCATCAGTAAACCAAGCATGTTCAGCTTGTTCAATAGTTAATTCTCCATATGGGATCCCGATGTAACTGAAGATTTCTCCATAGTTCTCTCACCCTCCGGTTTGAGATCCATTAGCGACACAACTGCCACTTGTTCATGCAGTTTTGCTCTGCCACTTTTACCAGGTTTGGCACGGTCTTGTATATACCATTTCCATTTCATAACACTGGCATCTTGAACATTCCCAATTCTGTGTGTTTATGGGGTACTAAGTACCCGCTGGTCGAATTATTATATCATGACCGACAGTCATCTGTTCAGTGTCTATCAGAGCCCAATTACAGGCTAACAATTGTTTATCAAAAGGGGTATTTCTATCACCTGCATCAGGTAATTTCTTACTCCAGAAACCCAAAGGTACTCGCTTTCTATCCTGTTTTTGCCATAAACTCCAATTTGCATAGGAATCTTGAGTGGACACATTCAACTCCACCTCACCATTCCTCAATGGCCATAAATCAAGGACTTTTTGAATGGTATTTTTCGGTAATTGAAATGAGATTTCCTGTTCTCCACCCATAGAAACTCAAATTTATTGTGTGTAATCTTATAAAGGGTTGCTAAGGTTTGCCCCAAATGCAGAATGTTCTGCCTCCAGAATCTGAATAAACCAATACATTGTTGTGCTTGTCTTTTGGCTTTTGGAGTAGGAAATTCAAGAATCTTTTGTTTAGCTTTCGGCACCATTTCTCGATGCCCATTGTGCCACTGTATTCCTAGAAAAATGACGGCCTCTGCCGGACCTTGTGTTTTAGCATCATTTATTTTCCATCATTCTTTGCGTAAACCCTCCCTAATGAGGTCCAAATGTAACTGCACACTTTGCTCATCCTTACCTTGAATCAATATGTCAGAATATAATATACGATATGGACATTAGGTTTACATGGAATTCTGTCTAAATGTTCAGCCACCAGCCAGTGACAAATTGTTGGACTATGCATATAGCCCATAGGCAAACAATTAAAAGTATACTGCCTCCCATTCCAAGAAAATACAAATTGCTCTTGGCATTCAACAGCAACCGGTACAGTGAAAAAGGTGTTAGCCAAATCTAACAATGCCTACCAAGTGCCCTCAAATTTTTGTATATTTTCCACCAATGTTATGGCATCAGGTACTGCAGGAACCAAGGGAGGAGAATATTTGTTCAATTCATGATAATCAATCGTTATTCTGAAACTACTGTCTGTTTTTTTGACAGGCCAGATGGGATTGTTCCACGCTGTAGTAACAGAGGGTAATATACCTGCCTCAACATAACCTTCAATTGTTTCCAAAATTTCTTTTTGCCCACTGGACATCCAATATTGTTTCATGGATGCTCTTTTAATCTCTATCAGAATCTGCACAGGGGGCACAGGGGGGCATTTTTAACTGACCAACTACTACAAGTGAACATTCTTACACCAAATTGGTAAATTTTACCTCCCAATTCCAGGGTTAGTCCCTCTAAAATATCAAATCCAGTAATATATTCAGTCAAGGGAACAATTAGCACCTGGTAAGTGTATCGTTTTAATTTCCCAAATTCCATATCAATTTCTGTTTGCACTGCTGAAATGTCCTTACTACCCAGTCCTGTAATCATAAAATGTAAATGTTTATCTTTAAATCTGGAAGGGTTTCCATGTCAAAGAGGCCTCCACCCCGGTATCAATTTTACTTTAACATGAGGTTGTCTGTCTACCTTAACATGGGCTGTTGCTACCAGAATTTGACGCTTATCCTATTGATCTTTAGAAGGTGATCCTTTTGATTCTCTCTCCACCATGGCACTAACCATCTTCCTTAAATCAGCATACGTTTATTGGGAAGGTATCAATCTAGTGGATGTTTAATCATCCCCCTCCTCGGGGATGATCCAAAAGGAACTACCTCCTTTTTTGGTTTATGTAAATCTAGCCACTTTGCTTGTTTGTAGCGCTCCTTCCCATCTAAACCTAATTTTTTATACAACAAATAAATATCATGTGTTGCAATTCCATCAATCTCTTCTAGTGGCACAGCATATTTCAAGAAAGCCAGGCACATATTCTCCCTAGATACATGGGAATCTCGACTTTCAAATCTTTTGCCAGGAGTGCATTTTTAATTTCACCTCCCTCTCCCGGGATTGTTCCTGTGGCTTTTCCCATTTACCTAAATCTACAAGCTCTCTAATCGCATCAACTACTTCATCAGTAACTTTCCCCGACATACCCACCAACAAGGTAATTATGACATTGTTATATGCGGGGGCGCCGTCCGAACTAACATGTTTCTGGCAGAAACTGACACATTTACCAACCCCATATGCTCTGGAGTCTCTAGATGAATCGCTTCCTTCATAGCATGTTCCCTAATTCTTTGAATAGCTTCCCTCAATGTGTAGCCAATCCGATGTATCGGATATTTGTGGTTACAACCTTGTACAGTCAATTGCAAGATGGATATTTGTCCATCATCGCCGTTACCATCATGAGGAGGACCTGCACGCAGGGTCTCCTGTATTTGAACATCATTAGACAAGGCCAAAACCTAACAGAATCCATTGTATTGACTAGAAGACCCACAGCCTCTCCATCATGCACCCTGACCATCCAAGCCAGCAAGGATACACCCGCCCCTTGTTTAACTGATTGACTATTTCCCCAACTTCTTGCTGTGAATAATATTCAAGGGCAGTTATGTCTACTACACCGTCTGCAGGATTCAATGGATGGTGACCCAACGTTCTGCGTATGACGGGATTAACCATCAATTCTTTACATGCAGGCTTAAGCTTTGTTACAGGATCTGGCTCAGAATCGCTTCTAGTAGTAGTGCTGTCAAAAACATCGCCATCCCATTGATCGGGATCCCAGTCTGCCCCTGTGGAGGCAATTACAGTTGCTACTTTACGTGAATTAACCCTACATCTCCTCTTCCGATATTTATATCGAGTGACTCCTATCACAGCTCGTTCAACCACTGCTTGATATTTATCCACTTTATCATGATATAAATTCATTTGAAGTTATTATATTAATGCAATTTGTTTCTCAGCAGCCAATGTTTGTAATTCTATATTTATTTGATGCATTTTTCTAAATGCATGCAACAAAATCCAGCCTCTTCTACCGAGAACTGAACACTCCTTCCCCTTTTCCAATGGGACTAATTGTCCAATTCATCTGGACTTGCCTCTCCTGTACTAGGATCCCAGGTCTCACTCAGTCCTGCATCACATGCCAAAGTTTGTGCAATATCATAAGGGCTTTTAGACCACCCTTGGATAGTTACAACTGGGAAAATTGTTTTTTTTTCTGCCGTTCTGAGTCCAAAAACTTTAATTTATCAACAAGATCCTTTGTCGCCATAACAGCACAAAGACCCTGCTTACAATGCCAACATGTTTTGCATCTGTTTGGCCCTGTGGAGAAGCACAAACACTTGTGTCTCCCTGGCCCCCTTAGCAAAAACAAGTGATTGGACTCAGACGAGCAGAAAGAATACACATACATCATATAATATCATAAAACAAATGGCTCGTTATAGGCCCTTTATTCATACAATATATGTATATATGTATAGGTATCAATAAACAAACATACACTTCAGTATGTAAGAATTCAAATATAGGTTACATCACTGTCAAACATGAGGCAGAAGAAAACTTCATCTTGGCCACCAACAAGACTGCTTAGTCCCTCAGCTGGTAGGCAAAGAAATCACTGCATCTAACTGGGTCTCAAGCAGAGCGTCCTCCCATTCAGTGAGACTGCATCACCCGGGGGTCCTGATTCCAACTTTCTCCATACAATGTTCTCTCCTTTCTGGGGAGATTTCCACACCCTTCTCTATTGCGTTTTGCTCTCAGCCAAAGAGCAGATCACAAGTTGAAAGGACAGAGAGTAGAAAAATCCACTTAGAAGTGAAAAAACCCAGCACCCCTCTCTCTCGCATTCATTCCCAGACCCCTTATCATGCACCTGCAATGTGCTCTGACTCCCTTTCTGTACTCATCCTTCAATGGACAATACAATAACTATTCTCTGCAGTAGGTCCACTCAAGTTATATTTATGTGACCTTGCTCTGTTTTCGCTGCTACTTGCTAATTTTTTTAGGCACGCAGAAATGAAGACTTTATTACTGTGATGGAAAAATAGTGTTAAAAAATGGCTGCGCATCAACGCCATGTTATTCTGGTTTGCATTTTATGCACAAGCACTACATGTGCTACGAACTAAAATATCATCTACATACTGCAGCACAAAGCTTGGCAGATCTATATTGCTCAAGTTCATCTGCAGGACCCTATTAAAGATTGATGGAGACTCACAATACCCTTGAGGTAAACAAGTGCTTTTCAGCTTAGTCTGTTGAAACGTAAATGATGTAAAATTTTGACAATCCTTATGCAACGGGATTGAAAAAAATGCATTTTTCAAGTCAATCACTGTGAAATATCTTGCCTCTGTAGGAATACTACATAATATCGTCACAGGATTTGGAACTAGAGGAAACTCTGCCTCTACAATCTGGTTAATTGGTCTTATGTCTTGAATTAAACTCAATGAACCCCCCCCTTTGATTTTTTCACAGGGTACACATGTGACTCTGATGTCACCAAGATGTCCTGTTCCATCATAGCTGATATAGTCTTAGAAATATGCTCATCTGCCTCTCGAGACATTGGGTACTGTCTTGCTCAAGGTAAAATTGCACCTTGTTTCAGCTTAATCTTAACTTCTCGCACCCCCCTCAATAGGCCTATGTCATAAGGACCTGTAGTCCATTAAGAGGTTGGCAATTTTTCCATGTCTTCATCAAAAAATGCAGGCCGCTGCTGCACTATGACCATTCGCTGTGGGATCTCCCTTCTCTCTATTTTGATCCAATATGTAATACTCATCTTTAATAATAATTAATCGTCTGATGGATCGTCCTTAAACATATTTTTTGGCCTCCAGTATGACCACTTTGACCTATCTTGGCAGCTCTCCTACGGCCTTCTGAAATCTGTAGTTTTTACTCAGATGAGGATCGACCAGTTTCTGCAACTAGTCTTCCCTTTTCAATGTTACTGTTCTTTGAAGTTTCCTCACTTGCCACTTTGCGACTTTCATTCACCACAGCCCGGTTCTTATTGGCTCTCCCCTGTACTCACAGGCTGTGATGAACCACTTGGCTTTCCTCTTTATTGGAGTCAAGGAATGTACGACAGAAGCAGGAGTCTCCCTCCCTACAACTTATCGGCGTCAATAGGCTCTGTGTACCGTTGACTTGGGCTATTGTCCTCGGTCTCACGTTTCTTTCAACTGAGCGTTTGTGGGGTTTTGTCGAAAAAGGGCAAGGTTGTGTCTCTCCTCATCAGCATCTTGATATTTACTGCCTTTCTCCTCCTCTTGAACTGCTGGCTCTGGATAGCTGTCTCGTTTGTGGTCTGCCTTGCTTGTACTGTAATCTCTTGCTCAACCTTTTATCCCTGACTTTGCCTGACCCTTGTATTGGGACATGTCAGGTAAACAGCTCTGGTGTTGGTCCATTCTCTGGTGTGTCGTGCAAAAGTGTGTGTGTCAGAAAAGGGGGGCAGTGGTTTTGAATGTCCTGCCTCACTCACTCCCTCACTGGTCCACCCCAGGAACTTTATCCACTAGTAATGGCCATATCCTGACCACCTGGATGACAGATCCCCATGGACTAGCTAGGGAGAAACCTTTAGGTTTCTCACAAAGCTGGATTACTAATGGAATATTGGGAAAAAGAAGAGGGAGGTTGTGTTTGGATAACTGTGATGAGGAGGAGGGAGGTAACAGATCAATAATAGAATACTGAGCAAGGTAGAAAGATATGAGCATAAAGACATGGATTACTATTGGGTACTGAGAAGAGGTAGTGGCATGTGGGGTAATGGCATGGATTACTATTGGAGTAATAGGAAGAGGGATGCAGTGTAATGAAATGGATTACATTTGGGTACTAGGATGAGAAAGAGGGATGTGGGGTTAATGGCATGGATTCGAAATGGGCACTGGCACAAAGAAGATGCATAATTGGGTCTGCGAGGAGGAACTGGGATGTAGGGGCAATGTCATGGATTACTATTGTGTACTGGGACAAGTAAGAGGGATGCTTAGGCAACTACACAGATTACTATTGAGGAACTGGGGTGAGGAAGAATGATCTGGGAGTAATGACTTAGATTAATATTGGGAGGGACGATGAGGAAGAGGGAGGTGGGGGTAATGACATGGATCACTGTTGGGTACTGGGACAAAAAAGAGGGATTTGGAGTTAATGACATATTAATATGGGTAATGGGACAATGAAAAAGTATGTGGAGGTAATGACATGGAGTTCTATTGTGTCCTGGGTTGAGGAACAGGAACGTGGGGTAATGGCATGGGTTACATTTGGGTACTGGCTTGAAAAAGGGGGATGCAGTGGTAACAACATGGATTACTGTTGGGTACTTGGACAAGGAAGAGAGATGTAGGGATAATGATATGGATTGATCACTTTTGGGGTACTGAGATGAGGAGGAGGGACGTGGTGGTAATGACAAACATTGCTATGGGACAGGTATAAGGAAGAGGGGTGTGGCGGCGATTACATTTTAGCAATGAGAAACCTTTTGTATTGGAACAGTGTGATGAAGTAAAGGGGGTTAATGATAATATAACATGGTACTAAGAGGGTACTAGTATGAGGAGGAGGGAGATGGGGTTAACATAACATATAAGTAGTTTGGTAGTGCGATGAGGAAGAGAGAGGTTGTGGGGATGATATACATTCCCTATAGGAATAGGGAGGTTGGGGTAATGCAAAATATGACGATTGCACTACTTGGATGAGGAAGGGGAGGTGCAGTATTTAATAGATTATGAATGGGTTGTGGGATAAGGAAGAAATTGATGGGGTAACGGATTTTGAAAATTGTAATGCAATATATATTACATGCATATATTTACTTTTGAGAAATCAAGGAAGTTGCCCTGTGGATGTATATTCTGTAATCTTCAGTTTTTCTGGAAATTTAAAAGGCAAAATATTGTTATGTTTGCAAACATTTATAAAGTATGATACTTGCATGTTTTTCTACAGCTGAGGTGGAGTGCTGTGGGCAATCATGGTTTACAGAGCAGATATTTGTTGTAGTTTAACTCACATTGAAAGCAAGTGATAGATTATACTGTAGTATGAGTTTTTTTTAAATAATTTTGTTATACGGTAGTGTATATATGAAAATGCAGCATTATAATTTCTACTATAGCTTGCTAATGGACCTATTTGTAAATTAAGGAAAAGTGCTCTGCCATATGGACTAGCACAATTAGCAGTCACAGTGTAAACAGACATGTTTTTAAATGCTGTGTTAGATATTAACCATTCACTAATTGTCGTTTATTTGCACTGTAAAATAACGGATATTTTGGAATTACATTTTATATATCGGAAAAGATTAATTGTGCATACAGTGACCTTGTATGGAACTAATATATTATTTATTTTACATTTAACAACTACATTGTTTTAGCATACCTCTTTACTTTTTAACATTAAAACATACCCGCGCAATGTCTTCTCAGATGTCGATGGCTGTAGATACTGGAATGAGAAATCTTCTGAAATTTGAAAAGTAGCTTGTGAGAGAGCATGCTCTGAATAAAAGCACAATTGCACACTCACAGCTGAAAGGTACATTTGAATTGTTTAGTTGCAGTGGGAAGGATACATGGAGGGTTTGTGGATATGATTCATGGATGACTCTGTGCTGGCTTCAATGAAGCCAATCCATGTGTATGACAGAGATAATTGTAAAAAAGACATCATTCGATGTCTGCGGTCACATGCTGTGGTTCGGGGATGGACACGTGTAAACTGGGCACTTTTCCATACTCTGTATGGAACAAGGATTGTGGTGCTCACAGATATCAAACGTTTCAAGCAATCAGGCATTCAGTTTGTGGCGCAGGAGTTGCAATGTATATGTATATGACAGGACAGCAAGTGCTTCATTTATTTGTCTTAATTGCTAAAAGCATAGAGCTCAACAAGAAGGTAGTTTAGATCATTGGCAAGTCATGGGTTTATTGGTTGGGGATGTATGCAAGGCAGCTTGGCATCTCACATAATCTTGACTTTGAAAATGCAGACCTACTTTAGTATGGAGTTTGTGCTATGAAGTAGAATCAAGTGTGTGTCAGGACATGGTTAATTGCAACAACAAAAAACACAGAAATGTTTATTGTTCATTCTAGAGTTAGAAGACTAGGGTATGTTACCGGAATATTATTGCAGTTTGCCATGAAAGAGGTATTTAGATCTTCGACGATTTTTTAACAAATTACGCAAAAACAAGTGTGGAAAAGGTAGAATCTCTTTTGTCCACAAATTGAAGTAGTCAGGCATAATGTGAATAAAGCTCTCTGTGCATTTCTTCAAGATTTTGGTATTAGATGTTTTAAAAACACCAACATCCGACATGATGAACTGAATATTTCTTGAACAAATTGAGTACATCTTACAAATCTTGGAAATTAGCATGTATTGCACAATATTGAGAATGCGTTCCAAAAGTATGGTGAAAAAATCATATTTTCAATAACAATACACAGTGAAAAGGTCTAACTATAGGATGTTGCATGTGTGGACATTTCAAACACAGTCTTACAATATCCAAAAAGCTGTTCAAAGAACCGCAATGAAAGAGTTAAAAAAATGACTTGTGCACATTTTGCTTCCAGTCTCTGTTTTTTGATTGTTTAGTAAAGTGACATTTCCATTTGTCCGTGGATGCTATTGCGGAGTATAACGGGTGCACATTATTTGAATCATTCTAGTTTTTAAACATAAAATGGGGTTTCAATTAGAAACTTTTTATTGGTTTGTTCATGTTATTTTATATTATAATTTTTTTGTGGGGTGCATTAATCACCAGAAAAGGAAGAGGACAGAAGGAGGCGGAAGAACTGGGGCAGTATTGATGTTAAATTATAGGTAGGGGAAATTCTTATTGTGTGCCTTCACCATCGCCTCAAGGGCACTATGAAATTGCTCTCCTCTGCACATGAACACATCACAATAAATAGAAAGTGCAGCTGCCCATTTGAAGGTACAGATCGTCTGCCTCTTCTATTTGTTGAGATGTTGCAGCAAAAACCCTCTCCCATCTGATATCTTTTTTAGTGTGGGCTGAAGTAGAAGGTGATGATGATGTGGAGGAAGTGCAACATCCCCTGAAAGGAATTGCATTTCTTAAGTACTGTCCCTTTTGGCATGACTTAGTATGGATCTACATTCAGTGCAGAGCACTCGGAAGCATGATTTTTTGGCACTCCTACAACTGTTGTGAAGTACCACCATGGCCAAGATTCTTGTCGGCAACTTGATATTTCATGAACCTTTTTCACATCATCATCATCCTGTTCCTGCTGTGGCTCATTTGCTTCATTGCCTCTTTGTCCTCCAGGTTGTGTTGGTGGTGGTGCTCATGGCCCCTGAGTTGTAGGAAGGACTATGACAGATGCCATGTATAGCTCTTCTTAAAAAATAAATAACAGGTCCCCGAAAGTAGTTTTTCCTGGTGGTGAGTCTGAATGACAATGATAACGCACTCAGAGTGAAGTCAACTTTTTTCATCAACGTGATCAAAGATACACATTGACATTTGCTGACTTATTAACAATGCATCATGGGGCTGGCAACAATGGCAACTGTTCCTGCATGCATAGATAACAGACAAAAAAGTTCATAGGCCTAGACAGCAAACACCTCCATATTGTTTGCAGTAGTGGATAGTTGAGGATTTACAATTATACATGTAAAAGATTTCCCCAAATTGTAATTTTAAGTTGCTTACTACTTAAAGTGAATTTGAATGTATAATTGTTAATATGGAAGTATATACCTTTGCAAACTATGCCTTTTCTTTATTTTGTGTTGTGTCTGTGCTCACAAATATATAGCCTCTGACACCAAATAGGTTTTTTAAAATATGTATAAATGTATGTAAACATATCAAAATAAATATAGTTTTAAATATAGATATACACACGAACATTATATATGTATATATAAAATTCAGAATTATTAAAATGTTACCAAAAAAAATATGTACATATATTATTTACAACTAAGATAGGGAAGGAGAATCACTATGGCTAACAAAAATAGGGGAATGGGGAAGAAATATAGGTTCATGTGACAAACTGACTTCTGCCCTGCCGGAGTACAAGGATGACCTCCAGTCTGTCCTTACACTTCTACAAACCAAGAGCCAACACAGTCATAAAGGTAAAACAGGCACAGTCAAGAGATATATCTCCTTCACCTTTTGGGGTAACATGGGCCGAAGGAAGCCTATACTCTTTCGAGAGGTGTGAATGTGGTTGAGAAGCAACCCAAACAGCAAAGTTTAACAGTGCAAAAAAAGGACTGTTCAATCAAGGTTCTCTAAATATATACACTTTAATCAGGCGCACCATGTACAATACTAACAATTAGAAAACACTGTAAAAACCCACCCCTGTAGAAGAAACACAGAATATGCAGAGACAGAATAGATGATGAGACAAGAGGAGAAAAGCAATCAAAAGACAACAATGTTTTACAGGATATTTCTTTGAGTTGCAAAAGGGGATTAAAATGACCTACCCTGTCCTCAGGGCCCAAGATGGACCAAGGGGGCAGATATTGGTCAAGAGGGCCTTTGCAAATGTCTTAGTGGTTCAATGGCTTTGAACTGAGGCTTCTGTTTGCTGATTGCGGTGTTGGCTCAGGTTGAGGATGCAGCAGTCACAAAGTCTCCGCTGCAAGCTGTCGTTGAGTCGGGATCGAACGGAAGTTGGTCCCAGTCTTGAATCATCTACTGATGTGTGCAGATCAGGCAGTCCCAAGGTTCAGTAGGCAGTTGCAATTTGACAGAGGTGAGCTGGTACCAGGATGAGCAGGCTTGGGGATTCTATGTAGAGGCTTGAAGGATGTTGTTTGACAAACAACAGGGTCTGGCCAATTGACTTACAAGAGCTGCGATGAAGAAGCTGGTGTCTCGGACTATGGGTCGAACAAGCTAAGGCATCAGTACTTCATGGTTTGATCCATTGCAACAATGCTCTTTTGCTGGCGTGGTGGGGCAGCAAACAAAGTTGAACAGAGGATGGCAGTTCAGAGAACAATGGACATCAAGGGGCAGAGTAGCAGGGTCCTGCTATATTGTTCGGCATCAAGTGCACTTGAGGCATGGCTCCGAGAGGGTTGTAATTAACAACAAGTGCCTTGGCTGTTCTGGCTTCCAGGTGCTGTGAGTCCCACTCCAGGGTCTCAAGGGCCAATGCCAGTTTTTTTCTCAGGCTCCCAAAAATGCTGGAGGCTGGCACACAAGTCCAGAGAACTTGCAACACAGGTCCTAGATAACAGGTTGGCTGGCAGAGAGGAATGCTTATGGTCCAGCAGGAGAGTTCATCATCAATGGTCCCTGGGGATGGTTAGGGGACAGAACAGGTCTCTGCCTTGGAACACTTTCCTTCACCTCAAAACCGGAAGACTTTAGAGGGGACTACTCTCTCAGCAGGGTCATGTGAAATGTTTTTAAGAGATGATCCAAAGATGCTTCTAGATGATTCCGAAGATGATACAAAAAAGTGGTGGACAACCCTTCTTCTTTAATACGTCCCAAGTTGATTGTATTAAAGCTAGCCTGCGTTAGGGGTCCAATAACTGCTCTTGAAATGTGTGGACTTTGCGCTTATGATGTCACACCCAAAATGCTATGCACCAGAGGAAGTAGAGGGGACATGAAAGAGAAACAGAGGCAGAGAGAATCAAGATGGCAGAAGCCTCCCAAAACTGTACAGATCCCTCTCTGGCTACCCTAATTATGCCCCCTCCTTCTCAATATGATCAAAGGCCTTTACAAATGCAGCCCCCCTAGTGTGAGACCTGGCTCTCTGTGAATGGGTGTGGCTCTTGGTTGCTGTTCCTAGGCCAGTGTCCTGTGGAGTGGCTGTCCTAGGGGAAAGTGTGTTACCTGCACTTACAAAGGAACAGAGTGGAAAAATCCCTGCAAGTCTACAGTCCTGTCCGTGGACAGTGGTGGGCCTCATCTTGGAGGAATACATACAATCCTTCCACAGTTTAACTGGGCCTACAGGGCTGACCCTTGTGTGAAATCAATTTTATGTGGCTTGGATAAGGTTGAGAGATGCTGGCCACCATACCCTTAGACAGCTATGACTAATTTTTTTATTTTATTGTGCCACCAGGAAAGGATCCACAGGGTTATGCAGTTTTTGGAACAGGGGTGCATATTTTAAATGCAGCCCCTGCACTGCAGAGACATGGATGTCACAGCAGCTGTCAATAGGGCATCTGTGGCCTTTGAATCTGCTCCGTGCAACTGGTAAAGCAGGTGCTGCAAATCAGGATACTGAGGCAGCAGGGCACAATAATCTACTGTGTGTTTGGCATGGAGATAATGACAGGGGACTATAACTAGCAGATTTCCCTTTCCGAGATGGAATTGTCTGCATCATTTTATTACTTAATACAAATTAAAAAAAAGCCAATGCACGCTTGTCAGATGGCAAATGATCACAGTTCATGATTAGGAGAAGGAGCGATGCAAACTTCCTCAAACCATTGATCACTAACGTTCACTGTACATGATTGGGTGGATATTTGGGAATAAGGATTGCACCTAAAAATGTGACAATGATAACCATTTTTTCTTATACAATAATTCTGTATATCTGTACATAATTCGACTAGTTGGTTTTTCATTTTTCTTCATATCTCACATTATTGGTTCATATGATTTTGAATATTCTGTATTCTCTGTTCAAAATGTCCAGGTATGACATTTTCTTGATTGTTTTCAACATGTTCCTCTTCATTCTTTTGCTGTTCTTGTTTTACATTGTGAAGTATAAAATATATTCAATACATACAGATATTTTTATTTGTAAACAGGAATAGTGTATTTAATGATGAAATACATACTAATTTATTTCTGGTTTCTTCTTCTTCACTCAAGTCATTGTGAGGAAAGTGGAACTTTAGCCATTTTAGTGTACCTGCCATATCTATGATAGAAAAGAGTCAAATATATTTGTTCCTTCCAAACGTATACATTTTAACATGAAATATATGTATGTATACCTTTTTGTAAACGATATTATTTTCTAAAACATTTATTAATGTGTAATGTATTATTGCAAATAATAACATGAAGTGTTTTTAGAAAGTGATTTGAAAAACAGAAAGATAGGTACTTTCAGTTATGCTTACATACAATCTTCCTATATTTATTAAAGATTCATGCATGTTTATAAACAAAGTGGAAACATACTGTTGGCTTATTTAAGAGAGAACTACTTAATGACATTTTTGCAGTAGGGTGTTCCATTTAGAAAAATGTTGTTTTCCACTGCCTGTTAGGTGTTGAAGTGAATTGCTTGAAAATGGTGTACTGTGTACTAAAATATAAATATGGTGTTGTCATTTTAAAAACATGATTTTCATTTATAAGCTTAGAAGATACATAAAAGATAAAATGCATTCAAATGTGTAATTTGTATTACTTTTGTTTCATGACTTTTCTTGTATAAATATGTGCAATACTGTATTCACCTGTTTATTAGTACCCTAACTAGTGATGTCCCCTGCCCTGAGCATAGGGTTGCCATCTTTGTTAAAGGCAAAAAACAGACTTGAAGACCCACCCACTTTGTGAAAAATCCTCCTCCTTGACACAAACCTTTTTAGATTTTAAAACTGTAGTACAATAGGAAGAGAAGAGAAACAAATCATCCATGGAGCTATTTGTTTTATCTACCTATAATAACGGCATAATTAAAACAATAATTATGTAAGGCTGAAATTACATTTCACTAAATTATATAGCAAACATTTTGAGACCTAGAAAAGATGAAAAGCAAAGCTGGCTATGTCAAAATTGGATCCAGTAACTGGTAAGCTCTTACGATCTTAACAAGGTGTACATTAACCCACTTGTGCATTTTGTCAGAGCATTTAATATGTTAAAATGTCATTATTTGAAACACAGCTGTACAACAAATTCCTTTAAGAATTGTTTTAGGCTTTCAAAGCCAGTGAATCCTTGGATTAGCGCAGTGGGTTAAGAACCTGCTACATAGCTCTGGCTTCAGGTTTCCCATACATCAATGCAGCAGGCACATTAACCTACGAAACGAAAATTCCAAAAATATCTTCCAGGGAGAAAGGTTGAGAATAATTCTTTTACCATTTTTTAAAGTGTGCACCTATTACAGAATGGACTGTTGCAATGTTTAAGAAGATTTGCCATTATTACCCAACCAAATAAATTGTGTTTGAGCATGACACTTTAAAACCTAGTCTAGGCACATCCAGCATTAAAATAATTCAACCCAATCACTACCAACCCATTGAACACATACCCCAGTCATAAAATCCATCCAATAAATATTTTCCACCCCAATCGTATTTGTTTTTTCAGATGAGATAAGAGGCTGAGCCGGGTTTACTGACTTGCAATATACTTAATCAGAGTTCCTCCTACCATTCACAGATAATGGCCTATTATTCAATCTCCCCATTTTATCTTCGTTGTTGTGCTTGATAAGCATATCATGCAGCAATATTTTTGATCTCTTGCTCTTTTACACCATAATAAAACCCGCTCAGCTTTTGGCGATTTCACAATCATTTAAGACACTGTGAAATAAACCTTTTTGCATAAACACCTGTAAAATCAGGATAATATAATAAGATAGAGAAACAACATCTTATCATATAATCAATGTACACATATCTCATAATATCTCACAATAAAACATTATTTCTCATTATAGATCAAATAATGTTAAAATGCATACAGCACTCAACAGTAGTGTTCAATGCCAATCACTTTTCAAGGGATATTAGTATCAAAAATATTACTTAAAATCTTACAATGAGCTTAAATCAAAGAGACTGTCACCAGTAATCATCCTAATCCAAAGGCTTTCTCCAGCCTCTTCAAAAGATGTGTGCATTAATCCAGTATGTATGCCTAAAATCAATACATTCAGTGCAATAAATTGTGAGATATGTTAAGGTTTAATGTTTTGATTATCACAACGCCATCAACAAGTTCTTTGATATTTAGCAATCACCAATCTGGGTCCTACACACTCAAACATCAGTAGTTGGTTAAACTTAAATTTCATGTAAAAAACCTCCTTTTTGACAAGGAATAAATACATGTATTTTGATAGATTTGGTCTTTTCCTAATACCTTCAGAGTAGTCAGTATATAATGAACAGTATTGCGTAATACAGTTCAATAGCAGTTGAACAATCACTTTAAATAAAAAAAGAAAATCTTAATGTTAGTAGGATTTGTAATTTGTCATCAATATTGTCCAGCAGTCTATTAAACTGTGAAGTAAATTCATATAAACAATCTACTTTTTTTTATACCATCTATATTTCTTTTCAAATCCTGAAATAGACTCAAAGAAAGACAGGCCTGTTTCCACACCACATGAGATTGAAGAGAAATAGGCCCTAGTTCATGGCGAATTATACAATTTGATAATCACTGTGTCAATCCTATGATTCTCTTCCACATTATACCATTAAATAGAGAACTCCCCATCTGATCGGAAGCCCGTTGGTAGAGGCCCACAGGTTTCCTATGTCAGATAAGTAGAGATCAAATAATACTGGAGCAAGAATAAATCCCTGCCTCACCCCTAAAGGGGTGTTAATGGAACAAGATAAATACTCATCTGCGCTTAATCTTATTCTAATTTTTATATCTGTATGTGGAAGGACAATCAAACACAGCAAATGTGTTCCACAGCCTGTTACGTACGCCTTTGGCCAATGTATTAAGATGTGTTAATTTTATTCCATTCAGGTTCATGTTCAATCTTTTTTGAAAACCAACTTGATATTTTGAGACCAGTTTTAATATAGAGACCGTAATGTCCAGCTCCCTCAATATCAGTGATGCAAAGACCTTGCTCAGAGCATCCAAAATAGCAATGGGCGCAGTAATTGATGGATTTATCCTGTCTCCGTTTAGCAAAAATCAAAATGACATTAGATGCATGCCAAGTAGCAGGACGTTTTCACTTATCCATTAATTCCATAAACAATGCTTGTAATATTGATGGCCACAGTTTAGGACAGTATTTTAAAGTTATTGGAGCCACATTGTCAGGGCCTGGGACTTTTGAAGGGTTCATTTTAACAATTTCTTCATAGATATTTAAAAATTGAAAACACTACTGTCCAGTCCGGCTCGAATTACTACCATCAGTTTGCACTGACTGTGATGTAGATTTGTCACTGAAGGTTTGTCTATAGCATTCTACCCAGGTCAGTTCTGAAATAGTATTAAAATGAACCTCTGCTTGTGTTATTTGGAACTTATTAGTAAGGTCCCAGAACTTGGTCATTCTTATGCCGCTTAATGCTGTAAGCATTCTTTGACTATTAGTAAGGATTAGTTCAACCTTCCAACGCTTAGTTAGAGTTATGTATGACTGAAGTACCTTTATCTTCTCAGTAATAAATGCCAAAGGATTAGTAACATAAAGCTAGGTCAAATGTTTAATAGTGGCTCTTTTATGTTTCTTTGCTAGTGCAATGTTTTGGTTATATCCATGAGGTGTGTATTTATGTTGCAGAATCTTTCCTTTGTTTATGAGTTTAGACAGAATTTTTGAAATGGTATCACTATACCCATTAATGTCACATTTGGAATAATTACTTCAAATAGCATTCCCCATCAGCACATTATCTAAAATATCAATGATCTTTTTTTTATAAGTCTGTAATTCCATTTTACCCGCCTCCTCCTCTCAGCTGTGAGGATGGTCATGGAGGGTTTCTGTATATTATAGGACTTGTGCGAGGAACGTATTTAAGTTGGGAGAAGATCACAGCATGATTGCTCAAGTCAAATCAACAAATAAATATATCTGAACAATTTGGTAATATGTCATTAGAAAGAAATACATGATCTATCCAGGATGATGGCAATCCCCTTTTCCATGTTACCACCCTGGAGGAAGTGAGGTCTTCAGATAGTACCAAGTGAAAAACATCCCATGAGGCCATAAACTTAGACAATATTGCAGCACAATTTCTGTACAACGTATTCCTAATGATGAAGTCATATGTTGAATGTTCATTGGTCTCTATTAAGTAATCAGCACACTGGGGATTAAAGTCTACAACAATGGTAATGTTGTGTTGATTTCCTTCCCCCAAATGTTCTGTTGATGGATAATGTTAATAGTATTTTTAGCAGGATTAAAACACACATTAATCAACATTAACTGAAAGAAAGATGTGTCGTGACCAGAGACCGAACTCACTGCTACCAATGAATCATCAAATGTCACCAATGGGGCATATTGTAAATTAGATTTTGAGTCTATAGCTATGCCCCTGAAGGGGATGTTCTTTGATTCCCCTAGTGTCTGGGTTGGAATAGGTTGTATAACCTTCCATAACTAAGGGTTCGGTTATCATAGTTTCCTCTAAATTAATTACGTCTTCATTAGAATGTTGAATATTTCTGAATGATCTTTCCATGTTAGTAAAATCAAAACAATTCAAAGAGATAATGTTCAGGGTGTCAGTGCTAAGGATGGGACTTAGGAAGAGTGAGAACCATTTTTTTCTACCAAAGCCCTTGCCAACCAAGAACAATCCTCTTGGATATTGGATAAAGTTAGACATGTATTAAACTCAGTAGTTGTTTTTATTTTTGTCTGCATAGGTCTGGTGGGCCCTGAAGTTGAGGCTGGAGACTTGGTGATATTTCCAACAGAAATATCTGAAATAAACAATGTTAGTTGTTGGGAATTAGACAAATTGAGACGATCTAGGCCCATAGACATAAAGTCATCAACATAATCCCAAATCAAGCCTGAGACTATTTTGAAATAATAATGTGCCACTATTCTATCACTGCCACTTTCCGGTAGATCGGCCCAAACAACATCTTTGGAATGTATTAGTCTTAAAGTGGGAATTGAGGCAGAAATGTGTAATAATGTTGAACAATTTAAATGTAAAGAATCATTTATAGGTCTTCAGTTTTCAAATTCATTAAATGTGATATTATAAGTAGGTAGTTCATTTGTAGTAAGGCCAGAGACAGAGAGAAATTAGGAACTGTACGGTTAGTGTCCATCAATGATCCACTGTTTCTAATACCTGTTTGACCAGGTGTTATGGTATGGGCAGTCAAACTGTTATTCTCGGGAGCACAGGCAGATCCACCAGTATGTTCATCTGGAGAATCATTATTTCTATCATTTTCCACAGTCATGAAAACCTCATGTGAATCTTCAGTTGAGTGTTGTGCCATTCCTATACCATGGGTATGGGTTGTTATGTTTTAATCCTTTACAAATAAGAAATTATTAATATTTCCTTGAGCCAAATTTACTTGCTTCTCTGCTTTGGGGTATTTAAAGTTGTTATCAACGGATCAGTTATAGGGTTCTTCTTTGGTGTGAAGCAGGTTTATTCAATTTGTTCATTCTATATGTCGGTTGCATAGAATTTGCATGAACCAGGTCTTTAATGTTATCGTCAAGCCTGACCAAGGATTGGAGGACAAGGTGTAATGCCGAAATCGATGAAGGACCTAGAGTATCCAAAGAAACAATTCCAGTCATGGTAGTCTCATATAAATGGTTGATCTGAGTATTTAGATCCCGACCCGGTTTGGTTCTGGGTACTTGGGCATGGGATGTTGCAGCTGCATGATGACGATTCAGTGTTCCAATTCCACCATCAGTATCCTGAGGTGAAGACCCTAAGGCATCATAGAGATTCTGACACATCCTGAAGAAAGACGTATCTAATATCACTGATTTCTAAGTCTTAGAAGAAGCCAAAATTACCCTCCTCTGGGAGATTATTTGCACAGAGTCATTAAGTGAACTTTTTAAAGGAGGGCCTGTTTTCTGAGGTCCCATATTTGTTATTTCTGTGACGGCTTTCTTTATCAGCTTGGATGCTGACTGTAATGGAATTTTAGCATACGGTTTAGACGTATGCAAAGTGGAGTCTATCCCCGTAGAGTTAGGGGTCACAGTAAATAAATCAGCTGCACTCGAGATGTGCATCATAGCATTTGTGTTCAATGGCCACTTTATGCAAAAAGAAATCAATCTACATTTAAAAAAAACTAAAAACCACTCCCCATATGAGGGATCGGTGGGCCAGGCGAGGAGCAGTGAGCCAGGCGGTCGGTGGGCAGTGGGCCAGAAAGCACTGAGAGAAATTAGACAGAGAGCAAACAGTGGGCAAGAGAGGTTGGAGCAGTGGGCCAGAAAGCATAGGGAGAGCCATGGACTAGAGGGGAAGTGGTGGGCCAGAAAGTAGACAGGGGATGGCCAGCGGGCGAGTGGTGGCCAGGAAACAGAGGGAGCAGTGGGACAGAAGGAAGGAGCAAGCTGCAGATTGTGATAAAGTAATGGGGCTAAGCATGATAGACTGGGAGAAACGTTTGCAAGATGAAGAAGGAGTGAGAAAGAATGAAGGACTGTAGACTGCTAGAGGAACTGGAGCATGCCATGTGTGAGTTGAGAGCATGAACAACACTGTTGCAGGCACGAGGGACTGTGATTTGTGGCTTGACAGTATGACAGAGCAAGTTAGTATACATAAGTGGCAGAGTGAGTGGTTTGGGAGTGTAAGCTAGAATGGATAATTGGTAAGTGTGAGAGGTGTTGGTGAGTGGGGGCCAACAACTAAATAAGAGACGATGGGTATTTAACGATTCGAGGATTCAGCCCCCATAGAACACTAAGGACACTCAAAAACTATAGAACCTTCTAGTCTCTGTGTTTTCTCCTCTTACTTTGGATCACAAGTTCTCAGTTCATCAACAACATATATGGAACTGAAACAAGTTTAACATGTTATAATATATTCAATTGTTTTCAAATACATTTTAATACAATAGATACAAAAATAACATGTCATCAAACATATCACAATTAGAATCTAAAATACCATACAAAATATCGTAAACACCAATTATAAATATTTGTGCAAACAAATAAATACTCAATGGTTATCTATAACCAATAAAGTGCAAAACGAGTAAAGTGCATTCGTTAGTGAATAAAGAACCACTATCAATGATGGTAACTTTAGTCTCTCAACAATAGAAAAAACATTGTCGAATCCTTTTTACACAAAAAGGTTCTTCTTTAAATAAATTCTTAATTATAAACACTGTGCCTAAGTACAATGCTACTTCTAGCCCAACATGTTTCGTTCTTCTATGAATATCACATAATCTCCAAGAACTTCTTCAGGGGACCAACGATGATCAATTACAATGCACACTATCTTCACATCAGAAGAATTGGAATCTTGACTTGGAACGTTTTACATCCAAATGCTGGTGGGGAAAACACAGGTTTGCAGTCAGAGTTAGTACTGCTCACATTTCATCTTAATCTATGGGATCATCAATTCACCCGTGGTTAGCTTACCGAGTAAATTTAACTTTTTATTCAATCCACGGTTTTGCGTGGGTGTCTTCTAAGTAAACCCAGATATTGAAGGGTAATACCAATAACAAAAGAAAGGTTACAAGAGCCATGCGTACATCACTTGTTGTCCAACCCATTATAAGACAACACATTAATTGAAAACAAGAATACACTCAAGGGCATAGCCACTACTGATGATCTAAAATTTCTACGGCATGACCAACTTAGAGCACACAGCTCATTAGTTTCATTAAGTGTAAGATGGCAGACATAGGTAGTACAATCTAAAATCTAAAATCGAATCCTCTCTGCTTCTCTGTTTCTTTTTGTTATCAATTATCACTTTGACAGCAAGCACTCAACGCTTGGTGAGTGGGGTGCCTGTCAGTGCTTGGGGGATTGGAGAACATGGAAGGGACATATTTACACCATTAAAAATGATAACGACTAATAAAGTTATTAATATAAAATAGGCTCATACAATAAATCATAGAAATTGAGCAAAACAAACAAAAATCAGTGAAGTCAGGACCATCTATTACTCAGCTTTATAGCAGAAACTACATACAAAAGGTGCAAATAATGGCATCTTGCTCTTTTGACTCCTGAAGCACACTACCTCTTTTACAATCTAGTTTTCTATCACCCTACCATCAATACAAAATGTGAAGCAAAAATACTGCAACAAATACACCTTTGAAAATCAAATTTTGCTATTTATGTCATAAAATGTAAAATTTTATCCCCAGAAATCCTGCTGCATCTGAATAATAAAGTTAAATTTTTCTTGAATGCTGACATGGTCCGGGAGGTCATGAATGCAGCAACTAGAATTTGGTTAGTTAGATAAATCTGAGAGGGGGAATAGTGGAAGGAAGTAAAGGCATTAAAGGAATAGTGTTAGCAGTGGAGTAAGAAATGCATTAAGTTCAAAGAAGAATGAGCGACATGGAGATGGAGAAGAGGAGCTAGTGGTACATGTAGGGAGCGAGAGAGAGAGAATACCAAGAAGAATAGCAAGAGGCAAGGAAGTAGACGAGAGGTAGATAATGGAGGTAGTGGGGTCATTGGAGGTATGAGTGATAGCAATAACAGATGTAAGAAAAGAAGTAGATCAAAGGGTGGAGGTGGAAAGGCAGAGTGAGAGATCGGACGGACAGTGATATGGTGGGAGGAGAACATCTTAAAGAGACCAGTATAGTGAAGGGACAGGAATGAGCAGGTGTGAGTGTAGTGAACATGACAATGGTGGAAAAATGCACCATTCCTTATTCCCTAACACTACTAAGCAGGCTAGGTTAGGAACAGCCTAGAAGACCCCTAGGGAGACAGGTAGCCATAATCTAAGGGACAACATACTTAATCCCAGTCAGAAGCCAATTTGTATGGGTTACCGATCCAAGAACTACTAATATCTCCCATTACGGATGCCTGGATTAGGGAGGTGGGGATAAGGCTGGGGAAGTAAAGACAGGGAGGGGCGGCCCTAACACCAATTCCCCTTAGACCATGGTAGGCCCTAAAGAACCTCAAAATCCAAAGCCATTTTGACCATCTGGAATTTTAATAAAAACCCTTGGACTTGCTATCAAAGTCAGCACAGTTCTTTCTGGCAGACTGCCCCATCACAGTATACACAGTGATTACTCAGCTGCAAGGAACAAAACAGTTTCATAGATTTTCCACGTTCAGACAAAGAGTCAGATGCTGAAACATCATCCTGAAGGGAACCTCAAATCTGCTTTTTACAAATGTTATAACTGCCATCATATCTCCCATGAATGATCAGAAAGGATTATCTATTTACAGACTATTGCCATTTGCAGGGAAAACATACACTGGTAATCTTTGCTTAAAATTGCGGTGTTAGTCTCTCAGCCACTTTCGACACACTAGACCACCAGTTGCTCACAGACACTCTAAATCGGCACATGAAGGTCGGTGACTTTGTCATACACTGGTTCAAGTGCTATTTCACCAACCGCCAGCACATTTTTCAGATGGACTCCTCTAGATCGCCAATGCTAACTACTCATGGCGTCCTGCTGGGTTACATCCTCTCCCCATGGATATTCAATCTATACATGGAGCCACTGGGAGCCAGAATAGACACACACAACAACGGCATTCATCAATATGCCAATAACACCCAGCTATATCACTTCGATCAACTCCATGAAGGACATCCACAGGCTCAAAACCTGCCACTCTCTGATCCAGTCTTAGATGAACAGTGCATACTTGAAGCTCAACCCCGCCAAGACCGAATTCCTACTCCTCACCAACAACACTGAACACCCAGACATACAGATCTGGCAATCAGTCATGAACCATGAGGGCTTCTCACCCAAGCTCACCTCCTGCGTCAAGTCCCTCAGGTCCCATTTCGACAAACACCTCTCCTTCAATAAACACAGAGTTAATAAAACTCAGACAGCTTGTCAGCTCTCTCTCCTGCGGAAAGTCAAGCCCTCCCTCTGGAGAGCTTTAGATCCACTGTTCAAGCACTGGTCCTATCCCACATGGATGGGGGCAATGCCCTACTCGAAGGCCTCCGGTCGTCCTCTCTTGTGCCCCTGAGAAGTGTCCTACACACGGCCGCACACCTTATCAAGAGTCTAGACAGATAGACTATATTACTCCTCCCACTGTGCACACAAATAATAATAATAATAATAATAATAATAATAATAATAATAATAATAATAATAATAATAATAATAATAATAATATTGGTCTAGTTGGAATGTGCATGTTCACAGACAGGCAATGGCCAATAAGGAA
The DNA here is from genome assembly GCF_040938575.1 of Ambystoma mexicanum. Taxonomy (NCBI): domain Eukaryota; kingdom Metazoa; phylum Chordata; class Amphibia; order Caudata; family Ambystomatidae; genus Ambystoma; species Ambystoma mexicanum. Next base: position 204,032,088 of record NC_090941.1, on the reverse strand, counting down.
CCACCACCCTTAGACAAATGCAGCCCTGAGCATTGCCAGGGTCTCAGTGAGGGCTCTTGACTGTTATTTAACCTGTCCACCCCTGAATGTGATGGTGATAGCTATTAGCAGCCCGAGACTCCCTTTGGGGTGCTGATGTTGACGTGTGTCCTACTGCCTTGCAATAAGCTACTAATTAATGGGGCCTCCATATGAAAAAGTAAAGGGAGTATATTTTTTTCATTGTGACCGTGATGGCAAACAGGAGGGACACCAGGGATGCAGCCTGGAGGCATGAGCCTAGTGTGTGGGGTGTAATAAAATGAGTGGGCAGCGGGAGAGAGGACACGTAATTGTGTCAGACCCAGAGTAGAGGTGCCAAAGGCCAGGGGGAATATGGGTGGTTAACTTGGGGTTTCATGAAATTTCACCCTAGATGATTGGCCTGCAGCTCTCCCTTGGCAGATAATGGGCCTCATTATGAGATTAGTGGTAGTCATGGCGCTATTTGCACCATGACTGCCACCAATAATGTGTCCGGCACCGGTCTCGTTCAATGGGGACTTACCGGTGTAGCCCGACCTTTGCGGGACCGGTAAGTCCCCATTGAAAAAGCCATTCCCCATTCCCATTTGAGCCCCCATAGGGCTCAATGAGAATGGGGAAGGCGCTAATAACGGTACCGCAAATTGCGGTACCATTATTAGCTTCAAGGTCCCTTAACGGGTCCCGTCCATAACGCCTGGTCAGACCAGGCATTACTGGAGGGACCCGCTAAGGGACCTCGTAGTAGGGCGGTAAGGGATTACTGGCACCGGTCTCCTTACCGGTGCCGGTAATCCCTTACTGCCCACCTCGTAATGAGGCCCAATGTCTATTAAGGCAGATTCCATGTCACAAGCAACTTATGATGTAATGTTAAATCCAGCTTGCAGGATTGTCTCAACTTGATATTTGTCAGAAATAAAAGATGTGTTTAAAAAGCATTCACTTGGTCTGCATTGATACACTAACATTCTGCAGTACATTGAAATATATGCAATATGGGGTTCCCCTGACGGCTTCTAGGATGTTCAAAAATCTGTACACTTAAATCAATGGCCAATATTTCTTAACCTATACAGAAAATCCTGTGGTAGGCACTAAATAACCTATATATGAACATGAAACACTGACCTTGCAAAATATCATTAGAATCAAAAGATAATTTCATCTCCCAGGACTGTTTACTGCCAGAGAGGAATTATAAAAGTTACCATTTGAATCTACTGTGCCCTAAAGACCCATTTTTTCCTAGAGGGCTAGTAAAGCTGGGTAAATACTGGCATGCCCCTTTTTGGTTGAGGACAGTTCATTTAAAAGGCTCAGCTATTTGCTGCTGTCAGTGACTAGTGCTGAGCAAAATGTTCACTTGTGGGTGAAATATGCAAAATGTGCACTCGTAGTGCTTTTTACTCATGTTCTGCGGTTCCCGGCTGGAATTTTGTCAACATCAAAATGTCTTTTTGTGTGGTGTTTCAACATTTTTGCGTGCCACTAGACATTTCACCCTCCGGGGCGCATTTGCACGCATTTCTATTATTTCACCCATGCGAAACAAGAAAGCGAAACACGAGACACCGAAAACCTCTAGTTTTGCATTATTAATTTGGCTAAACGTCCATTTTCATGCAAGTCTTAATCTTGATAGCCCGTGAAAAAAAGAAAGCGAAACACATGGCACAGAAACATTCTGATTTTGCACTATTCGTCGAGCGAAACACACATTTTTACGCCGGACTTTTTTGTTGCATCTTTCGCTTGATACCAAACAACATTTGGGATCTAGCCAATAACAAGTGTATTTTTTTTTTAATGTATTTATTGTATTTATAAAGCTGAAGCCAGGAGGCCCTTTGGGCATGGAGCGCTGCAATAGGACAAAAACATGAAAAACAGAAAATATCAGCAGGTACAAGAAGGCCCAGGTGAAAAACAAAGATCCCGAGAACTTAATCATAAAAGAATAGTTTATGCAAAAATGTTTGCCTATTCTGCCGTTCCCGCCTGGCATTTCGCCAGCATCAAAATTTTGTGTGCAGCAACTTTTCGCCTTGGTTTTCAACATGTTTGCGTGCCACTGGACATTTAACCCTCCAACGCACATTCGCACGCCCTTCGATTATTTCACCCATGCGAAACAAGAAAGCGAAACACGAGACACCGAAAACCTTTGGTTTCACATTATTAATAAGGCTAGACATACATTTTCATGCAGGTCATGCTTTCCCCCTCCCCCCATCAAGGGGAAGATTTGTGCTATGGCGGGAGTTGTTTCCAGCCACCTGCAAGAAAAATTAACAGGGTAATTCATAGAAATTCGCACAAAAGTGGCGCATGCGGCTGGCGCACAGCGTGCCCGTGCGAATGTCTGCACCAGCCGCGTGCGCTAAAATCGATTTCCGCGCACAGCGTATTCATGGATTTTCGCATCCAAAACCAGCCGTGGCGCAGCGTGGCGCAGCAACCCTGCAGCAGCGCCAGTTACACCCCCAAGAACGCCCTCGCGCAAGGAAAAGCCTTCAAAATCCCCAAATAATCGCAAAGGGCTGCGCTAACCCTGGACCAGTTCACAGGGCTGGCAAACAGCAAACGCCAAGCGGGGAACGTGTATTTCAGTGGTTCGCGGGAAGTTCCACACGCGATTGTCCTGTGTACGTGTGCATCAGGGGTGCGCAGGAACTATCACATGCAAAATTAGCAGGGTACGTGTATTACAGGGTTGCACGGGAAGTATCACACGCAAAAGCAGCAGGGTACGTGTATTCCAGGGGTGCGCGGGAAGTATCACACGCAAAAACAGCAGGGTATGTGTATTCCAGGGGTGCACGGGAAGTATCACACGCAAAAGCAGCAGGGTACGTGTATTTCAGGGGTGCGCGGGAAGTATCACACGCAAAATCAGCAGGGTGCGTGTATCTCAGGGGTGCGCGGGAAGTATCACATGCGATTCCATCAGGGTACGTGTATTCCAGGGGTGCGCGGGAAGTATCACACGCAAAAACAGCAGGGTACGTGTATTACAGGGGTGCGCGGGAAGTATCACATGCAAAAACAGCAGGGTACGTGTATTCCAGGGGTGCACAGGAAGTATCACACGCAAAAGCAGCAGGGTACGTGTATTTCAGGGGTGCGCGGAAAGTATCACATGCAAAATCAGCAGGGTACGTGTATTTCAGGGGTGCGCGGGAAGTATCACACGCGATTCCATCAGGGTATGTGTATTACAGGGGTGCACGGGAAGTATCACACGCAAAAGCAGCAGGGTACGTGTATTTCATGGGTGCGCGGGAAGTATCACACGCAAAATCAGCAGGGTACGTGTATTTTAGGGGTGCGCGGGAAGTATCACACGCGATTCCATCAGGGTATGTGTATTACAGGAGTGTGCAGGAAGTATCACACGCAAAAACAGCAGGGTACGTGTATTTCAGGGGTGCGCGGGAAGTATCACACGCAAAATCAGCAGGGTACGTGTATTTCAGGGGTGCGCGGGAAGTATCACATGTGATTCCATCAGGGTACGTGTATTTCAGGGGTGCGCGGGAAGTATCACATGCAAAAGCAGCAGGGAACGTGTATTTCAGGGGTGCGCGGGAAGTATCACACGCAAAATCAGCAGGGTACGTGAATTGCATGTGTGGGTCCTCCCAGGTGTTCCCTCTACACCCTCCACGGCTCCTGCAGGTGGCCCACACCACAGGGGCCTACCCTGCACATGTCCTGCAGCCACCCCATCCACCATGGCCATGCCGCCCAGCCAACCCACATGTCACCTTGCACTACTGCCCACCAACGCATGTCCCCCTGCAACCCCAGCCACCAGGGGCAACCTCCACCAGGCCCCCACTCATGTCTCCCACCACCCCCACCCCCCAGCCACCAGGGGCAGCCTCCACCAGGCCCCCACTCATGTCTCCCACCACCCCCACCCCCCAGCAACCAGGGGCAGCCTCCACCAGGCCCCCACCCATGTCTACCACCACCCCCACCCCTCAGCAGTGCAGGGGCAGCCTCCACCAGGCCCCCACTCTTGTCTCCCACCACCCCCACCCCCCAGCCACAAGAGGCAGCCTCCACCAGGCCCCCACTCATGTCGCCCTGCACCCCCACCCCCCAGCCACCAGGGGCAGCCTCCATCTGGCCCCACCCATGTCTACCACCACCCCCAACCCCCAGCAGTGCAGGAGCAGCCTCCACCAGGCCCCCACTCATGTCTCCCACCACCCCCACCCCCCAGCAGTGCAGGGGCAGCCTCCACCAGGCCCCCACTCATGTCTCCCACCACCCCCACCCCCCAGCCACCAGGGGCAGCCTCCACCAGGCCCCCACCCATGTCTACCACCACCCCACCCCCCAGCAGTGCAGGGGCAGCCTCCACTAGGCTCCCACTCATGTCTCCCACCACCCCCACCCCCAGCAGTGCAGGGGCAGCCTCCACCAGGCCCCCACTCATGTCTCCCACCGCCCCCACCCCCCAGCAGTGCAGGGGCAGCCTCCACCAGGCCCCCACTCATGTCTCCCACCACCCCCACCCCCCCGCCACCAGGGGCAGCCTCCACCAGGCCCCCACTCATGTCCCCTATCACCCCCACCCCCCAGCCACCAGGGGCAGCCTCCACCAGGCCCCCACTCATGTCTCCCACCACACCCACCCCCCAGCAGTGCAGGGGCAGCCTCCACCAGGCCCCCACTCATGTCTCCTACCACCCCCACCCCTCAGCCACCAGGGGCAGCCTCCACCAGGCCCCCACCCATGTCTACCACCACCCCCACCCCCCAGCAGTGCAGGGGCAGCCTCCACCAGCCCCCCACCCATGTCTACCACCACCCCCACCCCCCAGGTGTGCAGGGGCAGCCTCCACCAGGCCCCCACCCATGTCTACCACCACCCCCACCCCCCAGCCACCAGGGGCAGCCTCCACCAGGCCCCCACTCATGTCCCCTATCACCCCCACCCCCCAGCCACCAGGGGCAGCCTCCACCAGGCCCCACTCATGTCCCCTATCACCCCCACCCCCCAGCCACCAGGGGCAGCCCCCACCAGGCCCCCACTCATGTCCCCCAGCCAACATGTCACCACAATGTAGATCCCTGGCACTTATGGTCAGCCTCCAAATGCCAAACACCCACCCGAGTATTGCATCCACCCACTTAGAAATGGCAAAAACATGGCAAAAACATGAAGTTTGGAAATGAACACATGTCCCTCACATACACCCAATGGGTGTCAGTGAATGTCAAAACCCATATCATGATATGCATGAGACCAATGAGATGATACTACACATTGAACTTTGAAGAAAAAATATGTATTAAAAGCAACATAAATTGAATCAAAAATAAACAAACAATAATAGAAATAAAAAAAAAAAAACAGCAGGTCCGTGAAATAATGCAAAACCACAAATCATAATGCAAAGGAAAGGTGTCCAAAGTCACAGTCCACAAAAGTAAATCCAATGGAAAATTAAAATCGAAAACCATTGCTCCATGGCGAAATCATAATAAAAATTGAAAATCCAAAAATCAACTATGTACAGATAAACAATCCAGAGTCCATGATCCCAACCAAAGAAATGAAACCTATCTAATAACACTACCTAAAAAAAATAACTATATACAAAAATGTGGCCCATTGTCCAAAAGGTCCAAAAAAAATGCTAAACCAAAGGAAACCTAACACTAACTACATAACTATTTACAAGGGCAGCGGGCTAGTCCGACGGCTCACTTCGGGATGTTCCAGGCCAGGGCATCATCGAACTCCTGCTCAATGTCCCGGAGGCGCTCCTCCTCCATGGCCCCGAGGGTCCGCAGGGCCGTCCACATGTTCCCCCCAAACTCCATGCGGATTGCCTCGCGGCACTCGGCACGCCTCAGGGCCCTCCGCATGGAATTCTCCCCCCTGACCACCGTGAGCCGTGCTTCTTCCGCCCGCTCCCGCTCCGCATCTATGGCGTGGCCCAACCGCTGCCACACGGAAGACACTTCCCGTCCTGGGTCCTCCTGCCCTCCGGCCGATGCCTGCCCCTCCGATGTGGAAGGCCCCGAGCCAGCATGGCTCCCACCATGTTGCTGCTGCTGCGGCTCTGCCCATGCACTGCCTCCTGCTGCCTGCACATCCTCCGCTGGCTGGGGTGCAGTCGTTGATGTGGCCACCCTGCTGGACGTCCAACTCCCGACTGTGGCAGGGATGCCTCCTCCACCAGCCTGGCCGCACCGTCAGAGGCAGCTCCACAGGGCACCCAGGTGACTGATGGGTGGGAAGATGGCACGGAGGACGACTGGCGCATAGGGGGTTCAGTTGAGGAGGGGGTCGTAGCAAGCCCCATCAAACGGAGGAATCCAGCCTGGGTGACCTGTCCCAGTAGGCCGATGCGGTCAATGAGCCATTCGAGATGACGTGCAGTCTCCTCATGAAAAGACTGCAGGTCACCTCGCATGGCCCGTTGAAGCAACGCCACACCAGTCAGGACAGGCTCAACCCGGACCCGGATAGCCACGTCCGCAGGCAGAGGAAGGCCAGTTATCGTGAGCTCATCCCCTGCCTGAAAACGGGTCTGGACGTAGGCATCCCTGCTGGTGCAAGATGATGCAGTGACAGGATCAGAGACAGGATTGCACACAGGCACCTCCGCGGCAACCTGTGCTGCCTCCTGTCCCTGGTCCTGCACTGCACCACTAGCACCAGTGGAATCCCAACCTCCAGTCCCCGTCTCTGTTGCTTGCACGGCCTCCTCCTCCACCATCCCCCCACCAACCTGGATGATGTGCCATCTTCCCCCGTTGGGCCCTGTGGGGTCCCAGCTGCCCCTTCTGCTGCCGAGGAGTCCAACTCCGACCTCCGCCTCTTGGACCTCCCCCCGGCAGCTGCGGCCTGGGATGCGGCACCGGACTCCTCACTCCCCGACGAGATCACAACCTGGGAGGGGAGCCGGGCCTTGCGTCTCCGGCTGGCGGTGCGATCCCCGCCGCTGTGCTCCACAGCACCTTCTCCGCCCTCTTCATCAGTTGACACTGCAGACAGGGAGAAATAAAACACAGGCATCAGGGCACTGTACAATAGACACATACACACATGACAGTTGCACATGAGTGGCATTGGCAAACCTCAGACATGGCATCACAATCGGCAACACACATGTCATTTCAACTTGCACACATGAGCCATACCACAGCCACATCGCAACTGCCAGCACCATCCATACACATACAAAGCATGAGCAGGCAAAGGTGAGCCAGACATCACATGCAACACAGGGAGTGCACTACACATGCACACACACACCACCACACTTGCATGCATGTATACACCTCAGCCAACTGTCGCAGTGTTCCGATGGGCATCCATGTCACATCTGCCAATCAGGCTTCCACATCCCGCTGTCACATGCATCCATGTTGCCTCTCTGTTGCACCCTTGTCAAATACACACACATGCACATGTACACAGTGCTGATACATGCAGCTGAAAACAACATACATGCGTGACATCACGAACATGCCCACTTACATACAAATTCATCCAAACATGTGTGCCCAGACAACTGCATTTGGCATGCAAGCCTACACACACAAGCACCATCCATGTCTCACACATGACAGCCCTCGCATGTGTTAGCCTCACGGTCCTGTACACCCCCACCCATACTCGGCCCCATACAAACAGATTTGCAACCGGCACACTACTGGCACATCACCACACGCACAGCTTACAATCATGATGCATGTACACTTACCGGTCGACTCCACACGGGTCTGCCTCTCAAGGACCTGGACGTGGAGCGCTGGGGATATGCGCTCCAGGACCCTCATCTGATCTTCCGACAAGTGTCCCCGGCACCCCTTAGCATCCGCTGCCTTCAAGAGGCGCTGGGCTTTGTTCAGGGTCCTGGACCTGAAGTCCTCCCAGCGCTTCTTGACATGTTGGAAGTCGCGGACTGCCACCCCCTCCGCGTTGATGGCAGTGACAATGTCCGTCCAGATCCGAGTCCGTCCTTCCTTGTCGGCTCGCACACTTCTGTAGAGGGCATCATACTGCCCCAGGACTTGCTCCACCAGGACACCAACTTCCCTGGCACTGAAGCTGGTGCCCCTCTGCCTCTCTGGCCGGGGGTTGTCAGTGGTGCCAGATGTTGCAGTGCCCGACATGACAACCCCAGAGGCAGGAGTGGGTGGGCAACTGGGTCCTGGGACTGGGCTGTGGAGCGATGGAATCCCAGTCGGGAGTCTTCGGTTCCAGCAGGGGTGGTCACAGCAACAGCACCCCTGGTTGATGTGCAGGCAGCAAATGGCAGGGCACGTGGGCAGCAGGCAGTCAGGCAGCAGCAGATGGCAGGTGGGAGCGTGCTCGGGGCTGTGAGGGGCAGTAATTCGGCCTTGTGGGCAGGAGCGTGGTCTTCCGTGTGCTTACACATGGCCAGCTTGATACGGAGTGATTTGGCACGTGAAAATCCTGCACGTCTGCGTGTAAATCGAGGATAGGCCCTTAGCGTCTGTGACGTGACGCGCGCGGGTGTTTCCCTCATTACACGTGATGACAGAGCACACGTGGATTTCCACCAATCGCGTGTGAAACTTCCTGCGCACCCCAGAAATACACGTACTCAGGCCGATCGCGTGTATGCTCACTTCCCTCCGATTACACGCGATGACACTCGGACGTGCAGTTTTACCACGTGTGCTTTCATATGCGATTTCATTGGCCCAAATGCCACCATGCGCAGCTGTGACGTCACGCGCATGGCCGTAGAGAATGGCGCATGTAAAAAAAAAGAGATACAAGTCCGAGTGTCAAAGCGCGTAATTGGTGGAAATGGCCTCATCGCGTATGCGCGTCTGTGACGTGTGTATAAAAGGTACGTGTAGAACGCCATTTCCTTGTACGTGTTTTTCGTGGAGAGCGAGTGGGTGAAATCTGTACTTCTTGTCGGTTCACATGCGATTTACTTCACAGCGTTTCCAGTTCGTACTCCCTGTTACCTCTGGCAGCTTTTTCTCTTTTCCTCTTTTTCCTGGGCCTGTTTCCTCAAACAGCGTTCCCTTCTACTGTTGTCCTGTCTCCTCAGACAGCGTACAATTCTTCTTTTGGCGGGGGTGTTGCCAACGCGCACACGTGCATATTTTTCACGCTTTTGTTCCTGGCAGACGGTGAGTCGCGCACGTATTTAACATCTGTGCTTGCCCCGTGTGTCGCGTACCCCTTCAGAGGTCATTCTAGGCTGTGTGTGACACGCCTACGTTCATTCTTGTGTTTCTGGGTGCCACAGCGTAGTGCAGGTTTATTTTTCCACGCACGTGGTCTAGGAGGGGTTGCTTGCACCTTACTTCCCTTTTCTGGGGTGCCTGTGCGTTGCGTGACCCGTCATCTTTCCCCAGGGGTCACATACAGCCTTGCTAGAGCACTAGAGTACGATTACCATCTGGTACCCAACCCCTTTGACCCCCAATTGCCCAGGACAATAGTTCACATCGACTCTCATACGCACAATAACATCAGTGCCATGGCTGGGAGGCGACCAAGCCGTAAGGGTGGCAAAGGTGGCCGAGCCCCAAGTGGTGGCCGTGGTGGATCCGGTAGGGGACGTGGCCGTGACTTGCAGGGTGCCCCTAGCCCCCCATGTGTGGAGGAGCAGTGAGGGACACCCATGCCCCCCCCCCCGGTTGAGGTTAACGTGGCTGACACCATCCATGCTCAGCCCTTGTTGGACCAGCCCACTGTGGAACCAGACCTGGCACAGGGTGACTCCATGGCTGACTTCCAGGTCAGCAGGTCTAGGCCACGTGTGCCGGTGAACGTTGGTGTCATCAGGCCACGTGGATCAGGGGCAGCTAGGTCATCTGCTGCCCCGCGTAGGCAGGCTGGGGAGGCTGCAGGGGCAGCTGCGGCTCCATCCACCCCACCTCTCACACACCCAGCCAGGACAGTGTCGGTCCAAGTCCATCATGCTGACATTCCCCCTGACACCATCACACTTGAGCTAATGCCTGCACTAACTCCCATGCTGAGTGTGCAATCCCACGCTCCTCCCCCTAGTTTCCAGAGCGGTGTAGGACACTCAGGATCCCCACCACCTTCCAAGCGGAAGAGGAAGAGTGCTCGTCCAGTAGAGGCTGATGCCCCAGACACGGCTACACAGTCCGGCCCGTCAAGGAAGCCCAGCTTCAATGAGGCCCAACTGAATGCACTTGTAGAGTATGTGTCCGCACATGACCCCGAAATTGTGATTGTTGCAGGATCCAAGACCACACCTGCACAACGTCAGGCACACTGGCAGACCATTGCGGACATCATAAGTGCCCTTGGAATCGTGAGGCGCACAGCTAATGAATGCTACAAGCGCTGGAATGACCTGAAGCGCAGGGCAAAGAATAAACTGGCCTCAAGTCATGCCGCAACTCTAGTGACTGGAGGTGGGTCTCCAGCAGACGACATAGAACTCACTCCACATGAGCAGGTTGCTGGGACCTACGTCACGGAGGAACAGATCCAAGGCGTGGGAGAACTGGCAGATTACGAGGCATTGTCCGGTGAGTGCACATGCATGTGTGTGTCATCCATGTGCATGGTGTGTGTGGGAGGGCTTCTGTTTGGGTGCCAGGTGAGGGTGTGTGTGCCCGAGTGGTTTGGGTCATCCATGTGCCTCTTCCTATACATTCTTGGCACCAGCATTTGGGTATATCAGCATCCCTTCTGCCAACATTAGACATCCAGACCAACACCACGCCAGTTGCCCTTGGAGTGTCATCTTGCCACAACATTGTTGCTTATTTACCTCTGTTTATTCAGGCAGATTGTTTGCATACCACCACTTTTACTCGGGATCTCTCAGTCCTATTGTCACATGTCTGACATGGCTATGGTACAGTGGACTGGCTTAGTTTCCTGGACATGATTAGTTTAGACATGTCCCTGTGCTATAGGACCATTTTGGACTGGCAGCTGCAGGTTAAACATTTGAACCATTTCAATGAAAAAATCAATTACATGAGCAAACTGGACTGAATGAGCAATTGGTGACCTCCTCTCCCTCTTCACTTCATGGCTAGGGTACATGCCATCTGTGTGATGGCATGTGTATTTGACCTGCCAATCACTGGCCAATGTGTGATGCCACTGCTAGGCAGCATGCAGCAAATGTGTTCATCTTCCATCTTGGTGTCATCAATGTGTGCCATCTGCCTCCCCATCACACGCAGTGACGGTGCATGCATGGGAGGGTTTTAGTCATGTGGGACATGTGTCAATCAAGTACTGTTTCTGTAGCCTCTCAGCCCTATTTGTGTGCCATAGTGCTAATGCCTGTTTCCATTTGTTTTCGTTTATGTCTTTGCAGGGGATGACGCACTTGATACTGCTGGGGTTGTGGAGATGGTGCAGACCCAGGAGGGGTCTGAGGGCCGACCGACTACCAGTGAGGGACGTGGTGTGGTGGTGGGTGAGAACCCACAACTGCTGCAGGTCGTGCTCTCAAGGGGTGTATCTGGATGCACCTCCCCCGAGCTGTATTCAGGTGTCGATTCGGATGATGAGACCTATGTGCCATCGCAGGTGAGTGTTCCTGGGAGGGATTGTGTTCTGTCTGACCCACCTGCACCAGGGTTAGAACCCTCAATGGGGATGTCAGTGTTGGCAGGTACGCCTTTGGTGGTTACGGATGCAGGGTCACACTCCGCGACATCTGATCCTGTTCCTGGGCCAGCAGATCAGAGGGAGAATGCAGTCCTGCAGCCTCAGGCAGTGCCGGCACAGCAAGGTACAGTTCGTCTTGCCCCAGACAGGTGTGGTGCCCGCCGACGTGGTGGCCGTCAGCCACCTGGCAATACCGCATGGGAGCAATCCATATACGGTATGGCAACCCAACAGGCAGCATCATCAGAGATGGTGGCTCAGGCCATGGATAGGGTGGCCACTTCCATTGTCCCCCTCAAAAGGCTGATGGAGCGACTACAGCAGGCAACCGACTCCATCTGCCAGTCACACAGGGAGGACATGTTGGCGTCTGACAGGGACAGACGGGCGGCACTGGCGACTCTGCAGGAAGCCATTTCCATAGAGTCCCAGGGCCACAGGGAAGCCCTGAGGGTGGAACTCCTTCACCTCAGGATGACTCTTGTGAGCTTGAGGCTTCAACAAACAGAAGGACAGAACAGCAGCTGGAGCATCTCACACGTACGCTCTCAGCTGAGATGCAGGCAACTAGAGCGGAGGTCCAGGCATCCTGTGAGTTGTTGCATGGGGATCTCCGCACACTTATCCTCCAGAACGAGACCTACCACACCCGCATGCTTGCAGCCATGGAGGAACAGACTAGGGCTTTGCGTGGGCTGCCTCCCATAGTGCCACCACTTCCTGATGCAGCTGCAGAGGGTGAGGAGAGCGACAGCAGGGATACTCCCACAATAGGGTAGCTGTGTAGGCCATGAGCCCATGGAGGTGTTTTTTTTTCCGCAAGATAGACACAGGTGGGTTTTGGTGTGCACCCTGTCCTCGGACCTCCTGGGTGGCCTCCCCCAACCCCCTGGGCCCATTAATGGCTATTTTTCTTTTTTTAAATTTTTTTTTTTATTTTTTATTTATTTTTTTGGGACAGTGTGTTGCCTTGTGTGGCCCCCATGGGCATACGCTGCATTGTGGCTGGGCATATGCAGGCTTGTCATGAATTTGGTTCAGATGCTTGGGTTTTTGTGACACACACCCCTCCTGCTTCCCGTTTCCATGGGCTTGCAAAGGGTGTGCCCAAGTGACATTGACGTACATGGTGACATTGGACTCCCATGAGCTGTGTGGGCAGTCTGTAGTCAATACTGTGTATACATTCATAGTGCATATTGTTGTTGTATTGTACACTGCATGGTGTATTGATATGTGCCTCTGCATCCATCTCATCCTCCTAATTTGCAGGTCCATTTCTCATGTCTTCACAATGCGGTCCACCTTGGAACTGGAGTCCATGTTGTAAGCAGTGCACCTACACTCTTGGGTGGCGCTAACACTGTATACTTGGAAGTGTTCGGAGGGCTGGCATCATCAGGTAGTGAGGCTACCAAATTTTTAAGTCTGTAATGTCATGTTTAAGGTAGGTTGGAGGTTGTGTAGGTGATTGGTATTCTTGGTAAGTATTTGGTAATGTGTGTTGTAGGTCCTGCATTACTGTGAGCATTTCATGTGTGGACATGTTTCCATTAGGGACACTGTAGCTGGTGACACTTGGGGCATGTTGTGGGGATTAATTTCTTTCCTCTCACATTGCATGACATGCCATGGTGTGTTGTGTGGCCGTGCCAGGGAGGGGTTGGGTGACATGGCACTGTTTTCATGTAGTATTTTGCGAGTGGGTATTCATTTCTGCAGCATGGAAGTGTCTTTTGATGACACTGCATTGGTGGTGTTTGTGTAGGGAGGGATGCACACATTGTGACACTTCCACATGAACGATCTCAGGCTGCTATGGTTCTGACAGTTGACTGTCCCTTTGTTCGTCTTAATTGTCAGGTCGAGTCATCATTGCTTATCAGATGGTATGTGCCAGGGCTGTGTGCACTCCACTGGGGTGTGATTTCTATGTGGAGTAATTAGCCACCAGCTGCGTACGGGCTGCCTCACCCCGTGCCCTCTCCCCTCCCATGCGCAGCGGGCGTGCATGTGGTTGGGGATGTGAGGGCACCACCATGTCCACAGCCAGGCCCCGGCGTGTTGCAACATTGTGCAGGACACATGCTGCCACTATGATCCTGCACACTACTGGGGGCGCATATAACAGCTGCCCGCCAGAACGGTCAAGGGAGTGAAAGCGTGACTTGAGCACTCCGAATGTGCGCTCCACTATGCCCCGGGTTGCAATATGGGCTGTGTTGTATCTTACCTCTGGAGGCGTGATGGGGTTCCGAATTGGCGTCATCATGTGGGTGCTCAGAGGGTAGGTACTGTCCCCTGGTGAGGAGGTGATAGGTATCATTAGTGGGGTAGTGACATAAGTCTGCATCTGACATGCATGCATGTGCAGTGGCATTCATACTCACCAAGCAGCCATTTATCGCCATGCCGCCCAGCTTCTAGGTCCCGGCTTAGGGTAGACATTCGGTCAGTGAAGCTGTCGTGGGTGGACCCTGGATAGTTGGCATATACTGAGGTGATGATTCCCTTAGCATTACATACTACCTGCACGTTGATGGAATGCCAGTGCTTGCGGTTCCTATAGATGTGCTCAGATGCCCTGGGGGGACGTAGTGCCACATGGGTGCAGTCAATGGCACCTAGCACTTTTGGGAATTGTGCCACACCGTAGAAATCGAGGGTGGCAGCCTGCCTTTCTGCAGGTGCCTGGGCAAGTATATGTGCCTACGGACTGATGGGCGTGCAGTGATGATGTTCAAGACCTGGTGTAGGCAGCGTGACTGCGTGGCCTGTGACACCCCACCCACTATGGCACTTGTCCGCTGAAATGATCCTGTGGCCAAGAAGTGCATTACATTGAGGACCTTCTCCAGGGGGCTGAGTGCTTGGGAGCACAGGGTGGGTGATGTGAGGCCATCCTCCCACTCACTGACCAGGTCCAGTATTATGTGTGGTGGAAACCTGTACCTCCCATACACCTGGTCATCAGGCATCCCAAAAAGGCTGGTTCTGGGAGTGAAAATTCTGGCCCTCACTATCCTCCTCCTCCTCCTTTGGTAACCCACGGCCACTGCTGCTAGGAACGGTAAATTCATTCTGGCGTATGAGCTTGTTTGTTGTTTGTGTGCGCTTTTATGCTGCACGGGTCGACGTACGCCTGCTTCATGCTGGCGTACGTGTTTCAGGATTGGACCATTTATTTTTTGTCACATCGTAGGCGAACGTGTGAATCTTCCCGCCCACCCCAGGAATACACGTAGCACGCTCTCCCAGGCCCAGTCGCAGTAAATATTCCCGCCCACCCCTGGAATACACGTACCCCACTCTCACAGGCCCAGTCGCGTGTGGAAGTTCACGCGCACCCCGAAGTACACGTACCCAGGCCAATCGTGTGTGGAACTTCCCGCGCACCCCGAAGTACACGTACCCAGGCCAATCGCGTGTGGAACTTCCCGCGCACCCCATAGTACACGTACCCAGGCCAATCGCGTGTGGAACTTGCCGCGCACCCCGAAGTACACGTACCCAGGCCAATCGTGTGTGGAACTTCCCACGCACCCCGTAGTACACGTACCCAGGCCAATCGCGTGTGGAACTTCCCGCGCACCCCGAAGTACACGTACCCAGGCAAATCGCACAGCTGGGGGGTGGGGGTGATGGGAGACATGAGTGGGGGCCTGGTGGAGGCTGCCCCTGGTGGCTGGGGGGTGGGTTGATGGGAGACATGAGTGGGGGCCTGGTGGAGGCTGCCCCTGCACTGCTGCGGGGTGGGGGTGATGGGAGACATGAGTGGGGGCCTGGTGGAGGCTGCCCCTGCACTGCTGGGGGGTGGGGGTGCAGGTGGACATGTGCGGGAGCCTGGTGGAGGCTGCCCCTGCACTGCTGGAGGGTGGGGGTGATGGGAGACATGAGTGGGGGCCTGGTGGAGGCTGCCCCTGGTGGCTGGGGGCCGGGGGTGGTGGTAGACATGTGTGGGAGCCTGGTGGAGGCTGCCCCTGCACTGCTGGAGGGTGGGGGTGATGGGAGACATGAGTGGGGGCCTGGTGGAGGCTGCCCCTGGTGGCTGGAGGGTGGGGGTGATGGGAGACATGAGTGGGGGCCTGGTGGAGGCTGCCCCTGCACTGGTGGGGGGTGGGGGTGATGGGAGACATGAGTGGGGGCCTGGTGGAGGCTGCCCCTGGTGACTGGGGGGTGGGGGTGGTGGTAGACATGGGTGGGGGCCTGGTGAAGGCTGCCCCTGGTGGCTGGGGGGTGGGGGTGCAGGGGGACATGTGTGGGAGCCTGGTGGAGGCTGCCCCTGCACTGCTAGGGGGTGGGGGTGATGGGAGACATGAGTGGGGGCCTGGTGGAGGCTGCCCCTGGTGGCTGGGGGTGGGGGTGGTGTTAGACATGGGTGGGGGCCTGGTGGAGGCTGCCCCTGCACTGCTGGGGCGTGGGGGTGATGGGAGACATGAGTGGGGGCCTGGTGGAGGCTGCCCCTGCACTGCTGGGGGGTGGGGGTGATGGGAGACATGTGTTGGTGATCAGTAGTGCAAGGTGACATGTGGGTTGGCTGGTGGGCATGGCCATGGTGGATGGGTTACCTGTGGGACATGAGCAGGGGTGCAGGGTAGTACCCTGTGGTGTGGGCTGTCTGCAGGGGCCGTGGAGGGTGTAGAGGGAACACCTGGGAGGACCCACATGGCCAAATCACGTGTAGCATTCCCTGGCACCACCGAAATACACGTACCCTGCTGAAATCGCGTGTGAATTTTCCCGCGCACCTCGGAATACACGTACCCAGGCCAATCGCGTTTGGAACTTCCCGCGCACCCCGAAGTACACGTACCCGGGCCAATCTCGTGTGGAACTTCCCGCGCACCCCGAATTACACGTACCCAGGCCAATCGCGTGTGGAACTTCCCACGCACCCCGTAGTACACGTACCCAGGCCAATCGCGTGTGGAACTTCCCACGCACCCCGAAGTACACGTACCCAGGCAAATCACACAGATGGGGGGTGGGGGTGATGGGAGACATGAGTGGGGGCCTGGTGGAGGCTGCCCCTGGTGGCTGGGGGTTGGGGGTGATGGGAGACATGAGTGGGGGCCTGGTGGAGGCTGCCCCTGCACTGCTGGGGGGTGGGGGTGATGGGAAACATGAGTGGGGGCCTGGTGGAGGCTGCCCCTGCACTGCTGGGGGGTGGGGGTGCAGGGGGACATGTGTGGGAGCCTGGTGGAGGCTGCCCCTGCACTGCTGGAGGGTGGGGGTGATGGGAGACATGAGTGGGGGCCTGGTGGAGGCTGCCCCTGGTGGCTGGGGGGTGGGGGTGGTGGTAGACATGTGTGGGAGCCTGGTGGAGGCTGCCCCTGCACTGCTGGAGGGTGGGGGTGATGGGAGACATGAGTGGGGGCCTGGTGGAGGCTGCCCCTGGTGGCTGGGGGGTGGGGGCGATGGGAGACATGAGTGGGGGCCTGGTGGAGGCTGCCCCTGCACTGCTGGGGGTGGGGGTGATGGGAGACATGAGTGGGGGCCTGGTGGAGGCTGCCCCTGGTGGCTGGGGGGTGGGGGTGCAGGGGGACATGTGTGGGAGCCTGGTGGAGGCTGCCCCTGCACTGCTGGGGGGTGGGGGTGATGGGAGACATGAGTGGGAGCCTGGTGGAGGCTGCCCCTGGTGGCTGGGGGGTGGGGGTGGTGGTAGACATGGGTGGGGGCCTGGTGAAGGCTGCCCCTGGTGGCTGGGGGGTGGGGGTGCAGGGGGACATGTGTGGGAGCCTGGTGGAGGCTGCCCCTGCACTGCTGGGGGGTGGGGGTGATGGGAGACATGAGTGGGGGCCTGGTGGAGGCTGCCCCTGGTGGCTGGGGGGTGGGGTTGATGGTAGACATGGGTGGGGGCCTGGTGGAGGCTGCCCCTGCACTGCTGGGGGGTGGGGGTGATGGGAGACATGAGTGGGGGCCTGGTGGAGGCTGCCTCTGCACTGCTGGGGGGTGGGGGTGATGGGAGACATGGGTGGTGGCCTGGTGGAGGCTACCCCTGGTGGCTGGGGGGTGGGGGTGGTGGTAGACATGGGTGGGGGCCTGGTGGAGGCTGCCCCTGCACTGCTGGGGGGTGGGGGTGATGGGAGACATGAGTGGGGGCCTGGTGGAGGCTGCCCCTGCACTGCTGGGGGGTGGGGGTGATGGGAGACATGAGTGGGGGCTTGGTGGAGGCTGCCACTGGTGGCTGGGGGGTGGGGGTGGTGGTAGACATGGGTGGGGGCCTGGTGAAGGTTGCCCCTGGTGACTGGGGGGTGGGGGTGCAGGGGGACATGTGTGGGAGCCTGGTGGAGGCTGCCCCTGCACTGCTGGGGGGTGGGGTGATGGGAGACATGAGTGGGGGCCTGGTGGAGGCTGCCCCTGGTGGCTGGGGGGTGGAGGTGGTGGTAGACATGTGTGGGAGCCTGGTGGAGGCTGCCCCTGCACTGCTGGAGGGTGGGGGTGATGGGAGACATGAGTGGGGGCCTGGTGGAGTCTGCCCCTGGTGGCTGGGGGGTAGGGGCGATGGGAGACATGAGTGGGGGCCTGGTGGAGGCTGCCCCTGCACTGCTGGGGGGTGGGGGTGATGGGAGACATGAGTGGGGGCCTGGTGGAGGCTGCCCCTGGTGGCTGGGGGGTGGGGGTGCAGGGGGACATGTGTGGGAGCCTGGTGGAGGCTGCCCCTGCACTACTGGGGGGTGGGGGTGATGGGAGACATGAGTGGGGGCCTGGTGGAGGCTGCCCCTGGTGGCTGGGGGGTGGGGGTGGTGGTAGACATGGGTGGGGGCCTGGTGAAGGCTTCCCCTGGTGGCTGGGGGGTGGGGGTGCAGGGGGACATGTGTGGGAGCCTGGTGGAGGCTGCCCCTGCACTGCTGGGGGGTGGGGGTGATGGGAGACATGAGTGGGGGCCTGGTGGAGGCTGCCCCTGGTGGCTGGGGGGTGGGGTTGGTGGTAGACATGGGTGGGGGCCTGGTGGAGGCTGCCCCTGCACTGCTGGGGCGTGGGGGTGATGGGAGACATGAGTGGGTGCCTGGTGGAGGCTGCCTCTGCACTGCTGGGGGGTGGGGGTGATGAGAGACATGGGTGGTGGCCTGGTGGAGGCTACCCCTGGTGGCTGGGGGGGTGGGGGTGGTGGTAGACATGGGTGGGGGCCTGGTGGAGGCTGCCCCTGCACTGCTGGGGGGTGGGGGTGATGGGAGACATGAGTGGGGGCCTGGTGGAGGCTGCCCCTGCACTGCTGGGGGGTGGGGGTGATGGGAGACATGTGTTGGTGATCAGTAGTGCAAGATGACATGTGGGTTGGCTGGTGGGCATGGCCATGGTGGATGGGTTGCCTGTGGGACATGAGCAGGGGTGCAGGTTAGTACCCTGTGGTGTGGGCTGCCTGCACGGGCCGTGGAGGGTGTAGAGGGAACACCTGGGAGGACCCACATGGCCAAATCACGTGTAGCATTCCCCGGCACCACCGAAATACACGTACCCTGCTGAAATCGCGTGTGAATCTTCCCATGCACCTCGGAATACACGTACCCAGGCCAATCGCGTTTGGAACTTCCCGCGCACCCCGAAGTACACCTACCCAGGCCAATCTCGTGTGGAACTTCCCGCGCACCCCGAAGTACACATACCCAGGCCAATCGTGTGTGGAACTTCCCGCGCACCCCGAAGTACACGTACCCAGGCCAATCGCGTGTGGAACTTCCCGCGCACCCCGTAGTACACGTACCCAGGCCAATCGCGTGTGGAACTTCCCGCGCACCCCGTAGTACACGTACCCAGGCTAATCGCGTGTGGAACTTCCCGCGCACCCCGAAGTACACGTACCCAAGCCAATCGCGTGTGGAACTTCCCGCGCACCCAGGAACACGCGCACACGCTATTTTTCACACAGCGGGTGTCCGTGTTTGTCGGTGCCCATTTGCTCCTCATTTGTCCTAGAGGGCCACTGTATGGCCCATTCATCATGGCTGTATGTGGGTGCTTTTTGTTAGCGCACATTTTGGCGCACATTTTTTTCAGTCGCAGGGGCGCTACCGCCTGCTTTCTTGTGGCGTACTGGTTTGGCCCTGTGTGCGTCTTTGACCGTGCGCTGGTTTGCCCTATTCGATTCCATGAATACAGGTTGTAGGCGAGCGTGTGGGTGTTCCGCGCACTTGCCTCCTGTACTTCCCCCGTGACGCCCATATTTTCACGTGTTGTTCCCCATTCCGAGTGTTATGCCCCGTGTTCCGCCTACTTTTGTGATGTGCGCCGCGCTATGTGCGATTTCGCAGTGGCCGTGGCGCACGCTGTTGGATGACCTGTGCGCCGGCGTGCGCGGCGTACATTTTTAGCGCACATCCAATGTTTTTCTCGCGCACGGACTTCCATGAATCGATGTGCGCTGGTTTCCCTGCGATTTTCGCACTTGCACTGCGATTTTCACACTTTTACTGCGATTCGCACGTTTTGGCACCTCTGCGCGGAATTTTCGGCGCACATTATTTCCATGAATCGACCCCTAGGTGTGAAAAATACAAGTACCAGAATCCTTAGAGTCAATTAACTTGCCACACCTGAAAAGGAAATGAAGACACGCCTGAAAAAGCAAAGAAACACAGCCTCCCTGAAGATTGATGGAGTCATGAAAACGTGCGTTTGGAGGAGAAGCTAATGCAGGAAAACTTGACTGGCAACAGCGCCTGCCTTGTCACCAATTTTTAAACATTGTTCCAGGATTCCCGGGCTTAAAAGGCAGCAGCAGGGCCATCATGCCTTACAATGGAGAGCCACAACCATGGCTTTACCCCTTCCCCCATCAAGGGGAAGATTTGTGCTATGGAGGGAGTTGTTTCCAGCCACCTGCAAGAAAAATTAATTGCGAAAAATACAAGTACCAGAATCCTTAGAGTCAATTAACTTGCCACACCTGAAAAGGAAATGAAGACACGCCTGAAAAAGCAAAGAAACACAGCCTCCCTGAAGATTGGTGGAGTCATGAAAACGTGCATTTGGAGGAGAAGCTAATGCAGGAAAACTTGACTGGAAACAGAGCGCCTGCCTTGTCACCAATTTTTAAACATTGTTCCAGGAGTCCTGGGCTCAAAAGGCAGCAGCAGAAGGGCCATCATGCCTTACAATGGAGAGCCACAACCATGGCTTTACCCCTCCCCCCATCGAGGGGAAGATTTGTGCTATGGAGGGAGTTGTTTCCAGCCACCTGCAAGAAAAATTAAGTGCGAAAAATACAAGTACCAGAATCCTTAGAGTCAATTAACTTGCCACACCTGAAAAGGAAATGAAGACACGCCTGAAAAAGCAAAGAAACACAGCCTCCCTGAAGATTGATGGAGTCATGAAAACATGCCTTTGGAGGAGAAGCTAATGCAGGAAAACTTGACTGGCAACAGAGCGCCTGCATTGTCACCAATTTTTAAAGATCCCAAAAACTTAATTAAAAAAGAATAGTTTTCTCTTGAAAATTGGAAGGTTCGGGCTGAGCCGGATGTCAGGTGGAAGTGTATTCCACAAATGCGGAATAGAAAATGGAAAACAGCCACTCTGAACCATCCCCAGTTTGGCCTTAGTCACCAACAGAAGCCCTGAGTTGTTCGACCTCAGGTAACGTCTGTCCGGAAGCCATTTCAACTGTTCTGCCATGTAAGAAGGACTCTGGCCGAAGAGGCAGGAGTTTGCAATGCAAAGGGTACAAAACTGGATTCTCTTGGCGACGGGCAGCCAGTGCATAACTTTCCAGGCCGATGAAATATGATCCATTCTACGTAATCCCATTACAGCCCTTATAGCATTATTCTGCACTACTTGAAAATGGTGTAGTTCACCTTTGCCAACACCTAGCGAACTACTAGCACATTTGCCAAGATGGCTACCAATGATGGCCCTGGCCACTGTGGCACAGCATGAACGGTCTAGGTAGGGTCTGATATGTGTCAGAAGCTTGATGTAGTAGGAAGAGTTAGACACCAAGCAGCCAATGTGATGTTTCATAGAGAGTTCTTGGTCCGATAGTGACACCTAGGGTTTTAACTTTTTTCAGCGTAGGGAGGATACAGTCCACAATTTGAATATGCGCATAGGCCTGATTCAAACAATGGAGTTTAGGGCCAGTACCCAGGATTATAATCTGTGTTTTGGAATTATTCAGGGCTAATCCATTAGACGCCATCCAGTGATGGATTAAGTTATAGGTAGCACTGCTGACAGTTGTGTCTTCTGGTGTGTTACCTGTTACCTTTGAACCAATAATTTGAGGCTGAACGTTACAGCCTCACGCTGGCTATAAGCCTGGGTACTTTGTCCTGGTATGTTAATAGCAGTTGGCTACCGAACCAGTGTACAAGATGACCACGACGACCATGTCAACTACGACAACCATGATGACTTCAATGACCACAACCACTACGTGTTTTGGCAGCTGTGCCCCCTCATTGCATTTTTTTCAAGTAAGCATAGCAGGGTCAATTGCATTGTGGGGTGACTTGTAAAGGGTAGTGCTGTTGTGTCACATTGTGCTTCTACGTGCTGCAAAACACCCCTGCTTTCATTAGGGATGTGTGCTTGGTGGCGTGGTGAGGTCAACTTGTTGTGTATTGCTCATGCATTGTGGGGGGCTTGTACTTGTGTGGGGCTGTTGTGGTTTATTAAGATGTTCTGTGTTTTCAAAACATCTCTATAAAACTGAGTGTTCATGATACACAAACAACATTGTGGGAAAGATTAAGAATATGAGTGTCTAAATTGCAAACTGGTCTCAAACTTAAATCCTGACTTTGCCGCTTAACTAGTATTTGTGATTCTGGGCAAATCATTCCAATTCACTGTGCCTTAGTTGTTAAAATGAAGTCACTATTAAAAAAATGCATCACTCAGGGTACTGCTCCATACATAGTATCACAAAAAAGGGGGGGGTCTTCTATTTATTTGAGAATAGAGATTGTCACTCCAACTATCTCTCAAGAAAGTCTAAGGTGGTGGGGTGAGGTCAACGTCATGTGCATTGCTCATGCATTGTTTGGGGGGCTTGTACTTGGGTGGTACTGTTGTGTTGCACTGTGCTTTCACATGTCCCAAAATACCGCTCCGTGGGCATGGAGTTTGCTCAACTGCAGTGCTAATTGGCTGCGTATGTAGTCTTTTCACAGGGCCACAGAAAACAAAATAACATATCCAGCTCCACATGGCGTAAGTCTGCCACACTTGCTTTGGGTGATATAATCGACACAGATGGTGAAGCTGCTCTAGATTCCTGTGGGCCACAGTCACTGGCTGTGGCACCAGCAGCAACCAGTGACAGTCCTCAACAGAAACGTAAAGCAAAAACAGATTGCGGCATTGCAGCTGACAATGCCACCGGAGAGAGCATTCACACAAAAACAAAAAACGGATGGCAAAAACACTGTGGGCCTCATTACACGGTAGGCGGTAAGGGTTTACCAGTACCAGTAAGGGCACCGGTACCGGTAAACCCTTACTGCCTTACTACGAGTTCCCTTTGCGGGACCCGACCTTAACGGCTGGTTTTACCAGCCGTTAAAGTAGGGTGCCGCAAAGGGACCTTGGTGCTAATTACGGTACCTCTGGGGCCAAAAATGGGAATGGGGAAGTGCCTTGGTGAATGGGGAATTACCGCCCCCGCTCACCTTAGAGTAGGGCGGTAATTCCACCATCCACCAAGGCGGACACGGTAAAATACCGGCGGTAACCATGACGCTAATAGTGCCATGGTTACCGCCTACCGTGTAATGAGGCCCTGTGTCTGGTAGATGAGGACTCTGATGAATCGACAATCGAAGAAATGTCAGTGATTGAAGAACAGGAGGAAGTCATTTGTTTGGAGTCAAACAATATAACTCAGCAGAAGCGACATGCACAACAACTCATGGCTTACACATCAAAGATGCTTGCTGATGATATGCTGCCCTTCTCCTTTGTAGAGAGCGAAGGGTTCAAAGAACGCATGGCAGGTACCATACCAGTGTGGAAGATATCAAGTCGGTATTATTTCTCTGGACTTGTTGTTCCAGCTCTGCATAAATAGGTGGTGGAAGTGCTGCAAAAGGCACTTCAAGGGTGTGAGGCGGAGATTGTTCACCTCACCATGGACATGTGGACTAGTATCATGGACATGTGGACTAGTGTGCAGAGCACTGAATACATGTAACCTCACGCTCGGTCTGTTTCGTAAACCACAACCAGGTAGCAGAGCTGGGTCCGCAAGCACACCAACCACTGCTTCAAACAGCCTGCGCCAACATGATGTACTCTGCTTGCAGAGCTTTGATCAGATGTCACACAAGGCCTCGGACATTCATGCAAAACTTGAATCAGTTATTGAAGAATGGCTTGGTTCAAACTTTCTCAAAGTCTTGCGCAAGTGATTAACCTTGTGGTGACAAGGTCCCTTTAGAGATCCCACTGTTGCTGAATTGCTGCATTGTGCGCACAAGATACGTGGACACTTCAGCTGCTTCTACACTGCATGTAATGCATTGGCCCACTTCCCGGACACATATCGCCTGTCACACCTCCAGATCAAGGTGGATGTAGCCACTCAGTGGAATTCCACCCTCTATATGTTAGAACACCTACTAGAACAATATCTTGCCATAATTGATGACTGCATGGGACACCAGCAAGGCACTTGGTGGCACTGCTCTGTCAGCAAGTCAGTGGCGCTTGATTGGCATGGTCTGAAAGGTACTTCACCTGTTTAAGAAGGCAACTGTAAGGGTGAGGTGTGAGGAAGTGGGCCTGCATGAAATATTAACACTTATTGTTCTCTTGAAAGGAATCTGGAGCGCATGCAGCGTGTGTCAACAGGGCAGGAGGATGCTGAGGGCAAGGAACTGGTAACACTGTGCAGGAAAAAGTTGATGTGCTTGGAGGTAACCCACGGATCTGTGCTATTTGCAATAATGACTTAAACGTAACTGATACATTTTTGGACCCACAATGCTGGGAACATCTGTCTGTTCTTTTCCCTGAAGAGCTGCCTGCTCCCATATTTGCAAAGGTGTACAAAAACACTCCAGAACAAACTTAATGAAGACTTCCATAACACAGAAATGTTTCTATTTATTTTATTTGATTGAACTTTATAAGGCATTTATACAACAAGAAAGTGTTTTCGGAAGTGCAACAAGGTAAAAGGGGAGGGAGCAGGGAAACCCAGAAAAAAATTGAAATTGCAATGAATATATAAGAAAGCAAACAGACAGCGGTCCTACTAGACCTTGTGCCATTCAGAGCGTGCCAGTGCAGAAAAAAAGAAGGGGTGGGAGGTGCAGGGTGTTAGTGCTAGGGGCATCCCCATGGGGGGGGGGGTGCCAGAGGTGCCTGTTGGAGGAATGCAACAGCTAAGTGCATGGACGGAGACACCGGAGCAAAGTGTAAGGTCTACGGCCACAGGTAAGTGCAGGGCTGAGATAGATCAACCAGCCGGGAGGTGTGGGACCAGAGGGCAGTGCAGGGGGGGTGGAAGCTGGTGGCAATTGGGCTGATGGCCAGGACCCTAATGGGCTCTTGAGGGACCAGACTGCCTATCCCATTGGCTGTGGGTATGGTTAGCATGGGAGAGACAGAAGGAAGGAAGAGAGGAGGAGAGAAACATCTTGAGCTATTTACAGAACTTGAGGCTATCCAGTTCAAGATGGAGAGAGAGAGGGCGAGATTGTTCCATAGGAGAGAGCCAGCCGAGGAGAGAGATCTGTCTCCAGCTCTCTGCTTGGAGAAGAATTTAACCAGCAGAGAGTTGGAGTCGGACGATCGAAGGGATCTGGAGGGAAAGACATTTGTTGCAATTAGCATGGATATATACGATTGCCAGAAATATAATCCCAGACATCAGAGGGGAAAGTTGAGAAATCATCTCCACTTTTCATGGTAATTTCAGTTGTCAACATACAATGGTCACTATGCGTAGAGGGGTATATACTCAAGTTCTTGCATCTATTCAACAACCCTTCCTCCACACAGATATAATCAATCACTGAGGCAGACCTCCCATTAATCCACATAAAATGCCCTGGTTTGTCATTTTCAGATTTATGGAACAACATAGGCAAACCCAAACCCTCCAAACAGATTAGCCATTCATGTCCATTGATTTATTTATTGGGTATTTATAATGCGCCTATACACAAGGTGTTTCAAGGTGCAGTAAGTCAAGAGGGGGAACAGGGATAAGAAAAACAAAAACGATCCACAAGCCATTGTGACATTCGGATCGTGCAAGTGCAGTAATAAGAAGTGCAGGGGTGAGCAGAGGGTGGAAGTGTGGGGGACAGCGGAGGTTGGCAGTGTTGGTCAGGGTGGAAGGGCCTTTGGCTTAAGCGAGTATCAGGAGAGGCCAGGTGAACAGAGCCAGGGGAATGCAGAGAGTGCAGGGGAAAGAAGGTCCATGTGCTAAGTGCGTGGGACGGGGTTGGAAGGGCTCAAGGGATCCATGACCAGCCAGGTTAGTACAGGGGAGGGAGCCCAGAAGAGAAAGTACAGGTTGGGGGGTCAGGGGTGACCAAATGCAGGAGTAGACTGGTCGAGGAGGGTCTGGTGCTCTGTAAGAATCTGAAGGCACCAGGCAGCCAGTCAAAGAGGCAGAGGTGGATGTTAGCAGGGGAGGGGGCAAAGGAAGGAGGAGGAGAAAAGGAGGGTCTTGAGAAGCTTCTGGAATTTGAGGAGATCTGGCTCAAGTCTGAGAGGGGCAGGGTGGACATGCCTGACGGAGGCACTTGTGGAGGAGAGAGATCTACCCTCCACGCTCTGCTTGTGAAAGCATCTCATCTACAAAGAGTTTGAGCTAGAAGACAGAAAGGCTCTACAAGGGAGGTAGTTGAATGTAGCATGGTCCAAGACCCAAGAAAGCCATGGGGATGATGCAGAGTGTCTTGAACTTGATCATTGCTGCAACTAGGAGCCAGTGCAGAGATTTTAGGCCTAGAGAGATGCGGTCCTTGGGCTTGTGACCAAAGATACATCTCCCAGTCTATTCTGCATTAGTTGAAGAGGGCGATGGGAGGAGCTAGGCAAAATGAGGAAGAGGCTTTGCAGTAGTCCAGCCTGGAGAGGACCAGATTGCTGGAGACATTGAGTTTCTGGGGGAAGGTGAGAAAAAGGAGAAGGCCTCTGAAGAGGTGCAGCTGAAGGTGCGTCTTCTTTGCAAGTTCTGTGATGTGAGGAAAGACGGAGAGAGAGAAATTGAAGATGACACCACGGTTTTTTGCCTCACAGGAGGGAAAGGGGAGGGGGCCCATGGAGGGCAGCCAGAGTGTAAGAATGAAGAAGGTACCTTGGTTCAGTTTTACTGGCAGTAAGGCAGCAATCGTTAGCAGTGCACCATGCCTGAATATCAGACATACAGTCTGGAATTAGAGAGGAAGAGGAGGAGGCAGAGGAGGGAAGCTTGAAGGAGAGCTGCATGTTGTTCGCATAACACTGTAAATTAGGCAAGAAGGCAGAGATCAAATGAGCTGGGGGCAAGGTAGATGTTAAAAAGCCAAGGCAAGAGGATAGAGCACTGAGGAACACAACAGGTGGAGAATGAGATGTAGGAGAGAAAAGGGCCCGGTTGAACCTGGGAAGGTCACTCTTAGAGGAAGGAGGTCAACCAGTACAGAGCCAGGTCTGTTATACCAATGGTATCACAGAGCCGATATATCAGGGTGGCATGATTAACCTTTTCAAAGGCAGTGGAAAGGTCAAGAAGGAGGAGAACAGAAGGAAAGATGAAATCAAAATTAGAGAGCAAGTCTTCACATGTTTTCAGGAGTACAGTTCCCTTGCCTTTGTCACCTCTGAAGCCAGACTGGTGGTTGTGGAGACAACCATCATAATCAGTGTTGTGGATAAGCTAGGATATTGCCAACATCTGCAAGAGTTTGCCCAGGAGGGGCGTAATAGAGATAGGGTGGTAGTTAGCCAGACAGGAGGGATTTGCAGAAGTTTTTTTGTGGAAAGGGTGCATAAGGGAGTACTTGAGGAGTAACGGGAAGGATCCATTGACAAAGGAGTGATTGCAGAAATCAGGCAAGGCTGAATCAAGGGAGACAATGTTATCCTTGATAGTTCTAGAGGAGCAGGGAGCACCTGTTTGGATGAGACTTTCACAGAGCCCTCATAAGGTGATATGGGAGAGAAAGACGGGAGTAGGAGGGAAGAGGCTGGCCAAGGGAGGCCTGAGAGCAGGTGAGGGAGAAGGGATTGGTGTAGAGGAAAGTAAGAGTAGGATGTCTACAGTTTTAGTAATGAAGTGAGAGAGAGACCAGTGAAGTACAGATGGCCAGGGAAGGCAGTGGAGAAAGGTAGGCTGCAGTAGGATTGGAAAGTTCCTTGCACATTTTGAAATGTTCAGCTGTGTTGTTTGTCAGAGGATGTACTGAAACCCTGCCACTTCCGCTGAGCAGGTCTGCACTTGCGTTTCAGAGAGGCCAGGTCGGAGTCATACCAGTTGTTGCACTTGGAGGCAGGATTCATGTGGCTCCTCATGACAGAGGATGTCCAGAGTGTTGGAGATGGAGAGTTGAAGGTTAGTAACGGCTGTGTCAGAGTGAGAGTCAGTGGCAGGAGTTGGAGGGCAAATTAAAGTTATGGCAAAAGCAGCAACTGACACGTGCTTCATAGGTTAAATGACAGAGAAGGAGACTGCCAATGTGGTTGGGGCTTAGCCGGGGAACCAAGGAAGTCCAGGTGAGAGGACAGGATAGCATGATCAGACCAGGAGAGAGAAGTAGTGAGAGGGTTGGAGATGGGGATGTCTGCTGAGATGGGAGCTGAGAGGTGTGTCCAGCTGAGTGTATAAGGCTGTAGGGAAGAATGGAGAGAGAAAGAGAGGTTGTGGATGAGTCCATAGACTGCATTAGGGGAGTTAAGGTGAATATTGAAGTCTCTGAGGAGAAGCTTGGAGGTGGAGGCCAGGAGAGATGGGGTGAGATCAGACTACTCTGAGAGGAAGAGGGAAACTGGGGCAGTGGGCCTGTACATGGTGGCCAGAGTCAGCGAGAGGATAGGAGAGACACCAAACCTGCAGATGAGGCAGTAAGAGTAGGACTGAATAAGTATGATCATGACAGGGACCCATTCAGGGAAGATCAGGGCCACTCCGCCCTTGGACCCGTTATGCCTGGGCTTAGAGAGGATCTTGTAGTCCTCTGGGAGTAGAGTGCCAAAACTTGTGACAGAGTTGGCCATGAATCACATCTCGGTGAGAGAGTGGACACGAGGTCCAGGTCTTAAAGAAGGTAGCAGATGTCAGAGGAGTATTTGACAGCAGAGTGAGAGTTGAGAGTAACTAAGTGGAGCTGATTGACACTTTTGAAGATCTTCAGGAATGTGGTACACCCATCGATGGTGGCAGAGGGGCCAGAGGGGCAGCAGAGGAAGCAGTGACAGGAGAAGGGAGGAAGTTGATTAGAGATGGAAGACACTTATCAAGAATGAGGAGGTTTGGCTGAGAGCCCTGGACCATGACAGTGCCTTTCAGGTAAACATTAATGATAGCCCTAAAGGAAAGGAATTATGCCAAGAGTACTTTCCGATGGGTACCACCATTATTGGGAGAGGAAAGGGAGATCACTGAGACTATATGGGGAATCCAAAGGTCCACAGAGGGAATGACAAAGAGGATGTCGGTGACAGTCTGCCTGGAAGAAGTATTGACACAGGTGTCAGTGATGGGCTTCCAGATTTCAAAAGCGAGATAGAATAGGTGATAGAGTAGCAGTTAGAGAATATAGGGGAGATTGAAGGCACAATGGAGGGAGAGTGCGGAAAGAAGGAGAGGGGGGAGAGGGAGAGAGAGAGAAACTACAATGCACAATGCCCAACTTCAACACACAGCAATGCAACAATCTAGAATCAAGCGTCCAGTATAAGGGAAAAAGCCTAGGTCACTGCATACAGCAGAAAAAGCAAGACATCTAGAAATGAGTTTTCAGGATAGAGGAAAAAAGGTCCTAGATAGAGGGATGAATAGAGGGAAAAGCCAAATTGTCAACAAAACAGCATATGCAAAACACACACATTTGACATTCCTAGATAGAGGGAAAAGCCTAATTTTCAAACACAACAGCAAATACATAACCCACAGATTCGGCTTTCCTATATAGAGGGGAAAAGCCTAAATTTTAAACACTACAGCAAATGCAAAACAAGCAGATTTGACTTTCCTAGATAGAGGGGAAAAGCTCAAATGGCTAACTACGATAATTTATCTAATGCCAGATATGGATAACATACAACTGCGACGTGCAGCAGACAGCAAACTTGGCTAATAGGTGTAATAAGAGAGGCGAGACAGTTAAATAGGGAGCATGCTCCCACTGCAAACACAGGCAAACACAATCTGGAGCTGCTATTGCAGGTGCTGCCCTTTGCCTCTGGGCCATTAGCCGAGGGGGCTGCATGACTGCCCTGAAAGCTATGGCTAAAAAGACCAAAGGCCCAAAAGGGGTTTGGGACGGGCAGCGGGAGGGACCAGGGATAACAGCAAGAGGGATCAAGGGGAAGGCTTCCTGTGAGACCCCTCTGTGAGGCGGCAAATTGTTTCAATACAAGATTTACAGTCCAAGATGAAAATGCAATGGCTAGTCAGCATACACACTCCAAGTCAGCAAGAAGATTGGATTCTGAAGTACACTGCAGATGTTAATGGATAGTGCTAGTGTGCACAAACTCTGAGATGGCAAGATGTAAATTCAAAATGTACACTGCAAGATCTTAAAAGAAAAGACTAGTCAGCACAAATGCCAGGAGGCAGCAGGATGTTTAAATAAAAAGAAACAAAGAAAGTGAAGGACCAAAATGGGAAAATTCTTGCTAGACTGCAGGCCATTACTGATGTGTTCTGGCAGCGGGGAGGAATGCTGTGCAGACTGTGGACACAGAGAATACACCAAGAGGTGTTCCACCCATGGCCAGGGGCCCAATCTGTGGTCGGGGCGGGCAGGTGGAGGGAGCAGGGAGAACAGAAAGAAGATTCAAGGTGAAGGCTTCCTGTGGGAGCGCCGGAACGAATCAAGATGTTTTCAATATAAGATTAACAGTGCAAGATGAAAATGCAAAGGCTAGTCAGCACAGACACACCACAAGGCAGAAAGAAAATTGGATTCAGAAGTAAAATGCAGATGTTAATGCAAAGGACTAGTCTGTGCAAAAGCCGAGGTTCGAGATGTAAATTCAAAATGTACACAGCAAGATCTTAAAACAAAAGGGTAGTCAGCACACACACCGTGATACGGCAGGATGTTAAACTTCAAAACAAGATGCACAGTGAAGCACCAAAACAAGTGAATGCTCACAAGACTGCAGGCCCTTACTGATGTGCTCTGGCAGCGGGAAGGGTCTGCTAACATTATGGATGTTCAGAATAGAATCAAGAGCGGTATATCTAACCACTTCAAAACAAGGGGCATTTAAATTGCCTGTAAGAATAACAGAAACATCCGACCCCACATCTCGCCATTGATTAATACAGGTGGTTACAGAATTCAGCATATGCTCTAGAGTTCAAATACCCTTGTGCCAGTACACATTAAGCAGTAACACATCAAGGCCGACCCAACTCTCATAGCTTTGATGTGCAGAACCAACAAACCCCTCAGTACATCATAACTATTCACCAACTCCACTCTCAGAGGATTTCAACAATGGCATTAAGCCCCTTAAAGTCGCCCGAGAAAATTCTTCCAAGCATGTTGGCAAATCAAAACATAGCCATCCACATATGCATCAACAACAAGCCATGTTTCTTGTCGACATAGGATAGTATATTCTTTTAATGTTGCCCCTAGAGTAGGGTCAATCAACAACATTTTCTTTCCACTTGCATTCCATTACAACAATTATATCATACTTTTCCCACTAAAGATGCTGGTCGGCTCCCTGATCAAACCTTGAACCATTGAAAGGAGCAACTTTCCAGAACAAATCCTGATCTATTAGACTACCATTTGGGAGATTTTTTGATAGAACAACCGTACGACCAGTATCTGTATCTACATTTGTAGAAACAACAATCTCCACAGGTAAAAGTCCTGTGAGACAGTCTGGGTATGCCATTCCCCTTGACTCGCTGTTTACTTGATATGGGGTTTAGATTGAATCCCGCCTGATGGAGAGACTGCAGTTCCTGCATAATAAGTTCATACACCAGTCTTGATTCAATATATGAATGCTTGATCTGTAAGATGTAGGTCAATAAAATCGACACTAGCTATATCCTTGGTCGACAGCACATGTACATTTAGGGCTGAATCAAAAGGTTTAAGAATATTGGTCCTATTTGGTATCACCTCTCGATATTCTCGTAGAAGACACTTTATCAGAATCAAATGAGATGACACAGTAGAATATCTCTTTGCTGTATGAAGCTAGATGCTACAAAAGGTTGAATAAACAACCACAGATCCATTTGTCACTAGGTATCTCGGAATTCCCTCTGCTCCCTCTGCGCTTTTTAGAATACTGGTCACCCTACTAGATCCCTTTCCTCTTTCAACACCTACAAAGAGGTGTGGTCCACCAGTTTGCTCCAACTCCTATGAGCACACAAATATTGTTTTTTGCATGGGTATCCCCCATCGTAATGCTTCTGAATGGGACCTAGACTGACCTTCTTCAGTACCCTTTATGGTATAAGAGTTTAATGCAGGAGCAGATAAAGCTATGGATTCAGATGACATATTTCTGTTCCCAAAAGACTTTCATTCATTCATTCCCTCTGCACTTATTTCATTTCTGGTAAAGCTGCCCGAAGTAAGAGTAATTGGATTAGTTAGCACCACTGGATGTGCCTCCATCTAAACCGCAAATGTTACATGTTTCTGACGATCTTCAATCAGTTGGAGTAAGGATTTAGACTGAGGTTGCGAGACATGTCAATTGGCCATTCTAACATCCAAAGTGAGTAAGTGCTGAGGGCTTTCCATTTCTGTTTCTGATGCCCTACTTATATTCTCAGTCTGATCAACCCCTATGATGGGTCTTTGTTTAACACATGCAAGTTTATTTACCTTGGAATTATGTCACAATTGTTAATGCATCAGCACCACCATTACTGATGGCTGATTTTTTCATGTCCTCATGAATTTCTTTAATGATTTTCTCAATTGTTTTTAGGAGGATCACTTTTACTCTGACTTTCCACATGTTGTTAACATTTGCCCTTATTAGATTTTGTATTGTTTTTTCCTTTTGTTTAGGCATTGACGTTCTTCAAATTGCACATTGACCTGTTCATTCACCTCTTTATTTTGAACTGGTTAGATCACTGAAATTAAAGAATTTTGTGAAGAGGTTATTGATACTTCAGGCAGAGAAACCTTTTCATTATTCATGTCCTCCCCAATGTGATCAACCACAGGATAACACCACCTCTCCTGTCTATGTTCCATTATTAAGGTGGTCTTACCTAAAGATGTTAGACTGGTCAGTTTATTCTGATTGTTTTCATCAGATATCTTGTCCACAGGTTTTGCAGAACAATCTACCATTCACATATCAATCGGCCATTAAGCCTGACATTGTCCTACCTCGGTTCTTACGTTGGACATCACGAAGCTTGTATCCACATGTTGTTACATTTAAACAGTATTGATTGCAACATAGTCAGGTGTGGATGCATAAGTAGAATTGAGTGAGCATGAAACATAAACTGAGATTTCTGTTAAGTCTGGTGCCTGCAGTGATTCATTAGCTGCCACCCTTACATCTTTCCGCTCCTCAATGGCAGTTTCACTTATCACTTCGTTATTACTCCGTTGACATCCTACCCTTAACACTTGACCATGAACTTCCTCAGATCTCCTAGAATTTCTTAGTTCATCCTCCTCTGCCGAATCCACACCAATAAAGAGAGCACTCAATTTCAACATAGAGACCCGTTCGGGCACAGGGACAAAAAATTTCAGTGGGCCTCATTACGAGTCAGGCGTTAAGGGGTTTACGGCGCCGTAAACGCCGCCAACCCTTAACGCCTGATTTCAAGGTCCCTTAGCGCCATGGTGAGTTTAACGCCTGCTTTTTGCAGGCGTTAAAATCCATGGCGCTAAGGGACCTTGGAGATAATTACGGCACCGTAATTTACGGTGGCGTAATTATCTCCTTCCCCACTCCCATTATGCCCTATGGGGCAGAAATGGGAATGGGGAAGGGTAAAATGGGAAATGGGGATTTACCGCCCCACTCACCTTGGAATGGGGCGGTAAATCCGCCATCCACCATGGTGTAACTTACCGCCTGGGTCGTAATGAGGCCCAGTGTCGTTGTTTGTAGTTTTTTTTCCATAATACTGTTCCTACCCATCTGGTCCCCCATAGTGCCAAGCTGTTTTATATTTTTTCCTGTTTTCTTTACTTTCGCTTTTTTATCTTTCATGGGCCCTTCTAGCTTAAGAATGGAATATACTGAGACCCCTGATTTACCTTCCGCAGTTGACAAGGGTTAGAGAGAGGTCTAGGGCCATTTTTTACAAGTCCTGATCAGATACAAAACAATCTTATGCGATCTTGTTGAGTTGTTTCAATTTAGATGAGCTACGCAAGTCGTACATTCGTACCTGTTTTAATAGTTAACTGACAAAAAGGAGAAAGACTTAGCACTCACCACTGTATACATTTTACTCCAGAAGCGGCAGCTCACCGAACTCTCTGCAACTGTGGTAACTGTCTTTCATGTCCATTGTGGCACTTCGCGATGGAAATTTGCTTTTAAGCACCCACCTCCTGCTTCTCCGGTTCCACGCTGCTGCAAAAATAGAAAATAGAAAAAGTAGTTTTGCCATGGCTCAGCTGCTCCTTACAAGGTGTATTACGAATAATCCAAATACCACAGTAAAAGCAGAAAGTTGCCTTCCACTGATATAGCAACTCCTGCCATAACTGTCCTTCATGTCCTTTGCGGTGCTTCACGCAGGAACTAGGCTTGTAAGCATGCACCCCTGATGCTCCAATTCAATTCTGCGGCAAAAAAACTGTCCTTCATGTGCTTCGCCTACTCTTTTCACACAGACGACTGGGTCACACAGCAAGATCAAACATAATCTCCATCTGAGTTTAAGGTATGTATAAATTTACTAATTTGGTGGACATCTGCGGCAGTCATGGCTAACCACACACAAACTTTAGAATGCAGCTACAACTATCACAAATTTGGTCTTCCCAGACATGTAACTTTTTAACTCTTACACCAGATTTGCCTCAACACCTCTTCCATTAGAATACATCAACAATATACAACACCTTTCACACTAGCTGGGCACACATAGAGTCACTTGCATTAGGGTTCTGTCGTGACTTCCCTTAGCACCTGTCCACATGCCTGACCTCTTGGGTTGCTTTACTAGAGCCTAGCAAGCCCACCTAATGCCTAATCTTGGCCAAATGCACACACACTCACACATTAAGTCTTTTCTGACAATGTTCCCATACTTGGACTTCGGTTCTTGAGGGCGTTCATACCAGAGAGCATGTTCATGCCATACACATGGGAAAAAGTGTTTTATAAATGACAACTACAACACAATACAATACAACCTATGGAAATCAAGACTCTTTGCAATTGTGTTTAAGTGGAAAAGAAATGTGTAGCCGGTTTAACCAAATGACTCTGTGAGAACCACACATTCTTTAACATCTGCTTGGAAAAAAGAACAAGATTCTCTCTCCTCCGTTCCAATGATTAATGTCTGTCACAATGGCACTATCATGGCCCAGGGCCCTCAGCCCAACCTCCTTCTTCTTGACAAGCGTCTTCCATCTCCCTTTAACTCCCCCCCTCTCCTGCCAACCGTCCTTCCCTCATCCCCGCCCAAGTGGTAGTACCCAAACCATCTACCCCTCTTGCAAATCTTTCAAAGGTGGCAACCCGATTCTCTTAGCTACCCCCCTATTTGCTATCATACACTTCTCTGACATGTGACCTCCTTGTAGTCCTTGACCTTGACGTGCTTGCTCTCACTGAGACGTGTGTCAAGGCCAGTTGCATCACTGCTTTTTACCCCTGCTCTCTGAGAGGGCCGCAATATCCTGTCCAATCCTAGGGCCTCCCAGCCTGGTGGTGGAGTGGCTCTGAACTTCCCTTAACGGGTTCCTGCCTCCATCATCTCCAAACAAACCTGCATATCATTTGAAAGCATAGTCTGCAGGTTTTCCATTTCACCTACCTTCTCTCTCAATCTCGCTACTATCTACAGGCCCTCGGATCAACCTCCCTCTTCTTCTCAAATGGGCTGACCTGCCCTCCTCTCTTCTTGCCTCTTCCCCCAAATGTATCTTCCTTGGGACTTTAACATCCATCTCGACTCTCCAGATGTGGCTACTGTTCTCTTTCGGGACCTCTGTGACTCTCTTTCCCTTACTATCCTTCTCTCTGGCCCAACCCCCTCTGCTGGACACACCTTGGATGCTCTCATCTCAACAGACATCCCACTCTCTAACCCTCTTACTACCCCTCTCTCCTGGTTTCACCACTCTCTCCGCTCTTACAACCTTGACCTTCCCTGCCCCCTGATGATGCCTCTGCCCGCACTGCCAGACTCCTCTGTCATTCGACTGATGAAGCATGTGTTAGTCGCTTCATTTGCCTCTTCCTTCATTCCTCCTCCACCCCCCTCATTTGACTCTCCTTCTGACTATATTCTAGCTAACCTCCATCTCTCTGGGTCTAGCTCCCTGGACATCCTTGCCCCCATCATGAGGATCCGCATGAAGCCTGCCTCCAAATGCAACTCTTGGTATGACTCCAACTTGGCAGCCTTGAAACGCTAATGCAAAGCTGCAGAGCGGAAGTGGCAGGCATCCAGTTCATCCTCTGACAAACTGGCCTGCCACCTACTCAAAATGCAATATCATCTCGCCATCTGCTCCAAGAAGAGGGCTCATGTCCAAGCCTGCATCTCTGGAGCCACCAATAACACGACTGAACTTTTAAAAATCTGCCACAGTCTCCTCCTCTCCTACCCCCTCCCAGGCCCTCTGCTGTGCACTGGCCGCCCACTTCTTCTCCAAAACTCTAGACACACTGTACTCTCTTTCATCTGCTCCCCACTTCTCTTGCCTCCCTTGGCCCTCCTCTTCCCATATTGTCCTTCTTCTCTTTCATTGCACCAGATGAGATCTCTAGAGTTGTCCACTCTACAAAAGTCTCCTCTAAACAGGTGATCCCCTGCTCCTCCAGAACCATCAAGGAAAACATTGCCTCTCCTGCCTCAGCTTTTGCTAAACTCTGCAACCACTCGTTTGCCACTGGCTCCATCCCACAACCCCTTAAGCACTCTCTTGCGCACCCTCTCCTAACAAAGGCATCTGCTGATCCTTCCTGCCTGGCTAACTATTGTCCTATCTCTATCACCCCTTCTTTGGGCAAACACATGGAGAAGCTGTTCATCCGCCTGCTGACCCTCCACACCAAAGTGACTGGCTGCCTCCATGAACACCAGTTCGGGTTCAGGGCATACAGGGGCATGGAAACTGCTCTCCTGAACACCTGTGGATACCTACTCTATAATCTGGACTCAAACACTCCCTCTGTTCTGATCTTCCTTGATCTTTCTTCTGCCTTTGACACTCCATCCTTATAAACTGTTCTCATGATACCCTAGGCATCACGGAGAGGGCACTGGTGTGGCTTACCCCCTTCCTTTCAAACAGAACATCCCAAGTGCAAATGGGTCCTTCTCTATCCTCCACTCACTCTCTACCTGTGGCATCCTTCAGGGCTCTATCCTCTCGCCATGGCTCTTCAACATCTACCTTGCCACTCTGGCCCACCTGATCTCCACCTTCTCTGCTCTTTTCCAGTGTTATGCAGATGAGACTCAGCTCTCTTTCAAGCTGCCATCCTCCACCTCCTCCCCCTCCTCCCCATACCTGACTGCCTGACTGCAATTCAGTCATGGTGCTCTGCCAATGATCTCTGCTTTGATGCCAGCAAGATAGAGATCCTTTGCATTGGTGCCTGCTCATTGTTTCCACTCCGCTCTCTAGCAAGACTCCTTGGGTCCCTTCCCCTCCCCTCACCCACTTGTGAGTCAAAAAACCTTGTGATCATCTTTGACTGCTCTTTCTCTTTCTCTCCACACATCACCGACCTTGCCTCGGAGTCCAACTTTCAGCTTCACCTCCTCAGGGGCATTCTTCCTTTCCTCACCTTGCCCCTGAAGCTTAATGTCTCCAGAGCTCTGGTTCTCTCTAGGCTGGACTACTGCAACATCCTCTTCCTCAATCTGCCTCTTTTCTCCCTTTGCCCCTTCACAATAATCCAGAATAGGGTTGCAAGACTTATCCTTGGCCTCAAGCCCAGGGACCACATCTCTCCAGTCCTAAAATATCTCCACTGACCCCCTGTGATCACAAGGATCAAAATGGTGACCCTTTCCATCATCCACAAGCCTGTCTGTGGTCTGGGACTTCTCTACATCGAGATTTGCCTTCATAAATACCTCCCGGCAAAAGTCCTTCGCTCCTCTGGCTCCAACTCTCTGCAGATCATACGTTTCTCCAAGCAGAGAGTAGGAGGTAGATCCCTCTCTGTGGCAGGTTTCTCCCTTTGGAAAAGCCTCCCGGCCCCGCTCAAACTTGAGCCAGATCTTCTTGAATTCCGGAAACTTCTCAAGACTTTCCTTTTCTCCTCTTCCTTCCCTCTCCCATCCTAACATTCCCTTTGCCTCTTTGACTGGGGCTTGGTCCCTCCAGAGTCATACAAGGGCCAGGCCACCCTCTACCAATCCTCCCAGCATCCCTTGCCAGAACTTTCCCTCAGGCTCACTTTCCTGGACTGGCCAAACCTGGTACTCCCTGTCCATCGCACTCCTCCTCCCAGCCCCCTCTCTTCCCCTGACACTTGCCTCCTTAGTCCCCCAAAACATGCCCACCCCCTCCCTTTGGGCACCCCACTCCTGCACTTCTCCCTCTACCTCCTCCCCTCTGAACTTACAACCATGTTGTGCACTTGCACAGTAGGAATGTCAAAAGGCCAATATAACCGTTTTTGTTGTTCTACTTTTGTGATTTCCATGCCCCCCCCCCCCACGCCCCAACAACTTGTCTTGTGGCACCTGGAAACATCTGTGAATAGGCACCATAGTAATGTCAAATAAATAAATAAATAAATAAATATAGCATTTCCTGGTGACAGATACACCTAGAAAATATGTTGCCTATGTGCGGCATATTTTACAACTGAAAATGGTATTTAACATGCTTCAGAGAAAGAAAAAAAAACATCCCTACTTCCTGAAAAAAACTCTTTTTTCACTACAACTTCACATATATGCCTTTAAACTGTTGCAAAACAACCTCCAGTAAATTATTCCACTAGTGTTATACAGAAGGAACATGTTAACAGAAATTACCTAACAACATTTCCACTCCATAAGATTCTGACACAAATGTCAAATTTGTCCATCCATACTGCTCATTTCCATACACGCATTTGCACTTTCACACTCTTCATACAGCATGTACACCGAAAGGCAACAAGTCAAATGTGTGCAGGTGCACCTCATTTAATGTCTACTTTGACACCCCTGAGACCCACAAGTTCAAGGACACACCCCTTGACAAACCCATTGCAGGTGAAATCTGACAGTGCAAACTCCACAGGTTGGCGAGACATGCGCTCAATATACACTGATGTGTACGGTGAAGTGTCAGGCAGTTGCCTCTCATGAATCAGGTGAATGCCCTGCAAGCTATTTCTTGTCTCGGGAGGATAGGTCAGGGGCAACGTGCTCGCCTGGAAGCAACACGACACAGAGCACCACAGTTTCGATCCACGGATCCACGCTCAATGTTATAAATATCATATCACAGGTTACCTGTTTTTTCCAGCCTTGAGATCACGTTACAGCTCGAAACCACTTTGTAAAATTAGCCTCAAGTGAGGCTTTTGAATATTTTGTTTATTGATATAAAATCTTCACAGCTGGCTAATTGCCTTGACCCTAAGCACATAACACAAATAGTTGAACAATTGCAGTAAAAGCTGATTTTTAAAGTTTGCAAGATTAGAAAGAAGCCATGTGTGGAGGATTGGTTGGTGGAGCTGCAGGTTCTGTCCAGTTATGAGAAGGCGATGATGTTGAATAAGGACCAGGGGGAACTCTACCTTGAGTTGTGGGCAACGTTTCATAATTTACATGGCTGATTTTCCATTAGCAGAGGTACATTGCGGTTGATGTTTGTGGGGTGGCTTTGTGTTGTGTGGGGTGGATGTGTGTGTTTTTGTAGTTGTGTTTCTATTGGTTGCTTTATAATGGGATGTTTGCTTTTATTGTTGTTGTGTATTTTCTCTTTTAGAAGCTGTTTCTATGTCACTTTAGAAATGACATGATTTTGTGGTTGTTATGACCTAATGTATTTCAGATGTTTGCATTTTATACCTGATTCTTGATTCTACGTGAACACTGATAAATAAAATGAAAAATTGCAATAAAATATTTAAATCTGTTTGAAAGTCTCATCCGCATCAACCAGTGAAAGAGGACAGTGTAGCCACCAGCTAAGTGACGTGACCCCGTAAAATGCAATTTGGAGGGTTCAGAGTGCTCCCAAGAACCCCCCTGGTGCCTCAAGGGCTCAGCAGCAGCCAATATTATGAAATAGCCCCCAGATCATCTAAGTGAAGACGTGACTCCTGAGACCAGAAAGAGAAGATAGTTTTGACAGCAGATTTCAGCATTAATCAACAGCGGATGGAACTCCAAGAAAACCAGTCATGAGATAAGTGTATCTCATCTGATATATATGCTGGTGGTGTGAAAGTCAAGTTAGGTCCAATTTGCAAATCCATGCATGTTGCTAAATGTATTAATAAGCACATTTCGGGTATGCAAACTCCTGCATAATACAAGAAACATACCTGAATGCAAATCTTACGGCAATGAAGAAAAATAAACAAGAGTGACTGGCCATGAACAGTGAGTGGACAGGAAAGCAAGGAAGCAAATTCACTGGTAAACAGGGAAGCCAGAACACTGGTTCAATGGGCAGACATGACACAGCTGCCTGACTATCGTGGCAGACAGGCCGTTTGTAATCTCGTAGTGCAGGGATCACGGCGCACACCCTGAGAGGAGCTTGGTCCCAAAGGCTGAAATGAGCCGACCCTTCAAATAAAACTGGAAAATAGCCTGTTGGAGCTCCAATCCAGATAATTGTGTTACCTGCAAAGCCACCAGCCACCAGCTCCAACTAAAGTGGTTAGTAGGATTGAAGGACCCCAGTTAGAGGATGAGAAAACATACTAACATTAGGTATCTAGGTAGGGGGAAAATCCTACCCAGGTCTTAACCAAGTGAAGCACCAAAGGCCCCTCTAGACTTTCCAAGCG
The DNA here is from genome assembly GCF_040938575.1 of Ambystoma mexicanum. Classification (NCBI taxonomy): domain Eukaryota; kingdom Metazoa; phylum Chordata; class Amphibia; order Caudata; family Ambystomatidae; genus Ambystoma; species Ambystoma mexicanum. The sequence continues at coordinate 203,991,137 of NC_090941.1, read as the reverse complement.
CTACATTACAAGCAGATGTATTTTTATCACAGCAAAACCGAGTCTTCGATAGTCCAGTAAGATGTGCAGCCAAAATGTCTATGTCGCTGAGAGAAAACCTTTGCGTAAGTTTTGGAGAGCATTTTACACACTTGCATATGTAAAACTATTGGAAGCAACTATCGGAAGATCTGGGTACACTTGGAATGGGCGGCATCCTGGATTCAACCATAGCAATTTAAATGAAAATATAAAAAATAACCAATGAGCATCGAATAGGTGGTTAATTGAAGGGGTAGGTGGTTACTTGAAGGGGTGGTAGCTGCTCACATTTTTCAGTATGGCCCAATATATGTATGGCTGTATTTTGCCCTAAAAACATATTTAAAAACACTGTCAAAACCTCACGAGGGACTCTGCTAGGCTAGAGCAGATATGCGGTTTTAAATGCAGAAATACGTAATAATACCATTATCCAGGATATAACGATTCACTGTCTAAAGTTGGTCCACTACAGATTCACAGTTAAAAAACGAGAGAACACCATACTAAACCTATGGAACTCACAGATGTACCCTTAGTGGTTTATTTCCCATCTGGTAACTGCGCTGCCTGCCTATTCACACACAAACTGACCAGATTAATTTGGAAATTGAAAACATTCTTTAACTGCAATTTGAAAAATAGAAATGTCATTTACATGATCCTTTGCCCATGTTAAACATCTATGTGGGCATGACAGTCCAGACACCTGCAGTCAGGATGACAGAACAGCACTCTAGAATCCACAACAATAATCCCCAAGCACCACATTTCCGAGATCACTCACCTTCGGAGAATGACATGTCTTGGGCAGTCATAGTTGGACTCAGTGCACAGATATTCAACAAGCACCTCGCTCAAGCCATGCTATGGGATTCAAACAGATATTTCTTTTTCAAACTGCTAGTTTCAGCCATATTGTCCATTCATTAGCTTTAAAGGCAACAGTCAGCATAATACTATTTGGATCAAAATCTCCAAGAAGAAATATTATTGCTGGATTATCATTGTCCATCAAACTTTCTCCCAGTATAGGGGACTGACATTTTTAGACGTGAATCATTATATCCTGGACAGAAGAGAAGAAGGTGCTTAAGTGTCTCATTCTAAAGGCGAGGAAGTGTGTATGGATTCTGATCCTGTCCATAGCCATTCTGGGCTCAATCATGGGGGATCTAGTTCGGTGGTGATGATGTTTTCAGCAGAATAGTGGAAGACTGTTGGCTTCTTATGCAACAAGCTGGACACTGATTGGAAGGAACGAGGGGCACAGACTATGATGTTGGGAGCAGTAGATTTATGGAGTGAATAATACTCGCCTGGTTGCCAGTGATAACATCACAACTACCCATCATCTACTAGGACTAATCGCTATTCCAGATCATATTATTGGGCACTGATGACATGAACACATTTTACAAGGCAATACTTTTATTTTATTTTTGTATTGGACATGTGTATGTCGCCTATACACAAGTGTTTACAGGTGCCACAAGACAAGTTGGAAGAGGGAACATGGGAAAGAAGTGGAACAACAAACGGTCATATTGGACTTGTGATAATCCTACCAGGCAAGTGCAATAAAAGATGGTAAGCGCAGAGGCACGTGGTAGCAGGAGAAGTGCAGGAGTGGGGTGCCCAAAGGAGGTACATGGGCAAGTGCTGCAGGGGCCAAGGCAGCAAGTGCTAGGGGAAAGGGATGGGGAGGGGAGAATGAGTGCAATGGACAGGTTAGGGCTAGTTCGGGGAAGGGAGCGCGAGAGCAAGTGCTGGCAAGGGATGTTGGGGAACTGGTAGGGGGTTGGTCTGACCCCTGTATTACTCTGAAGAGACCAGGCCCCAGTAGCAGCGGAAGAGGGAGAATTAGCATAGGAGGGAGAGAGGGAAGGAAGTGGAGAAAAAGAAATGCTTTAGAAGTTTCCGGAACTCAAAAGGATGTGGCTCAAGTCTGAGGGGTGTAGGGAGCCTGTTTCAGAAGAAGAAATCAGCTGAGGAAAGGGATCTACCTCCCACTCTCTTCTTGGAGAAACGTTTGACTGGCAAAGAGGTGGAGCCAGAGGACCAACAGACTCTGGCAGGGAGGTATTTAGGGAGGGAAATCTGGATGTAGAGAGGTCCCAGGCCTCACACAGCCTTATGGATGATGCAAAGTGTCTTGAATTTGATCCTTGCGGTCCCCAGGAGCCAGTGGAGAGATTGTAGGGTTAGAGAGATGCAGTCCCTGGGCTTGAGGCCAAGGATAAGGCTTGCAGTCCTATTGTCGATTGGTTGAAGTTGTCGAAGTGAGGAAAGAGGATGTCACGAAATCACGGCATTACAGGGGTTTTCGTAAATACAAGACTAAGAGATGTAAACCTCCTGTTTCATCTTTCATCCCTTCCCGCTGCCCATCCTCTCATGTTGTGGAATGGAGAACTCAACATTCTGTGTTAAGTAAACATGGCGGAACCTCAACGTGTGTTGTTTCATTTTGCAAACATTGGGGGTTACCATGGTGATGTTGATATCCTGTTTCACGATAGTCAGGTTTACTATCACGTTAGCTGCATTTTTCAGCCAATCACGTGACAGTTCATTCATGTTCTTAAATCCCTCCCTTGCAAGGGCTCAATGCTTCTGAACTTGTTTTCTTTGCCCCTATGACCTTCGTTGCTGTGTATTTTGGTATTTGGATCTATGCTTTGCCTCACAGATTTGCTACACATCTTTCCCTTTCCTGTTAAAGCATTCTCTCGGATTTTGACCCACGAATCCTGTGGCGTCCATCCATCTTTTGGTCAATAGATCTCTCAGACAGTCCTTCTGTACTCCTGAGAGATACATTGGCAGAAAGAACTCATCAACTACACGACTTGTTCGAATGCCTGAAGCAGAACGCCTCTGGAAGAATAAAAGTGGTTCTGACAGAGGCAGATTGTGGAAGAGGATGTTGCAGAAGTCCAGCCTAGAGAGAACCCCGGCTCTGGAGGTGTAGACCTTCTGTGGCAAGGTGAGGAAAGGTAGAATGAGGAGGTGGAGCTCAAAGTTCCATGATGTATGGAAAGAGAGAGAGAGAGGAGCCAAAGATGATCCCCAGGTTTTTTGCCTCACAAGGAGGCTGGTCAGAGTGTCAGGTAGGAAACAAGGAGCATGGATTTCAATGAGAAGGATCTCTGTCTTAATGACATTAAGGCAGAGATCATTGGCAGAGCACCAGGCCTGAAAAGCAGTCAGGCAGTCATGTATGAGGGAGGAGGGGGGAAAGGATGGCAGCTTGAAGGAGAGCTGCATGTCATCTGCATAACACTGGAAAAGAGGGGAGAATGTGGAAATAAGGTGTGCCAGAAGGGCCAGGTAGATGTTGAAGAGCCATGGTGATAGGATAGAGCCCTGAGGGAACATCACAGGTAGAAAGTGATTTGGAGGAGAGAAAAGGACCCATTTGCACTTGGAAGGGTCTGTTTGAAAGGAAGAAGGTCAGCCACACACTTGATGCCAAGGGTATCATGGAGACAGTTTATGAGGATGGAGTGGTTGACTATGTCCAAGACATAGGGAAGATCGAAGAGATCAGAATGGAGGGAGTGTTTGAGTCCAGATTAGAGAACATGGGCCTCATTACGACCCAGGCGGAAAACCATGATGCTAATAGCACCATGGTCCACGCCGGTAACTTACCGACTCCGCCATGGAGAAAGGGGGAATTACCACCCCATTACAAGGTTGGCGGGGCGGTAATTCCCCCTTCCTCCATGGCCCTTCCCCATTCCCATTTTTGCCCTACAGGGCTCAATGGGGAAGGCGCTAAGTACGGTACCGCAAATTGCGGTACCGTACTTAGCACCAAGGTCCCTTTGTGGGTCCCTACTTTAACGGCTGGTGTAGACCAGCCGCTAAGGTTGGGTCCCGCAAAGGGACCTCGTAATCAGACCACTAACGTGTTAACGGCGCCGCAGCCTTTTACGGCACCGTTAACCCATTAGCAGCAGGGTCCTAATGAGGGCCCATGTCTTCACAGGTGTTAAGGAGAGCAGTTTCTGTGCCTCTGGATGCCCTGAAACTGAACTGGTGGTCATGGAGGCAGCCAACCATTTTGGTATGGAGGGTCAGTTGGGGGATGACCAAATTCTCTATGATTTTGCTCAAAAAAAGGGGTTATAGAAATAGGATGACAGTTACCCCGGCAAGAAGCATCTGCAGGTGACATTTTTAGGAGAGGGTTCCCAGGAGAGTGCTTAAGGGGTTGTGGGAAGGAACCAGTGGCAAAGGACGGGTTGCACAGGTCAGGCAAGGCTGGGACAAAAGAGGCGTTTTTGTCCTTGATGGTTCTGGAGGAGCAGGTGGAACCTGATTAGAGGAGACTTTCATAGAGCGAACCACTCTAGAGATCTCGTCTGGTGCAATGGGAGAGAAGGAGGAGAGTATGGGGGGTGGGCCAAGGGAAGCAAAGAAGGTGGGTGGTGGGGGTGAGAACAGATGGTAGAGAGGACAGGATGTCCACAGGTTTGGAGAAGTGTGCGGCCAGTGCAGTGCAGAGGACCTGGGAGGGAGGAGGAGAGGAGGAGACTGCAGTAGGATTGGCAAGTTCCTTATAGATTTTAAAAAGCTCAGCCATGGTATTGGTGGCTCTAGAGATGCAGGCTTGGACATGAGCCCTCTTCATGGAGCAGATGGTGATACGATATTGCCATTGGAGTAGGCAGCATGCCCGTTTGTCAGCGGATAAGCTAGATGCCTGCCACTTCCACTCTGCAGATTTTCACTTGCGTTTCAGAGCTGAAGAGTCGGAATAATATCAAGAGTTGCATTTGGACACAGACTTCATGCAGAAAGTCATGACAAGGGAAAGGATGTCCAGGGAGTAAGAGTTAGTGGGATGGAGGGTAGCTAGACCAGAGTCAGAAGAAGAGTCCAAAGAAGGGGACAGAAGAGGGATGAAGGAAGCGGCACATTCAACGACTGACAGCCGCTTCACCAGTCGAATGATGGAGGAGACTTGCAGTGCGGGTTTAGGCATCATCAGGGGTCTGGGGAGGTCAAGGTGGGAAGGGAGGAGAGAGTGGTGAGACCAGGAGAGAGGGGTAGTAAGAGGGTTGGAAAGTGGGATGTCTGTTCAGATGATAGCATTGATAGCATCCAAGGTGTGTCTGGCAGAGTGGGTTGGGCCAGAGGGAAGGATTGCGAGGGTTAGAGAGTTGCAGAGGTCACAAAATAGTACATTAGCCACATCTGCAGAGTCGAGATGAATGTTAAAGTCCCCAAGGAAGATACGTTTGGGGGAGGAGGCAAGAAGCGAGGAAGACCACGTCTGCCCATTCTCAAAGGGAGAGGGTGGTTGTTCCAGGGGGCCAGTAGATGATAGCAAGAGTAAGAGAGAAGGTAGTTGAGACAGATGTACATAAAAAAGTAGGATGAAAAGACTGAATTGCAAAATGCCGAGGCCCACTGTTCTGCATTTTGCAAATCAATCTTGCAGTTTTTTTTTAAATGTCCGCCCCATTCACTCTCATGTATGCAGGGGACACCCCCTCCCAAAATTGAAAATACTTAAGTAGTAGTGCAGAGTACATACCCACAACCCCTGCACACCTACCTCGTTATTTTCGGATTTGTGATTTTATATATATGGCTAATGGGAAAAACATGTGTACAATATTCTGGATACAACCTTTTGGGTCAATACCAGGCAAGACAGATAGCCTGCAGACTACCCTTTTTCAAAGGATGAGTAGGTTTGAGTTGGGATGATTGAGACAGTAGCCCACTCAGGGAAGATCAGAGCCACTCTGCCACCAGGGATTGGACAGGATCTTGTAGTCCTCAGGGAGAACCAATGACAGAGCTGGCCAAAACTACGTCTCGTGAGAGCAAGGAAGTCAAGGTCAGGGTCTTCATGGATGAGTCAGGTGTCATAGGAGTGTTTGACACCATATATATTACTTGGGCACCAATAAAGAGAACATCAATGCTCTCCAAAGCGTATTGAACAAAGCCGCTAGGCTCATAATGGGATTTAAACCACACAACCACATATCAGATAGCCTGAAAACCCTCAAATTAATACCCTAACTCACCAAATATAAATTAGAACCATCATCATTACACACTCTCTACTGCATACACATGAAACACACTGGGCCTCATTACGAGGTTGGAGGTAGCCATGGTGCTATTAGCGCCATGGCTGCCTCCAAAACCCTTCCGATTCTGGCCTGGTGAATGGAACAATTACCGGTCCATTCCGAGGTCGGCGGGACCGGTAATTCCCCATTCACCAGGCCATTCCTCATTCCCATTTGAGCCCCCATGGGGCTCAGTGGGAAGGGGGAAGACAGCAATAACGGTACCGCAAATTGTGGTACCGTTATTGACCCCGGTATCCCTTTGCGGGTCCTGTCCTTAACGCTTGCTAAAACCAGGTGTTCAGGAAGGACCCGCAAAGGGAACTCGTAGTAGGGCGGTAAGGGATCACCGGCACCGGTGCCGGTAATCCCTTACCGCCCACCTCGTAATGAGGCCCACTGCCTGATCAATGTCATTCACAAACCTACCCCTTCCCGCACTCTCCACTCCTCCAAACTCAAACTAGGATCCCACAAATACCTCAGAAAATGTCATATCGGAAGACTCCTCTGCTTTTCAGCCGGCTCCAAGTGGAATTCCTTCGCAGAACAACTGACAGTGGTACCTAAAAGACACACTTTTAAAAAGAACCTAAACAATGGTATCTCAAAAAATTGTCAACACAAATAACAAACCCCTACTTAAACCATTATCAGAATCCCTCTTCCACCTTCAACACCCTCATCACACTCCCCATCACCATCCCGTCTAAACAGATGGATACACTTATACACCCTGCCCTTCTTAACATATCACTGCATCCTTCTAATTCTTAATCCTCGACACCCACCCTCGTTTACTTCCTTCCATTACTGGATCGTACCTTTCTGTATCTGAGTGTCTACCCCCTACACCTTTTGTCTCTTTTCCGACTACCTCCTTACTGTTTCTCAACCTATCTGACCCATCCCCTCTCATAACAAACTCATCTGCTCACCCCACCTGTCCTACCCCCCTCAAAGTACCTCTCTGCAAAATCCTTTATTGATGCGCTTATCCTCCAATTTTGATTTCCCACCATTTTAATTGTCATCTATCTGACGGCACCAGAGACTGTAACTAGCGCTTTGAAGCCATTTGGTGAGTTACCGCTTGTACATATAGCACCAAATAAAAAATAAAATAAAAACATATGTGGGCACTGCCGCACGAAAGCGTGTGTTACAGACCAACCGTGGCGTACATTTTTGCACACTATGCTGGCATAATTTGCTTTAGGCACAGGTAGCATGGAAATGAGTTCTGTTGGGCAGTCCTGGCATATACTGTTGAGACATTCTTTGTGTTTCTTCTTTGTACACAACCAGCTTGAAATGTCTTGCGAAATGTTCCTCGGAACCTTTTTTTGTACCTGGAATATGTCTGTACTCACAGAACCAATTGTAAATTGTATGTTATTTTTTTTTTAAAAATGTTACCCAAGGTTTCTGAAATGTAGACTGTAAAACTTAACATTTCAACCAATCATTAAAACAAAACTATCACAAACCATTTAAGGGCTTTGCTGTGCACGCTTCGCTCTCTTGCACCCACTAAGCCTACCCCGGAATATTATTTATGCCCTGCCATTGAAGAAAAAAAATCACCAGCCACAATTTGATGAGTAGTTCACTTTAGCGTGGGATTAAAACATAATAGTTATAATGTGAAACTCTAAACATAAATCAATCACCTTTGCCTTTTATGAAAGAGCCAATGCGTATTTTTTTTTTCCTTCGGTCACTGGGAATTGTTCTTGCTTTTGACAGAAAATGTTCAGTAGATACATTGCAATGTCTTTCTCACATGTCCCGCATTATCATTGATCGGCGTGTGCTTGCCATATGTTCACCCCTTTACAATTTCTTTCATAACACGAACAATAAAGCCAGATATGCACTCCGCAGCGAATTATACATATAATTCAAGACCATTTTCGCTGACGTCTTATACAACCATTGGTAAAAAAAAAAATGCAGCACTAGCACATTGTCGCATATTATTGGCTATTATGTACTGCTGAGTGACGATAATAATTACCAATGCTTTTGAAATAGAATAAAGGCTTTTCTATTGCTGCAGGAACCAATAATGAGACTAATGGTGAAAGCATTTGGTCGTCATATTTTGCAATGCTGCAGGGTTAACTAGTGCTGTACTGTAAAGTCCACCGCTCAGCAATATCGACGACCCCTTGGCTCCCTGTTAACATCCGTTTTTGGTGATTTGTTTAACATGCCACCAATGACCAAATGTACATTGTGATGATTAAATGTTATCACTTGCACTAAGAATTGCCTACATTTTGGGGGTCAATTCGATGCCACCTTGGATTGTAATCTACTAGTAGAAACATGGTGTCAGCCAGTACATTTCAATCTTCCTGATTTTGGTGTATTATATGGAGCTGTTGAGGAAATGTAGGAACCGGATCCACCTCCTCAATTAGTTCCATGCAAAAAAATATACATGCATCAGCACCTGCAGTGATAGAAATGGGGTCCAAGACGCTCGGTTCCGCACGAAATACCACCTGGTTTTTGAATGAGCAAAAACCGGACTGAATCATTTGAATTCATGAAAATGTTGTTTGCCATGCGTTGACATGGTACTTACCATTTATGATTGTTTTTGTGAATGGGTTTACGGTTTACGTTAGACATGTTAATCTGGTAGTGCATGGATTTATGTACCTAAATTACAACCATAACAGGAGCAACCAAAATTGCATCGAGAGGACTGCTAACATGCAAGTGTAAATACAAGCAGTATGAAGTAGCTAGAGTGGGTTAAGAATGCCACCTGGACATGCTCTAGATACAGGCAGGTTTATTGAACAAGCTTATGGAGGTAAATGCTGTGCCAGGTAACATGACATGAGTGCTGAACAGGGCAGATGGGACAGAAACACTGGAACATCCAGACAGGCCAGCATACACCACCAACTGATACACAACTGTCACCCAACACTCTAAGTCACATGCCAACATTCTGCTATCCTGCACGAAGAACCAAGACTACAACATCTCTCCCACTGTACATTGACACAACCAAAAGGAAGAGAAACACCACTGGCAACCAAACATCACAAAACCCAGCAAAGTGAACATGTGGCCAGCATGTAGACCAAACGGAGCACATACACCAAAACCAGACCTACAGAGGGAGCCACTACAAATACCAAACTTGAATGAAATAACCTAACCCATTTGACGTTGCGAACATTTGAGATTCCACAACCTAGAGGGACCGGAGGAAAATAAAAGTACCAACAAGAGGCATCCAGCCATTGCTAGACGCCCAAGCTGACAATAGCTCCCAGAAAAGCAATGAGAGCAGAATTAATAAACCCTAGCAGCTAAACGCTAAAGCTGGCAACAACCAACACAGCTCCCAAGAAAACACTAGAGAGCTAACCAACACTGATGGCTAAAACTGGCAAAGGCAACCTTAACCAAGAAAACGCATGGAGTAGAACTAACCAAATGCCCACAGACTCCTGACTCCATCTACGCCTAATATCAATACACACTGACTCCACTCCATCCGCAAACACACTAATACAAATGCAGCAAAAAGAAGAACCAACATGAATCCCACCGAAGTAGAAAATGGACACCAACACTGGACTGCACCACAGCCAACAGGAAAAGCACTGAATCAAAAGAACATACCTCCTTCGGCCCCACGCTGCCACACCAGAGGCCAAAAGCCTGCCACACCTGAGCACATGCTTGCTCACCTCCAAGCAAATGAACAACCCACCAAAACACAGCCACAGGTTAAAAGAACATACTTCCTTCAGCCCCAACCTGCCACCACAGGGGCCATGGGCCTGCCTCGCCTAGCACAAGCTTGCCCCCCCTCGAGCAAAAAAACTACGCACACAGACGGGAGGATAGCTCAGCGGCAACGTGCTCGCCTTAGAAGCAAGAGGACACGGAGCAACATAGGTTCGATCCCCGGGTCCGCGCTTAGAAACCTCTGGGTATTAAGCGTGTTATAAATAACCAATCATATCAATCATATCTCAGAACAGATCCCGTCGGACCACTCAACCCAGAGTCCAAACCAAACATAAAAAAGAAGTCAGTCAAACACAACCACAATATGGAACCAACTAAATACACACCATACGCCACAAAAATGTCCCCTTGACCAGCCTAAACCATGGTTGCTCCACCAAAAGGTAAAACTCACAACACAACCCTAAGAATCAATTCAGAACATCAATGGAGAAAATAATTGTGAAAACATAATAGTCTAACACCACAATGTAACCAACAGTGAAAACATAAACCCTAAAACCACAGTGTAACCAACAGTACATCAACAGAGAACCAATGAACACCTTGAACCGTGGAGGCACTACCCCAGAAAATAAGCCACAGTGAACCACCATACACCAAACAATATAGCATGGTGTTCAGTCCCAAAATACTGCACCTGACAGTGAAAATGACAAACGGCTGAACTCTCAATCATCTCGACTAACCCTGACATTAACTCACAGTCCAACACTATACCAAACCATGTGACGTCACAAATCACAATCAATAAATAAGGAAATGGCAAGAAAAATGTCAGTATCCTGACCACCACCCTGCACCCACATGCAAATGTTCATTTCCCATACCTCTCTTGTGAAAGAAAAAGAAATCAGACAACTGTAAAAATTCTCCACGCCCACAAGCCCCAAGGCCGAACCCCAAGTCCAGGTTCCCTCGTATAAAGGATAAGGCCTACAAAATTGTAATGTGTCCCTCCACCGGTATATGTTTGTAAATCTTTAACAGGTCGCCCCCCCCCCCCCTGTAACGGTAAAGCCATAATTGCACCAATGCAAGAGAAACTAGTTTTCCCCAACCCCCAGTCTGAGTCCATAAACCTTTACAAAAAGTCAAAACATACGTTTTGTGTGTACACAATCACTACCTAGAAATGAAAAAGGCCACTAGGGTACTCATGATGAAGGGTAGCAGGTGCACAATTGTCCTTCTTAGGTCAGGAAGAGGTTGCATAATCGGGTTGTTTCTTGGATCAGTCCCTGAAAGAGCACAGCAGTTTCGGATTTCAGTGAAGAATAGCAGCAGCCAAATTCTTACTCCAGCTGGGCCGCAGGCAACAGCTTCTTCTTGCTTCTGCTTCGACTTCAGCTTCAGAACTGCTGAACAAATTGGTGAATGAGGGGTCCTTAGTTTTACACATGTTTTCCCCATTCACTAAGTCTGAGCTGTGCTCAGTGAGCCAATCAAAGACGTATGCATTCATGCAGGCAGGCAGCCAATCAGGCTCACAGGCATTCAGGCCATTCACTCAAGCCAGGCACCCATAACACAGAATATGGATTGGAGGAAGTACGCAGCCTTTCAGAATACTACACTGCATTCACTCCAGTTTCAGTCTGGGCTGGCCCATCCATTGTTTCACACAACCAAAACCAGACATCCACAAAACTGAATGTGAGTTGACTTCAGACTCCATTCATACAGTTCCCACTCCAAGGGTGTACCCACAACACAACTGGGAAGGCTCCAGTCAGTCTGACAGGAGGCAGCCCCAGAGCCATATATTGTCTTTCTGCACAACAGCAAGTCAGGGAGAAAGGGGCAGAGTCAGGACTTCCCAGGACATTGGGAAACAAGGTTTAAAGGCAATAGAAACCAAGAGGCTACAGTGGCTGGGCTGTCTTTTATGTGTCCAGGAATCCATTGATTGATTGATGGGTTTCCCAAAAGGAGGACACTCAGAGCCACTGTCAAGTCAGCATGTAGCTGCCACCAGCCCATGCCCTGTTCTGTGGGCAAAACACAGGTGCCCACAAACACAAACAAGGGATACAAGGGTGTGCCCCCGCCCATGGGTGCCCTAAGATTATCCCATGGTTGTTGTTCATCAAAAGGAAAAATGATGAGCTGCACTGCTACAGGTCCAGGCTGCACCCCAGTGGCAAAAAACATATAGAGATTTATAAAATAAAAAGGTAGGTATGCCACATTGACAACCTTCAAGACTGGGGCTCACAATCGTAAACCATTACAGATATGTGTGAAGGTTAAAAATTGTACAGCATATATTGAATCAGCAAAATCCAACAATTGCCGATAAACAGAATTCCCATGGACACAAAGTTCAATACATGTGTGAAAAAATAACTGGATACATAAATATGAAAGTTGCACAAAGTGAATAAAGAGATCACCCCAAACATATTTTCAAGTTAGAAAATTCCCCCCAAAAAATGCAAAACACAAACAGTAGAATCCTAAAATATATAATTAAGACTTCATAGTTAGAACTCAGACAATTCAAGTTATTCAAAAGTTGTTGTACCGTGCAAAAGTTAATGCAATTCAATTGAATTAAACAATCAGTCTAACAATCGGACAGTCAGTCTATTAGATGAAGCAACACAATAATATGTGTCTTCTTATGACAAGGTCATGTAGGGGTGTCTCTAGATATTCCCTACTCTAGTTTTAACCGTATCCCCCTTGTTGGGCTGGTTTTTCTCAGGACTTGATCCTATATTTTCATATTTTCAGAAATGTTTTTCTATTTCAGGCGGCCTCCTGTTGTCCTATAATTCAAAACACATGAAATTAACAAAGTGTTTTTAGGGATTCTAATTACTAAATTATAATGACATACTAAAATGCAAATCATTTTAGTATACTCACTATTTCAAGCCTGTCCGGTAAATATTATGCCTTGCGTTTGAAAAATGAAGAAACCTACAAAAACAGTAATAACGCATACAGCCCGATTCATGGAATTAATGTGCGCTGAAAATTCCAGTGCAAGCGTGCAAAACCGTGCGAATCGCAGTGCAAGTGCAATCGCAATGCAAGTGCAAAAATCGCAGCAAAACCCACGCACATCGATTCATGGAAGTCTGTGCGCGAGTAAAATCTGAGATGTGCGCTGAAAATCTGCGTGGCGCACACCGGCGCACAGGTCATCTAACGGCTTGCGCTACGGCCACAGCAAAAGCACACATAGCGCGGCGCACATAACAAAAGTAGGCGTAACACGGGGCATGACACGCGGAATGGGGAACAATGCGTGAAAATGTGCGCGTCACGGGGGAAGTACAGGAGGCAAGTGCGCGGAACGCCCACACGCTCGCCTACAACACGTATTCATGGAATCGAATAGGGCATACCAGCGCACGGGCGAAGATGCGCACAGGTCTAAACACGTCCGCCACACGAAGGCAGGCGGTAGCGTCCCTGCGCATGAAAAAAATGTGCGCCAAAATGTGCGCTGACAAAAAGCACGTATATATAGCTCTGATGAATGTCCCATACTGTGGCCCTCTAGGACAAATGGCGTGCAAGGGGTACGTGACAAACACGGACACCCGCTGTGTCAAAAATAGCGTGTGCGTGTATTTTGGGGGTGCGCAGGAAGTTTCACATGCGATTGGCCTTGGGTGAGCGGGGGACGTGTAAATCTGGGGTTCGCTGGAAGTATCACACGCGATAGGCCCTGTGCGAGTGGGGTGAGTGTATTCCTGGGGTTCGCGTGAAGTTTTACACACGATTGGCCTTGGTACGTGTAAATCTGGGGTCGCGGGAAGTCTCACACGCGATTTCAGCAGAGTACGTGTATTTCGGGGGTGCCGTGGAGTCCTACACCTCAATTGGCAGTGTGGCTCCTCCCAGGTGTTCGCTCTACACCCTCCACGGCCCCTGCAGGCAGCCCACACCACAGGGGACTACCCTGCACCCCTGGTCATGTCCCGCAGGCAGCCCATCCACCATGGGCATGCCACCCAGGCAAGCCACATGTCAGCTTGCACTACTGATCACCAATGCATGACCCCCTCCACCCCCACCCCTCAGCACTGAGGGGCACCTGCCAGCAGGCCCCCACCCATGTCCCCCAGCACTCCCATACCCCATCACTGAGGGGCACCTGCCAGCAGGCCCCCACTCATGTCCCCCAGCACCCCCATCCCCCAGCAGTCAGGGGCACCTGCCAGCAGGCCCCCACTCATGTCCCCCAGCACCCCAACCCCACAGAAGTGCAGGGTACCTGCCAGCAGGCCCCCACTCATGTCCCCCAGCACCCCCACCTCCCAGCAGTGCAGGGCACCTGCCAGCAGGCCCCCACTCATGTCCCACACATGTCCCCCAGCACCCCCACACCCCAGTGTTAGGGAGAATTCTCTGTTTAGGCTGAATTTCCTAACCTAGTGAGTCCCCCAGCAGCTTTGCTGGATTTCTGGAGTTTGTTTTTTTCATCCTGCCAAGAGTGAGACTCTTGTTCTCCCACTCTTGGACATGATTTGCGGTTGATTTCTTTGAATGTCAATGTGTTCTATGGGCTATGGGGTCTTTTACTCCATAGGGTCTCATGTGTTTTGCTATGTGTGTTACACCGCACCCTCCGTGCCGTAACACTGGGGTGTCCTAGAGGATCCCTACCATACACTCCATACCCTGGGACTGACTACTGTCTCCCAGGGCATGTAAAGTCACCACTGGCTTTACTAGACCTAAATTTACTAACAGAACCAGTACAAACCATCCTATTGTGGACGTACTGGTAGGGGTGATTCGATTACCCCTGGGTCTGTTGTTCGAGGGGGCACTGTCCTGTCCCCCCTCGTCGAGTTTTGGCTGGTGGCAATGGATACTACTTCTTATATTCGACCGCAAATATATTCCTATGGGATTCTTCCCATTGTTGGAGGCTAATACTTTTTCACATTAGTTTCCAACATACCGCCGGTTTATTTGTCTTAAATAAATCCACCGGTTGGTATTTTCTGCCAGAACTCGGTTTTTAAAATGGCATATGTGTTCGCCTCTGTAACTCCGAAACCAAAGGTTGAACCCTTTGTTCCACTTTTGGCGGGCTTCTGCACAGAAGCCCTCCAAAGTGGTGCCATTCTGTCTGGGTACCACAGGGGGTGTGGGAGGGGGTTTAGGCACCCTGGACTGAGTTGCCTTGCCAACTCAAGTCACACTCTGGTGTGATTGGCCCAAGTGGTGAGCCGCCCCGCTCAACACTTAGCATGTTTGATTGACAGCTAGGCTGAATGAATGGGGGTTTTCTGCATAAAAGCAGGGCTTTTGGGACTGGAACTTCAGAAGTCGCCACAGGAACTAAGAATCCGACGAGGGTAAAGCTGAGCCGACCTGCAACGAGGACACCTCCGGTGGAGCCCTGCTGAACCGACTCACCACTTCCCAACGACAGAGGAGATCTCCCGGCTGGAGAGTCTTCTTCCCATGACTGGTGGGGACAACCAGTCCCTTGCTTTTTCTTTGCTTCCAGGACGACTAGTGGTCGAATTGCCCGTGCTGAGCACCCCGGCAACCAGATAGCCACTAACCACTGTACCGCGACCAAAAGGTGGTGCCTTGTGACGGAGCACTCCGCGGCTGGTCTCTTCCCTGGTGGTGCAACGATCTTCAACTTTCCTCGACGACAAGATCACCTCATCTTCTGGCAAAGCCACGACTTGCATCCACCACCAGGAACAACTGCCCTGCCGGAGCTGTCTCTTCACTTACAAAGTACTGTGTCCGCCTGGCTTCCTTTGCAACGGTTAGCGTGAGGTGTCTTAAATCCTTACCTTTCCACTGGGTCGCCTCCAGGCCTTCTTAACTTGTGTTCTAAACTGGTCCAACCTTTCTGTGACATTTTTCTACAAAGACTTGAAGTGCATTTCCACTGTGATACTTTTGAGACATACCGCCTTGCCTCTCTCCGAGTGGCCCTGGCCTCAGAACTTTGTGATCTACAGTAGACCCTGCCTTGCTTGCCTTGCATTTGCTTCGGAAAAGTGTTGGTACTGAGTTGGTTTCATACCCTGCCTTTTTCTCTCCCTTTTCTAACGAATATTAGAGTGCCATCTAGGCTAAAGCACTCACCTCTGTTTGCAAATAAGTGGTGTCTTTGAACCTAGACTTGTCGAAATATTGTTAGGGGATTGATATATATTTATAGTGATTGTGATTGGAGTTGTTTGCCATATTAGTGCCAGTGTGTTTTTCATAGATGTGTTATTAAATAAATAATTATATATCTTTACACCCAAGCTCTGATCCGTGTCTGCTTGTTCTACTGTGTAAATTGACTTATTCTGTATACTCCAAATACGGCCTAACTCGTCTTGAGAGAAGTCTGACTGCTCAGCCACAGCTACCAGGTAAATCTGGGTGGTGCAGACTGCTACCAATTGGGTTTACCGCTAACTCCTGTAGACTTAAACTTTTTGCAGTGGTCTCAGAGAGAACTGCACAGATTTCTGCCTAACACCCAGCAGTGCAGGGCACCTGCCAGCACCCCCACCCCCCCAGCAGTACAGGGCACCTGCCAGCAGGCCCCCACTCATGTCCCACTCATGTCCCCTTGCACCCCCACACCCCAGCAGTGCAGGGCACCTGCCAGCAGGCCCCCACTCATGTGCCACTCATGTCCCCTTGCACCCCCACCCCCCAGCAGTGAAATGGTGATCTCATGACACAAAGCAAAAGTCAACTATGTACATCAACACATGTCCACCACACGAAGGCAGGCGGTAGCGTCCCTGCGCATTAAAAAAATGTGCGCTAACAAAAATCACGTATATACTGCTCTGATGAATGTCCCATACTGTGGTCCTCTAGGACAAATGACGTGCAAAGGGGTATGCAACACCCGCTGTGTCAAAAATAGCGTGTATTTCGGGGGTGCGAGGGAAGTTTCACACGTGATTGGGCCTGGGCGAGCGGGGTACGTGTATTTCAGGGGCTCGCAGGAAGTTTTACACGCGATTGGGCATGGGCGAGCGGGGTACGTGTATTACTGGGGTGGGCGGGGAAGTAAAGGAGGCAAATGCGCAGAACGCCCACACGCACGCGCCAAAAAAGACGCGCTAATCCGGAAACACGTACGCCAGCAGGAAGCAGGCGTTAGTGGACCCGCGCAGCATAAAAGTGCGTGCAAACAACAAGCAAGCTCAGACACCAGGATGAACATACCATTCCTAGCAGCAGTGGTCGTGGGATACCGCAGGAGGAGGAGGATATTCAGGACCAGAATTTTCACACCCAGAACCAGCCTTTTTGGGATGCCTGATGACCAGGTGTATGGGAGGTACAGGTTTCCACCTCACATAATACTTGACCTGGTCAGTGAGTGGGAGGATGACCTCATCTCACCCAACCTCTGCTCCCAAGCACTCAGCCCCCTGGAGAAGGTCCTCAATGTACTGCACTTTTTGGCCACCGGATCATTTCAGCAGACAAGTGCCATAGTGGGGGGGGGTGTCACAGTCCACGCAGTCACGCTGCCTACACCAGGTCTTGCCAATCATGACTGCACGCCCATCAGTCCGCATGCACAAATACCTGCCCAGAACACCTGCAGAAAGGCAGGCTGCCGTCCAGGATTTCTACGGGGTGGCACAATTCCCCAAAGAACTAGGTGCCATTGATTGCACCCATGTGGCTCTACGTCCCCCCAGGGCATCAGAGCACATCTAGAGAAACCGCAAACACTGGCATTCCATCAACGTGCAGGTAGTATGTGATGCCAATGGAATCATCACCTCAGTATATGACAACTATCCAGGGTCCACCCACGACAGTTTCATTTACAGAATGTCAACCCTAAACCGGGACCTAGAAGCTGGGCGGCATGGCGATACATGGCTGCTTGGTGAGTATAAATGCCACAGCACATGCATGCATGCCAGATACTGAGTAATGTCACAACCCTACTAATAATACCCATCACCACCTCCCCAGGGGACAGTGCCTACCCTCTAAGCACCCACATGATGACGCGAATTCGGAACCCCACCACGCCACCCGAGGTAAGATACAACACAGCCCATATTGCAACCCGGGGCATAGTGGAGCACTCATTCGGAGTGCTCAAGTCATGCTTTCGCTCCCTTGACCGTTCTGTCGGGCAGCTGTTATACGCTCCCCCAGTAGTGTGCAGGATCATAGTGGCAGCATGTGTCCTGCACAATGATACAACACGCCGGGGCCTGCCGGTGGACATAGTGGTGCCCCCACATCCCCAACCACATGCACACCCGCTGTGCATGGGAGGGGAAAGGGCATGGGGCGAGGCAGCTCAAATGCAGGTGGTGGCTAATTACTTCACTTAGAATCACACCCCTGTGGAGTGCACACAGCCCTGCCACATACCAGCTGACAATCAATGATGATGACATAAGGCAGAGTCAACTGTCACAACCATACCAGCCTGAGATTGGTCACCTGGAAGTGTCACAATGTGTGCATCCCTACCTACAGAAACACCACCAATGCTGTGTCATCAAAAGACACATATGCTGCTAAATGCATTACCCCCTTGCAAAATACAACATGAGAACAGTGCCATGTCACCCAACCCCTCCCCAGCACCGCCACCCAACACACCATGGCATGTCATGCTATGTGAAAGCAAACAAAGCAATCCCGAAAACCTGACACAAGTGTCACAAAGTACAGTGTCCCTAATGGAAACTGGCCACACACAATATGCTCCCAGTAATGTTGAACTAACAACACACATGACCAAATACTTACCAACAATACAATGCAGCTACACAAGCTCAAACATAACTAAAACATGACAGTACTAAGTTAAAGTAGTCGTAGTCTTACAACCTGAATATGCCACCACATCGCCCCCTTCCAACTGTAGTCTTGCAGGCTTCAAAATGTGTCTGTGTACTGCATACAACATGAACTCCATCTCCAAATAGACGGCCTTGTGAAGACATGAGGAATGAACCTGCAAATTTAGAGGGAGACATGGAAGCAGAAGCATACATAATTACAACATGCAGTGTACAATACAACAACAATATACACAAGGAATGTCTACACAGTATTGACTACAGACTGCCCACACAGCTCATGGGAGCCCAACATCACTGTGTACATCACTGTCACTTGGTCACACCCTTTGCAAGCCCATGGAAACGGGAAGCAGGAGGGGTGTGTGTCTCACAAACCCAAGCATCAAACCCAAACTCAGGACAAGCCTGCATGTGCCCAGCCAGAATACAGTGGATGCCCACGGGAGCCACACAAGGCAACACACTGTCAAAAAATAATAAAAAATAAAAAAAATAAAAAATAAAAAATAAAAAATGGCCATGTGGGGGCTGGGGAAGGGGAGGCCACCCAGGAGGTCTGAGGACAGGGTGCGCACCAACAGCCGCCTGTGTGGATGTTGGGGAAAAAAAACACCCCCATGGGCTTATGGCCTGCACGGCTATGCCAATGTGAGAGAACTGCTGCTGTCGCTCTGAACACCCTCTGCTGCTGCCACAGGAGGTGGTGGTGCTATGGGAGGCAGCCCACGCAAAGCCCTGCTATGGTCCTCCATGGCAGCAAGCATGCGGGTGTGGAAGGTCTCGTTCTGGAGGATTATAGTGCGGAGATCCCCATGCAGCACCTGACTTGATGCCCGGATCTCCTCTCGAGTTGCCTGCATCTCAGCTGAGAGCGAACGTGTGAGCCGCTCCAGCTGTTGTTCTGTCCTCAAGTTAGTGGAAGTCTCAAGGTCAACAAGAGTCTCCCTGAAGTGATGGAGTTCTACCCTCAGGGCTTCCCTGTGGCCCTGGGACTCTATTGATATCGATTGGCGTAGTCTCCAGTGCCGCCCGCCTGTCCCTGTTGGACGCCAACATGTCCTCCCTGTGTGATTGGCAAATGGAGTCTGTTGCCTGCTGTAGTTGCTCCATCTGCCTTTCAGGGGGACAATGGAAGTGGCCACCCCCACCATTGCTTGAGCCATCATCTCAACTGATGCTGGCTGTTGAGGCAAGGAGATCTGCGCCTTGCTGTGCCGGAACTGCCTGAGGCTGCAGGACTGCATTCCCCCTCTGATCTGCTGGCCCAGGAACAGGATCAGATGTTGTGGAGTGTGACCCTGCACCCGTAACCACCAAAGGCTGACTAACCAACACTGACATCCCCATAGAGGGTTCTACCCCTGATGAAGGTGGGTTGGACAGAACAGAACCCTTCCAGAAACACTTAACTGCAACGCCACATAGGTCTCATCTTCCGAATCAGCACCTGAATAGAGGTCTGGGGAGGTGTACCCAGGACACCCCTTGACAGAATCGTCTGCAGCAAGAGTGGGTTCTCACCCACCACCACGCCACGTCCCCCACTGGTGTCCGGTTGTGCCTCAGGTTCCTCCTGGGTCTACACCATCTCCTCAACCTCAACAGCATCAAGTGTGTCATCCCCTGCAAAAACATGAAAGACAAAAAATGGAAACAGGCATTAGCACCATAGCACACAGATAGGCCTGACAAGCTACAGAACCAGTACATGATTTACACATGTCTCACATGACTATAACCCTCCCATGCATGCACTGTCACAGAGTTGGAAGGGGAGGCAAAAGTCAGACACTGATGACACCAAGATGGAAGAGCAACACATTTGCTGCATGCTGGGTAGCACTGCCATCACACATTCGCCTGTGAGTGGCATGCCTATACACATAAATGACACATGCCAACACACAGATGGCATGCACCATAGATATGGTACATTCCACAAGTACATCCATATGTCAGTGAATGAGTACTGTCACCCATCCATGTGAGATGGACATGAAGAGATGAACAATGCCACATAGTGTGAAAAGATACGACATGTGCCACACACTGCAACACATCCAGTGTACGATAATACAGTTATTGCAGGGCCATGTACACATCAATGGTGGTGCAATTCAACATGACAGGAAACAACTAGCATGTTCCACATTCAAACAGGCCGAAAAACATCATGTGATCAGGACAGTACTCATTCAGCCTGAATGGTCAAATCATTCAACTACCAAGGTGACACATGTGGGCCAATGTGGGGTTCTTCAATGACAGAAGCATGTCACATATGTCACAATAGGGCTGAGGAATGTGTTGCAAAAGGGGGAGAATTGAAACAATCAGCCTGAAAGAACACTGAAAAATACAAACATTGTTGTTGCATGATGCCACCTCAAGGGCAACTGCCGTAATGTTGCGCTAAATTACTACTGTGGGCAGAAAGGATACTGTCACACCCAAATTCAAGGCTGCAGAATGTTTTGGATGAAGCTGGGTGACCCATACTACTCAGTCACACACACCCTCACCTGCCACTCAATCAGAACCCGTCACGCAAACAACATACACATGGATTACACACACACGCATGGGCACTCACCGGACAATGTGTCATAATCGGGTAGTTCTCCCACACCTCGGATCTGTTCATCTGTTATGAAGGTCCCAGCAACAGACTCATGTTCGGTGAGTTTGTTGTCCTCTTGTGGAGACCCACCGCCTGTCACCAGAGTAGCGGCATGATTTGAGGCCAGCTTGTTCTTTGCTCTACGTTTCAGGTCGTTCCACCGCTTGTAGCAATCATCAGCTGAGTGCCTCACAAATCCAAGGGCACTTATGTGGTCGGTGCTGGTCTGCCAGTGTGCCTTACGTTGATCAGGTGTGGTCTTGGACCCTGCAGTCACCACCATTTCATGGCTATGTGCCAACACATAGCTCACAAGTGCATCAAGATCCGAATCATTGAAGCAAGGCTTCCTTGAGGTACCGGAGTGTGTAGCCGTGCCTGGGGACTCAGCCTGTCGTGCCAGAGCACCCTTCTTCCTCTTCTTTAAAGGTCAAGCAGAGCCAGAGTGTTTTACGCCGCTCTGGTCAGTAGGGGCAGAATCACCGGTGGACTGGGTAGTAGGAGTGTGGGAATGCACAATGACATTAGTCCTTGATGCAGGCATTGGTTGCAGGGTAATGTTGGCAGGGGGAATGTCAGTTTGATGGACTGGGACTGACACTGTACTGGCTGGGAGAGTCAGAGCTGGGGCGGATGGAGCTGCAGCTGCCCCTGCAGCCTCCCCACCCTGCATACTTGGGGCAGCAGATGACATAGCTGCCCCACATACATGTGGATTGGTGACAACAATTTGGGCCGCCACACGTAGCCTCGACTTGCTGACCTGGAAGTCAGCCAGGGAGTCATCCTGTGCCAGGTCAGGTGCCACAATGGGCTGGTCCAACAGGGGCAGAGCTTGGATGGTGTCAGCCACGTTTCCCTCAACCATGGGGGGGGCATGGGTGTCCCGGATTGTTCCTCCACACATGGGGGGATAGGGGCACCCTGCAAATCCCGGCCACGTCCCCTACCGCGCCCACCATGCCCACCTTTTGAGGGTCAGCCACCTTTGCCTCCCTTACCACTTGCTCACCTCCCAGCAATGGCACTGATGTTGTTGTGCGTATGGGAGTTGCAGTAAACTATTGTCCTGGGCAATTGAGGGTCAAAGGGATAGGATACCAGATGGAATTCGTACCCTAGTGCTCTAACAAGGCTGTCTGTGACCCGTGGGGGAATATGACGGGTCACGCAACGCACAGGCAGCCCTAAATAAACGTGCACGCAACCCCTCATAGACCACGTGCGTGAAAAAATGAACCTGCACTACGCTGTGGCACCCAGAAACCCAAAAATAAGCGTACACGTAATACACGCAGCCTACAATGGCCCCTGAAGGGGAAGGCGACACACGGGGCAAGCACAGTTGCTAAGTACCTGCAGAACTCACCGTCTGCCTGGAAAAAGAACGTGAAAAATATGCGCGTGTGCGCGTTGGCAACACCGCCCCCAAAAGAAGAATTGTACGCTGTCTGAGGAGACACGACAAAAGGAGAAGTGAACTCTGTTTGAGGAAACAGGCCCAAGAAAAAAAACTGAAAATAGCTGTCAAAGGTAACAGGGAGTACGAACTAGAAACGCTGTGAAGTAATCGCGTGTGAACCGACAAGAAGTATAGAATTCACCCACTCGCTCTCCGCGAAAAGCATGTACAAGGAAATGGCGCCCTACACGCAGCCCACACGTACACGTCGGAGATGCGTGTACGCGGGGGCTTTCATCCAATTACACACGATGACACTCGGAGGTGCAGTTTTTCCACGTGTGCTCCGTCATCAGGTGCTATGAGTGAAACGCCCGCGCGCGTATTGTAACTTACGCACCTACGCGCTAAGGCCTTTCGTCCAATGGAATCGCGTGCGTGTGCTGACGCGCTTACGCGCTAAAGCCCTTTCCTCGAATTACACGCTGATGTGCAAGATTTTCATGTGCCAAATCACTCCGTATCAAGCTGGCCACGCGAAAACACACAGAAGACCACACTCCTGCCCTGAAGGCCATTTTCCTGCCCCCAGGAGCCCCGAGCACGCTCCCACCTGCCATCTGCTGCTGCCTGCCTGCCTGCTGCCCACGTGCCCTGCTATTTGCTGCCTGCACATCAGCCAGGGGTGCAGTTGCTGTGACCACCCCTGCTGGAACAGAAAACTCCCGACTGGGATACCATCGCTCCACAGCCCAGCCCCAGGACCCAGTTGCCCACCCACACCTGCCTCTGGGGTTGCCATGTCGGCCACACCACCATCTGAGACCACTGGCAACCCCCAGCCAGAGAGGCAGAGGGCCACCGGCTTCACTGCCACCGAAGTTGGTGTCCTGGTGGAGCAAGTCCTGGGGCAGATTGACGCCCTCTTCGGAAGTTTGCGCGCCGACAAGGAAGGACGGACAAGGATATGGACGGACATCGTGACTGCCATCAACGCGGAGGGGGTGGCAGTCCACAAATTCCAACATGTCAAGAAGCGTTGGGAGGACTTCAGGTCCAGGACCCTCAACAAGGCCCGGCGCCTCTTGAAGGCAGCGGATGCTAAGGGGCGCCGGGGCCACCTGTCGGAACACCAGATGAGGGTCCTGGAACGCATATGACCAGCGCTCCACGTCCAGGTCCTTGAGAGGCAGACCCGTCTGGAGTCGAGCGGTAAGTGTACATGCATACTGATTGGAAACTGTGCATGTGGTGGTGTGCCAGTAGTGTGCAGGTTGCACATGTGGTTTTGTAGGGCCATGTATTATGGATGTGTATGTATAGGGCCGTGAGGCTAACACATGTGAGTCCTCTCATGTGTGAGACACATGGATGGTGTATGTTTGGGTAAGCATGCAGGCCAAATGCATATGTGTGAGCTCACATGTTTGAATGGCTGTGTATGTAAGTTGGCATGGTAGTGGTGTCACACATGGAGGTTGGTTCCAGCTGCATGTATCTGCACCGTGTACATGTGCATGTGTGTGTATTTGACAAGGGTGCAACAGTGCTGCAACATGGGTGCATGTGACACTGATATGTAGAAGGCTGATTGCCAGATGTGACATGGATGCCGATCTCATCACTGTGACAGTTGGTGGAGGTGTACACATGCATGTAAGTGTGGTGGCATGCGTGCATGTCTAGTGCACTCCCTGTGTTTCATGTGATGTCTGGCTCATCTTTGGCTGCTCATGCTGTTGTATGTGTAGGGATGGTGCTGGCCGTTGTGATATGGCTGTGGAATAGCTCATGTGTGTGATTTCAAATGACATGTGTCATGGGGATTGTGATGCCATGTCTGAAGTTTGACACTGCCACTCATGTGGAACTGTCATGTGTGTATCAGTCCATTGTACAGTGCCCTGATGTCTGTCTCCTATCTCTCCCTGTCTGCAGCATCAACTGATGAAGAGGGCGGAGAGGGTGCTGTGGAGCCCAGCGGCAGGGATCACACCGCCAGCCGGAGACGCAAGGCCCGGCTCCCCTCCCAGGTTGTGATCTCGTCGGGGAGTGAGGAGTCCGGTGCCGCGTCCCAGGCCGAAGCTGCCGAGGGTAGGTCCAAGGGGCGGAGGTCGGAGTTGGACTCCTCGGCAGCAGAAGGGGCAGCTGAAACACCACAGGGTCCGACGGAGGAAGATGGCATGGAGTCATCCAGGTTGGTGGGGGGTTTGGTGGAGGAGGAGGCCATGAAAGGGACAGAGACGGGGTCTGGAGGTGGGGATTCCACTGGTACTAGTGGTGCAGTGCAGGGGCAGGGACAGGAGGCAGCACAGGCCGCCGCAGAGGTGCCTGTGTGTAATCCTGTCCCCGATCCTGTCACTGCATCATCCCGCATCAGCAGGGATGCCTACGTCCAGACCCGTTCTCAGGCACCGGGTTGAGCCTGTCCTGGGTGGGGTGGCGTTGCGTCAATGTGCCATGCGAGCTGACCTGCAGTCTTTTCATGAGGAGACTGCACGTCTTCTCGCATGGTTCGTTGATCGCGTTGACCCACTGGGACAGCTCACCAGGGCCGGATTCCTCCGTTTTCTGGACCTTGTTCCAACCCCCTCCTCAACTGAACCCCTATGCGCCAGTCATCCTCCGTGCCATCTTCCCACCCATGTGTCACCTGTGTTCCCTGTGGAGCTGCCTCTGACCCTGCGGCCAGGCTGGTGGAGGAGACATCCCTGCCACAGTCGGGAGTCGGACGTCCAGCAGGGGTGGCCACCTCAACAACTGCACCCCAGCCGGAGAAGCATGTGCAGGCAGCAGGTGCCAGGGCACAGGCAGAGGCACAGCAGCAGCAGCAACAAGGTGGGTGCCATGATGGCTCGGGGCCTTCAACATCAGAGGGGCAGGCATCGGCCAGAGGGCAGGAGGACTGAGGATGGAAAGTGTCTTCCGTGTGGCAGCGGTTGGGCCATGCTATAGATGCAGAGCGGCAGTGGGCTTAAGAGGCACGGCTCACGATGGTCAGGGCGGAGAACTCCATGCGTAGGGCCCTGAGGCGGGCCAAGTGCCTCGAGGCCATTCGCAGGGACCTGGAGGTCCAGATGTCATCGTCCCTGCGAACCCTCGGGGCCATGGAAGAGGACTGCCTCCGGGACAATGAGCAGGAGTTTGATGATGCCCTGGCCCGGGAAATCAGAAAGTGAGCCGTTGGACTAGCCCGCTGCCATTGTAAATAGTTATATAGTGTTAGGTTTCCTTTTGTTTTTTTTTTCATTTGGGGCGCTTGGACAATGCCCCACCTTTTTGAATATAGTTGTTCATTATGTAGGGTTTTTTTAGGTTTCCTTTCAATGGTTGGGCTCATGGACCCTGGATTTGTACTTTGTATATAGTTCCACAATGGATTTCACCTCATTTGCATTTTTTTTAACCATGGATCAATGGATTTTTCTTTTTTTTCACTTTGGATTTGATTTGACGGACAGACTCTTTGGACCCATTTGCTTTTGGATTGATTTTTATTCTGGTTTTACACATCTTCTTTTTCATATTTTGGACATGCAGCTTTTTATTTATTATTTACATTATTGTGTGATTTCATTTCATTCCCTTGCTTTTGTGTGTAATACATTTTTATTTGATACTTCATTGTGTGGTATGCTTTCCTTGGTTTCCTGCATGTCACGATGCATGTTTTCTCATTCACTTGCACCCATTGTGTGTGTGTGATGGACATGTATTGATGTGCATACTTGCCATTTGGGATGTTTCATGTGATGGGGATTTCAATGTGGGGTGTATGTAATACTTGGTTGTGTGTTTCGAATGGGGTGGCGTGGGGCGGGATTTGGGTGGCCATTAGGCCCATGATTGTGGATTGTGATGACATGTTGTGGGGGACATGAGTGGGGGCCTGCTGGCAGGTGCCCCGCACTGCTGCTGCCTGCCTGCCTGCTGCCCACGTGCCCTGCTATTTGGTGCCTGCACGTCAGCCATCTGCAGGGGTCCAGTTGCTGTGTCCACTCCTGCTGGAACAGAAGACTCCCGACTGGGATTCCATCGCTCCACAGCCCAGCCCCAGGACCCAGTTGTCCACCCACTCCTGGCTCTGGGGTTGCCATGTCGGGCACATCTCCATCTGGCACCACTGGCAACCCCCAGCCAGAGAGGCAGAGGGCCACCAGCTTCACTGCCACCGAAGTTGGTGTCCTGGTGGAGCATGTCCTGGGGCATTATGCTGCCCTCTTCGGAACAAGACGCGCCAACAAGGAAGGACGGCGGAGGATCTGGGAAGACGCAGTGGTTGCCATCAACGCAGAGGGGGTGGCAACCCGCAACTACCAACATGTCAAGAAGCGCTGGGAGGACTTGAGGTCCAGGACCCTCAACAAGGCCTGGCGCCTCGTGGAGGGGGGCCGGGGCAGCATGAATACCATCCAGATGAGGGTCCTGGAACGCGTAGGCACAGCGCTCCAAGCCCAGATCCTTCGGAGGCAGACCCGTCCGGAGTTTAGCGGTAAGTGGCCAAGCATTGCTGTGTGAGACAGGGCATGTTGCAGGGTGCTGGTTGTCTGATACTTGCCTGTATGGGTGACATAGGCCATGTATGTATGTGTGTGTGCAGGGACATCATGGTCATGCATGTGAGACCAGTAATGTGTGAACCACATGGTTGATGCATGTGTTACAATGCAACATGCGGAGCAGCATGGGGAATGCACACATTAATGCATGCCTGTCTCTGTTATTGGACATGGATGGGGTGTGAGAGATGGGTGCTGCTGTCATGGACATGTATGGTGTCCATGTCTGTGTGTCTGACTTGCGTGTCTGTGACTTGGAAATGCCATGGATGCATGACACATGTCTGTGACAATGTTCAGATTCACTGATGCAGCCTATTCATCCTTGTATCCACTGTGTCTGAGGTGTACGAGGCCAGATGGATGAAACTAGGGTGAGGGGTGTGCATGTGATGGGCATGACCCATGATGTATGTGAGTTTCAAACCAGCATTGTATGTTTCAAGAGTCCCTTGGACATGTATGCTAATGTTCATAGCATGCGCCATGCCTGTAACTGCATGTGTTTTGCCTGCCCATGTGTTGTGGAGGGACATGATGGAAGTGATGTTTGACAGTGCCACTCATCTGCTATTGCTTCCTGTCTAGGGGACCATTGTACAGTACCCTGATGCTTGTGTTCTATGTCTCCCTCTACACAGCGGCAATTGATGAAGAGGGTGGAGACGGCACTGTGGAGTAAAGCGGCGGGGATGGCCCCACCGGCTGATGACGCAAGGCCCAGTCACCCTCCCAGAATTTACCATCGTCCAGGAGTGAGGGGACTGGTGCTGCGTCTGCCACTACAGCTGCAGCGGAAGGGGTGGGTGAGCCCCCACAGGGGCTTGCAACGGCGGAAGACGGTGTGGAGCCATCCAGGTTGGTGGTTTCCACAGAGGAGGAGGAGGCCGCTACTGAGCCGCACATGGGGCCTGGTGGGGGTGGTACCACTGGTGCAAGTGGTGCAGTCCAGGGCCAGGGGCAGGAGGCAGCACAGGTCACCGCGGACGGGCCTGTGCATGTCGCTGTCCCTGACCCTGTGACTGCACCACCATGCACCAGCAGGGATGCCCCATCCCAGGCTCGTCAGCAGGTAGGGGGGATGTCCATGTCATCTGACACTCCTCTACCTGCGGACGAGGGGACCCCTGGCCGTATGGAGAAGGTCCTGATTGGTGTCGCGTTGCGCACGCGTGACATTCGTGATGATGTGCGTGCTTCCCGGGGGGAGCACGCATATCATCACGAAGAGCAGCGTGCCAACGTGGCCCAGTTGGGAGTTTCCATGGTTGGGGGTTTTGTACATGTGTCAGCCACTCTGGCGGCCCTCTCCTTCTCTGGGGAGACTATGCGCCAGTCGTTCTCCATGCCGTCTTCCGGCCCAGATGCCACCAGGGCCCCCTGTGGACCTGCCCTGACCAACGCAGCCAGTTCGGTGGGGATCCCATCCCTGCCACAGTCGGGAGTCGGAGGTCCAGCAGGGGTGGACACCACAGCAACTGGACCCCAGCAGATGGAGGATGTGCCGGCATCATCGAGCAGGGCACGTGCACAACGGCGTCAGTGGATTCCATCAACCTGGATGCCGTTGTGCTGGCAGAGGCAGTTGCGTCGGATTCAGCGGCAGGCTCAAAGTGGGAGGCATCATGGCTCGGGCCAATCTACATCAGAGGGGCAGGCATCAGCCGGAGGGCAGGAGGACCCTGGAATGGGAGTGTCTTCCGTGTGGCAGCGGTTGGGCCAGCAGATAGGTGCAGAGCAGCGGCGGGCGGAGGAGGCACAGCTCACTATGGTCAGGGCGGAGAACTCCATGCGCAGGGCGCTAAGGCGGGCTGAGTGCCTCGAGGGAATTCGCAGGGAGTTGGAGGTGGACATGGCGTTATCCCTGCGAGACCTCGGGGCCAGAGAACAGGCCCGCCTCCAAGACATTGAACAGGAGTTCGATGATGCCCTGGCCCATGACATCAACAAGTGAGCCATTGGACTTGCCCGCCGCCATTGTATATAGTTCATTAGTGTTAAGTTTCATTTCTTTTTTCTTTCATTTGGGGCGCATGGACTACGCCCCACATTTTTGTATATAGTTAGTAATTAGGTAGGTTTCATTGTAGGTTTCATTTATGTCGTTGGGCTCATGGACCCTGGATTTGCTATTTGTACATAGTTTTACAGTGGATTTTTCTCCTTCATCTTTATTTTTCTTCACCATCGAGCAATGGATATTACGCTTTTCTTTCCCTTTGGATTTGCTTTGTTGGACGGTGACTTTGGACACATTTTCATTTGGATTAATTTGGATTCTCATTTTTTTAATTTATCATTTTTTGGGACATGCTGCATTTTCATTATTATTGGCATTATTGTGTGTTTTTATTTCATTCCCTTCATTTTGATTTGATTACATTTTTGTTTCTTACTTCAATGTGTGGTCTTCTCTCATTGGTTTCATGCATGTCACAATGTGGGTTTTCTCAGTCATGTGTTGCCATTGTGTGAGTCGGACAGACTTGTACTCATGCGCATACTGCTTATTTGTGATCTATCATGTAATGTGGGATTTCAATTTGAAGTGGAGGTAAAGCTTGGTTGGGTGTTTGGACTGGGGTGCTGTGGGGTGGGATTTGTGTGGCCATAAGGGCCAGGGATTTGGATTGTGATGACATGTTGGCTGGGGGACATGTGTCAAGGCCTGCTGGCAGGTGCCTGTCAATGATGGGGGGTGGGGGTGCAGTGGCACATGTGTGGGGGCCTGCTGGCAGGTGCCCCTGACTGCTGGGGGTGCTGGGGGACATGTGTGGGGGCCTGCTGGCAGGTGCCCCTGACTGCTGGGGGTTGGGGGTTTTGGGGGACATGAGTGGGACATGAGTGGGGGCTTGCTGGTAGGTGCCCTGCACTGCTGGGGGTTGGGGGTGCTGGGGGACATGTGTGGGGGCCTGCTGGGGGGTGGGGTTGCAGGTGGACATGTGTGGGGGCCTGCTGGCAGTTGTCCCTGACTGCTGGGGGGTGGGGGTGCAGGGGGACATGTGTGGGGCCTGCTGGCAGGTGCCCCTGACTGCTGGGGGGTGGGGGTGCAGGGGGACATGTGTGGGACATGTGTGGGGCCTGCTGGCAGGTACCCCTGACTGTGGGGGGTGGGAGTGATGGGGGACATGTGTGGGGGCCTGCTGGCAGGTGCCCCTGACTGCTGGGGGATGGGGGTGCAGGGGACATGTGTGGGGGCCTGCTGGCAGGTACCCCTGACTGCTGGGGGGTGGGGGTGCAGGGGGACATGTGTGGGGCCTGCTGGCAGGTGCCCCTGACTGTTGGGGGGTGGGTGTTCAGGGGGACATGTGTGGGACATGTGTGGGGGCCTGCTGGCAGGTGCCCCTGACTGCTGGGGGGTGGGGGTGCTGGGGGACATGTGTGGGGGCCTGCTGGCAGGTGCCCCTGACTGCTGGGCGGTGAGGTTGCTGGGGGACATGTGTGGGGGCCGGCTGGCAGGTGCCCTGACTGCTGGGGGGTGGGGGTGCAGGGGGACATGTGTGGGACATGTGTGGGGGCTGCTGGCAGGTGCCCCTGACTGCTGGGGGGTGGGGGTGCAGGGGGACATGTGTGGGACATGTGTGGGGGCCTGCTGGCAGGTGCCCCTGACTGCTGGGGGGTGGGGGTGCTGGGGGACATGTGTGGGGGCCTGCTGGCAGGTGCCCCTGACTGCTGGGCGGTGAGGTTGCTGGGGGACATGTGTGGGGGCCGGCTGGCAGGTGCCCTGCACTGCTGGGGGGTGGGGGTGCTGGGAGACATGAGTTGGTGATCATATTGCAACGTGACATGTGGCTTGGCTGGAGGACATGCCCATGGTGGATGGGCTGCCTGCGGGACATGACCAGGGGTGTGGGGTAGTCCCCTGTGGTGTGGGCTGCCTGCAGGGGCCGTGGAGGGGGTAGAGGGGACACCTGGGAGGACCCACACTGCCAATTCACGTGTAGGACTCCCTGCGCACCCCGAAATACGCGTTCCCCGCTCTGACAGCAAAATCGCGTGTGAAACTTCATGCGCAGCCCGGTAATACACGTACCCTACTCCAATCGCGTGTGAAACTTCCCGCGCACCCCTGTAATACACGTACTCAGGCCAATCACGTGTGAAACTTCCCGCGCACCCCTGAAATACACGTACCCAGGCCAATCGTGTGTGAAACTTCCCGTGCACCCCTGACATACACGTACCCAGGCCAATCGCGTGTGAAACTTCCCGCGCACCCCTGAAATACACATACCCAGCCCAATCTCGTGTGAAACTTCCCGCACACCCCTGAAATACACTACCAAGGCCAATCGCGTGTGAAACTTCCCGCGCACCCCCAAAATACAAGTACCCAGGCCAATCGCGTGTGAATCTTCCCGCGCACCCCTGAAATACACGTATCCAGCCCAATCGTGTGTGAAACTTCCCGCGCACCCCTGAAATACACTACCAAGCC
Organism: Ambystoma mexicanum; assembly: GCF_040938575.1. Lineage (NCBI taxonomy): Eukaryota > Metazoa > Chordata > Amphibia > Caudata > Ambystomatidae > Ambystoma > Ambystoma mexicanum. The sequence continues at coordinate 203,959,418 of NC_090941.1, read as the reverse complement.
CAATCGCGTGTGAAACTTCCCGCGCACCCCTGAAATACACGTACCCAGCCCAATCGCGTGTGAAACTTCCCGCGCACCCCTGAAATACACTCCCAAGCCCAATCGCATGTGAAACTTCCCACGCACCCCCGAAATACACGTACCCAGGCCAATCGCGTGTGAAAATTCCTGCGCACCCCTGAAATACACGTACACAGGCCAATCGTGTGTGAAACTTCCCGCGCACCCCTGAAATACACGTACCCAGGCCAATTGCGTGTGAAACTTCCCGCGCACCCCTGAAATACACGTATCCATCCCACTCGCATGTGAAACTTCCCACGCACCCCTGAATACACTACCAAGCCCAATCACATGTGAAACTTCCCGGCCACCCCAGAAATACACGTACCCAGGCCAATCGCGTGTGAAACTTCCCGCGCACCCCTGAAATACACGTACCCAGGCCCAATCGCGTGTGAAACTTCCCACGCACCCCCAAAATACACGTACCCTGGCCAATCGCATGTGAAACTTCCCGCATACCCCTGAAATACACGTACACAGGCCAATCGCGCGTGAAAATTCCCGCGCACCCCTGAAATACACATACCCAGGCCAATTGCATGTGAAACTTCCCGCGCACCCCCGTAATACATGTACCCCACTCGCACATGCCCTTTCGCGTGTGAAAGTACCCTGCTGAAATCGCGTGTGAAAATTCCCACAAACCCCAGTAATACACGTACCCCACTCGCACAGGCCCTTTCGCGTGTGAAACGTCACACGCACCCCAGTAATACACGTTCCCCGCTTGACGTTTGCTGTTTGGCAGCCCTGTAAACTGGTCCAGGGTTAGCGCAGCCCTTTGCGCTGAATTGGGAATTTTGATGGCTTTTCCTTGCACGATGGCGTTCTTGGGGGCGTAACTGGCGCTGCTGCAGGGTCGCTGCGCCACGGCTGGTTTTGGAGAATAAAATCCTTGAATACGCTGTGCACGGAAATCGATTTTAGCGCACGCGGCTGGCGCAGACATTCGCACGCGCACACTGGCCCTCATTACGACCCTGGCGGAAATCGTGGCGCAAAATGCACCATGGAGCACGGCGGAAAGCTGCCGATAGCGCCATGGGGGTTGGCGGATTTACCGCCCCATTCCGACCTTGGCGGGGCGGTAAATCCCCATTCCCCATTTTACCCTTCCCCATTCCCATTTTTGCCCCATAGGGTATAATGGGAGTGGGGAAGGCGTTAATTACGCCACCGTAAAATACGGTGGTGTAATTAACAACAAGGTCCCGTAGCGCCATGGATTTCTCCGCCCGGAAAAACCAGGCGGAAAACGCTCCATGGCGCTACGGGAACTCGTAGTAGGGCGGACCGGTCCGCCGCGAATACCGCTGGCGTAAACCCACTCCGCCAGGGTCGTAATGAGGCCCACTGTGCGCCAGCCGAGTGCGCCACTTTTGTGCGAAATTCTATGAATTATCCTGAAAATCTTTATTGGTTCCAAACATGTAAAAATGGGTATATTTATCTAATGTGAATAGTCATGTAAGTATCTCAAAACAGGTCATGGAAAAACCAGATGGTCACAATATATGAAAAAAGTGTGTACAAATCACTTACAATCATCTGTATCAAATAATGTTCTTCCCCTGTGACGCACTGTAAAGTCACACCTAAGTTCTTTGTATTCTCAGGTGTTAATGTGTAGTCGTTTGTTGGCTGCCCTTGGTTAATTACCATGTGTTTGTATCTGCCTGGCGTAAAGAATACAATGTGGTCTGGTCAAGCTAGAAAGAATTTCCACCACAGTAAGCATAAAGTGGCTTCAATGTGACAGAGTTTACAAGCTCACTCTGGGTGCACGCATAATGCTTACAGGATTACAGTGGAAACATGCTGCAGGCCATGGGTGGCTGGCCGAGTCCAGTGGCAGGTATCCCTCCCCGTAATGGGATACCTGTGATATTCCCAAAATCCATTGACTTTAAATGAGGGGTTTTCTGCAATGAATTTGCAGACAGAGCAACTTCCGCAGGCACAATTCCCTATTGTATTAGTTAAGCCAAAGTATGATATGACATTGCTGTCAGGATTTTAACCAATCTATCTGCTTTGACCAAATGTTGTTTTATATTGAGCCCCTGTTTAAAAGCAAAGAGGGGCGGTTTCAAATGTGGATTGTCCAATTGCAGCATATTCCACTGTTTTAATATTTGTTTTTTGATCGCATTGCTCTGTTTGCAAAATGTGGTTACGTAGACTATGTTGGTATTCAGTTGTTTAGCAATCAACGTGTCTAACAAATGCTGCCTGTTTTACTGTGTGTTTAGCATAGGCTTGGTTCATACATTTCTGAGCAGCCACAGATGCCTCAGTCCTGAAGGCTTCCAGTGTGGTACAATTCCTGTGGATACTCAGAAATTGTCCAAAAGGAATATTTTCCATCATTGCTTTTGGGTGAAAACTCTTTTTGTGCAATAATCTAAGGGTTAATATACCTTCAATATCTGTGATCATCAGATCAAGGAAAGGAATAGAAATGTTGTCTTTACACATTGTACAACTGGTTCATCCAGGCAAAAAACAAATCTGCATGGCCCTCCCTGGTGTCCCAAATGACCAATAATCATAAACGTATCTTGTATACCACAACATGGCTTTAGAAAATATATTTGAGACTGAAAAGATGAGTTTTTCTAATTTTGCCATGCATAGAATTGTGAAATTGGGAGCAAGGAATGCCCCCATTGCTGTGACCTTTGTTTGCAAAAGATATAACTTTTTAATCTGAAAAGGTTTTTGTCTAGGGCTATATCCAACAAAGCTGGATTGAAGCTGGTGGGGACATTATGAGGTGTTTCTCTGGTTTCCAAATACTCATTGTAAAGACTGGGGGGGGGGGTTATCTGTACTCCTGCCCTCTATATGGCTGAATAGAAGCACAGAGCACCCCAGCCAAGGTTCTCTATATGGTAGAATGGACAAGAAACCAAGGCTCAAGCTCTCATGAGGTGATGCAGACTGGTTCTTAAGTACAGTGTAGTCCCCAGCCCGCCACAAAGGAATGTCCACACACTTGTCCACACACTATTTTATGTGCTAACAGTTATTTATATGATAAAAAGGTTCAATATATATACACAATTAATATCACACTTTGTACTCTGATACCTTTAATATGGCAAATATACACAATGTCTGTGTGGTACCACTCTTAACTATTGACTTCTTTAAAATGCACCAACTGCTGACAGTTTCTAATGGCATACAAATCAAACAGTAATGTGCATCATAATAGGTCATAGGAAGGAAAGCAAGTTTCTTTAAAAAATGGCAGAATAGTACTTTAGCTACTAAGACACAGTTCTGTGTGAGGATCTCCCACCTGGGCAACCTGTAATAAAGTGTATTAACAAGCCCAGTCCATTACCCTTTTAACTGCCATGGATTGCCCCCAAGTGCCAAGGCCTTTTTTGGTGATTTTGGTATTTCGCCATTCAAAGCCTTCTACCATTTTCTGGTTCATTAACCCCTTAAATGACAAGGACGAGGTATCTGGTCCTTGGCAACAGGGAGGTAATCCCAAGGACGAGATACCCCACCCATGGCACTTTAGGGGTTAATGTTAAAATAGACGTGTTTCCTAGTCAAAAATGTTCCACTGCCCCAATGTACCTGAGTTAGCAGAGTTTCTTCAACGGTTTGTCGACGGATTCCTTGAGGGTGAACTCCCTTTAAAGCAGGACCCACAGGGTGTTGAGAGTCTTCGAAGAAGGTGAACACTGGTGTTGCGATTCCTCAATGAAAATGAGTTCATTGCTGCAAAGAAGACTCGATGAAGAACATAGGGCCTGCAGTGGGTGTCAAGCTTCGGCGTCGGATGTCTGCATCGGCGATCACAGGACCCGACCACGGCTGGATTTTGGATCTTCACTTGCCAGCATCTTTGTGGACTTTGGGTGGTGGGAAACCCACTGGCAGATTCTCCTCGGTCGTCGACGACATCCACTTTCTCCAGCAGGACAAATCGTTCGACGGTGATGGCAAGGGAGCCCTTTGTTTTAAATGTTCTTAGGCAAAGGTGGAGTGTTGCAGCTCCCATTGGCGAGCAGCACAGCGTCAAGGTGTCCCCACTTCTGGGCAACACGACGCGCCTGACTTCCAGCGGTTACCGAAATCCTCCGAACCCCAGTCGATGGGAATGGACTTCGATGGACTAGATGTCCTGGTGCTTTACTTCAATGTTTCTCAGCTGACCCCGTCTCCGGTCGACATCCATTTGGGATTGACTTCCAGGGTGATTGATGAAGATCAGCTTCTGCACATTCTTCCCACATAGCTTGGGGAGAGGTCTCCTAAACAGGTCCTCTCTTGGATTAGTCCTCGACAGACATGACAGCTTTCAGATTTTGTTGATGGTGAGCAGCAGCAAACCTTTTTCTTCCAGCTGGGCTTCAAGGATAAGCGGCTTCAAGTTTCAACTTCTGCTTCTGAACAATTCTGGTAAGTGAGAAATCCCCAGATAAACATATCTGTCCCTCATTCACACTGCTGAGCCAAGCTCAGTCAGCCAATCAGTCAGAAGAGCATTCATACAGGCAGGCAGCCAATCAGGCTCACAGTGCATTCAGGCCATTCACTTCCACCCAGACACCCATAACAATGAATGTGGATTGGGGCATGCACCCAGCCTTTCAGCACACACACTGCATTCATATCAGTTTCAGGCAGTGCTGTCTCATTCTTTGTGTCCCACACAGAGATGCCAGACACCCATAACATGGAGTGCATATTGGTCACACTCTCTGTTAACCAGTTACGACCCCAAGGGTGTACCCACAACATACAGTCACTGGGAATGCTCCAGCCATTCTGGCATGGACTTCCCCACAATACCATGTATGGTTCTCCCACCCAACAGCCAGTCAGGGTAAGGGACAGAGTCAAGGCTTCCCAGGACTTTGGGAAAACAAGGTAACAGGTAATATAAACCAAGAGGTCACAGGGTCATCTTATCTCCAATCAGGAATCCCCTGATTCCAATGGCAAGGCCTGGGTATCCAACATGGAGGATTCTCAGAGCACCTGTCAAATTCAGCATGGAGCTACCACCAACCCGTACCCTGCTCTGTGGGCCACACACAGGTGCCCAAAAACATACACTAGGAGTACAGGGATGTACCCCCAACCATGGGTGCTGTAAGGGTATCCCAAGGGTCTATGTTTACCACAACCAAATAGAGGAAGAGCTGCCCTGCCAGGAGACCCACATGGACTCCTGTGCAGAAAACAGCACAGAACACACATGATAAGGGAGTACTGGACAAATACACAAGGCCCTGTCCCTACAATGCAATTCCAGCATCACAATCATGGCAAACTCTAATGGCTTCATTTGTGGACTGTTGAAATACAGTGAAATGACATTGAGGGTTATTAGCAGATGATGTACTGGACTGAAGGGAAAACCTTTGATGGCATTCATTATGTCTGTGGTGTCTGCCAGAAAAGTTGGAGTCTCCTTGGCCTTGGTTTTAAGAGAGAATTCTATATATTTGGCTATGAGATGATTGGTCATCCAGGAGGATTTATAGGGTTGTTGTGCATTTTAGGTAATATATGCAATAGAGGAGTTTGTGGGTTGATGGGGTTTAGAAAAGCAAATTCTTCCTGAGACAGAAAACCTTCCTCTTTTCCAGCAGTGGTGAATTCTAGAATACATATAGAAATCAAACACAGAGAAGTGGGAGGACAAGTACTAGGAGTGCCTGTCCCTCAAAAAATGTATTCCAGAATCACATTTCCACCCCCCCTCTCCAGACTCAGGTTAGGGTGACTGATCTCCCATGAGAATGTTACCCTCATCCAAACGGTCAACATACCTTCTGGAAAGGCCACTTGTTTTGTCATGACTCTTTCCTGACCTATGCTCAATGGTGAAGAATGGCCAGTGCAAGCTAATGGACCATCTGAGCAGTTTGGGGTGTTCATCCTTCATATGCATAATCCATTTTAAGGGTTTATGGTCAGTTTGGACCTTGAAGGCAGACCCAGTAAGGTAAGGTCTAAAATTCTTAAGTGCCCAAATGATGCTAAAGCACTCCTTCCCAACAGTGGCTCACCTAAGTTCTCTACGCTTGGGTTGCCTACTGAAAACATTGATAGGGTGCTCTCTCCTTGTGTCGTCTAACTGAGAAAAGACAGCTCCAATTCCTGTATCACTGGCATCAGTTTGCATAATACAGTGTTTGCTGTAGTCAGGGGCACACAAGACAGGTGCCGTGCACAGACATTCCTTCATGCCATCAAAAGGCTTCACTCCAATGTAGCTTCTTATGTTGTTTGGGTGATGTCAGAGCTGTCAGTGGGACAGATATGGTGCCATAGTCTGGCATGTAGCTCCTCTAGTACCTAGTGAGGCCCAAATAATCTCTCACCTGGGATGAGTAGAGGGAGTCTCACAGTCCTGTACAGCTTGTATTTTACTAGGGAGATGTTGGATTTGACGTCCTCCTACCTTATGACCAAGGTGGGTACCTTCCCCTGGCAATTGATGGCCTTGATAGTGACATTGGCCCTTTTCATGTAAAGCAACACCTTATCCAAGTGTGCCATATGCTTTTTCCAGGTGGAGTTTTTGATAGCAATTTCTTCCAGGTATGCCACACAGAAGGCCACCAGTCCACTCAGAGCATGATTGACCAACCTTTGGAAGGTGACAAGTGTATTCTTCAACCCAAAAGGCATAACCCTAAACTGGTAAAGCCCATCTGCTTTTGAGAAGGCAGTTTCGTCTTTGGCCTGGTCAGTCAGGGCTATTTGCCAACAGCCTGAAGTGAGGTCAAAGGTGCTCACAAACCGGCAAGCACCTATCTTGTCCACAAACTCATCAGCGTTGGGCAAAGGGTGTGCATCAGTCTTGGTGACTGCATTGATGACTCTGATGTACACGCAGAAAATCCAATCCTTGGTACCTGACTGGGAACTTACCTTGGGGAAAAGGATCACTGAGCTGGACCATGGGCTGGTTGATGGTTCAATGACATCCAAGTTCAACATCTTGGTGACCTCTGCCTGAATGTGGTACTTAAAAGTGTCTGACATCCTGTAACATCTGCTTTTGACAGTTACACTGTCACCAATGTCAATAGCAGGCCTACACCATGGGGATTATGCCTGATGTCAGTGAGATCAGAGGGGCATACTGCTGGAGCAAAGACCTGCTATGGTATCAGATCTGGAGATCTGTAGAAAATCAGGACAAGGCTCACTCCCATCCTCTTCTTGCTCTGAATATAGCAAGAGGCATGCAACTTCCTATCGCCTGTTGACATGGAAGGCCTGAGGAGCTACCCCAGGAATACCCATGCCAACCAGATAGTTCACTCACCCATCTTGGAGATTATACTGAAGGGTCCAGTCCACCTATCTTCCAAAGCTCAAGGTTTGGTAGGCTACATCACTAGGATCTCCTGACCAGGAGTCCAGTCCACTTGTGAGGCCTTAAGTTCATGTCATTATTTGTTCAATTATTGGCTTGCCTTAAGATTTGCTGATGCCTGGTACATCATATGTGCCATCCTCCTTATGAGGCCTAACACATAGTCCCTCACTTGCTTGGCAAGACCTGGTGGTGTGGACTCCAAACCTTCTTTTACTTAGGCAAGGGTCCCGCTCATGGGATGTCCAAAGAGGAGCTCAAAGGGGCTGAGACCAACACCCTCTTGAGGCATCTCTCTATAGGGAAACAGCAGGCATGGCAGGATGAGAGCCCATTTCATCCTAGGTGCCCTTTCAAAAGCACTCAACAAGCCCTTCAGAGTCTTGTTAAACCTTTCAGCCATACCATTGGTCTGGGGATGGTAGGATGTAGAGGACCTGTGAGGTACCTGTGAGTTACACCACATTCCTTCCAAATAGCTTGCATGTAACTAGACATGAAGTTGGTTACTCTATCAGAAATAACCTCTTTAGGAAAACCAACTCTGCTGAAAATGCTGAAAATTCCCAGGAGAGCTCTGGCAAAAACCTTGGCAGTTATAGTCCAAAGGGGTATAGTCTCATGGTACCTAGTGGCATGATCTACCAGAACCAGGATGGACCTGTGTACACCTGATGTTGGAGGGTGTAGGGGACCAACAATGTTGAATTCCCACCTTCTCAACTGGTGTGCCAACCATGGGCAAAGGCTGCAGTGAGTAATTGGCACTGCCTCCAGTCTTGCCAGACATCTGACAAGTGGGGCAGATTTTGCAGTGGGTTTCCACTTCTACTCCCATTCTGGAACAATACAAGTGAGCTGAAAGCCTTTGCTTGTTCTTCTTAGTGCCAAGATGAACAGCTAAGGGTGCAGCCAACCTCTTGACTGCACCAGGTTCAGGCTGAATGGGTCCCTGTAAAGGAGATCACCCTCCCAACAAATATTAAAAGACCTAGGCACTTCACCTTGTGCCTGGGCCTGTTTCCTCAGACACTCAAGAGAGTGGCACTCTATCTGACCCTTACAAAAAAACTGCCCTAGAGGGCCCAACTTCCGCCAACCAGAACTGGAGGTCAGGGTGATCCTCTGGGGTTAGTACCTCTCATTTGTGGAGGGTCCTCTGGCTCTTCTCCCTCCGGAGGTGAGTCTATGATCACCACTGGGCCAAGTCCCTGAGGAGCTGGGACCGAAATAGTTGCTGATGAAGCAGCAGGAAGAGAAGCAGTCCCCTTCACAGAGGTGTTCATTTTACTCTTCCACCTTGTCTTGGCTTTCCCCTTTGGCTTGGGTAACTGACTATCAGTCAGACCTTTCTTGACCTATGATCTAGTGACTGCAGCAGCAGTCAGGGGTAACACATCAGAAATCAACCCCATAGCAACTAAGTAATTCGCCAACAAGATGTTGGCAGGCACATTGTCCTGTTCCAGGACAGGAAGCGTTGCTGTCTTTTCATCAATCTGAATGTTGACTAGGGCTACAGGAGATAGTTTTGGGTTCCCACTAGCTAACCTGATGGTTCTGAGAGGAGCACCTACATATTTCTCTGACCTGAGCATGGTCCTGACCACCACTATCATGCTAGCCCCAGTGCCTCTCAAACCAGTGGAAGGCTGGTCATTATTGAGGACACTTCTACAAAATCTTCAAGTATTCTGTGGGATATTAGCCAGTACTTCTGAGTACTGGTTCCAGGCCCCAAGCAAAACTAAGGACTTCTCTGCAGGAGCACCAAAGGTGATTCCTGAAGAGGAGGGGAGGAAAGTGGCCTACACATCAGGCATAGAGTAAGGGTAGGTCAAACTGACAGCCTGGACACCAAGTGTTTTACTCTTACAATTGGGATCATCCTTCTTGTAGTTCAGAGCCCCACAGTCCTTACAGGTGCCAGGAATGTAGATAACTGAATTGGATCACTGTGAGCCTGGTTTGAGGCAGGAGAACCACTGCTCTTACTCCGAACCCCATGGGACTTATCCTCACTAGATTGTTGTACCCTAGAGGGATAATGTTTAGGTGTATTTGAAAGTGGCTGATTCCTCAACTCCTTAGTCTTATGAGGAGTCCCTTTTCCTGTGTCCTTGTACTTGTTCTTTATCAGCCTACTTGGCCAAATTAAAGGGGTCCAAGATATTCTGGTCAGCAATTTACTGGCAAAGCTCTGGCAAACAAGCTTCTGAAAAATGTTCAGAAATAGGAGGTGAGACAATTCAACAAAATACTTCACTTTGTAACCATCAACTCATCTCATCGTATTAATATGTACAGCACTCACCCAATCAACCCAAGACATATTCTCTGTCTTCTTATAATCCCTGAACCTCTTAAGGTACTGGGCATGTGTCTTGCAAAACTTGGCAACCAAAGCAGCTTTCATACTCTCATACTGGTATCTTTATGCTACACTCAGTTTCAGAATGCAGCCATATCCAGTCTGATGTACTCTATTCAATATACACTTAGCCCAATCTCTACAGTCATCATCATGGATACCACAAGCCATCTCAAATGCTTGTATCCATTGGAGGATATCTGAACCCTCCAGATACATACCAATCAAAATCGTTCATAGACTTGGTAGCAGTTGACCTGACACTCTCAACTGGTCTAGCTGAAGTTTCCTCCCTAGCCTTCTCCAGCTGGAGTCTTTGACATTCAGCATCTCTGCATTTGAGTTCAAGATCTATTTCTTTGAGTATAACTTGCTGTGCAAACTCGTCTTTCTTCAGCTCAGCTACAGGCTAATTTCATCCACAATTACTCAAGTTTGCAGGGGAATCCCCCTGAGAAACAATGCTGGGCTTTGGAATAGAAGTGACAGGAGATGCAGCAATCCCATTGGTAGCAACTGTGACTTCACCAGGGGCAAGGTCCCCATCAGAGCCCTCCCCACTGTCATCATGTGTATCACAATCTTCCTGGAAATCCACAAGGACATCTATAAGCTCTGCCCTAGAATTATTCTCAAAATATATTACTCTCAATTCACAAGCACTCTGGAGAGCTTCTAAACTTATCCTAGTCAATTTCCCATTTGCAGTAGTGTCCATTGTTTGTAGTGCAGTTATACTACTATACCCACTAAACCCCATATTAGCAAAAGTTTGGATATTCTGTAGTAGTAAGGTTAAAAAATGAGTATCAAAACCAGGGATCCCACCACTGTACCACCAGTGTAAAGACTGGAAGGGGTGTCTGTACTTCTGCCCCCTATATGGTTGGGACAGAGACACAGAACACCCCAGCCAAGGTTATCTCTAAGGTAGCTATGAACGAGCAATCAGGGCTTAAGCTCTCAGGAGGTGATGCAGGCTGGTTCTTAAGTAGAGTGAATCACCAAGCCCCCACAAAGGAATGACCACACAATATGTTAGGTTATAGAACAGCTTCTTTACATAAAGTAAGGTTCAGTAAAATATATACATATAAAAACACTTTGTACATTGGTAAAACTATTCCAATAATGGCAACAATATATATTATATGCAGTGCCTCACAATACTTTGGATTAATTTTAAAATGCACCCATTGCTAACAGTTTAAAAACCATAGTAACCATAAGCACGGCGTAACTTCATAGATCAAGGATGAAAGGCAGGTTAGTTTCAGAACATAGGCAGTGTACGTTTTTAGACTTAAATAGTCATACTGTGTGAGGATTCCCCCCAACGGGGCAATCTGTATGGGAAAAGTTAAGGTGTACCTTATCTTGTCTATTACAGCCCAGTCCATAAATGTTCAATCATGTTCTGCATTACTTCTACAGGTTCCACTACCCCAAAGTAGCTGAGATGCCACATGAGAGCATGATCAAAGATGAATCTGGGACCCAAGGATGATCCCTGAGGCTCGAAGATGCTCTTCCTCATCATATTACATTTTGTGCCTTGGCAGGTGAAGTGGTGTAGGTTCTTGATTTCACTATATGGGACCCCTTGAGGATGGACCCCCTTTGCAAGAAGGTGTCACTGGAATGTTGAGGCCAAGAGAAAAAGAGGAACAAGACAGTGTTGGAAAGGAAGAACATTTGGTTTTCGCTGTGGTCCCCATTGGCAGGTCGTTACTCTGCCTCTGGGGTTCTACGAAGGTGAAAATTGCTGTGGACTCCGAAAACATCTCGATGAAGAGGATAGGACCCTTAGGGACGTTGGATGCCTTTCGGTAATGACAGGTGCAGTGGCAGAAGAAGGTGTCAGGATTCATGATTTCACGGTCTACCAACTTTTGGTTCTTCGGTGCTGTAGCCACAGCACAGATGCTTGGATGGCTTCTGGTAACCTGGACTCGACCACTGGACTGGACTGTACCCTCACCAAATCTAGACCCTCAGGACATCTTCTTTGGTTTTTAGTAGTGGGAAACCTAACTGCAGACCTTCCTCTGCACACAGCAAACTGGGATTTTCTTTGGTAGGAAAATGTGGTCAGGTGTCATGTCAGGGATATCATCTGAAAGATTCTTTGATCAGGTGGAACTTTTGCTGCTCCAGGTTTGAAGAGCACTATGCCAGGGTGCCCCCTCTTCTGGAAGATGCGTGGCAATCTGGCTTCCAGCAGTCACAAATATCCTATTGACCCTGCGCAGTGCAAATGAACTTCTTCAGATCAAGATGTCCAAGCACACCCCTTTTGGACTCACGAAGGCCCCTTCTCCGGACAGCATGCACACAGGACTTGCTTCTGTGGAACTACTAATGAAGATTAGCAGGTGCAGCTTGGGAAAAGGTCGTCTAACCAGTTCCTCTCTTGGATCAGTCTTTGTAAGAATACAGCAGCTTTTGGATTTTGATGAAGAATAGCATGAGCAGCCTTCTTCCTCCAGTTGGGCTACAGGGAACAGCTTCTTCTTGCTTCTGCTTCAACTTCAGCTTCTGAGCTTAGCTTCTGAACAAATTGATGAGTGAGGGGTCCTTAGTTATACATTCTCCATTCCCTAAAGCTGAGCCAGGCTCAGTCAGCCAATCATACAGGAGTACATGAGACTCAAGCCAATCACCCAATCCAGACACCCATAACACAGAATTATAACTATAATAATAATTGTTTTTATGTAACACACTTAGTACCGAAGAGGTTTCGCAGCACTGACCCTGGACTCAAACCTGTGTTGCTCTGTGTCATCTTGCTTCCAAGGCGAGTGTGTTGCCACTGAGCTAAACTACCTGTGCCATTTTTTGGATTTACTGCAGTTAATTTTGGAACAAAATTTATAGTAGCCATTTTCTCAAATTTCCTATGTCTGCAAAAATCTGTGAACCCCTAGATCCACTCTCAGATGGTAACATGGTTTGTAGCACCCACACCACATCCCTTGAAAATTGATGCATAAAAATGGCATAAGGAAGTGCAACATGCTGTGAATCAAGTTTTGAGGGATGTGGTTTGGAGACCACTATCATAGAACTTGGGGGTGTAAGGGTGCAGTGGTAAGGCTCGGACACAATGGTGGCATATTTTTGGGTACAGACATGTATTAATCAAGAAAGGGTTGGAAAAAGGCCTCTCTATCTGTAAAGCTAAGAGGGGTTTCCCTGCCTCAAAGAAAATGGGTGAAATTGTTAGGATGTCCAAAACCAAAAATTATATCACTGTCATGTCTTGCGAGCCTTACTCTGTCCCTAACACTAACAACTTAAACCAACTGAGCAAGGATGATCTCTTCCCAAGGTAAAGTGTTCCTGGTAGTTCCAATGAATAGAAAAGTTCCCATTCTCTTGGGCAACCGAAAGTGATAAAGTAAACAATGTTCATAGGCATAGGATTACGCTACGGTTGCGCTCCATTCCCCTAGGCTTCTTCTACTTACATTTGTTTTGGGCTTCAACGCCCTCTATCCTTTTAGATAAATGTCACTGGGTAATTCACATGGACGTACTTCTCAGATTTCACAGTTCTTTTATCTCACCAGCTTGGCAAACTTCCCTACCAAGCAGAGGATTATGTCCTTTTCACTTCCAAGGTCCATGAACCTCTTGTGGTCAACTTCTTATGTGGCTGTGGGTCCCTGCCCCCAAAGGATTTGAATGGCTTGGTTTACTCTCCTGACAAGCCGTTGTCCTCTCATGGACTGTCTATCTTTCTTTTCCAGGGTCTTAGACCCTCTTGTTCCTCGTTACTTCAGGCCTTTGCCTTTCACATGGCTGCAGGTCCCAGACTCGCAATGTAGGGTTGTAGCTGCTTGGTTTACTCCCCTGCCAAGCATACAATGTTCCCTTCTTTGCTTCTTTTTCACTCAGGGTCCCAGACCCTCTTATTCTTGGCTTCTCATAAGAGTACGGGTCGCAGACTGGCACTTCGTTGTCATATCTGTTTGGTTCACTCTCCTGCCAAACATACAATCCCTCTCTCTTGGTTATTCTCAGGGTCCCAGACCCTCTTATATTTTGACTTCCATATTAGTGCATGTCGCAGACTCACAATGTCCCTTCAGGGACACAGACTCTCTTGCTCCAGCTTCTCTTTTCACCCCCTTGCTTCCCTGGACCTCCAGCGCCTCTCTAGTAACCCGCTTACCCGTTAGCCTCTTTGTTGTAGGTATAAGTGTTTCCCAAGAATGTGCATTGGTTCTCGTGGCTCTGGTAATGTTCAGGTAAGCAGCAGAGTCTGCAGCATCTCTGCAGGCATCTGACTCTGCCCGACTGCATATCCTTCCTCGCAGGCACTTTGGAGTTCCTCCTTGGAGGATCATTCGTTTTTTGCATCCTAGCTGAGCTAATTCGAACTCTCACACTGGTTTGTTGGTTTTGTTTGGGCGATTCTGATCCTGGGAGAAGCTAGTCCACTCACAATGATTCTTCAAATGAATTCTCTGACTCTCGGTCATCTTATTCACGGTACTTATTTTTAAAGTAGATGCAAAATACTTGGTTGGTATTTCAGTTTTGTCAAGTATATTAGTTTGACTAACTTTACAATAAAATACATTGCCTCTGGCTAAAGGGAGGAAGGAGGACTTCATTTTGGAGAAAGGGTTTGTCCATACTGACATTGGGGCATACAGGGTTTCCTGAGAATAGTCATCCCCAGTCTCATAGGGGGTTTCCTTCCCTATGTCATCCTCCCTCGGTGCACCACCCCAGTGGGATTATTGTACTGTGGACACACCTCACTGGCCCATGGGAAAGATCTTCCTCTAGTGGAGAAGGGACGACATCTTGAGATTTGTCACAGAGACCTAATTAGGTAAGTGGAGAGGGTGGGGCATTGTAGTGGTAGGGTCACCACACAGAAGCAGAGTTGATGCAGTGGGGACTCCCCTAAATGGATGAGGTTGAGAGAAAGGCATGCATAATACTGACTCTTTGAGGGTTACCTTGATGGCAGCTTTCCACAGAGTTGGTCTGTTTGCTCCATTTAGACATAGATATTGTAAAATTCCTTCCATTCTTATTGTTTTGCCCAAGTAAATCTAAGGAAATACTTTTTGGTCAATACTGTTTGGTTTCTGATATATTACACTTACTTTTGTAACAGTGTTCAGAGTAGGCATTTGTTCTGCTTTCCTATGTCCCCACAAATTTGAAAAAGCAGGGAACCAGGGTCAATTGGTAAAATTGATTGTGTTTTCCAGTCCACATCTCACAAAACCTGATGCACCGCAGTTTTGTGGGAATCTGGTTTTGATGGGCGTGGTCCAGAGCCCGCAATCGGAGGGGCCTGGAAGCCTGTAAAGGTAAGTGAAAGGGTCCAGCAGAGTGTGATGGTGGGACCTCACAGCAGGCGAGGAGTGTGGGGGGAACTCCCTAGAAAAGATGTGAGGAAGGGAGAGGCATGCATAAGACCGACCCTGTGGGGTTTAACCTCAATGGCTGCCTTCCACAGAGTGGGTCTTTTGTAAGTGCTATTTATGTATTGATCCTGTAAAAGTCATTCTATTCTGAATTCTTTGCCCTAAGTCCAAGGAAATACTGTGGCTACCTCTCAAAACATTTACTGAAGCAAATGACGAGATGTGCTAGTGCATCTCATCACTTGTGCTAAAAAAGGGGCAAGAACATTTTGACAGTGCATCTGAATGAACGCCGCTTGGATACACTATATCAGGACTGCTTTTTCACCCGTTTGCACATTTGCGCATATCAGGGGGTGTTTCTGCAAATTTTAAAGAGCATCCCGAATTCACAAACAGGGTGCCCTATCAAATGAACAGAAATGATGGTCAATCCCCCATGCCCGTTGGCACAGGTGCAGGGGAAGGAGCACATCATAACAGGGTAATTTCTGATCCTGCCATGATTTTATTTTAAGTGTGACAGCTCAGTTTACACCACAGCTGTAACACTTGCATTTCTACCCCCCCTAACAGGGATGTAAATGCCTTTTTTAGAGCATTTCACTGAGACAGGCTTGTCTCTGTGAAATGCGCTCAGCTGGGAACCTGCCATTCAGTAGTGTCGGGAGTGCATACGAGAGCTGAAAAGCACCTCGTTTTACCCCTGTCCAGCCCTTCCAGAAATGATCAGGGCACCTTTGAATAAGGTGACCTGAGCATTTCTAAAATGAGCGCAAATGAAACGTGCACGTTCTCTGCACTCTATTCAGTTGCACTACTTCTTGACAATCTGACACACATGTTCATCCTTATCACAACTGCATTTCAATTAAATTATTAGGTTTTCTTTGTGAAATTATGAAAAGAAAATATGATGTTTTAACATCCAAATTTAAGTTGTGCTAATGAAGTTTCATCCATAAATGTGCAGACCATACGAGGCAAACACAATCAACTTCACGTACAATCAAAGGATTTTGTTATTTAAAAATTGCACCCTACGTAAGGTGAATTCAATATTTTGAAATTCAAATTAATATTTAAATGGATTCAGTCAGTTAGGAAAAGATAGAAACATGTATTACAATTTACAGTAAAATATTTAATTGCAAAACACCTATTTGAACATATTGAAGCGCTCTATAAATTAAAATCAATTTATATTAAATCTTTATAATTCATCCGCTAAGGAACAAAGGGATATAATCAATTCTTTATTTGTAGATTATTTTATTGTTTTTTCTGCTGCTTTATTTAGTGATCAGTACATTGCATTGATCCAAAAAGATGTTTTGACTATAGGTTGTTCAGGAGAAACCTCATCAGTACATTGTGTACATTCAAAGTGTTTTAAGTGTCAATTCTTCTAAAGAAACCTCTACACGTATTTCACCACTTTTTTATGGATCTTCAGGAGGTGAAAGGTGCTCATTTGTTGATATATCTGAAAATGAATTGTATGACAAAAGGGAACTGAATAGTTGTATAATTTTGACCATTTTCTATGACATTGTTTACATTCAATTCAGTTTTTATTGTTTTTTTTTATTTTTTTTATTTAATTAAAGTGTTTTTGGTTAATTAAAACCTTATACACTACAAAAATATTATATCAACCAAACACAATTACATATTACACATAAGAAAAGCATACATCACATTACTCGCTTCCAAATATAAAAGGCTGCCCCAATAAAAACCTTAATCTCTCCATCATAAATAACTGACCAAAATTGGTCAGATTCAATCCTTCGCATATCCTCTACAAAATTTGCATACCCTTTAAAATAACATTCCCTTAATTTGGTGCATGAAGTTAAAATATGTCTTGCTGTCTCCACCTCTATATTACAGTGCCTACACAATCTTTCTGCACGGGGAGTTTTTGTTCTTGCCCCGATAATATCATTACACGGGAGAATGTTCAAACGTAGTTGCAAGATAAATCTTCTCAAAGCTCTGCTTCCCGTGTTTAGCAGATATTGTCTTGGGGTGGCAGGTTTGAGGCCTTGGAGAGCATAAACAGAGTATCTGGACTTATTATAAAGATAAGATTGATTTTCACACAGATCCCAAATAAAAGCTTTATCTTTAAGACTTTTCTTAATACACATTCTGTTATCTTTTCCCATGAATTCATTATAGCCAAGGGCTTCTAGAAAAGATAATACTATTTTTTGAAGGTTTAGCATATAGGAATTCTTAAATCTGCCTTCACTTTTATTTTGTCTTATAAGGTTAAGCAGACTTCCTTCATCCCCGTCCCCTGAGATTATTCTAAAATAGAGATTACAACATTCGATTTTCCACAAAGTCAAGAGGGATATGAGCCCCAGTTCGCACCTTATAGCCTGTATTGGTACTGAATTGGGGAGTCCTAGGGCTGGTCTCTAGATCTTCCCTTCAAGTAAGTGTAGTTTACTCAGATATTTACTTTCTACTGTTTCCAGCGCATACAGAATACCAGGTATAATGCAGCTTTTGTATATCTCAAGTAAACCTTCGATTGAGTGGCCGCCTTTACTGGTCATATATTTCCTTATGACTTTCCATTTCTTTAGTACTTTTAGATTAACCGCCTCCTGGAAAAAATTTATACAGGGATTGCTCAGAATAGGCATCCCCAAATATGGATAGGCCTCAACAACCTCCAATTTAATAGAGTTTATCTGCCATCTTGAGGAAAGTTTTTTCTTTTCTAACTTTGTAGCTCCGAATACCATTACCTTAGTCTTATTTATATTAATACTAAGGTTATTCGCTTCAGAGTAAGCTAGTAGGCCATGCAACATTCTTTGCAGCCCTATCGGGGTCTTATCCAAGAGGACGGTGTCATCTGCATACATAAGCCCACATATGGGTTTCCCCGCCACTATTGGTGGGAAGTTATTTATGATGGTAAAGCTTTCCCACATATCTGAAACATACAAGTTATACAATATAGGCGATGTAACACATCCCTGCTTGAGTCCAGTATTAGTAGCGATCTCAGGTGATAACATCCCTCCTTTGCCCAGACATATGGAGACTGTAGTTTCCTATACATTTCTTCCAAAAAATGCAAAATTTTGGGGCAGATCTTTTTCTCTCTTAATTTCTTCCACAAAAGTCCCCTATTAACACTGTCAAAGGCTTTCGAATAATCAACGAAACACACATATAGTTTTTCCCCCTTATCCTTAGCCCCTGCTATAATGTGTTTCAACATTATTATATTATCGAGGGTGCTATATCCTTTGCGGAAGCCAGTTTGGAGAGCAGACAGAAGACCCTTTTCCTCTATCCAGTTATTTAAGCTGTCAACTAACAGTGAGCAGAAGATCTTACAGCTACTGTCTGCCATGACCAGCAATCTATAATTATCGGGCAATTTTCTGTCCCCTATTTTAAAAATAGGGACTACTATAGCTTTCCTCCAGCTATCCGGTATGCGGCCTGTCTCCCATATACCAGTAAATAGCTGGAGCAGAGTCACTGCCCATTTCATGGGATTTTGTTTTATGACAGCATTAGCTAACCCGTCTGGGCCGGGGGCACGTGATGCTTTCATTTTAGAGATTACTTTAATAATGTCCAGGATACCAAAGGGAAATGTATTATAGCTGTATGGATTTATACCAGTAGGGATAGCAGACATATCACTAATCTTGAAGTAGAGATCAGTAATATACTGCTTCCAAGCCTCCTGGCTCACATTAGAATTTTCCCTACAATCTTCCTCCATCAAGAATTGTCGATATAAGTACCAACATTTTTTTGAGTCATGGGTTTTACATATCTTATATAAACACCTCCAATTAGCATTATTAGTACTATACTTATAATCCTTTAGCCAGTTTTTATATTGTGCCTTTATATTACTGATTCTCTTACTTCTCTCTTCGTCATCTAAGTCACATGTCTGCTTTAGTTTACGAATCTCACCCATCATTTCTTTTTTCCTGTCATAAATCACTTGATCAAATTTGTGGGAATGATTTTTTCCCTTTTTATTTTTCACAATAAGGTTGCAGTTTGTCCTCCGTATTATTCCCAACAAATTCGTTATCAAATTGAGGCCGTTACGCACAATATCCTGGCCATCAATGATCAGGCGATCAAACAGCTCATTAAATATAATACAATTTTTATCCGACCAAGTGATCCTGTTTCCACCTGCAGAAAATTGAATATGCATCACATTGCCCACATCCCAACTTTGCTTTTTCGGGCCATTAAAAAATGTACCCCTGATGGGTGTATGGTCACTCAAAATGGTATCTATGTGTTCAAAATAGATCGTAGATTGGCTTAGTTTTTTATTTACAAACATATAATCTAACCTATAGCCTACCTTCCCATTAGTCCAGGTTGCCCCAGTACCTGGCCCTATATTAGGTTCCAAATATTCTAACCCCCAACTAGACATAAGATTCATCCACCGGCATCCCTGCACAAACTGGGTATTAAGCCCATCAACCAGGTTGCCCTCCTGTGTTTCCAATGATGCGGTAATGACCGTTTCGTCCCACAATTCTTTGCACCTATTCATATCCCTTACAGCAGAGTCACAGTGGGCGTTAAAATCGCCCACTATACACATTTCGGACTGAGGAGAATCCAGGGTCCAGCTTTCAATAGTATGGTTTAGAAACTCCCCAATCTCATGAACATTATCCCCCCCTGGTTGAGAGTAGATGTTAATGAGAAGGAGGTTCCCTGATAGCCTTCCCCTATCTATGATTGCACACATAACATTAGGTAGGTTCCCGTGCTTCTCATAAGGTTTAAATGAAAGATGGTTTTTTACCCCAATACATAGCCCTCCATACGGCCGGCCCTTTTCACCTTTGGAAGCAGCTTTACTCCAGATATTATATCCATCAAGTAGAATTTCCCCAGTTACCCAAGTTTCTTGTAAAGCAAAAACATCACTCTCCAACAACAATTGGATACCATCCTTGTGTAATAGGGAATTAAAGCCTCTACTATTCCAAGAGAGGAGATTGAATTCATTAATGTATACCTCATCTCAATTCTGGATAGTAGTATTTCTCTCCAAAGAATTTACTTCTACATTTTTATTTCTTAATTCCATAGTAGTAGGTGAAGCTCCCACCAAATCCATGTTTTTATCATTCCGATCATTATGAATTGCGGAGTGGCATATCACAATTTCATAGTTATTGCCCCATACTCCATTAGAGTA
This sequence comes from Ambystoma mexicanum, assembly GCF_040938575.1. Taxonomy (NCBI): domain Eukaryota; kingdom Metazoa; phylum Chordata; class Amphibia; order Caudata; family Ambystomatidae; genus Ambystoma; species Ambystoma mexicanum. The sequence continues at coordinate 203,938,992 of NC_090941.1, read as the reverse complement.
TTCCCTTATGAGGTCAACAAAAACTGCAGATCTAAATTGGACAATGACCCAGTTTTCCCAGCTTCCATATTCCGGCAGGATAATAGATTCAATATCCCCTGAATTAATATTTTATAACTGTGGAATATGTGACAGTTTATTCAGTAACCAAGCCCGATTTAAAAATGGGCTTTCATCAAGAGTGGATTTTTCTATGATTTTAATACTTTTCCCCACTATAAGTTGGGGTTCTTCATTTATTCCCACAAAATTTGCCATACTTATTTTTTGGTTACTATGCATGGCCAATCGTTCCATCTCTTTGATATATATTTCCCTCTCCCTTTTTGTGAGAGGCATAATATTGTTATTATATGGAATTTCAACATATTTAAAATTGTTTTCTATAGATACCATATCCTCACATTCACTTTCCTCTATTGTATTATCCTTACCCTTTAGCCAGTTTTCTAGTCCCTTACTTTTAATTACCACTTTTTTCCCTTCGTCCGACTTCCGCTGATGTTCGATAATTTCATAGTGGTTCCCCACTTCTACGCATTCAGAGTCTAAAGGGGCGGTATTTGCTAGAGCCAGGGATTTTTTTTTAACAGTTTTAGTAGTTTTAGTCTTGTCCATCACCATCCTCTTACGGGTGGATTTTTTATTTTTTCTATTTCGCCTAGTACGCCTCCTAGAGCCTTGAGCTACCCTTATTTCTACCTCTCTCACACTAATACTAGTCTTATCAGCCAAGTTTTCCCTTGAATTAAGTTGTTCCGAGTGGGAAGTATTAGTCTGTACAGTGGTATTCTCATTTTCTTTTTCAACCACCAAAACCAACTCACTCAAGTCTCCTAACACCTCATTAGACCCCACGGTATGCCTTTCCCCCTTTTTAAAATCATTTCCACAGTATTCCCAAGAGATCTGGTATTATCAATATTCTGCAATACCAATGATTTTGTGTCACTCTGTTCTTTAAGCAATTTAGTGCAAATTGTCAAGAGGACATCCATCATGGTAGTTAGGGCATCCAATTTCTCACCAGATTTAAGTGAGTTTTCAATTACCCTACTTCTATCACTGTTAACAGAAATTTCAGAGAGGTTACCCATAGAATTATAAGACTCATCGCTCGAATTAAATTCCACTTCTCTCTGGGCAAATTTATCCAAATCTGGAGAAGCTGACAGATTTGTACCGATAATATTATTCATGTCGGTATCTTCTACTGCAGAAATTTCCAGATTTGTTCCCGTTCCTATAGATTGACGCCTGAATTTATGTACTAATGTCAACAGCGAATTATTGTCAATCATAGAGCTATTAGAGGGAAGAGGGGGAGGTAATACATTTTCAATCCTCGAGCTATTAGAGGAGAAAGGGAGGGGGAGTACATTGTCAGGTGCCATTACTTTTTCTTTTACAGTAAGAAAGCTGAGTATCTTAGGTTGTTCTAATACGCATTTAGTCTCACAAATATGCTCATTCTTACTTCCCTTTTTTAGTTTTTTCCCTTTACCAGGCTTCTGGGTTCCTAATTTAATATTAGATGTGGGTACACTTTTCTTCCCCTTTTTAGATCTCAAATTGTGTGAGCAAGGACTTTGGGCCATGTTTGTAGAGTGTTAGGGGGGATATATATAAATAAGAAGGAGTAGCTACTAATTCCTAAGAAGGCGAATCACCCAAAATTTAAATCAATCCTATCACAAGTGAGTCTATAATAAATATACCTAGGACCTAATCAATTCAGTAGTTATAGTACACTCCTTTTCTTAAAATTAACAGGGGAGAAGAAGCCTTCGCAGCCCCAGAAATGAATTAAACTAATATCAGGGATCAGCAAATAATAGAACTATAAAATGAGCAGCCAATACCATCAATTAGAATGGGAGCGAATAAAAACCAAAGTTATACAATTTCATAAAGAAAATAATTAGTTTGATTGGTTAAAATTATCGTCACAAGTCATATAATAATAAAAGTTAATGAATGATTGAAGAGTAGAGTTCAAATGTCAAGAAATATAGTATCTAAGTGTCAATCCGATAGTACCACCCGGAATGGGAACACCCGACAGCTTGAGGAGCGGCCTTAGTCTGACTCTCCCCCCCAGCCAGGTGATAACAATGTATATTTCACTGAAATAACTGGTTTGCTTACTTAGGATCCTGTAAATTAATCTTCCTTTGGCAGCATCGACACAACACGCACAACAGCCGTATAACAGCCAGAGGGCTTAACTCCACAGGGCTTTACGCCGCAAGGGTGGTTTAGGGCTGGTTTTGAGGCCTGGTGGATGTCACGTGATACATCACGTGAGGCTGCAGCGCCCCGCCTCCTCCAGGAAGCAGGCACCAGTGTAGCAAGAGCAGAGAGCTCGCAATGCTACTTGAGCACAATATTAGGCAGCAAAACGTTGGCGTTAAGGAAACGCTTTTACAGAGATCAGCAGCACACACCCCTCGGCTGGTTTAGGGCTGGTTTTGAGGCCCGATGGATGTCACGTGATATGTCACGTGAGGCTGCAGCGCCCCGCCTCCTCCAGGAAGCAGGCACCAGTGTAGCAAGAGCAGAGAGCTCGCAATGCTACTTGAGCACAATATTAGGCAGCAAAACATTGGGGTTAAGGAAACGCTTTTACAGAGATCAGCAGCACACACCCCTCGGCTGGTTTAGGGCTGGTTTTGAGGCCCGATGGATGTCACGTGATATGTCACGTGAGGCTGCAGCGCCCCGCCTCCTCCAGGAAGCAGGCACCAGTGTAGCAAGAGCAGAGAGCTTGCAATGCTACTTGAGCACAATATTAGGCAGCAAAACGTTGGCGTTAAGGAAACGCTTTTACAGAGATCAGCAGCACACCGTTTATTGTGTAAACGGTTGTCTGTGTCCCTAAAATACATTTTATTTCAACTAATTTAAGATCAATGTATGTTGCAATTCATATGCAATATACATGTATTGAAGAATAAAGGAAATAAAGGTAATACATAAACTGAACTTTCTGCCAATATTGACAGACTTACCTTGTTGAGGATGTTGCTGTTTAATTAGTATGTTGACCACACACAATATAAATCCTTTTGTGTGCTATTTAGATTGGATTCAATTTTCAATATCTTCTATTCCGAGCATCACAGAGTTAGGTGGGACAGAGAGATTGAGAATCTATTAGTTAGGTCAGTGTTTGCTAGATTTTTAACACTTAGGGCATCATCACTAGTTTGGCGGTAACCCTTAAATACAGCGGTAACCCTTCTGAGCTGGGGGGAAATCCGCCGAAAATGTGCTGATTTTCAGAGCTATTACCACTGGCGGGAAATCTGCCGGCAGTAATAGTGCTAAAATTCCCCATTGGGCCCAATGGGGAATGAGGAATTCCCGTATGGGCCCAATGGGGAATGGGCACTAACCGTTCCGCCAAACCTGTGATCCAGCACTAATAGCGCCGGGGGTTTGGCGGTAGGGATATTAGCGCCAGCGGTTACGGCCCAACTCGTGATGAGGCCCTTAGTCTAGGTGAAACAGAAAATGCAATTTTAGGATGGCCAGATAGTAAAGGTTGGTGGATTCAGTGTGTTTTTTAATTAGAAAACACAATGTTAAATGTGTATAGTATTTTTAATAAGGTTCAAAGAAGGACATTTAAATGAAAATCAAGAAAGAAAAATGAAACTTGTTTCAAAGGTGACTAATCCGTGTTTTGTAAAAGGACAGGAAGAAGATATAATTATCTTATATCCTTATGGAGTCCAAGCTCCACAGAACATGCGTGAAAAAAGAAGACATAGGGCCTCATTACGAGCATGGCGGTAGCCGAGCCTATATGGCAGGCACGTCTACCGCCATGCTCACTACCAGCACCGCTTCCCGTGATTGGGCAATAACCGGCCCATTATGAGATGAAGGGGCTAGTAATTGCTCATTTGCGGGAGGCGGTAATGCCGGGCTCCCAATCCCCATTTTGCCCCATAGGGCAGAATGGAGGTCAGGAAAATGGTTGCACCAGCACTTTTGATAACGTTGCTGGTGCAATTATGAGTTCTGCTCGCAGGTGCCGATCAACCCGCCAGGTAAGACCTGGCGGGCTGTTGGGTACCCGCAAGCATAACTCGTAATGTGGTCGCCCGGTATGAATGGTGCCGGTGCCTTACCAGCACCGTTCATACCGTGGCCACCACTATTGTAATGAGGACCATGATATAATTCTATACTTACTTTTTCACAGTGGAAGAACGAGGTACTTCTTTTCATTCTGGCTGTGAGGAATGAAATGAGCATTAGCTCAGCCTTATATCTGCGGCTTTTTTTGTGTGTGATGTCACCACATACGTGATTTAAAGCAGTGATGTCATGATGCACAGAATGCTATGACATATTTGAATAGTGCGGATGGACACACAGAGCGCAATAACATATTTAAAAGGTGTGGATGAGCAACAACTAATTGTGTCATCCTTTCGGATCAACAATTTTGTTGAATTTGCTTATTCTTGATATTCAGACTTCATTTTCATTTAAATTGAATATATTGATACACAAGTTGTGAACTAACATTGACAAATAATATATTTGCAAGAGGTGTGTCTAAATGGCACTGATACTAGAAATAATAGGATGTTTTGGAAAAGAATATAAGAAATTCACTGTTGCAGTAATAATGGGTAGACATTTAAGGAAAATTGAATGAGTAATGTGAAGCAATCTGGTTAAGTGGTGTAAAAAGATACATTGATTATTTACAATGGATGCTAAATATGTGCCACTGGTACATTCAGTCCATCATAACATTGGGCAGAGGCAGACGTGGCTTTGCTGTTCTTCATTTGGTCCGCAAATGGAGAAAGCCAGGTGCAATGTGAACAAGGCTGTTTGCGCCTTTTTGAGAGATGTTGCTAGAATTGGGTCTAGTTGGAGAATCTTCCAAAGTTTGTTTAACATTTGTCTTATTTTGTAGTGGTATGAGCTGTAAGTAGTTATCATTCGTATTTTCCTGTTTTCGGATATCCTTCCTTCTTTATTTTTTTCTTTGTCAACTAATAATTCACTTCTATTTTTACCTAGACAACAAACCATCAATAACATTCAGAAAAGCAACATCATTGAAAGTCCAATTTCAAGCTATGTGAAACCCTTACAGCAAAAATCAGGAAACTTTCAAACACTCTGGAGAATGCCTGCAATTATAGGGAATCACAAATGTGGAGGATGCAAAATTTGTCGTCACATTATGGACAAACTAAAAAAAGTGCAATTACTAAATGGCACTTGCAACGTGATATCTGACTTCATCAATTGCAATACACAATTTGTAGTGTATGGCATTAAGTGCATTTGCAGTAAATGGTACATCGGGAGCACAATTAGGAAATTGAAAATTAGAATCATGGAACACATGAGAGCAATCAAAATCCTGCAATCCAATCTATCCCTTGACCACGCATTTTAACTTGGAACATGGAAAAGAAACCATCAAACACTTGTAATTAGCAGGTTTTGCCACATCCAAGGAAACACTAAGAGGAGGAAACAATATTAAAAAACATAGGCAATTGGAATCCAAATGGGTAACCCTAATGGACAGATGCCACGGTTGTTTAAACCAAGACAATGAGCCTCATTACAAGTGAGGCGGAACGGGTTAATGGGACCGGCTAAAGGAGGCGGACCTGTTAAACCCGTTCCGCCTCATTACAAGCTCCCCTCGCGGGACCCGGTAAGTAACGCCTGGTCAAACCAGGGGTGCTTACCGGGTCCTGCGAGGGGAAGAGGGAGCAAACAATGGGCCGCTCGTAATCGGCATGGCTACCGCCAAAAACGTAATGAGGCCCAATGAGTTCTGGTCATTTTTGTAAAAATGCTCATATGCCATTTGAATCAACAACATTCAGAAAAGCAACATCATTGAACATGATTATAAGTCCAAGCTATATGAAACCCGTATAGCAAATTGGATGAATGCAATGTTCTGATCCCTAATAAAAGCAGCAGAAAAAACAATGAAAAAATCTACAAATAAAGAAGAATTGATAATATCCCTTTGTTCCTTAGCGCATGAAATCTAAAGATCACATTTGAATTGATATTGTTACTGTTGGGCAAACAAAACAGTGTATTTTTTTCAAGCGACAAGGACACCAAAATGTAAAACAGAAAGATAGTGATTGTTTGCTTATATATTAACATATTCTATAAAACAGATTGCTTATCTCAAATATCAATAACAAATCAGTCCTAATAAACATTTAATTATGGTTAATCCTGTGGAATAAACAAGTGTAGTGGTGCAATGCTGGAAATGCATTGGAGGGACAGGGCCTCCATGTCCTTGTCCTGTACTCCCTTATCTAGTGTGTGTTGTGTTGTTTTCTGCCCAGGAGTACAGTTGGGACTCCTGGTAGTGCAGCTCTTCCTCTTTTTGGTTGTGGTGAACAGAGACCCTTAGATACCCTTATGGCACCAATGGGTGGGGGTAAAACCCTGTACTCCTAGTGTACGTTTCTGGGCACCTGTGTGTTGTCCACAGAGCAGAGTATGGGCTGGTGGCAGCTTGAATTTGACAGGTGCTCTGAGCATCCTCCAGTTTGAGATACCCAGGCCCTGCTATAGGAATCAGTGAATTCCTGATAGGAGACAATATGGCCCCTGTGGCCTCTTGGTTTCTATTACCTGTTACCTTATTTTCCCAAAGTCCTGGGAAGCACTGACTCTATCCCTTCCCCTGACCGACTGTTGGGTGGAAGAACCATATATGGTATTGTGGGAAGTCCAAGCCAGACTGGCTGGATCCTTCCCAGTGACGGTATGTTGTGGGTTTACCCTTGGGGAGGGACCTCGTGAATGTGGTGTGTGATCAATTTGCATGTTATGGGTGTCTGGTATCTGTGTGTGTGTGACACAAAGAATGAGACAGCCTTGCCCGAAACTGACATGAATGCAGTGGGGTGTGCTGAAAGGCTGGTTGCTTGCCCCAATCCACATTCCTTGCTATGGGTTTCTGAGTGCAAGTGAATGGCCTGAATGCACAGTGAGTGTGATTGGCTGCATGCCTGCTTAAATGCCCTTCTGAATGATTGGCTGCCTGAGATTGGCTCAGCAGTGTGAGTGCGAGGCAGAACTGGATATCTGGGGTCCAGAATTGTTCAGAAGCTGAAGTTGAAACCTGAAGCTGCTTATCCTTGAATCCCAGCTGGAAGAAGAAGGTTTGCTGCCGGTCTCTGTCGACGAACTCTGAAAGCTGTCATGTCTGTCAAGGACTTATACAAGAGACGACATGTTAGGGAGACCTCTGCCCGAGCTACGAGGGAACATCATGCAGAAAGCTGATCTTCACTGAGGCACCCTGAAAGCCAGTCCCGAAAGGCTGTTGACTGGAGACGTGGTCCACCGAGGAATCTGGAAGTGAAGCACCCGGACATCGAGGCCGTCGAAGTCCATTGCCATCGACCAGGGTTCAAAGGATTTCCGTAACCGCTGGAAGGCAGTCAAGTTGTGTTGCCCAGAAGTGGGGACAGCTTGACGCTGTGCTGCTCGACGACCAGAGCCGCAACACTCCACCTTTTGCCTAAGAACATTGAAAAAAAGGACTCCCTTGCCAACATCGTCGACCTCTTTGTCCCGCCGGAGAAAGTCAAGGTCGTCAACAACCGAGGAGAATCTGCTGGTGGGTTCCCCACCACCCGAAGTCCACAAAGACACAGACCAACGAAGATTCGAAAGCCAGCCGTGGTCGAGTCCCGATCGTTGGCACAAACGCTGACAGCCGACGAGAGTACATAAGATAAAGTAAACAGAGAATATCAGCACTATTGCTCACACGTGTCTTCTAAGGGCCAGGTATGAGCGGAAATTACTCCAGATATCCCGGGGTCTGGACACAGAGGGAAGAGAGTGGGCATAGAGATTCTCGTTTTCTTGTTCCCAAGTCAGTGCATTCAACCATTTGCACACTGTGGGGAGACTTTTATCCTTCCAGTAAAGGAGTATTGACCTTTTAGCTATCATGTAACCAACATTGGCGAAGGCTCGGTCGTTTCTACCTAGAGCCCCAGACCACAAACCAAACAATACACCCAGAGGGTGTTTCTCTAATGTGGTGCTTTTTATGTTTGATAGAACATCTATGATTGTTGTCCAAAAAGTTTCCAGTTGCGGGCATCCCCAGAACATATGGAGATGGTCTGCTGCTATTTCATCACATCTGGGACAGCCGTATTGCATAGGAGGGGCCATTTTGGATAGCCTGGTGGGAGTGTAGTACAGGCTGTGTAGAATTTTAAATTGCATGAATTTAAGGTGAAAGTTGAGGGACACTCTTCTGGTGTGGGCGAACATGTGTGTCCATTGGGTCTCTGTAATTTCAGTTGCCAGTTCCTCCGACCAGCGTGAGTGTGCACTTTCTGGGAGGGAAGGGCCATCTTGTCCAACAGCATTTTAGTGAAGACAGTAAGTGGCTATTATCTCCCGAGTTCGTAATGTAAGCAAGAATCAGTGTTTCTGGGGGTCTGTGGGGGTACTTGGGCCAATGGGATGCAATCGCGGACCGGATAGTATTGAAATAGGTCACCCCCGGTGTCACTGTGGCCCGGTTTCCAGGTCTCCTGTGTGATGAACAATAGGTCAGCCAGTGCTCTGTAACCCAGTGCCTCCCTCCGGATTTGGGTCACCTTGTTGCGCATAGTCAGTAGCCCTGGGAAATTTCAGATTGGGAGCCATTTGTAGAATGGATGTTTAGACCCCACGAGGGCAAAGATCAGCTGCCAGGCCTTCAGCATGGAGACCACTCGGTCCAGCGGGGAGGCAGCCTTGTACCGAGGGTCCAGCACAAGGGTCTTGAGGTCGGTGCATCCAGCAGCCAACGATTCCAGTTTGACATGTGGGGGGGAGGGAGCTTCACTAAATACCAGTATGAAGCATATTGTGCCTGGGAGGACATCCACTACAATTCGCTGTGTGGTGCGGAGAACCCCCCTTTATCATATGAGGCAGTTAGTTTGGTCCATTTCTTTCGGACCGCACTGGAGTGCCATAGGAACTGAGCAAAGAGCGAATGCAGTCTGATGAAGTAAGGTTTACCAGGCCAGACCGGGATGTTGGAGAACACATAGAGCAGTTTAGGTAGCATTGTCATTTTTATGAGTGAGACCTTGGCCAGGGCGGACAGAGCGAGGTATTGCCACTTACACATTTTAACTTCGACTACCGCAGCGGCTAAGTTGTAGTTGTCTTTCAACAGCTTGGGGCGTGTTCTAGACAAAGTCACCCCCAAATATTTTATATGCTCTGCCGACCAGCGAAGTGAGAAGAGGCCCCGGAATACAGGGGTGTTGTCTGTGAGCGGAAATACTTCCGACTTAGAAGGGTTAATTGTGAAACCGGAGGATTGGCCGATGTGAGCAATGTCTTGCAGTTTGGGTCTAGATTACAGTGTGGATAGCGGACATACAGAAGTACGTCATCGGCATATAGAGACAATGGGCCTCATTACGAGTACGGCGGTAGGGGGTTGACGGCATCGGTAAGGATGCCGGTGCCGTTAACCCCCTACTGCCACATTCCGAGGTACCTTAGCGGGTCCCTCTATGCCAGCTGGTTTTACTAGCCGCCCGTAGCGGGACCCGCTAAAGGACCAAGGAGCTAATAACGGGCCTGCTATTTGCGGGCCCGTTATTAGCTCCTTCCCCATTCCCATTGAGTCCTATGGGGGCTCAAATGGGAATGGGGAATGGTTTTCAGAATGGAGAATTACCAGGTCCTCCAAGGTTGGAATGACCCAGTGAGTCCCCATTCCGACTATCCGGACACGGGTTTGGAGGCAGCCATGGTGCTAATAGCACCATGGCTGCCTCCAAACTCGTAATGAGGCCTACTATCACCGGTCGGCCTATTAGGCAGAGGCCCCGGTGTCCATGTCGCTCTCTGATGAAATCTGCCATGGGCTCAATGACCAGAGCAAACAGGGTGGGGGAGAATGGGCATCCCTGGCGGGTGCCTTGGCTCAGAACAATTTGTCCAAACATAAAGGAGTTAACCATCATTCTAGCAACCGGCTGTGTGTATAGAAGTTGAATATACCTCATTATATTTGGGCCAATCCCCATTTTCTCTAGGACCACCAACAGATACTCCCAGGACACCATGTTGAAGGCCTTTTGGGCATCAATGGTGACTGACAGCGCTTGTGAGTGGGGGTTAAAACGTGCCAAAATGTTGAAAAGTCATCTGATGTTGAGAGAGGTAGATTTACTGGGAATGAACCCGGCTTGATTGTGATGGACCAAATGTGGCATTAGGGCACGTAGGTGATTGGCAAGAATTTTGGCAAATATTTTAGTGTTGCAGTTCATAAGGGACAGGGGTCTGTAGGCGCTGCAGAGGTTGCAGGGTTTGTTTTGCGTGAAGCGGGAAGTAACCCAACCAGCAAGGACTCCTCTTACACATCGAGAACGACAGTGCCTAACACTGGTGCATATTCATGATAAAATTCTGCAGTTTGCCCACCTGGGCCATGAGCTTTCCCTTTGGACAGGTTGGAGAGAACTCCCATAATCTCCTCTAGTGAAATGGGAGATTCAAGTGCCTCCCTGTTTTGGGGATTGAGTCGCGATATTGGTACGCCCTCAAGGAGTGTTTGTAGAGCCAGGGGGTGCTGGGGAGGCCCTGCCGTGTATAGGTCCTGGTAAAAAACATGGAACACCTCCACCACCTCAGTGTCTGCCCACACCCGCTCCCCCTTCCCATCTAGTATGGATTAAACGTGGGATCACCCTCTTTCCGCCTGTACTAATCTGGCCAGAGTCCTACCGGGCCTGTCTCCTTGCCCATATTTCCAAGCTGCCATGGGACAGGAGAAATACCTCGCGTGCAGCATGTGTTTCGAATGTTTCTAGTTATGATCTCATTTGTAGCAGAGTATGAGGCTGGGGGGAACGAGCATACTCGGTTTCCAGTTTCTTGAGGGAATTTTCAGATTTCTCCAAGTCTCTGCGTATGTACTTGAAGATCCCCGGCTTCCCTGGATATCGCCATACCCCTAATGAACACTTTAAAGGCCTGCCATCTAGTTCCGTGTGAGATATCCCCTGCAATGTTGCTGGCAAAAAAGGTATCTATGTCAGCCTTGATATCTGCACGAAACATTATCAGCAATTGCAGCTGATTTAAACCTCCAGGGACAGGTGCCCTGTCTACCTTGCATCCGCAGTGTTAGGAATATCGGGGAATGGCCCGAGAGAGTATGGGGTCTGATATCTGAATCTGTGACTCTCCCCATTATAGAGCTGGAAATCAAGAACATATCGATACGGGAGGACATATCATGCACAGAGGAGTAGAATGTGTAATCCCGGGTATGTAGGTGCATAATACGCCATGGGTCAAAAGATCTAGTGAAAGCATGAGAGAGTATAGCCTGCGGGCAGCCCCAGACTGTCGACGGGGTAATGTGTTAGTTCTGTCGAGTGTGCAATCCAAAATCAGATTCATATCCCCTCCCCAGAGCACAGGCACACACACATATAAATACAACAGTCATGCCAGTGCCTCACAAAACTCTGGGGAGTCGATATTCTGGAAGTAAGTGTTGACTAGCACCATTTCCATGCCCTCCAATACACAGTACAATAAAATGAATATCCCCTCAGGATCTACATAAGCCTTTTTTCTACAAACCTTAGGTTTTTGTGCACCAAGGTTACAACTCCTCGAGATTGGGAAGAGAAAGTTGTGAAATATCTATTAGGACCCCAGCAAGGGGCCGTGCTCCGGCAAATTTCTTCCTTGGCATGTGTTTCCTGAAGGAGCAGAACATTAGCTTTGTGTCACACAGCATGCAAAATGATCTTATGAGTCTTGATCACGTTCCCAAGCCCCCTGACAATTCAACTTTGAATCCAGATAAGCTGTACCGACCTTCCAAACTGTGAGCATTGAGGTCTCCCCTTCAGCTCACCCGAACGCCAACAGATTTAAAGTTTTCCCCCAAGAACTTCCACGAGATGAGTCAGGAGCACCATCACGGCTACCTGGCTGCTCACTGGTGGTGCCAAAACAGAAATCATCCCCACACCCACTGCTAACCCCCCTTACCCCTCCCACCAGTAGCGCTCCAAATGGAACCAGGGGACTGTTTAACCCTGAACTCAAACATTGCAACTGTAACTGCAAGGGTGTACACCATTGCTGTAACCACAAACAACAATACGAGGGGGTGAATAACCCAAACCGTAATATGGAACGGTAGTGGTTACTTTAGGATGCCACGATCGGCTCATAGAGATGAAATAATTAGAGAGCTGAAATCATAACACATGAACCAGTCTTCCTCAATGATGTCAGATGTCCTCAATCAGGTTAGCTACTGGGCTAGGCATAGGGATGTGTGCCTCAATACATTTCACTGCTTCACTCGAGACAGTGAAGAAGTAGAGTTTGTCTTGAAAAGTGAGCTTTAGGTGAGCTGGAAAAAGCATGGAATAAGGAATATTCCTTTCCCTGAGTCTCTTCTTGACCCCGCTAAATTGGTGCTGTTCTTGTTGCACACCAGTGGAAAAGTCTGGGAAGATCCTGATGATCTGAGATCCAAACCTTAGATCCCCTTTTTCGTGAGCCAGTCTAAGAAGTGGATCCCTGTCCCGGAAATGTTCACTATAATTGGTCTGGGGAAGTTGCCTGGCTTAGGGCGGGGGACAAGGGCCCGGCGCACTCCACTGAAAAAAAGGGAGCGAGGTCTAGGTTCCCCAGGAGGTCTTTAAGTAGGTTCTCGGTGGCCACCTCCATCTTCCCTTCGAGGGAGTCCTCGGGGACACCGATAATGCTGACATTATTCCGTCATGAGCGCGATTCGAGGTAATCACACTTGTGCTTAAGAAACTTCATGTCCCGTGTTAGGTTTGCCACTGTATCTTGAATGGCATGTAGACCATCCACATTAGCTCCTATCCTGGTCTCAGCTTCAGTGATGCGGGCTCCCTCGTGAGCCAGTTGTGGTCGAAGTGACGCCACATTGCGTTAATGTCATCTAGTTTTTCATGTATGGCTGCAACATTTTTGGCCATGGCCTCCATCATGTTGGTAATGTTTGGGGGCAGGGCTAAGGATGGCATGGATGGCCCCGCTTGAGTGAGTGTCGAGGTTTCCCTGTTCAGACCTCTGGTTGACATGGTGAATTTGCACATGGCACCCGTTTTCCTTCCCCCCTTGGCTCCCTTAGTCATGGCTCGGAGACCAGGCCTTTCAAACCTTCCCCTTCTAATGGATGCCTCTGGTGGAACAGAGTGGCGAAGCAGTGCAGGACTGGATGGATGGTATCAGGTGTAGCCCACTGAGGGGGAAGTCTGGACTCAAGGATCTGGGGTTACTGCTGTGACATCAGTAGCAGAGTACTTTTGTACCCCGGCACACCCACCAAGGATGACCATGGTTACTATATGCCGGGCATTGGTTTGAAAGTCAACTATGCACAGTAGCCGCCTCGCCACCAGCCAACAGAAGCAAACTGACCTTTCACATGGTGCTCTGCGTTCACCCCGCTGGTGAAACAGGAAGTAGCCCCTTTGGGGGTGAAGGCAGTGCTGGTAGGACAGGAGGAGGGGTAACCCCAACAAAGAAACAAAATGGGGGCAGGATGATGGAAAAGAAATTCAGGCTTCACCTGTAGGGGCCGCTCCCACATTGCAAGGGCCCAGATGTACCCAGCCAGTCAGCAGACAGTAGAAACGTAATAAAGTCCAGAGCTCTAGACGGGGGCCTAAGGTTCAGATCCGGGTGGGGAGAGATGGCTTGAGCTGATACTGTGGAGCAGGCTGAGCTAGGTGGAGCTGGGCATGAGGGTGAATGGGAGAAGTGGGCTGACTCACCTTATGCCACTTGGTGTTGAAGTGGGCCTAGATCGACCCACCTAGGATCGCAGCCAGCAAATGTAATTGCATGGAAAGGCACCCACTGGAGTGTCGTGTTGTGGGGAGTGAGGAGCAGCCCCGCAGCACGTTGTGTGGAGAACGATCGTACTGGTGACCGCCAAGTGTGGTCTCGTGTCTGCAGCAGCTCAATGCGGCCCCGGAACAATGTCAACCCCGGCCTGGCAGCTTGGGAGCAGAGGCAGCAGAAGTCCAGGTAAGCAGGACGACCTGGTCAGGGGTCTGGTGGAGGTGTGATGCAGGCCAACAAGGCAGAGGGTGGAGGTCTGGAGTAGCCGCAGAGCACCTGGAACAGGGGTGCAGGGGAGGGGGGTTGCCACCAGGCAGAAGTCAGGGCCCAGGTGAGCAGCGCCGGCAAGGGGATGTCCTTCCAGAAGACAGAGTAATTAACCCTGGACGACAGAATCAATTCTCGCCAGTTCACAGACACAGAGCACTCAGACCGGTGCTGGCTGGAGCCCAGCTTCTCTCCCCACCAGGGTGCATGCAGTGGAAGGAGGCCTGTTGGGCAGGCGGAGTCGTGGTGTTAGCCACTCAAACACAATGCAGGGACGCGGGTCACTGAGCACACTGCCCAAGGCCATCCCGCTTCATCTGGTGGTCTCGTTCCACTCCACGGGGGGGGGGGGACCGGGTAGGCAAGGGTGTTGTAAGGTGCTAGTTCCAGCAGCACATGGACATGGGTCTACCCAGAGATGGTGGCAGCCAGGAGGTCGCAGCTTAATCAGCAGGAGAGGCGGGATCTTCAATGTTTGGTGCAGGAGGAGCCCGGTGTGAGACTCTGTTGTGGCCCAGCAAAGACAGGGTCAGCAATCGGTACGCAGGGCCCCCAGCGGGATGAATGTCAGGTCCCTGGTGCCCCAGTATTTCAGTAACCTGATGGGGAATTATGAAATCTGTATCAGCAAGGAATCCACCGCCTTTATCGGATAGTGGTTGCTAGTGACACGGAGCTGAGAAGGTAGGCAGCCATTTTCCAGGCTGCTCAACAGTTCCGCCCAAATGATAAAACATTCCTGTCAGTATTGTAGGACCTCATCTTTGCAAACTTGTGGGTGGTACATGTGCACAATACATACTTGTCATGGAGTACACCAAACTAAATCCCTGTAACACTCTATGTGTATGTGTAATTTAATCCAGGGGAGGATGCACCCCGGGTACTGGCACACCGAAGGGGCCTGCAAGCTTCTCTGGGTACCAGTTGAGTAGCCAGTAACAGTTAAGCCATTCTCACAGGGTGCATCTGCTTCTCGGGCTACCCGCCCATTTACACTCTTAAGGAACTAAAGCACAATTACAATAAAGGATACTGAATACTTCTTTTTATACAAAACACATTAGATGCCATTTGTTGTTCATCCCACGTGGGGTTAAGGAATCCAATTCCCCTTTTTCATGACATTCTTCAGAGTCCTCATATTTCTCAGAGATTGGCATTCAAGATCAGGGTCAGAAAGGGTAAAGGGCAATCCACCGTTTGGCCCTGTTTGTGGCTGAAAGGAACTATGCCCACAAACTGCTCATCCTGCTGTGCTTCTGTTGTGCGGATTTTGGTACACCTGAGCTCTCCGTTTGCAGGCAGATTTCATCTTCACTTCCTCTATTTCCTGCTTCCAGACCCTTGACCACCTAATTTACCACCATTCTCCCAAATATCAAAATCTTTTTCAGTAATGCTCTCTCCCTTTCTCTATATTGAGACCTTCAATCGGTTCCACAGACCATCTCTCCTCTCTCCCCCATTACTCCTTGCTCACTTCCATACCCATCTTCCATTCTTCCGTGCAAACCGTAACAATCTGGTATTCTACTTCTCTTGCACATTATGCATCCCAACCTCATCGCCACATTTTAAGGAAGTGTGTGGGAGCCCCTCTACTAAGAATGACCATGGTTCAACTAGCCTGTTCTATGGAATTCTTTCCACTCAGGAGGGCATACAACCATGTTCTAGCTCACTCCACCTTTCACAGAGAAGAACTATCCATTTACACATCAGTCTGGACCCAACACAAGGACGGTCCAGCACCGAAATGCTAGGCACTTCTCCTCTGAACATGAGTACCATCTGCAACCCCAGACACGTGTTTCAGCCATGTTGGGCCTTCTCAGTGAGGTGAAGCTGAGCCTCTCTAGGGAACATTGAGCATCTCCACACTTCTCATATAAAGATCACAACTCCTCCCTCTACAATCCCTTTTCTCAAAACTGAAATCACTCTGGTCCTTAGGAATGCCCATTCTCTAAGAAATACCATATCCTTCCTCCCTAACCACTTTGACACCCATCACACAAGACATTGGTGATAGCAGAAAAATAAATCTGAATGTCCCTGCTGGTTGCTATCCTGACTGATTTTACCACCTGTTCCCTTCTGCACACCTATCAAAGTGAGGTAGTGGCATGTGTCTGATGATATGAAAGGACACAACATCAGCTCTAATCCCCCTCTGTCTTTAAACACATCTCTGCCCACATTTTTAAAACCATCCCTCTCTCTAACCCATTAATCTAACATGCACTTCAATCTCTTTGTCATTGACATTGAACTTCATCTTGAAACTTGCCTAGCTGATGTCAATGCTATCATAATGGATACCACAACCTAATCAATATGGGCAAGACCAATCTGCAGCTGGCATTCACTCTCTCTGACCACTCTCTGTTAAATGTACACAACATTTCTGCCCAGAAGTATGTCAAGTGATGAGAGCTAATCCTCACGTCACTCTTCTGTCCCCTCTTTTGATATTTCCCTATGTAATCAGTTGCTCATCCACTTCTCCATCTCTATTATCCCCCACTGTATTTTGCCCTCCCTCACCTATCATCAAAAGAATATTCAAAGATGACGCTATGGATGAATCTTAGCTAATTCACATCCTACCGCTATGTCCCATCGTTCCAAGTTGCCCACGCTGTTGAACTTGCTTTTGTTAAGGTAAATACAGCTGCAGTTACTTTTCAACTCACTGTTATGCCTTTCCGCCCCACCAACAACCACAGATCTTCCTACTCATGTAACCCCTGAGGATAACCATCTGCCTCCACCCTGCTGGTGCAAAGCTTGGCTTACCACTGCTGTTAAATTCTTTTTTTAATTGTATTTTTTATTGTTTTTTTTTGGTTAAATGAAACCTTTCACGCATTCCAATATTTATTAAAATTAACAATTTAAAATAAATTTCACAGAATTTCACATTGTTCAAACGTTATAAAATTTCATATGACTGCAATAATAATAATATGGTACTTTAAGAGAAACAAACAAAACAGCTAACAGATTTATCCTCCTAGTGTCTTAATAATTTCTTTCCACAGATAGCACACAGTAAAGGTCATGACCAGATTCTCTGCCATAAATATATAAGACCAAAATTGATTAGTGTGGATAAAATCCAGGGTTAGCGCACGAGCACCATAGGCCCTTTCATATAAGTAAGTAAGTGCCTCAGAGTTTCAACTTCCATTTTGCACAATATACACATGCAATTCTCATATGGTATATTATTCCAGGCACCCACATTTGTCAATGTTGGAAGTTGACTAAACTTTAAAAGCATTACTAAATGTCTATTATCCTGGTTTTGTAAATTGTTTATGTATGTTCACGGAATGTCCACAGGAAGGGATTGTCTGGAATATTCTGCATATCCTGTTTCTTAGATAAGTGGGAACTTCTTGCATTCCTGTCTCAAATGGCAGCTTTCCTTTTTATTTCTTTAAATGTACTGGCCAGATTATCATTGGCCTCGCACATGCATCCAATGTCTTCCAGAAAATTATTCATTCCAATCTTTTAGTGCAGCAAAACTTTCAAAGGCACCCTGTTGATTCAAAAAGTGTGCATATAATAATTTTGTTTTGTCTTGGCTCATTAAGATTTTGATCTAAAGATTACACATCAGAATCATTTTCCTTGTTGTTAGAGTGATAATACCTAAATCACTGCAGATGGCTTCTACTGGGACAGATTGTGAGAAGCTTAATGCCTTTTGCCGTATTTTCCCCTCTAGAATGCTCATCCAATTCCTTTTTTTCGGGGTATATATCTCCAAGCAATAGAGAATAGCCAGAACCGTACACATCTTACATAGTTGTTTCATCCCTTCCATTGACTGCCCTCCAGATTTATGAATGAAAGATGTTATCGCTTTAAACTTAGTCATCACTCTAACTGTGATGGATTAGGAAAAAATCTCTTTATTCATATTGCTTGTTAAAAGATAGACCAGATACACATAGCTCCACACTTTCTCAATGTTCTCCCCTTGTAAAGACTAGATATATTGTTTTATATTTAGTCGATCGGACTTTATCATCATAATCTTAGTTTTTGAGAGATTAATGATCAAATAATTTTCTAAAGAATACTTTTATAATGCCTTTAGACTATTTTGTAGTCCGAATGCGGTTTGATCAAAAATAACAATGCCGTCCACATACAAGAGCCATGCTACGGGGCATTGCACAAATGGTGGCAGATTATTGTTACAATTCTGCAGTAAGCTTCTTAAATCGGCCAGATAAATATTAAAAAAGGTTGAGGCTAATGTGCAGTCTTGTTTTAATCCATGGTTAACCTTAAAGTCCTCACTTAAATCATCTTCTTGGTTGATTCTGATCTGTACATTACGATTCAAGTATAGTGCTTTAACAAAGTACAGGATTTGCTTGTGCAATTTTCCTTCTCTCATTTTACCCATGAAATTTGGTGATTAACTGTATCAAAAGCCTTTGTTAAATCTAAAGAGACTCATTTCTATCCAGCAAAGTGCTGAAAATAAAATACATTAAAATCCATAAGTTTGTGGTAGTGTTAATAACCTTTCTAAACCCGTATTGTTGAATGCTAAAAATCTTCTCTTGCTCTATCCATATGTTAATATATTATAGTAGTAGTTTACAGAAAATCTTGCCACTAGAGTCTACCATCGCCAACATGAATTTGAGCCCATATATGAGGATGTGCTTTCAGTAGTGCACTAGGCAATCCAACAAGACCAAGTGCCCTGGAAGGTTTTAAATCTTTTACAATTTGTTTTCAATGTCCTCCTTGGAGAACTAGAAATATTCTCTGTCTTCAATACTGTGGTAAGTGTGATTCTCTTCAAATACACTTGCATTATAGTATAAGGTTTGTATATGATTCTCCCAAACCTCAGTCGAGATAGGATTTATTTCTGTCACTGAGGGTTGGTTCAGGTTATACTTATGAAAGATGTACCACAACATTTCGGTGTTCTTACTCTTTAGGACAGAATACATAACCTTCCACTGAGCAGAGGCGATGGAACCCTTATGCAGGTTATACCAATTTTTAAAATACAGTCTTCATCTTTTTAATATTGGAGATCTGTTCGGATACTCCCTTAACATTTTTTTACCCATCTGATGTTCTGCATTTAATTGTTTCTTCTTTACCAGAACATTACAATCATCGTAAACTTTCTGATGTACTTTGTTTGTGGAATCAATCTTTTTCCTCTGTTCATATCCAAGAGTAAAAATGAATGCCCGAGTAATCCAGTAATAAAACACACCATTTATAAAATTCATAGCATTTCCTTCCATCAACACAGATAATAATTTAAGATCAAGCCCTGAAGCATTTATTTCCGTCCAGCGTATTCTATTACCACCATTATTAACTGTGCATTTCCCAACCAATTCTCTACAAGGTTGCACTATGTCAAGATCAATACTGACTTCAATGACAACATGATCACTTAAATCATTTGGGAAGAGGTTAAAGTTACTAATATTCAAAAAGCTGTCAATGGTGGTTAAAATAAAATCAATCCATGAGTGCTGTACTCCATTTAACCATGTAAAATATAACTCATTTTACTTTTACTTTACTTTTACTTTAGTTTATTTATAATGCGCAACCATATACCCATCAGTGTGAGGGCGCGGACACGACAAAAACGTGACATGTAACAAATAAGAAATTTCAAAGAGAATATCCTGGTTACCTTGCAGTATAAGTAGTCGGACCCTTATTAATGAAAGGATCTCAAGCGTTACTGCTGTGGTTGTCACAAGAAAGTTTTTATTTGTATTGTCATAAGGTTTAGACAAATTGTCTAGTTGGTGAAGGTCAGCTGACACGTGTTTCAACCCCTGAGGGTCTTTATCGAGGCAGTTGGTAAAGTTCATATGGCAAATCCAGTCAGTTTGTAGAGCCAATGGCTAATGAACGTCCCATTAGTAAGAAATAGTGGGCTGATGCCTGCGTTCTGCTCGCTCCGTTCATCGAATCGTAACCAGGATATTCTCTTTGAAATTTCCCCATTAAGAGGTATTTGGTTTACCTCTTCGAACCTGTGACCTTGCAACCAACAGAACAATTCGAAGAGAACTATACACAGAGTTCAGCACAGGAGTGTTCATCACCTAGAACCCATCCTCTACTCTTTACAATGTAACAAATAAGGTCTGGGCATAAGGGGAGACAATATCCCACCAGGCAGAGAGGGCAGGAAGAAAAAAAAGAAACATTCTACCTATCGAAACAACCAGGTTTTAAGTTATTTTTTAAACAAGCATAAACCCTGATAGCTGCTCAATGATGCTGGTAATGCATTGCACAGGGAGGGGGCTGCACCGAAAAAGGCTCCTCCCTGCACTTTCTTAGTCTTGCATCTAGGCAAAAATAAGAGGTTTTGGTTGCTTGGTCTCAAGCTTCTGTAGTTAGGTTTTTCCATGATATGATCTTGTATATAGGGCGGCATCGTACCCATTTGGCACTTAAATGTGATTAACAGTAACCTGAAAGCGATACGTGCCTTCACAGGAAGCCAATGAAGTGCGCATCGTGACTCTGTTATGTGGGAGCTTGCGGTAAGACCTGAGACAACTCTCACAGCACCATTTTGGACAACTTGAAGCCTGTTGATGAAAGTTTTGCTAGCTCCTGCCAGAAGATTACAACAGTAATCAATTGTTGCACCTATTATTGCTTGCGCAATTGCTTCCGCATTGTCTTGAGAGATATAAGGTCTCGGGTGGGCTAACTGTTTAATATAATAAATTGCTGAGGCAACGATGCATCCTACATACGGTTTCATATCCAAAACCTGGTCGAGAACAACTCCCAAGATTTTAACCTCGGGGAGTATGATGATTTCTACATCCCCCAACAGAAAATCTTTATAATCAGGGTCCAATTTGGAAAGGGTGCCCACTGTACCGACCACCATAAGTTCTGTTTTGCCTCGATTGAGTGCCAAGTTGTTCTGCATCATTCAGGGCTCAATGGTGGCAAATATTCTATTTAGTTCCATTTCATCCTGGCGATTACATCCTGAAAGCAGGATGACACATTGCGTGACATTAACTTCTGTTAATTGATAAGCTTGGAAAAACAGCAGCCAACTGCTAGTGTCATTTCTATTTTCCTCCTCAGAGAAACCCAGAGCCCATAAGTCAAACTGGTTCATGGTGTAATAATAATCTTGAAATATTTCTACTTCATTTTTTTTTTTTTTGTATCGTGACCGGTGAAAGTTAAGGTCCCCCATTATGTAATGATCATCATTTGGGTGGATCTCCAAGTTTTAATCAGAAGATCAAGGTGCTCAATACTCTGCTGCAATTTGGCATTCCCCAGAGGGTTATACACATTTGAGAAATAGAATAACTAATTCTCATATGTCAAAGACTGCTCCGCCATGACCATCAATACCTGTTCAGAATGCTGTAAAGGGAAACATTCTGAGGCCCTTAGCTGGTTTGTAACCACCATGATCAACCCACCAAAGGGGTGATCTGTCTCATGTGTCTGTGCCTTCCTTTGGCATCTAAGCATAAATCCTGTGTTAACCACGTTTTTTGGAAGAGAAAGCTATCTGCTGTAGTTAAATAATAAATTCCCAAGGGGTTCTCGAGAAAGGATCTATGGCCACTAGTGCTCCAGCAGGTGATAACCAAATTCTTGGGATGATTTAGGCACTCGACTTCATCAAATTCAAAATACGCCCAAACATCAGAACCATGTGTCATACCTATTTCATTTTCCTTCTGAAGCGAGTGGCAAATCTTCGCTACTATGTCATTTATGACTTGCTCTGGCACATAATTCTCAATCTAAGTGTTTTTTAGCAAATGTTCATACCTTTGCCTCATCTTTGTCTCCCTAATTAATTCATATCCCACCTGCAAAAAACCATTGGTCTGTGACATGATTAGCTCAGTGATAATAGGGGAGACAAAATGAATCACTGTCAAATTTGATTCCCACGATTTTCTGGGAATTTAAAATTGTTTTACATCATGGGTGGCAATCTTTTTTGATAAAGTGACTTGATGAAGCAATTCTAACAAATTTGAGTGATTCAGAAAGGGCTAGCTGAAGTAGCATATACATAAAATATTTGTATCTTGTTTGAGGGAGCATTGATTGTTTGAGAGGAGAAAAGGTCAAGATGTAACATATTACAATTCTCTTCTATTAGATCCAAAGTGTCAATATATTCAATGTTGTCATCATCTTTATGAATCTTAGCACCCAACACTGATTTCCCTTCAGATGAAGTAGGCTTCTTATTATCTGTTTTTGCATTTAACACAGAGTCAACGAAGTTCTCTTTAGTTGACTTAGTGAGCATCATTTCTTCTCTTTGTGGGCTAATCGTGTTCTTCAATTGGAAGCCAGGTACATAGCCCTCTTTAGTTTTTAACTTGCCTTCATGAGCACTATTTGACCTACTAATACATTTATTTATAGTTTCCTGGCAAGTAAGCCTACTTAGAAAGGCTGTAGCCAAGCCTTATCTACCCACGCCTGCTTTCCGGGGTTCTTCACGTTTGCTGCGCAGTTCTTTTTTTTCGCCGTGCGCTTTTTACTTGACATAGTGTGTTTCAATTGATTTTCCAAAACCGTACTTACTTGCTGCGGCGGACATGTATTATGATCTTCCTGGTCTTCAGTGTCCTTTATACATTCGTGGACCTGCATAGTTTGGATGATAATTAGTGAGGTGTTTGCTTCAGCTGCCTTCTTGGTAATCTCATAATTTCTAGCAATTATGGATGTGATCTGCCTAGGGGCCAGCATCTCTGAGATCTCATTCAAGTCCTGTTTTATTATTTGTTGATCTTTGTGCATGGTGTTACAGAGCGAGAACAGAGCTTTGAGAAGAGTCATAAACTCAGGTTCAGCTCGCATGTCATTTGAGCGAAGAAGCATAGGCATTCACGGTAATTGCAGTTAAACTAGGTGATTTTGCCAGATCAGTGGATAGATTGGAGCATGGATCCTTGCTTCCAATCATTTCTTCAGCCATGACAGGAGTCAGATTCTCAGAGTTTGACTCGCCTGTAAATTTAAACACAAATTTAACAAGGAATTGTTATCGATTGGATTATCCACTGATAGGTTGTGCTCAGTGATGGTAGCACTATTCATTTTTAAAGTAATATCAGGAGCCGGATCACTGCTATTATTTTTTAGAGGTTTGAGAAAGACAGTGATTTTCCACGTTCAGTGTTTTCAATCTTGTTTATATCCGAACATGAATGAGTAACTCCCACCAATAATGCTTTCGACTGCTTATTCGGCTTTGTGTTTTTTTCCTTCCTTTCAGTGCTCTACTAGTCCGTCAGTACTCAAGAGCATAGAGCTAATTCTTTTGAGTGGAGGGAATACCTGAGACTGATGGCAGGCATCTTGTTGCCAGCCCCATAATTAGCACCGATCGATGGATGCTTTGGCATTATTATACATAGCAAGGTTCAAAGGCTAGACAGCCTGCAGCCACCTCCTACGCGTTAAAGATATACTGCAAAGAGCAGAGGAATTGTGCAGGTTTACTACTCCAGCCAAAGTAACCCAAGTAGCAAGCACCTCCAGTGATTTAGGTATTAGTGTCAGCGCATAAGTGAGTGAAATGAATAATTCGAATAATAAATGGCAATGTTCTAGAGGTTCAAAGGCCACAGCCCTGCAGTCACCTCTAGAGACGGTAAGAAAGTGGCAGTCTTTAAAAGGCAGCCAGCCTTAGTAATTCGCTGGAGGCGATTTCAATATTGGCAGCTTTGCACAGCTAAAACAGTTAATTTCTGGGCTGTTATCTTGCCCATACCCGCTTCTGAACGCTCCCGTTTCTAAGCACAGCCAAAAAAACAAGCACACAGAGCACACAGCGCTGCACACCCTGCTGCACTCTGTGCTAGTGTGAGCCTTTTAGGAGAAACGGGACCTCCTCCAACTAGCAGTAGACAGCAAAGGCAGACTTCACAGCACTTCTAACAGGGAGAAGTGCAAGTACTGCAAGTAAATGTAGGTGCAAGTAAATTAGAATATGCAGATCGGGTGCCTACACAAAACCTGAACTCCTCGCGATGTGTTTCAATAGAATGATTTGTTCCTCTGGTCCTCAGAGCCACGGAACACCAGAACACTCGCTCCACACTCTGCCATGCTCTGCTTGGTGTCAGAGCTTTTGTACGTAAGGCACCTCCTCCAGAATGGAAAGTAGTGACAAACTTGCAGTAAAGCTCACACTATAGCCGCTACCTGCTACTCGGGGTCACTCGCTCACCAAATCATCCTACTACATCAATCTCGTAGCCTATATCTTTCCACACCTTTGAAAGCTGTACAAGACACCCCAGGCCATGCTTTCCCTTAAAATTGAGGACTGTGCTTCCTCCCTCTCCCACAAAATCACTAAATTGCAAGTCATTCTGTCCACCATCTATCTATCCATGTTAATCTGTCTACCCCTACCCTAGTTTCCCAATCACACTTCACTTCCACCTCCCTTGCTGTAATTCCAACCATCCACCACAAATATAACACACCATGCACTCCTATAGAGCATTTTGCACCTCACAATTCCCCAAAACATGTGTATGTCACTTGGTCTAATGTTTCCTCCCCCTTTAATTAATCTTTATCAGCTGGTATCCTCCCAGCCTTCTAAAAGATGAAACAAACCATACTCACCTTAAAATAAATCTACTGATGATTCTATTAATCCTTCTTCTTATGGACCTGTCTCTCTTCCGCCACACCACAACTCAAACTTCAACTGTGTTTTCTTCAAATTCATATCCAACTACTTGGCAGAGAATTGTCCTGTTTGTCCACCACAAGGGGATTCTGTGGCACTTTACTGTGAATTTTCCAACAGTAATTTTAAACTTCCTTATTACTGCTTACCACTTACACCTCCACACCTCTACTCCATCCTCATTGTACTTGATCTCTCTGCCACCTTCAACACATCGGATTGAAGTCTTGTGCCATCAGATGGTGTCCTGATATCTCTCTTATCTCTAATTCTCCTTCTCCTGACAATCTCAAAACTCCATCTAGGACCCTTTATAATGGAGGTCACTCAATTATGAGTGCTGGTCACATTTCTTTACAATATTCTCCCTCAGTAAAAGCATCAAATCATTTGGCTTCTCTTCTCATGCTAGACCTGTTTAAGACATAATACATTATTCCTCGATGCACACTCTGTCTTCTCACCCTATAACTTTTTTCCTTCTGCCTCACTCTGTTTCCAAAGGTTTACAACACTGCAGTCATTTTGGATACCACAAGTACATTTCATCAATTTGCCACTTCCTTTGCGGCCAGAAAATCCAAAATATCAGGAAAATCTGCCCACGCCTCACCCATCACCAACATCCATATCCATTCTGGTTCTGAATTGACTAGAATGCTGCTCTACTCTAGCATTGGCCCTTCCCTCTAATCTTTCAATCCCCTGCATAAGATAAGAAATGTTGCAAAAAGCACCTTCTACAATCACTCTCTCTTTTAGTTTCTGTTTATTTAAATGCATCAATGGCAAGTTTCCCACTACTCGGATACATCCATCTTCCTCTACTCTCCTGCATGTGCTGCATTCCCTCAACCCATCAAAAATGCCTCTGTTTCTCAACTCTTTTCTCCGCCTCTCATTTCAGTTCGTTCTTTCTACAGGCCCACATGCTCTGCAACATTCTTCCCTGATGTCAAAACTCATGATTTCCTTATTGATATTGATATTGATATTTTATTTCTATCGCGCTCGTACACAAGTGTTTCAGAGTGCGACAAGGCAAGGGAGGGGAACGGGAGAACAAAACAGCGATCTTACTAGGCCCAGTGACACTGAGAACGCGCAAGTGCATGGGAGAGGGGGAGGGGAAAAGTGCATGGAAGAGGGGGAGAAGTGGAAAGTGCGAAGCAGATGTGAAACATATAAATAACAATAAATAAATAATAAAGGCAACAAACAGTGGTAGTGCAGGCAGCAATTTGCAAGTGCTAGGTTTAAGGCAGAAGACAGGGTAGGTCTGATAAGTGCAGGAAGAAAATGGGGGGGGCTTTATGTGTACAGGTACAGACCCCAGTGCAAGGGGTGGCCAGGGGCAGTGCGGGAGGGTGGCAGGGTGAGCAGAACCTGGGCCCGGAGGACAGAGGGAGGCCAGGTGCACAGTGCAAGAGAGAACAGATCAGCAGGGGAGATGGGGAGCGAAGGCAGAAAAAAAGGAAGGTCTTGAGGTGCTTCCGGAACCAGAGATGGTTCTCCTGAAGTTTTAGAGTGGCAGGGAGGCTGTTCCAGAGGGAGGCCCCCGCCAAAGACAGAGATCTACCCCCAGCTCGTTTCTTTGAAAAACTACTGACCCTGAGGGAGCTGGAGGTATAGAAGCGAAGAGCTCAAGAGGGGAGGTATTTGCGGAGGGATAGCTGAAGGTATTTTGGACCCATACCCCAGAAAGCCTTCTGGACAATGCAGAGGGTTTTGAATTTAATCGATCCCACGGCTTGAGGCCAAGGACAATACTCACAGTCCTGTTCTGCATTAGTTGCAGAGGGCGGAGATTAGAGGCAGGTAGATTTAGAAAGAGGCTGTTACAATAGTCCAAGCTAGATAGAACCAGAGCTTGGGATACCATGAGCTTCTGGGGGAAGGAGAGGAAAGGCAGAGTACCTCTGAGGAGGTGCAGTAGGAAATTTTACTTTTTAGAGACCTCAGAGATGTGGGCGGAGAAGGAAAGGGTGGAGTCAAAGATGACCCTGAGGTTCTTAGCCTCACAGGTGGGGGTAGGAGGAGGGCCAAAGGAGGCCGGCCAGAGAGTGAGGGGAAAGGATGGTGAAAGTGTGCCGATGAGGAGGATCTCCATCTTGCTGGCATTCAGACAAAGATCATTGGCGGCACACCAATCTTGAATGGCAATTAGGCAATCAGAGATGAGAGAGGGAGAGGAGGTGGCAGAGGGCAGCCTGAAAATGAGTTGAGTGTTGTCAGCATAGCACTGGAAATCTGAGTAGAAAGTGGCAGTGCAGTGGGCGAGAATTGCCAGATATTGGTTGAAAAGTCAGGGCGAGAGCTTAGACCCCTGGGGAACACCACAGCAAGAGAGGAAGATAGATGAATAGAACGACCCAAGTTGGACCTGGGAGGGTCGATCTGAGAGGAAAGAGGTCAGCCAGGCCAGAGCCTGATCAGTGATAACCAGGTTTTCACAGAGACGGTTGAGCAGGATGGTATGGTTGTCCGTGTCGAAGGCAGAAGAGAGATCGAGGAGGATGAGGACAGAGGGAATGTTAGAGTCAAGGTTGGAGAGCAGATCTTCACGGATGTTCAGGAGAGCAGTTTCCGTGCTACTGGCAGCTCTGAAGCCAGACTGGTGGTCATGGAGACAGCCAACAGAATTGGAATGAAGGTTAAGCTGAGAGATGGACAACTTTTCCAGGAGTTTGCCCAGAAAGGGAGTAATGGAAATTGGGTGATAGTTAGCTGGACAAGAAGGATCAGCTGTGGGTTTTTTAAGAAGAGGATGCACAAAGGAGTGCTTCAAAGGGGAGGGGAAGGCTCCCGAGGCAAAGGAGTGGTTGCGAAAATCAGCAAGGGCCAGAGCGAGTGTGTCAATGTGGTCCTTGATGGTTTTAGATGAACAGGGATGAACCTGTTTTTTGACGAGGCTTTCATAGATCGGACTTGTCTAGTGACCTCATCAGGGGAGAAAAGAGGAAAGGACGAGAAGGATGGTGGAGGGGTGGCTAAAAAGGGTCAGCAAGCACAGATGGAGAGGAGAGAGGAGGGGTGTGGGTAGAGAGGGTGGACAGGATGTCCTGGGTTTTATTTGGGATCAGACACAAGCACTTACCGCTTGCCAGTGAAAGAAAGGCCATTCATTCTCACTCCCTCCCCCCCGCTTATCTCAACCTTGACACCTTCTCGGATATCACAATGTAAATATGAAATATATAGCCACCTGTGCAATGCCGATCATGTAAAGTATATTTATATACGTCACCCTTTTACCCAAATGTCCCTCTATCAACTCACTTCGCTCTATCCCCACAAACTGCCACAGAACTACCTGAATATTCATGGCACTATTTAAAGGGTCCCTGGACAGGGATTCCTTCTGATCTCACTTTTCAATATTTACAACATTTCTGGTTGCCAACCTTTCCCAACAAATTATCACAAATAAATGAAATACTTTTTTGTGGTGCACAGGGGTCTTAGTCTTAGAGTCACGCCCCTGACATTTAACACAAGAATTCACTGTGGTTCAAAAAACACTGCCTCAACCTCATGCACTCGAGTGAAGGATTGCCATCTGGTAAGCATGTAGAGGCCCAGGCTGTTTATTTGTAAACAAAGAAAAAACCTTCCAGAAAGCCCTATGCCAAAAACATAGTGAAACCTGTAACTTTATTTATCAGTCCCCTAATCTGCAGCGCCTGCTCTTCAGTGGCACACATCAAGTTCAAAGGTCACAGTTGCATCGTTCAACAGCTGCTGTGACACCAAGGTTACTTCAGACAGAGTTTACATTTAAATCTGCTCCTCTGTTCAAAATCCATAATAATTATGAAGAACTTTCAGTCTGGTAGCAGGGTAAATAAACCATACCTGGGTTTTGGTATGGTTACGGATAGTTCACATAATTATTAAAGCAACATCAGATTTGTATCATACTCATGACAACACAGCAAGTTCAGGCAAGCTATGGAAATGCTATTTGAATTCTACCCAGACTTCCTATTTCTGCCTCATCCAGCATTACTATAGGCAGGACTATAGCAGTGATTCTCTAATCCCTTTGGGAGGATGGGCAGCACCTCTTCAGCCCAGGAAACTCTCAGACGGGGGACTCATGGGAGCCATGTTTTAAAGAGGCACACCCATAACAAAATACTCAGCCTCACACAAGGCTGTTGCTTACCAAAGGCCTTTTATAGCCACAAGCTTGGTAATGGTGAAGGCCTAGAACAGTCAGACAGAGCTGAAGGTACTGGAGGAAGGGTTCCTCCATCTTCGTGTTCTGGGGGCATATTTTCCCTTCCTGTCTCTTACACTTCATGCAGACCAGAGCACTGTGGCTAAGATGCAAGAAGGCAAAAGTCACTTGTCACATTGACAGCAATTGGACACTTTAAAAAGGCTTGTCATTACTCAATCCCCTGTGACCTTTTGGCTTTAAAAGGAAGGAGTCTCTGACAGCTTCTTTGATTCCTTTGGACCTTTCAAGAAGAACAGACATATTTGTTTGGACCCTGTTGGAAGAGCAGTCCTCTCCAAATTCCTCCGGATTGAGATAAAGACAGGTTTTCCAAGGCAGAGGCAAGCTCTGTCCCCTACCCATCTCCAGGGAGCAATGGGGGTGACTGCTGTTGGACCAATACCTGCACGCCCTGGCAGCTGCACCAGTACTTAGGTTCCAAACCCAAGGTGAAGGACTCCTGCAGGTGCCAGAGTGAATGTGAAGATGAAAAGGACTAAATGTGTCCCTGAGCCTCTGGATGGGACTCAAAGGATCACACAAGCCAGAGCAGCTACATACCTATGTTTTACTATGTAAACCATCTTTGAAACGGTTTTGCCTGTGTTTAAATGGCTTCAAACCATCCAGAACCCACAGTGCTGCATTTGCTACTCACTCTGATTCTGCTGTGTTCCTGCATCAAACAAGTGTGCTGCAACATAACACCAGCAGAGTGTGTCACCTGCTCTGATTCAAACAAGAAGCTCACAGCTGAAGAATCCCTCAAACTGCCACTTCTCAGACCATGTGTTAGACTACCAGCATCTTCGCTATTGACCCCTGCCTGACTGTCAAAATGACCCTGGTGGCCACATTGAAATTCACTGCATGAATGCCACATCAAACAACACTCAGCTTCATCTCGAACCTGACTCAGTGCTGGCATGCTTCCCGGATCTCTGCAAATTGACATTGTCAAACCACAAATGTACATATTACGATACTGTTGAGAGGTACAGACTCTCTGGTCGACTTTTGGGTCACTTTCCACAGGTGAGGGGGTTTACTAGTGTTAATATAGTCTGTTTTATTGCACATCGGAGTGCTTAATTAAAATATGGATATTTTTATAGAACCATTATTGGACATTTTTATTTTTATTTTGGACTGTTGTGTTATTGCTATTTGGGTTGCTACTGTTATCACATTCACACCCCTCTTAACATTATAGCCTGCCCTCGGCCCACGTTACCATAAACAGTGAAGGATGTACATCTCTTGTTTCACCTTCATGATGGAATCATTGTTGGTTTGTAGTTGTATGATGGCTGAGCATTATCAATTTAGCCACTACTCATCCTTGTACTTCTGCAGGGCACAAGTCATGTTGTCACAATTAATTAACCCTCATGTGATCTCCCTTGGGTCTTTCCTTACCTCAACATAGGGAACAAAGGGTTCTGGTACCCCTCTTACATTTGAGTGTAGCACACCTCTGAGAAGTCTTGAGCTTGCTAATTTCCCCAGGGTTGTACTTTGAAGGGTATATACCCACTATGGGAAAGCGTATGCCAATCCTAGCCCCGCTCAGCTCTCGGGAAGGCATAGTGACTCGTTCAGAGGGGTGTCCAGCTCTTTCAGACTGTCTAAAGAATCCTGCTGAACATTACATGACTTGCCCCAATGGTTAAATGTTGTGGTCGTTTCCAACATATACGGGTAAAACCTCTGCCCTTCAGCTGTTTATCATGAACTCATTCTTCATGAGATAATATTCCTCCCAGTAGTTGTCTCGTGCACAATGAGCTGAAACTCTCTTCACATTCCTCAGCCAACTACCTCGGTGATGTGTTGTGGGACCCACCTTCGAGCTGCACACATTCTATGTCGGAGTTATCCATAAAAGACTCTGAGAAATCAGATTCATATCTCTACATGTGCTTATGCTTCTGGCCATGCAAAAGCATAGGTTCCTTACCACACGTTGCTCCATTTACAGTCTGTAGATAATGAGACATAATTCCAAACCAGCTGCTCTAAACACACCAGAAATGTATGCCTACTGCTCTGTAGTCTTATAGGGGTGATACACCAGGGCACTTGACATAACAATATATTTACTTCTGATGCAACTTCATCTCTACCATAAAATATAAGCCCTTTG
Source organism: Ambystoma mexicanum (assembly GCF_040938575.1). NCBI lineage: Eukaryota > Metazoa > Chordata > Amphibia > Caudata > Ambystomatidae > Ambystoma > Ambystoma mexicanum. Next base: position 203,907,696 of record NC_090941.1, on the reverse strand, counting down.
AAGACAACTTTCACTCAGTTTTGGTTCACCTGCAGAACTTAGCTACGTGCTGAAGCCAGAGTGTGTACCCAACTAAAAGTACTCATTCAGACTGTATTTGGATCTCGGGTGAATACCTGGAGACTCAATGGTGTTCTGACTTTGTCAACCGATGACAACATTGGCTTGCATTTTCAATACGTCTACTATTGATGGGAGCTGATGGTGCCCCTGTACCTGCCTTGCGGTCGGTCTTAGAGGATAGCTGGATGCTCAGGTCTCTTTGCTGGCTTGCTACGGGGAACCGTCTCCATAGGCCGAACTAGCTCATGAAAATGCTTGAGCATTGCCTATTCCTCCCCTTTACTTTAGAATTTCAGCAGCATTCATACCACCCCATTTTTATTGTGTCCGTTTGAGTTTGGTGTGAAAACTTTAAACATGGCACTTGCCCCACCTGTGCTTTTTGTGTTAGTTCCCTTGGCGAAAATGCTGTGTTAATGGTCCTCTTGTGGGACTTATCACTTGGGTTCTGAGTCACTATCTCTCACTGGCGCCCGGAAGTTATTCCTGACCGCCCCTGAGCCAATGAACATATTCAGAATGCGGTCAATATCCTCTACTATTAACTGCATTCAGTTATTAACTGCATTCCGATCATTGTATTAAGAAAAGCCGAGAGCATTTCTCGACATTCAAGAACTAGCAATGCCATTTCCCCAAAAGTGTTTACAACTGACTCTTCCACTCTGCGAGATTATTTTTTTATTTATTTTTACGGAAACTTTATTATAACAGGCAACACCCAATGTAAAGAACCCAAATGAAAGCTAAACCATTGGAATATTCTTTCACTTCTATATAGAGTACCTATGCAATTTTACATTGAGCCAATGCATGCACATATTCACATTGTTCCAGTTCAACCATATCATATTAAAATAGTTATCGTAAGACGACAATTTTGTTTCAAATAATACCACATTTAATGTATGTTCTGCATATGCTCGACTCACTACTCTGCCAGCTGTTTTACTTCATCACAACTCCAAACCCTATATTAATGTTGTTAATAGTATGCGATAGTAACCCCATGGCCCTCGGAAGGGGTCCCCAACGTAGATTAATGACCCTTCCCCATCTCACGGCCCTCAGCTTCATCTCAAGCCATAACTTGAGGGTGGGTCATTATCTCGAGACGGTAACCCTCCCTCATTATATGAGGCTAATTTAGTTCCATACCGCAGGCTCACGGAGTAAACACTTCAGGACTGTCATCGTATATGTTGGGCGTGGGGGGGGCGCGCTCTTGAGGCAGTGTCACACACAAGGATACTTGACTCGTCTCCTACATTCATGTAGAGAATTGACATCCAACCATTCTTAGTAAAGGGTCGAACTAGAAAGCTATCAGCGGCATGTCAGTGTTTGCAAGGGGAAGACATGCTTTGAGGAATGCTAATGTCTGCCTGAAGCGTGCATCCCCAGACACGAGAAGGGATCCATACAGGACTGTTGCTCCTGCCTGACGGTGGCTGATGTTTGTGGCTATGACTTTTAACAACGTTTTTATGTGTGCACAATAAAGGCATGTTGATTGATTCAACTACTCTCGGTCATGTTTAGCGACAGGGCATTATTGGTTTGTCCACAATGCATATTTTCTGTACCGATGTGAAGATATTTTGCGTTTTGATTTTGGCATCTTGTTCCTAAACAAATTGCACAGCCAGATGAGCACTGGAAGTCTTTGTTTTTTAAATGCTTACACGTAGCAAACATACACAGCACATGCATGTAGAGCGGGTGGCATGCTTCATCACTGCAGACGCTACCGCACGTGCGCAGAATGTCCCTCCAGTCAAAAGAAGGCAGTGTCGTAAAAAGAAAGCCTGTGGGATATTTTCCAATACTTTGAATGTCAAAGTCAATGTTTAAGAGAATTAGAGGAAGTTGCTTGGAGATCCGAGATATTTGTTGTGACAGCTTGTCAATAAGAAGTCCATACACATGATGTCACGTGCAGGCAGAGCAGCAGGCTTTGTTGTCTAAAGCAATCTATAGAAATGAAGTGATGATGTCAGTAGAGAATACTTACCAGGTCAATACAAGTCTCTGTTCGTTACAGCGGCAATATGCGCTACTATATCGGTGACAGCGGGGCGCCTGCAATCATTCTTAGTGGGTTTCTGCAACCAAACTCCATTTGTGTTCCAGCTCGGCTGGCAGCACAGCATTTCTAACCTGTTCCAATCAAACTGAGCAGAAAACAAGTAAAGTAAACGTGCTTTCTATTATATTAGCCATTATAGTCCTTCAGTACTATATTTTTCCGAAACTTAAAATGTTTAATTGTGTGCTATGTGTTGTCTTCTTCGGGGGTCAATTAGACCGTACCGCTCCGCTGACGACATACTGCGCATCACAAGACACATGCAGGTAAACGCATTCATAAATACATGCATCTCTGAATTACAGCTCAGCGGAGAACATTCTTGGGTTTGACACAGTTCAGTTCACATGAATCCATGTTTTTAGAACTGCTGAAGTTTATTAACCATTATTGCCCTAAGTTACTGGCAATACGGGCTGTATTGCCCAGCAGCTGTGGGTAATAATTATGTTATCACATGGCTGAGGGGCCGGGTGCTAGGATGAGGGGTCACATGAAGGAACACATAGAAAAACAAGATCAGAACGCCATTTAGTGATGTCCACAGAGAAGGGACCGCTCTCCGGTCTGACAGCGAAAGCTTCATTTTTGATGCCTGGCCGGAGAATCGCAGGGTGGTAAGGGGGAGTGGAGGGTGAATAAGGGCAGGGGAATGAGAATGGGGCTAACAAGCACTGGCCGGGAGAGAGGGAGATGGTGGGGGTAAGAGGGGAGTGGGCGAGGGAGCCTGCACAGCAGTGAGAGGTATGGTGGATGTTGGAATCCTGAGAGGCCACAGGATGCTTTGCTGCACCTATGAATAGTGCCCGGAAGCCATGCATCGTGAATGGCTGTCAGGATTCTAACGATCTATTCAGGGCGCTATTAAAGAATAACCAAAGCTGTGTTTTTTTTTTTTTTTTTTTTTAAATTAATAGGTTTTCAAACGACACAAACGTGCTTCTCTATATATGCCCAGTGAGAGAAAAAAATCCTCTACGAGAAAAAAATCCCTGATTTATTTATTTACTCACTTACCACCCTGTCATGTCTAGAGCAATAAACTCTGGTGTGGACTGCAATGACCCTCACACCATCATCATCATCATCATTTCTCATTGTAAACATAATTTCTAAGTCAACAGCTCATATCATGGCTCTTCCAACTAAATGAATTGGAGAAACAGCAATTTCCCAAGAGTTGATTGATAATTGACTACCCATCCCCTCACCAGGCATCGTACTAGTAGTCGGTGCTCCCAGTCAGGTGTGTCATAATAATAAAGATACTATTAATACGCAGGCAACATGTCCAGCCCATCTTCCACACAATGCACTGTCAGGCCAACCTAACAGACCTGCGCACCTTGCAAACATGGCGCACATTACTCTCCCCTCACCAAAAAGGTATTTGGATATCATAATGTACACATTATTATCGTGAATGAACAGCATCTTTCCCCTTACACTCGAAACTCAGAATCAGATTCCTATTCATCCAGGCACATGAAAAGTTCAAGACTGCAACTCACGAGACAGTTCCTGGCCTATGGATCCCGGACAAATCTGGAGGAGGGTCAATCTCTAGATCCAAGGACGTATTTGACAACTGCGACAAAGAACGTTACCTTATTCGAACCCCAGTCTCGGGAGGATAGCTCAGCGGCAACGTGATCGCCTTGGAAGCAAGATGACAAGGAAAAACACAGGTTCGATCCTCGGGTCCGCGCTTAGAAACCTCTGGGTGTTAAGCGCGTTATAAATAACCTATCATATCATACCACCCACTCCCCCATCTCTCTCATCCCTCAATGAAATCATCACAATTAAAATCCTATAACCTTAAGTCTCACCCACTACACATCAGATAACCCAGGATGTCTAATGTAGTAAACATACACCTACTCTATTCACCTTATAACAACATCCCAAATGATCACTGCTTTTCAACCAAGAGGCTACCCTTATGACCCCCTCCCAAGAATACAAAGTTTTCAACTTGGCACACAGGTAACCAGTATTTCCAACCTCCACTCATCAACACCTCGTCTTCCCTTTATCCTACAAATAATTCCCACCTATTCCTCTTACTGAGCTACGTGCAGCAAGGACAGCACCATTATTGGTGGCAAAAGGGGGCTATAAAGGCCACTTTACCTTACCTTAGTTACCGTAATCCTTTACGTAGCGTACATTGCCACCCAAGTTGATTCAGATGTTAATGTCATTTCAGATATAAGAATTTTTGAAAAGGTTAAGTATTGATTGATATTATATAATGCATTGGTTTGTCTAATTCTGATGACCAAAACACATTTGAAATGGGACATTATACTGAGGTCATTCAAGCGGTTCTCTCTGTATTCACTACATTAATTACTCATTTGCATACCATCCTCTCCTTTTATTCAACCATCCCATCCTCTACTTTGGTTAATTAGCAGACACCCTCGAAAGACATCTTCACCAAATTCGTATTCTCAATGTTTACTCTATCAATTAGGAAAGTAAAAGAATCCCTTAGCCCCGTTACACACAGGAGCAATACTTAAACCACGTGATTAAGAATTGCTCATTACACATAACTAAAACATGTGAAGTAAACATAATGTTTAACAGGCTTCCCATGAAAATTGTTAAGCTTTGCGTCACATGATCGTGTTGTACCTGGGTTTCTGGAAGACGTCCGTGCTGGAGAGGCCAGTCTGGTAGGTCAGGAGCCGTTGATGAAAAATGTGACACAAGGAATCAGCCCCAGCCCAGCCCTGATAGACAGGGGTGGATGGGGACCACCTCCTGTCGCCACGAACTCTCTTCCCTGCGGATTTACGTGATGCCAAGACAGTGCAGGCACTGACATGGAAGGTGTGCTCTTCACGGTACGTCCAAGGACCTCAGTATTCAAGTAGAAGGTGGAGGAGATTGACCTCAATATCTTGCGGTGGAATAGGCACACACAGTCCAATATAGAGCCAAGTGCAAAGTCAATAACTGAAATCTGTAGGAGCTGATGACAACTGGTGAAAAGAAGTCCAGGCGTTGGAATCCGGGAAGAGCAGGAGAGGAGAATCAGATGGAGAGGCCAAGGCTGGAGCCCAGTGAAGCAAGGCCAAAAGTAAGGCAACAGGCAGAGCTGGTACCCAGGTCTAACTGACAGCAAGGGAAACCCCAGGCAGGTAATCTGAGAGGGGCCACAGGGAAGGAACCCCAAAAGGAGAGAGAGAGACCCTTCCAAGGGAAGCTGGGAAAACCAAGGAGGGGAGAATCAGGAACCCAGATCAGGCAAGGACTGAAGCCAAAGGAAGCTGGGGAGTGCAGGATCCAGGTAAGGCAGCAGGTGCAGGCAAACAAAGCGAAAAGAAACGGTGAGTCAGGAACAAACCGCGTTAAGACGCAATCACTTCCTGCACTCGACCGCTATTTAAAGTCCACGGCATGAAGCCGAGGCTTGAGACGCGGGCCGGCCCACGCATGCGCCGCGGCCCTACCGGGGGCGAAAACGAGGCTTGACACACAAGCCGTCGGTCTCCGTGTACCGCGGCGCATGCGTGCGCCCGGAACAGAACAGGGAAGCAAGTTCAGACGTCGGGAGACTCTTCTCCCGGCGAGCCAAAATCTAGGATAGAACTGCCAGGGTTGGCAGCATCCCGCCACCTTCCAGGTGGGTGCCCTAACACCATGACCCCCCACAGAAAGACCAGGGGCACCGGGTTTCCAGGGATAACTAAGGTTGAACTCCTGCACTAAACGTGGTGCATGGACATTGGTTACAGGTTCCCAAGTGCGATCACAGGGGGAATAACCCTTCCAATCCACTAAAAATTGCAATTTCCCCGTACGATAACGGGAATCGCAGATCTCTTGGACCTCAAATTCAGGTGTACCCTCAACATCTATGGCAGCCAGGCGGGAGTGGGAACGACCATAGGGGTCGGGGCGATAGGCCTTCAGCAGGGAAACATGAAATACCAGATGGGCACGCCAAGAAGCAGGCAGGGCTAACCTAAAGGCAACTGGGGAAACCTGTTTAGTTATGCGGAGGGGCCATGGAACCTGGGGGCCAATTTCAGTGGAAGGTTTCAAGCTGGTAAATTCCTGGAAGATAACCACACCAGGTCTCCCACCCGAAACAAAGGACCAAGACTCCGACGTTTGTCAGCTGTCTTCTTCATGCTTGCTTGTGCCAGAGCCAGGGTACCAGCCGCCTGACGGTGGAGACCTTGAATCTCAGATATCAGCTGATCAGCAGATGGAACTAGGCTGGGTTGGAAAGGAGGAAGAGGCAGTAACTTGGGATGTAAACCAGAAGAGCAGAAGAAAGGACTAAATCCAGTTGCAGAAGGAACTGAATTGTTGTAAGCTACTTCGGCCAGGGCTAGATGCGACATCCAATTAGACTGAGACGCGTTGGTGAAACATCGTAGATACTGTTCTAAAGTCCAATTGGTCCTTTCAGTCTGCCCATTGGTTTGTGGATGATGACCAGAACTAAGGGTTCTATGTATGCCCAAATGTTGACAAAGTTGACTCCAGAAAGCTGAAACATATTGAGAGCCCCGATCTGATATTATCTTTTCAGGTAACCCGTGTAGACGGAAAATGTTCTGTAGAACGGATCATGCCATTTGAGCCGCTGTGGGTATCTTCTCCAAAGGAATGAGGTGAGCCATCTTAATAAAACAAGCCACCACCACCATGATACAGGTATGGCCCTCGGAGCGTGGGAGATCCACAATAAAATCTGTAGCAAGTGTGTGCCAAGGGTATGGTGGTAATTCCGTAGGATGCAACAAGCCCACAGGTCTCCTGTGCGGGGTCTTAACCTGGGCACAAACCGGACAGGACTCCACATATTGCTTAACCTGGGTCGCCCATCTAGACCACCAGAACTGACGGGCTATCACTTCCTGCATAGATCGAATACCACAATGCCCCCCTATCTTGGAATCATGTAGACCTTGTAAAACAGCTTCACGGAGGTCTTCAGTGGGTAAGTACAACCTTTTTCGAAAAAGCAGAAGGCCGTCCTTTTCGCTTATTTGTGGATGTTTCAGTAAGGTGGAACGTCTAGGATCTACTGACGTTTCCTGAGAGACTCTTTGAAGATAGGGTACCAAGGCCAGGAGAAAATGTTTCGGGGCTAACACTGGTTGACCTCTGTTCTCTTGTTTAATATCATCCTCCAAAGAGCGAGACAGTGCGTCGGCTTTCACATTTCTGGTGTTAGATATATAGGTGATGTTGAAGTCAAAATGTGAAAAGAAGAAAGCCCACGAGCCTGTCGTGAAGTGCTGCACTGTAGAGAACGTAGAAACTGGAGGTTTCGATGATCCGTGCATACTTCTACTGGGAATCGTCCTCCCAAAAGATGGTGACGCCGTTCTTCAAAGGCGGTCTTAATGGCCAGAAGTTCCTTCTCTTTAACTGGATAGTTACGTTCACTGGCTGTACGTTTTCTAGAGTAATATGCTAGTGGGAATTCCATTTTCAATTCAGGGTCCAGTTGTAACAGAACGGCCCCTACAGCAAAATCTGAAGCATCGGCTTCGACAATAAACGGCCTATCCTCCCGGGGATGATGAAGGATTGGAGACATACTGAAGGCTTGCTTCAATTGCTGAAAAGAGACTGCGGCCTCCGATCCCCACTCAAAGGTCTTCTTAATGCTGGTCAAACTGGATAGGGGAGCAGCCAGGATCCATATGTATACCTGAGAAACTGATTACGTATCTAAGGAACCCAATGTGTTCTTGATGGAAAAAGACACTTTTCAGGTTTGACGTATAGATGATTCTGTTGCAATCTTCTAAGAACCTCTTTCACCTGGACTGTATGTTCTTTAAGGTCTTTCGAAAATACCAGGATGTCGTCCAAGTACACCCAAACAGATACCCCAATTAGATCAGCAAATACGTGATCCATGAGGCGCTGAAAAACTGAAGGAGCATTGCACAAGTCAAAGGGCATCACTCGATACTCGAAATGTCCCAACGGTGTCTAAAACGCAGTCTTCCACTCACCACCGGGTTTTATGCGCACCAGATGATAAGCTCCTCGGAGATCGAATTTGGTAAACACCCGGGCTTCATGCAGGGATTCCATGATGGTTCGTATCAATGGAAGTGGATGTCTGTCTTTCCTAGTGATGTCATTTAATTGCCGGTAATCGATGCATGGCCGCAGGGCACCCTCCTTCTTTTTGACAAAAAATAAGGGAAACCCCGCTGGAGAGGTTGAGGGTGCTATGTATCCTTTCTGAAGACATTCCTGAAGATACTCACGTAGTACCTCCTTTTCCTGTGAGATTAAAGAGTACACTTTACCATGTGGTATCACAGTTTCTGGTAAGAGGTCAATGGAGCAATCAAAGGTTCTGTGCGGAGGTAATGGAATATCTTTGGGTTCAGAAAATACCTCCTGAAATTCAGTATACTCGGATGGTATTGAAGCAACCGAATAAAGACTAGGTCTGCTACTCCCATCGGTCTGCGTAGAGGTAGAAACCGTCATGACGGGCAAGTCGCTCCCACAACATTCCTGCGTACAACGGTCTGAACAGAACTCTAATGTTCTTGTCTCCCAATTGATATTATGAGTGTGGTGCAACAACCAAGGTAACCCCAAAATTATGGGATACGTGGGTGTCTTGATAACATCCAGAGAGATCAGATCCTGATGTCCTTCAATTTGCAGTTGCAGAGTTCCCGTATGTTGATGAACTGGTCCCGAGGACAAGGGAGTCCCATCAATAACTTCCACCACCGAAGCACATCTCTTCTCAAGCAAGGTGACCCCATTCCTGGCCATGAAATCAACATTGATATAGTTGCCAGATGCTCCGCAATCCAACAACCCCAAAACCTCAACAGGTTCTTTTCCCGGCCAGGAGACCTTGATACTCAAGGCCATGAATACCACTGGCTACATTGGTTGTTTATCCAGTTTATCTTCCGGAAGGACTGAAGGAAAGGAAGAAGGGCCTGTTGTTGCCTTCCCTACATACGACAGGCCATTTAGTTTTTCGACTTCTGGAGTGGTCGTAGAGGACAGGTATTGAGGTAATGTCCGGAGGCCCTGCAGTACAAGCACAATCTGAGATCTCTTCTTCTCTTCCTTTCTGCATCTGACAGGGGACCTCTTACAGCTCCCAATTGCATGGGTTTGGGTGCCACTTCAGTGGAACCAGATGCCTTGGATGGTACAGGCAAGAATCGTGGAAGCGTCTTTTCAGATCGACGTCTCTCGCTCCGCCTTTCAGCCAACCTATGATCAATCCGTAGGACTTGTTCTTGGAGGGCCTTGTAAGGATATTTGGCGTGTTACAGCACAGAGTACAGCACTACTGCACAGGTAGCAAACAACACAGAGTACAGCACTACTGCACAGGTAGCAATTTTTTTTTTGCAGCACCACCACAAGGGTGCGGTGCATTGCTATATGTGTTACCAGATTAACAAGGAAAGACAGACTATTCAGTCAAAAACGATTTTAACATATAAGATGCAAATCTATTTTTACAGTTAAAAGCACACGTGCACATTCAAAAATGCACACTATTTTTTCACCTGAAATTCCTATGGTGCGAGAGACACATTTGAAAATTAATAACTAACATTACTTATAACTAACCTGACTAATGAAACTGAGGTTAACATAATCCACTAATAAAAATGTGTCTCCACTGCAGAATTAGGCCTATTCTGAAAGTGAACTTTTAAACGCACATCCATTTTTTTTTCTTTTCGTTTTCTCTGCTGCCCTGTCCACATAACTACAGGAAGGAAAAGGGCCCGAAAGAACAGGAAATCAGTTGGTTACAAAGTATTACTATAAAAATGAGCCATTGTGTAGAGAAGGAGGAGATGGCATGATTAATTCTGATTGGAGCAGCGTCATAGCAAGTATCATGCTAGAGGGAGTGATCAGAGTTTTGCTGGGGGGAGTTTGAGGCAGAGAAAGACAGTCAAGATTTGGCAGAGCTGGGAGAAGGACCTTTTTCCTGGCTGAGACATTCCTATCTGCAAAAGCTGAGAATTCCAGATAATAACCCCGGTTTGAGAACGGCAGGCGTTCGTTTTCACTGGGGTTAATCTTCAAGGGAGCCACATGCAGAAAGAGATCAGCTGAAGAGATAAGGTAATTACAGAAGTGTGGGAGCTGAGTGTGTACGAGAATATTCAGTCAGAGTAGGAAAGGAGATTCTGGTGCCTTAATCACATGTTAATGTTGCAAATTGCGTTCTGTTCTCCGCCATTTTTTTTTTCAGTGTATCACAGACAATGCTGTTACTGTGCTATTTTATTTATTTCTGTAAAGAGTGAGATTGTGTTTAAATGCAACTTTTATAATACAGAAAAATATTTGAAAGCAGACGCGTGGTGTATTTATATTTACCAATACAGTGCTGATGATGAGGGGAGATTTTTAAACAATGCAATTGTCATTTTAAGACAGATGTGTGCATGATCATATTCAGTATGGACAGTTGAGAGTGATTGTTTGTAGCATAGCTCGTTGGAGGTACATGAGCCAACGGGAAGAGGGACTCTCTGAACATAGTTCCCTACCGTATATAAGGTAGTGGAAATTACCACAAAATTACCACATATAGCTCTCTGTCGTAAATAAGTCAGTGAGATCGCCCATGGTGGCACACTAACACTAACACTGAAAATGTGGTATTCCTAAAATGTAGGTCTGAGGTCTCTATAGTGATTACACGAAAAATCTAAGCAAAGATAAGGGATTCTGGACATTGGGGCCACAAATAAAACAAGGGAATTATGCTCACCAAAATACCACCAACCACGCATACCAACCACGCATACCAAATATGCATGTCTGGGTGCTGAAATAATGCATGTCCACTGTATTATTGTTGCACATGGCCCAATCTGAATACAAGGAGTGATTATTGCTAAGTTATTTTTCGGCGGTAATAAAATACCGTCAGGCCCCAAATCTCCACAAAATACCCTACATATTTATGGTGCGTTGCAGGCCGGGAAAGTGATCATAGAGTACCTACTGGGCGTGGCAAGCGTGTCTCACACTGCCATTTGCACATTAAAGGGAACCCATTTTATAATAGCAGTGTGCCACTAAAAACGAATTTCAGAATGTCACAAAGGGAAACCACATTCTCAGATCTAGTGCAATATTTAGAGGCAAAGTTGTTTGCACATGGGAATTGGTCGTCAAATAGCACGTTAGAATGGAGTAACCGCATTCAGGGTGAGGTGCAGAAAGAAAAACTAGACAATATTTTTGCAGAAGGCAGCATAATTCAGGTCTGCCTTACAAGATTATTGAATGCAGCCGATAAAAGTGCAGAGAAAGACTGTTTAATACGGCTATGCGGCAAAATATGGTTTATTTTAAACAAGTCCCTGCGAATGCAAGAGAATGATACTCAGCTAATTAACAGGTTAAAGACTGAATTAGATGGGGCAAGTAAAAATCAGTAAATGTTGAGAGCAGAATTGGATGTATGACAAAAAGACATGCAATTAAAATGCAGAGACTTTGATACTCAGTTATCCAAAAGCAAGAAACAATTTGAAGATAGTGAGCAAGAATTGGCACACTTAAAAGCCTTAGTGGATCACATTAGACGGGATAAAGATGAGGTTGTTTCAGAGATGCAGATTTTACAAAAAGAACATTGTGAAAAAGAAGGTGATCTCCAGAGTGCAGAACAAGAAATGATTAAAATGATTCAAGAAAGAGACAAGAGAAATAAAGAGTTCAATGAATGCCAAATGCAAATGTGCGACATGCAGGAGGTAATTAATAAGATGAATGGTGAAAACAACTATTTGCAAGATGAAGCCAACAGACTCCTTAAAAAGTGTAAGGACTTAGAACAGCAAATGTGCATTCCCAGGTCCCAGGAGAGGCGACAGGGTACCACATTCAATGGAGTGGAGGTGAATTCTAGCTCTGCCCAAAGAGCTAGTGCTCCAGTGACTGGGCCGGTGACTGAACTTGGTTGCAGCGCCCTTGGGGGATTTCATACTCCCATTGGGGGCAGCCACCAATCTCATACACCTGAAAACAGGATTGAATCACAAAATAGTGCAATTCCATGCATTGCAACAAGTAGCCCCATAAAAATAATGAAATCCATTAAAGCCCTGATCAAACCATTTGAAAAGGGAGGTGAATGCTGCATTGAGGATCACTTAGAAGCGGTGCATGACATTTTTAAAGCACTCCAGATACCTAAGGAACAGTACAGACAATATTTTCATTTAACTTTAGATGCCCCGACAGCCAGCATCATAAGGGGATTAAATGAACAGCAGAATATGACATGGCTGGAGTTTGAAAAAGAAATTAGGCGTCATTTTTCTCCTTTTCAGTCATTGCAGGAGGCAAAGAAAGTCGCGTACACAATTACTGCTGGACCTAATACATCTCCTCGCCAATTTTTACAAGACTTAAAAAGAGCATTTTCTCGCTTTGATGTATCTTTTGACTCAAATTCCAATGAGTTTAAAACTGCATACTTCTATGGGCTACAGAAAGACATCATATCCCAATTGGTCCGTGAATTTGACCGTGACAAGTCCCTTGAATGGATTGTACATCAAAGCACAAAACTATATGAGGTACTCTATTGTCAGTGTAGAGAAAGTGATAAAATGAAAGATAATAGACCTAAATCTAAAGAACCCTCAGCCACAGTAATGGAAATCAGGTCAGCCAAAATGTCCCTTGAGTCTGCTCAAAGCCAAGGTAAAAATAATGTGATACCTGAACAAAGGGGTAATCAACAAAGATCGCCATTTCCTGTACCAATGTTCCAATCACATGATCCTAGTAATAGAGAGAGCTACATCAGCCCTAGGTATTTAGGGGTCAGACCCCGGGTAGGATACCGGCCTGATATGGCAGGTATGAACAATAACCAGAGACAAAATCAAGATCAAAGAAATGATGGTCCCTACCAGTTATTGGGGACACAGAGCAGACTTGATCCCAGCACCATGATATATGGTAATCAGGATAGGCCCCGATATGTGGATCGATTTACTGATAATGGAAATCAACCTAGGGGCCAGTACCCACAATCTGAGAGACAGGACATGAGGCAAAACGTGAACTACAATCCACGCCAGTACAATGATTCCCCTCCAGGGGACTATAATCAAAGGATGGGTGCAACCCGCTCCCCTCCACAAATGAATCAAGAGTTCAGAAACCATCCCAACCGACATCAATCACCTGAGAGGTATCAGAATAGATCCAATCAGGGGGAAAACAACCAATATCGACCTAGGCCACAGAAAGAGGATCCTAGAGAGATGGAAAGGTTCCAGTGCCTTGAGGCCCAAGTGAAAATGTTAGCTGAGCAAATAGGAAAGCTCTATACAGCGCAAAAACAACCTTCCAAAGAGGGGGCTGATGGCCATAGCAATGACCGGGGGGCTTCCGAAAAGTGACTAAGTACTCATGATAACTGCAATGCCAAAATGACAGATTGCTCTGATGTAATTTTGCATAACGACTCTGAGATGCCTAATGGATTAAAAATGAAAGTGCACGTAAATGAACTTGTGACAGAAAGTGCAAATACTTCTAAAAAAGAGGTACGATTTAACCTAGAGCTAAATAAAACAGTAAAGATTTGCACAAATGAAAAAGAAACATTAGGAATTCCAAAAGAACAAAGGGACAGATTTAAGAAAAATGATTCATGCATGGGGAATACCAGTGAACAGGGAGTAAGTGGGGATGCTATAGCTCCTTCCCTGGGCAAGCAAAACAATGAGCAAACACAGACAGAATAAGGAAATACTCAAAAGGAGGGTACAAGTCAATCACCTGAAGAATTCTTTGAGCCACATATTTTTGAAGAGGCTGAAAGGGCTGGTATCACACTAAATGATCACAAATGCACAGAATTAAAAAATGACAAATTGCTGAATGGTGTTGTTACACATGTTCAGTTGGAGGATTGTAATGTGGTCTCTGATGTTACCCAGGTGGATGGGCGAACAGTGGCCACACTCCAAAAAACCTCTGAACATGGAGAAATGAATAAAATCTCTCGCACAGAAATGGGTAAAAAGGAGGGAAAAATGTCTTTTCATTTACCAATGTGCTTAGCCAAAAGTGAAAAAGACCTGAGAAAGGTGAGCCCTGAAATCAGTAAGAATTCACATTTCTTATGTGTATTAGAGGAAGTTGAGGACAGATATTATGCACCCATCACTGTAGAAGAAAAATGCCACACCTTTGCTATGATTGACACTGGCGCACAGGCCACAATTATGTCCAAGGAGCTGGTAAAGAGTATCAATGAAGGGAGACCTCCACAGAGTCAGATCACAGTGAAGGAAAATCAAGGCCCAGTGCATAACTTTAATGGGGAGGAGGTGCCCATCATAGGTGTAACTGAGGTTGACATAAAAATAGGAAAGCACAGAATGAAACAAGAGGTATTGATCACATCTATTTGTGAAATTCCATTTCTGATGGGGACAGATTGCCTGAAAAGATTGTCTCCTCTCATAGATGGGGTGAATGGAGTGCTGTGGTCCTTAACCAAAAAACCATTGAGGCCTAAGAAACTAAAATCACAAAACAGCAATATAAATGAATGTCACACCGTTGCCAAAACAAATGATGCTGTGGAGGTATATCTCCAGAATAGCTGCATACCTAGTGTCACTGTCATATTAATGTGTCAAGACAAAATGCAGAGCGACAATGAAAAACTACCTGTACAAATATACTTGGACCCAAGGAAAGATTGGCAGACTGCCATAGATGAGCACACATTATGTTTTTATTTAAAAGAGAAAACGTGCAAACAGAATATTGTTCCTAAAACAGATTCAGAAAAACACATTACCACTCTGGCAGAAATACACATGGAAGATGAGCAACCATGGGTTCATGTTGGTATAAATGACTATTTTCAAACAATAAAAGCCACTTTAGCGCTTGAACATGAAAGGAGTTTCATTAATGAGAAATTGTTGCAAAAAATAATGGAAAGAGAAGAAATCCCGAGATTTAGGGTTAAAAACCAATATGTTTCCGGGTTGGACAGTCCAGACTTTGAAAACCGAATTGCAGGCAGATGCATGCTTAAAATTAGCATTGGGCAGAAAACAATTTACCATAATGTCTGGATAGTGAGTGGAGCACAAAATGAATTTTACATGGGCAATGACATCATGCACAGAATGTGTATGGTGTTAGATTTCCTTAATCAAAAAATATGGTCACGCCTAGGTGGTCCGGCACCTGAATTTGAAGACAAAAGAAGGGCTTATCATTGTGCACAACTGGTTCCTTATGCAATTGAATTACAAATGAGGAAAGATACTATTATTCCTGCATTTACAAAACAGTATGCAATAACACTGAAATGCAAAAATGGACAGCAGATGAAAGGCTCTGATGCATTTGTATGCCTGAATGAATCCATAAAACAGCAAGGCCTGTATTATGAATACATTCCATTGGTAGACATTGGTGAATGATCTGTAAAAATCATGGTAAATAATAAAGGTTGTCAGGATATTCATTTAGAGGAAAACTCCCCATTAGGAATGGCCATACAAAAATCACATTATACGGCAGATTTAAATAACATGGTGATTGGGAATATTCCTGAAAAATATGTAGATGCCAAGGGCGAGTTGCCAGAACACCTGGACTCTCAGCCCAAAGGAATATTTAAAATTCATTCTGTGTATCCTTATGATTCAAATGAGACCGTGTGCTGCCATCAAGAGGATTGCATAATATTTAATTTAAATGAAAATGAAACAGAAAATCAGCCCATTGAAGTGGAAGCTGATATGCCAAAATATTTAAAAGTGGCAGCTTTACAAAAAGACACAGCCACACAGTTAGAGGAAAGCGCCGAGATTCCCTTACCAGAAGATTTTCCAGAATTTTCCAAAATGGTAGAAGAGCAGATCTCCTTAGCGGATGCATGTGAAAGCAATGAAGAGAGGGACAATCTGAGGGAGATATTTATGGAGTTTAAGGACGTATTTGCAAAAGATGCTTATG
Source organism: Ambystoma mexicanum (assembly GCF_040938575.1). NCBI lineage: Eukaryota > Metazoa > Chordata > Amphibia > Caudata > Ambystomatidae > Ambystoma > Ambystoma mexicanum. The sequence continues at coordinate 203,891,528 of NC_090941.1, read as the reverse complement.
ATTGTGGTTTAACTGATTTACATGTGGCCACACTACCAGAAGGGTGTAGCAGAAATCCAGTGTTTGTACGCCAGTATAGACTACCGCTGGCATGTTTAGAATCATTGGCAGAGATTATTAAAAATTTGGAATCGCGGGGAATCATCAGGCCCATTCATAGCACATCCAATACACCTATTTTAGGTGTGTTAAAGCCAAATGGTCAATGGCGGCTGTGTGCAGACTTGAGAGAGTTAAATAAAAGAGTACCAATATCTAGATGGCCACTGCCATTCATTGATCAGGGCCTAGCTCAGGTACATGGTTCAAATGTATTTACCACATTAGATCTCACCTCTTGATATTGGTGCGTGCCATTGGCAGAGGAGGTACAACATTTATTTTCCTTTACATTTGACAGGACTCAATATGCCTGGCTTAGAGCTCCGTTCGGGTACATCAATAGTGGGCGTGAATTTGGCATATTTTTGAGAAAGGCCATGCCGGATGCAGCGGAAAGAGGAACAATAGTTTATGTGGACGATGTCCTGATAAAAAATGAAAGCCTGAAAAGCCATTTTGATGAAATAAGACATGTACTTGTCCAATTGCAGAAAGCAGGCGCCAAAGTATCTTTGCAAAAAGCACAATGGTGCAAAAAAAAAAGTGAACTTTCTAGGGCATGAAGTGACTGAACATGGGCTAAATCCACAAAAGAAGAAAATAGAGACCATACAAAGATTAAAAGATCCTAAAAATGTGAAAGGAGTAAAAAGTTTATTAGGGATGACAGGCTATAACAGAAAGTTCATTGAAAATTATGCAGAAATCACTCAACCATTGACTAAACTGCTTAAACTGAATACTCCCTGGAAATGGGAAAAAGGGCAGTCTGATGCAGTGGCTAAATTAAAGGAATGTCTTGTAAAGGCACCATGTTTAGCATACCCCATAAAGGACAGGGATTTCTTTATAGAAATAGGTTTTTCTGAACATTGTATGTCAGCAGTGTTATCACAAAAACACGATTTGAATCACAAAACCATTGCATATGCAAGTAAGGCATTTTCCCAAGATGAAATGAAATTTAATGAATGTGAAAAGGCCCTATTAACCACTGTGTGGGCGCTACAACATTTCCGCCCCATTGTTCAGGGAGAAAAGGTAATTATTGAAACAAATCATCAACCTTTGCAATTTTTAGAGAGTAAAAGAATTAGATCAGGTAATCTAGCGCAATCCAGAATCACTTCATGGACTCTAGCATTACAAGGTTTTCCCGTAGAAGTGAGATATTGACAAAATAAACAGAACCCAATTGCTCAAGGGTTAGCTGACTTACATGACTGTGCAGCTGAACAAATATCAAATGAAATGGAAGTAGAAACTAGTTTGCAGGAATTTGAACAATCACCACACAAAGCTTTTGATGAAAAAACATGCAAGGATTTGCCAACTGTATATGTGGATGGTTGTGCTTTTCACATTGAAAATGACAGTAATAAACAGTTAGTGGCAGGAATAGGAAATGTCTGGTTGAAATGTGAAGGTGTCCCCAGTATAGGGATGAGGATTGGAGATAGGAGCAGTCAGGTGGCGGAATTGGCAGCCATTTATAAAGCAATTGCTACTGCAGTTGATAAAAAGTTCAGTGAAATTGTCCTGGTGACTGATTCTGACTATGCACGGAATAGCTTTGTGGAGTATTTGCCTGGTTGGAAAGCAAGAGGCATGGTTACATATAACAAAAAGCCACTTAAGCATGGAAAAATGATACAAGCCATAGACAAATTGGTGTCAGAGAATAAGTTAACAATATACTGGAGAAAAATTCATGGGCATTGAAAAACACCAGGAGAGGATAAGGAGGGAAATGATAAGGCAGACCACCTGGCTAAGATTGGGGCTGTGATGGGAGAATTGCTACCTATTGATTATTTAATGGGTGAAATACAAATTGATGCAGTCACACGTTCTAAAGCACCAAAGGAGGTAGATCAACCGGTGGTGCAGTGGAGTCATGACACGCCAGACCAAGATTTGATTGAGGCACAAAAGAATGATCAAATTTTGGGAATCTATTATAATCATTTGATAGACCCCGAACAAAATCCTTAAACAGAAAATGATTGTATGGGAAAAGAAGAGTTGAGGGTGCTATTAAAGAACAAAACACGAATTAGATTATAGGATGGACTCATGATTAGAGAGTCCATAACAGGACAAATACAGTGGGTAGTACCCCTTTCATTCAGAGGACTAATGCTACACCATGCACATGATGCCATAACTTCAGGCCATAGAGGTTCACAAAAAACATTAGAAATACTAAAAGATTATGCTTACTGGCCACATATGTCCCAAGATGTGGAATTATATACTAGAGGATGTCTAGTATGCGCCCAATTTAAACCTGCTTCACCAATGCATAGAGCACCATTGATGAAAAGAGGCCTAACTCTCCCATGGTCAGATTTGCAAATAGACTATGTAGGTCCTTTAAAAAGGTCGAGCAGGGGACACCGTTATATTTTGAGTGCGGTATGTTTGATGTCGAAGTGGATTGAATGCATTCCTGCACCAGATTGTAGTGCGCAAACAGCAGCCACATTGCTGGTGAACCATGTGTTCTCAAGGTTTGGGTTGCCACAAAGAATTGAGTCAGACAGAGGAAGTCATTTCACAAGTACTCTAATGAGTAAGGTATGGCAAATACTAGGTGTGAAAAGGAAACTACATATCGCATATCGGGCGGCGTCTTCAGGTACAGTTGAAAGAAGCAATAGGTCTGTTGTGGATATTTTAAAGAAATTTGTGGCAGAAGCAGGTTCCAGCTGGGATTTACGTTTACCATTGGTTTTGATGGCAATCAGGTCGACTCCTGCCAAAGCAACAGGTGTTAGCCCCCATGAGGTCTTAACAGGTAGGAAAACGGTGTTACCACAACACCTACTATACAGGACACATGAGCAAACCCTTGTGAGTGCATCCACAGTTCATGAATATATTGATGAACTAAGGAGGCATTTGCAACATGCATTTGCTTTTGTGCAGAGAAATCTGGAAAGAGCTGCTGACAGTGCAAAATCTTATTATGACAAAAAGACATCAGTAAAGGAATACAGTGTAAGGGATCAGGTGTACAAGTTTCATTTTGGAAAAAGTAAACAGAAAAATTCTAAATTTCTAGCAGCCTGGCAGGGGCCATTTCGAATTATAGATAAGGTCTCTCCTGTAGTTTATAAAATTTTGAAAAATGAAGGTGAAACAGCGATAGAGCAGTTTGTCCATGTAAATCAAATCAAACCATGCCATCCCAAACATGAGATCAGGCAGCTTGAGCATGTAGAAACAGATAAAGTCCCTTGAACACAAAAAGAGAAAATAAATGGGTGCAATCAGGAGGCAGTGACAAAGAAGTTAAAAAGTTGATGGTTATAATGGCACATAAACACTGTAATATATGTAAAAATATATAATATAATATAAAATAAATAAATAAATAAAAATATAATGGAAGCTCATGGTTGGTGTGCAGAGAGAAAATGTATTAAATATGGAATGCTGTTTTGTATGTGCTTGTTTTCTTTTAACTTGTGTTTAATTTCAGAAAAAAAAAAACGAAATATTTTTACCAAGCATGTTTTATTTTTGGCAAAAGGGTGAAGTTAGTATTGTGCTACGTACTTAATTTGTTTATTTTCTATTTGATTTAGAAAATTAACATTATTTTGTCGGAGGTTCCGGGATCAGAGGCCACGGGAGACGATGAAGTCCTGGAGTCCCCTGGATGAAGACCAAAAGATGCCTGCCTCCAGGTGGAGGTGAAGACAAGATAACCAGAATGCTAAAAAAAGATTACTCCTATGGATCTAAGATTGCCAAGATGAAAGTGTACTCGAATGAACCAAATAACATCGCTGGTAGGGACATATCAGAGGCAGACAAGAGTCCTGACATATGGAGTTCCACGTATTTATTATTTTAATTATTTATTTTAATTTGTTATATTAATTATTTGTTTTGGTTAGTTGTTTTATTTCATTGTTTTTAATTGACTTGTAAAATCTAAACTTAGAGTAATGCCACTTCCACTGAGAAGGCAAATGTAGAACATTTTGTAAACTAATGAACTCAGATGAATACTGTATTGATTGCAACTTTTTCATTGATGCACATGAATATTCATTTTGTTGGATTGCTATATTGTGAAAAGAAGAAAAAGAACAAATTGTTTTTAGGAATTGGCTTGGATCATAGCCAGATTCTAAAAACAAAAGGAGGGTATGTAAGGATATTTGGCGTGTTACAGCACAGAGTACAGCACTACTGCACAGGTAGCAAACAGCACAGAGTACAGCACTACTGCACAGGTAGCAATTTTTTTTTTTGCAGCACCACCACAAGGGTGCGGTGCATTGCTATATGTGTTACCAGATTAACAAGGAAAGACAGGCTATTCAGTCAAAAACGATTTTAACATATAAGATGCAAATCTATTTTTACAGTTAAAAGCACACGTGCACATTCAAAAATGCACACTATTTTTTCACCTGAAATGCCTATGGTGCGAGAGACACATTTGAAAATTAATAACTAACATTACTTATAACTAACCTGACTAATGAAACTGAGGTTAACATAATCCACTAATAAAAATGTGTCTCCACTGCAGAATTAGGCCTATTCTGAAAGTGAACTTTTAAACGCACATCCATTTTTTTTTTCTTTTCGTTTTCTCTGCTGCCCTGTCCACATAACTAAAGGAAGCAAAAGGGCCCGAAAGAACAGGAAATCAGTTGGTTACAAAGTATTACTATAAAAATGAGCCATTGTGTAGAGAAGGAGGAGATGGCATGATTGATTCCGATTGGAGCAGCGTCATAGCAAGTATCATGCTAGAGGGAGTGATCAGAGTTTTGCTGGGGGGTGTTTGAGGCAGAGAAAGACAGTCAAGATTTGGCAGAGCTGGGAGAAGGACCTTTTTCCTGGCTGAGACATTCCTATCTGCAAAAGCTGAGAATTCCAGATAATAACCCCGGTTTGAGAACGGCAGGCGTTCGTTTTCACTGGGGTTAATCTTCAAGGGAGCCACATTCAGAAAGAGAACAGCTGAAGAGATAAGGTAATTACAGAAGTGTGGGAGCTGAGTGTGTACGAGAATATTCAGTCAGAGTAGGAAAGGAGATTCCGGTGCCTTAATCACATGTTAATGTTGCAAATTGTGTTCTGTTCTCCGCCATTTTTTTTTCAGTGTATCACAGACAATGCTGTTACTGTGCTATTTTATTTATTTCTGTAAAGAGTGAGATCGTGTTTAAATGCAACTTTTATAATACAGAAAAATATTTTAAAGCAGACGGGTGGTGTATTTATATTTACCAATACAGTGCTGATGATGAGGGGAGATTTTTAAACAATGCAATTGTCATTTTAAGACAGATGTGTGCATGATCATATTCAGTATGGACAGTTGAGAGTGATTGTTTGTAGCATAGCTCGTTGGAGGTACATGAGCCAACGGGAAGAGGGACTCTCTGAACATAGTTCCCTACCGTATATAAGGTAGTGGAAATTACCACAAAATTACCACATATAGCTCTCTGTCGTAAATAAGTCAGTGAGATCGCCCATGGTGGCACACTAACACTAACACTGAAAATGTGGTATTCCTAAAATGTAGGTCTGAGGTCTCTCTAGTGATTACACGAAAAATCTAAGCAAAGATAAGGGATTCTGGACATTGGGGCCACAAATAAAACAAGGGAATTATGCTCACCAAAATACCACCAACCACACATACCAACCATGCATACCAAATATGCATGTCTGGGTGCTGAAATAATGCATGTCCACTGTATTATTGTTGCACATGGCCCAATCTGAATACAAGGAGTGATTATTGCTAAGTTATTTTTCGGCGGTAATAAAATACCGTCAGGCCCCAAATCTCCACAAAATACCCTACAGCCTGCAAGGTATCTGGTTCGGGTATATGCAATAACTCGTCCTTGTATTCCTCTCTCAGTCCTCTTCGGAAGAATGTTTTCTGAGTGACTTCCGGCCATTGAGAATCGGTGGCCAACTGTCGGAAGCGACTGATATAAGAAATTATGTCACTAGACCCTTGCTTTAGATCCTTAAGCTGGTTCTGAGCAGTTGCGGCAAGATTAGGCGATTTGGAACACCTCCAAAAAGGCCTTGTCAAAAGCCACAAAATCCTCCAAAATAGGGCTCTTAGCTACCTCCAGGGGTGTGGCCCAGGCCAACGCATTTCCAACCAAATTACCCAAAATATATCCAATCTTGGCCTTGTCCTGGTTGAAATGCGTTGGGCGACACAAGAAATGGATCCTGCAGTGATTACAAAAGTCTGCCACTCGCCGGGGATCACCATCGAATTTCACAGGACTGGTCTGAGCCATCACAGATTCAGCCGACATGCCTGACCCGGCCCCCTGTGTCACCATTTGTCGTAATGAAAGGTTCTCCTGATGAAGAGCCGATATCTCGGCACGTAAGTCCCTGATCTCATTTCTCAATTCCTCTGTGTCATCCATCTCTGGATCAGAACCGGTAGTTAGGCGTCTTAATCTGTTAAGTTTTGCGTCACGTGATCGTGTTGTACCTGGGTTTCTGGAAGACGTCCGTGCTGGAGAGGTCATTCTGGTAGGTCAGGAGCCGTTGATGAAAAATTTGATGCAAGGAAGCAGCCCCAGCCCAGCCCTGATAGACAGGGGTGGATGGGGACCACCTCCTGACGCCACGCACTCTCTTCCCTGCGGATTTACGTGACGCCAAGACAGTGCAGGCACTGACAGGGAAGGTGTGCTCTTCACGGTACATCCAAGGACCTCAGTATTCAAGTAGAAGGTGGAGGAGGTTGACCTCAGTATCTTGCGGTGGAATAGGCACACACAGTCCAATATAGAGCCAAGTGCAAAGTCAATAACTGAAATCTGTAGGAGCTGATGACAACTGGTGAAAAGAAGTCCAGGCATTGGAATCCGGGAAGAGCAGCAGAGGAGAATCAGATGGAGAGGCCAAGGCTGTTACATCCTGCTATAAACTTTGGTCCTTGTGGCATTGCTGCAGGACGTGCCGTTCCGCATTTGTGAATCCCCCCAACATGGTGGCGTATCTTTCTTGCTATTCCTTGAGTGCCGGCATAGTTGTTTCACGTACTTCTCAGACGCTGCCAGCGGGTCATGTGACCGGATATAAGGAACTGATTGCTTTGCCTCCGTGCGTCGCTACTCCCTTAGTCCAGACACTTCGTAAGTGATCGCCTCCGAGGGATCTTTACTCTCTGACTTGTGTTCGATTGCTAACCCTTTTCTCTCTTGTGTGCTTTAGCATTGAATCTTCCAGATTTCAGGGATTCTTTGACTCCACCCGCCGAAACCCCCTGCAGCGTATCTTCGGACCTCTGTCCGAATCCAATACTTGTGCCCGCCAGTTGTTTTCATTCTATGGTACTTACTTTCCGGTCATTTCCTCTTTTCTCTTCCTAGACCCGCCATTCTGCCACTTGCTACTATTCTACTAACCATCCTTCTCTTCCATACCTTCCAGGAGTGTTCCTTCCATCCCATCAGCCTTCCGAGTTCCTTGATACATGGAGCGTAATTTGTCTGCATTAGAACATCCAAGGCAGACAGGCGCAGGGTTTCTGTGGGACTCTCCTCTTTCGACCTTCACCTCTCTCATCAGCCCTTTCTCATTTTACAGAACTCTTCCGAACCGAACTCGTACTTCAGCATCACAGTTCCCGCAAGATTCCAGGACATTGAATCCAGCCCAGAACCAGTGTCTTCAGTGCCGCACAGGGTTTTTTTCCCATAGAGGGTTTCCCTGGGGATGCAGTCCTCTCTTCTCCTTGTTGTTCTATCCAGGTAGGGAGTGATTGGGCTTATAGGGAAGCCTTGGCAGTCGTCAGTACCTTTGCCCTTCCCGGATACGGCTGGATGTACAGGTTAGTGCGTTATTTCTTATATCTCTAACTGAGCTAATCGCTATTCAGATAACAGATAGCGACGCCCAAAGAAATTTCTTTTCGGTACATCTGGCAAGTAACCATGGAACAGCAAATGCAACAACTCATGGCTGCCATGCAGTCCATGTCTATGGAACTGCAAAATGTCAAGCAGGATAATGCGCAGCTCTGTCAACAAATAGCTCGAGTAGCCCCTGAGAACCCTCCGTCCTCTCTGCCTTCGGGCAAATTTGATGGAAACCCTCATAAATTAAAAGAGTTCTTGGATAGCTGCACAGTACAGTTTACATTCAAACCAAGATATTTCCCTACTGATAAGGACAAAGTGGGTTTTTTGATTTCCCACCTTTCCGGCCCTGCATTAGCATGGGCAACCCCATTAGTTACCTCGTGAAATGCGATCCTGGATTCGTATCCAGCCTTTACTAACAGCCTTAAGTCCATGTTTAACAGACAAGAGATATCAGTGGCCTCCCAGGAGAAACTCCTCGATCTTAGGCAAGGGAAAGAGGATCTCCTGGCTTACATTACCTTGTTTAAACAGTTTTCCTCTGAAACTAATTGGACGGACGACACTCTTCTTACGTTATTCCGAAGAGGACTCACTGAAGAGCTAAAGGATGAAGTGTCCAGAGTTCCCCGTCTAGCCAATTTAGCTGATATGATCACCATCACCATGCAGATGGACTATCGTCTCCAAGAGAGATTATCTGAAAGAAAGAAAGAAAGAAAGGAAAGGGTTTTCGTCAGCGATCCGAGCACTACCAAACACCTAGCAAGACCCAACAGACAGAAGAGCCTATGCAGATTGGGACAGCCCGAGGTCCACTATCTTTGAATGAAAAGGAATGACGTAAAACACTAGGCCTATGCATGTATTGCGGTTCCTCCACCCATGTGTTACGAGATTGTATGACTGTACCACCCCGCAGAACAGGAACACAAGCCTCTGGAAACTCCAGATCCCAGTCGTAGGAGGAACCACGGTTGGGAAAAATGAAAGAGGTTCCTCGACCCAGATAGACGTATCACATACGTCCCAATCACAGGATCTTACCATGGTGGTGGTGTCACTGACTCTGATGTTCCAAGACCAAGTAATTCAGAAGGTTCTGGCTTTAGTGGATTGCGGAGCCGCAGGAAATTTCATTGACGATAAATGGGCAGAAAGCAAAGGAATTGCCCGGATCGCTAAGACTTGCATTTCGCCCATTCAAGGGGTGGATGGGAGCCCTTTAAGCTCTGGCCCTATTCGGGAGCAAACTAAACCCTTAACATGTTTAATAGCTTCTCATAAGGAAACCCTTACCTTTGATTTGATCAAGGCAGCACATTTTCCCATCATACTAGGCTTTTCCTGGTTACGGTTACACAATCCGTTTATAAACTGGTCTGCTGGTACCCTATTTCTGGGGTCTGAATACTGTGTGACTCACTGTCTCTCCCTGTGGGACTTCATATCTCTCTACCAGAGCCCAGTCACACTCCGATCACAACGATTTCAAAGTTAGGAAACGCCCTTGTATGCTACCAGAAATACCTATCAGTATTTTCCACACCACAATTTCCTACCTTACCTCTGCATCGGAGAGATGACTGTCATATAGAGTTGATTCCCGATCTGCCAGTTCCATTTGGAAGAATGTATGTTTTATCTCAGCGAGAGAAAGAGGCTCTCAAGGAGTATCTTCATACCAACTTGCAAAATGGCCTAATTACTGAATCCACCTCCTCTGCCGGGGCATCTCTATTCTTTATTCCTAAGAAAGACACTGAGGAGCTCCGACCTTGTATCAACTATAGGGGCCTCAACAAGATCACAGTACCAGACAAATATCCGATGCCCCTAATTCCAGACATTCTCGGAGCAGTACAAGGGGCTTCCATTTACACAAAATTGGATCTCCGAGGGGCTCATCATCTCATCCGTATAGCTCCCGAAGATGAATGGAAGACAGCCTTCCGAACACCCTTTGGGCATTACGAGTATCAGGTAATGCCCTATGGCCTCTCAAATGCCCCAGCTATATTTCAAAGATTCATGGACCATTTGTTTGCGGACATCTTATTGCACTATGTGATTTTATATTTGGACGACATACTGGTCTTCTCAGCGAATGAAACGGATCACATTCGGCATTTGAAGGTAGTCCTAGACCGACTTCAAGCTAATCATTTGTATTGCAAGGCGAAGAAATGCGAATTCCACAAGACTCAGTTCAATTATCTGGGGTTCGTGCTATCGGCTCAGGGGGTGTCGATGGACCCAAGAAAGGTATCGGCCGTATTGGAATGGCCTTCTCCATCAAACATTAAAGAGATATAACGGTTTCTGGGCTTCGCAAATTTTTATCGTAAATTCATCCCATGTTTTTCCGACATCATTCTTTCCATCACAAGATTGTTGAAAAAAGATGTACCCTTTTTTTGGGATTCAAGGACGGAAGAGGCCTTTGATAAACTGAAAAAATTGTTTTCCTCTGCCCCCATTTTGTCTACCCCTGACCAGTCCAAGCAGTTTATTCTAGAGACTGACGCATCTCACTATGCTTAAGGAGCAGTCCTCCTGCAGAAGTCAAGCCAAGGTGTGGAGTTACCAGTTGCCTATTTATCCAAGACCTTTAATCCCTCAGAAGTCAACTACTCAGTACTGGAAAAAGAACTACTGGCCATCAAGAGATCATTTGAGGAGTGGAGACATCTGTTATTGGGGTCTCCATTCCCGGTGGAAGTCCGTACTGATCATCAAAACCTGAAAGTGCTTCAACAGGCCCAAACTACTAATAGTCGTCAAGCACGTTGGGCACACATCTCGGAAGGACCATCCTACGGCTAGGTTTAGCCCGGAGAGTCTGTTTCCCAGGGCTCGATTCATATCAGTACTAACTGATTTTCTCCAGACCATTAAGCAGGACACGATTCTACATCTTCAGTCCTGTGAAGATCTCAAACAGAGATACCAGTTAACGAGGAGAAATGGAATTTTCTTTCATAAGGAGCAAGTTCTAGTACCTTCCACCACCCTTCAGAAGGAGGTACTATATATGTGCCATGATTCCAAAGCAGCTGGTCATCGAGGATATCAGTCCACGTTAGACCTCATCCACCGTCATTTCTGCTGCCTGATCTTCTCTCCGATGTGCATGACTATGTCTCTGCGTGTGTTACCTGTCTGCAGACCAAATCACCTAGATAGCCTCCGTTGGGATTACTTACGCGAATGCCTATCCCCGAAAGACCCTGGCAGAGGATCTCTACAGATATCATAGTGGATCTCCCCCCATCCTCTCATCACACTGTGATAATGGTTACGATAGACTATTTCACAAAGATGGCTCACTTCACCCCTTTGTCTAAACTTCCTAATGCAGACCAGATGGCCAGAATCTTCATTTCTGATATCTTCTCACATCATGGGGTACCAGACACAATCGTGTCGGACCGGGGACCCTAGTACATCTTCCTTTTTTGGCAGAAGTTGTGCTCCTTTTTGGGGATCAGAAGGGCACTGAGTTCAGGATATCACCCGCAGACTAACGGGCAAACAGAACGCCTGAATTAAACGCTGGAATGCTATTTACGTTGTTTCACATCGGCTGCCCAAGACGACTGGGTTGATCTCTTACCCTTGGCGCAATTCGCCGATAATAACGCCAAGCATTCTGCGTTGAAGACCAGCCCTTTCTATTGCACTTATGGTTACCATCCAGCGTACGTTCCGACCATTTCACCCTCTCCTTTCCGTTGTCCCGGAGTGGACCGGCTTGTTGCAGACATTCAACAGGGTCATCTAGTAGCTCAAAGGGCTCTTCACTCGGCTCAGGACTGGGCCAAGGAGATTGTGGATCACCATCGAAGGCCAGCTCCAAAGGTGTCGATTGGCGACAGTGTATGGCTATCTTCTTGATTTCTTCCTCACCATTTGGTTCCTTCTAAGTTGTCTCCCCGGTTCTTTGGTCCCTTCAGGGTGGTGTCCCTGGTGGGCACTGCAGCAATCAGACTTTCACTGCCTCTTTCTTGGTCTCGGATACATCCTGTGTTTCACCTCTCCCAGATTAAGATGGGAGTGCCTGATCGTTTTCTACGCTCCCCTGTTTCTCATCCTCCCCCGGTGTCTACTGCTACGGGACCTGAATTAGAAGTGGCTGCTATTTGTGATACCCGTTACCACAGGGAGTGTCTTCAGTTCCTGATCGATTGGAAGGGATTTTCTCCGGTTTACAGGTCCTGGGAACCAGCTTCGGGGGTTCATGCCCCTCGTTTGGTTGGCAAGTTCTTCCGGCTGCATCCCGGAAAGCCGGGTTCCCCGCCTTTGCGGAGGGGGCATACTGTTACATCCTGCTATAAACGTTGGTCCTTGTGGCATCGCGGCAGGACGTGCTGTTCCGCATTTGTGAATCCCCCCAACATGGTGGCGTATCTTTCTTGCTATTCCTTGAGTGCCGGCATAGTTGTTTCACGTACTTTTCAGACGCTGCCAGCGGGTCATGTGACCGGATATAAGGAACCGATTGCTTTGCCTCCGCGTGTCGCTACTCCCTTAGTCCAGATGCTTTGTAAGTGATCGCCTCCTAGGGATCTTTACTCTCTGACTTGTGTTCGATTGCTAACCCTTTTCTCTCTTGTGTGCTTCAGCATTGAATCTTCCAGATTTCAGGGATTCTTTGACTCCATCCGCCGAAACCCCCTGCAGCGTATCTCCGGACCTCTGTCCGAATCCAATACTTGTGCCCGGCAGTTGTTTTCATTCTATGGTACTTTCTTTCCGGTCATTTACTCTTTTCTCTTCCTAGACCCGCCATTATGCTACTTGCTACTATTCTAATAATCATCCCTCTCTTCCGTACCTTCCAGGAGTGTTCCTTCCATCTCTTCAGCCTTCCGAGTTCCTTGATACATGGAGCGTAATTTGTCTGCATTAGAACATCCAAGGCAGACATAGGTAGGCGCAGGGTTTCTGTGGGACTCTCCTCTTCCGACCTTCACCTCTCTCACCAGCCCTTTCTCATTTTACAGAACTCTTCCCAACCAAACTCGTACTTCAGCATCACAGTTCCCGCAAGATTCCAGGACATTGAATCCAGCCGAGAACCAGTGTCTTCAGTGCCGCACAGGGTTTTTTTCCCATAGAGGGTTTCCCTGGGGGCGCAGTCCTCTCTTCTCCTGGTTGTTCTATCCGGGTAGGGAGTGATTGGGCTTATAAGGAAGCCTTGGCAGTCGTCAGTACCTTTGCCCTTCCCGGTTATGGCTGGATGTACAGGTTAGTGCGTTATTTCTTATATCTCTAACTGAGCTAATCACTATTCAGATAACAAAGGCTGGAGCCCAGTGAAGCAAGGCCAAAAGTAAGGCAACAGGCAGAGCTGGTACCCAGGTCCAACTGACAGAAAGGGAAACCCCAGGCAGGTAATCAGAGAGGGGCCACAGGGAAGGAACCCCAAAAGGAGAGAGAGACCCTCCCAAGTGAAGCTGGGAAAACCAAGGAGGGGAGAATCAGGAACCCAGATCAGGCAAGGACTGAAGCCAAAGGAAGCTGGGGAGAGCAGGATCCGGGTAAGGCAGCAGGTGCAGGCAAACGATGCGAAAAACAACGGCGAGTCAGGAACAAACCGCGTTAAGACACGATCTGTTCCTGCACTCGACCGCTATTTAAAGTCCACGGCATGAAGCCGAGGCTTGAGACGCGGGCCGGCCCACGTGTGGCCAGAACAGAACAGGCAAGCAAGTTCGGATGTCGGGAGACTCCTCTACCGGCAAGCCGAAATCTAGGATAGAACTGCCAGGGTTGGCAGCATCCCGCCGCCTTCCAGGTGGGTGCCCTAACAAAAATAGAAGAAAGAGCAGAATTGTAACTTTCTTCAGGTAACTTACTAGTCATTGAGAAACTGTAAATATGTTAGAATCATGAATTCATCCCCCAATGCTATTAGATTGCCAAATACAAATAACTTAGCTATTACCGTTCTTAGGAACCAAAAAAATACAAGTGGGGGAATGACATGCTCACATCAATCCGACTATAATATATATTATTAGTAGGGGCGTGGCTAGAGAGCCATGGAGTAGGACGTGTCTTCTGAGCTGCTCCTGATGATCATATATGATCCTGCGTGAAAATGAACTAAAAAAGGCATGTTCGTCCACAAAAAGATACTATTGGATGTGTAAAGGCGAAGGGCAAGTTTGATGAAGAGCTGAGTCCTCGATGACTGCAGGAAAACTGGCAAGATCAGCTGAAAGTTTGTGGCCGTGGTGCGACACCCCAGACAAAATGGCCGGCGCGCTAGAACAAAGGAGGTTGAGGTAGGCCCAACAGCCCAAAGAAAATTCGGTGGTCTGCAAGGAGTGTGCAGTTGGTGGAAAGTGAAGCGGGATGCAACTGCAGCTAAGAGCACTGTACTGGTACTACAGAACAGGTTCGCTGGAAGCGGTCTATAACACAGCGCGCAAGCCGCTCAAGGCGCGCATGAATTGCAACGGATTGCCTACTGGAGCGAGAGTTGTAGCCCCCAAGAAGCAGACTGGAAAAGGCACAAGAGACACACAGGCCTGGCGGTGCCACAGCGTGCTGTAACTACGGAGAAGGAGGAACGGGGAAGCAGGGCCCGCACGTTGCAGAAAAGTTGGGCCTCGGCACAAAGGCAGGACTGTACAATGTCGGTGAGAGGAGGCAAGACCAAAAGTAAGCAACCCACTATGGACATTTTTGCCAAACCGCAACAGACTCCAACCACCCCGGTACAGGGCGCAGCAGCCGCGCCTGCAGAAATATCCTCGACGAAAGAGGATCATCTGATTCTAACAGCCATTACGGAGTTGAAGGCCTTGTGGGGTACAGCGATGGCAGACCTAAGAACTGCTTTGGAAACCAAAATAGATGCGGTTGGGCTAGGCTAAAAGTTAACCTGTTGCGACAGGATGTGAGAGCACTGGCTGAAAGAATAAGTGGCCTAGAAGGAATTGTGAAAACCAATACGGAAACCAGAATGAGTAACGCAAAGGAAGTCCACATTCTGAAGCAGCAGGTCGCCAACTTGGAGAACCGTGTGGAGGAGGCTGAAGGGAGAGTGAGACGGAGCAACATTCAGGTGGTCGGCCTACTGGAGGGAGAGGAAGGGGAAGTTCATGTTGGGAGACGAGCCTGCATAGAATGGGGATGTATCTGGTCATGGACTGCACTTGTGGGGGGATAAGAGAGACTCTGATATGCCATTGGGGATCTTAAAATAATTACTTGGAATGTCAGAGGGCTCAATATTTATCTAAAGAGGAACAAGGTCATGTTATACCTACGCAGACAAAAAGTAGATATAGCCCTGCTACAGGAGAACCATCTCACATCAGACAAGATGGAGATGATCCGGAAAAAATGGAGGGGGACTGTGGCGGGGACATCATATTCGGCCTATGCCAGGGGAGTGATCATTTGGGTGGCGCCACATGTTCCGTTCCAACTGTTACAGTCTGTGGTGGAGGTATACGGGAGGATGGTCATGATGAGAGGACTGGTAGAAAACAGGGAGATAAGCATTATAAACATTAACGTCCCAAATCAAAACACAGCGGCATATTTCAGAACCTTATGCAACAAACTTAGTACGTGCTTGGGTGGGGCGGTGATCTGGGAGGAGACTTCAACTGTGTGTTAAACCCTATTTGCACATAGGTCAGATGGAAAAATGGACAAACCCACCCCAGCAGCCAGAGCAATGCGTACGCTGTTAGAGGATTTCGGGTTTGAAGATGTACGGAGGGCACATCACCCCCAGGAGAGGCAGTATTCACACTACTCAGCTCCACAAAATTTGCACACCAGATTGGATTATATGTTTGCTACGCAAGATTTAATGAGTGAGATAACGGAAACGGAATATAAAGGGAGGGTCCTCTCAGAACACTCGCCACTAATCCTGAGATGGCAATACCGCCCCTGAGGGCAAAGATCCCGACATGGTGCATCAGAGCAGAGGCGCTAAAAGACACCATCTTCCGGGAGGATATGAGGGAGGAAATAGTAAACTATTTTGAGATAAACACTGGAAGCGTAAAGACAACAGGCATGCTTTGGGAGGCCTTTAAAGTGGTGATGAGGGGAGTAGCTATAGCTAAGTCCAAAGGGCTATAAGGAGGGATCCAGGCTGAACTGCAAGATACGGAGAGGGAACTGGAAAGGGCACTAAGGGAAGGAGGAAACACAAAGGAAGATAATGAAAGAATGCTTAAGCTGCAGCAGAAATGTGCAGGGCACTGGGAGAGATTGTGCAATCTAAATTATAAGAAGTCCGTGGAGAGACAGCATGCGGGAGGGGATAAACCAGGGAGAGTCCTGGCAAGGCTATATAAAAGTGAGACCGCCAGACCCACAATTAGGACAATAACAAGGGAGGATAGGAGCTTAGTGGACACCCAAGAGGGAGTTAACTAAGAATTTGTGGAGTATTATTGACTCCTGTATGGAGATGATGAGGACAGTGACTGCACAGAAATAGCTTAAACACTAGAAGATATAGGACTGCCGCAGATTAGTGCCGAAGAGTGGGAGGAGCTGGATGCCCTGATTATCTTAGAGGAGTTGGAAGAAGTAGTGCGACAGTTGCCTACTAGTAACACCCCAGGAACTGATGGACTCCAAAGCGAATTTTATAAAACATATAAAGATGAAGTGCTCCCTCCGCTTTTAGAAATGTTGAATGAAGCGTATGAAGTGGGTAGGCTGCCAGAGTCCCTCAGAGAAGCAACAATTATACCACTTCCCAAACCTAATAAGCCCGGACACAACTGTGGGTCATACAGACCGCTGTCAATGCTTAACCAAGACAGCAAAATATTGACGGCTGTATTGGCAAACAGAATGCAGAGGGTTATTGCTAAATTAATACATCCCGACCAGACTGGCTATGTCCCGAACAGGAACATATCCAACAATCTCAGGCGACTCCACTGAGTTGTTGAGTATGCAAATGAGGATGAAGGCGAACTGGCAATTGTATCACTAGACGCAATAAAGGCCTTTGATTCGGTCAAATGGCCATGGCTCATGGCCGCCCTGGCGGGTTATGGGATAGGGCCTGGGTACTTACGGTGGGCTAAAATGCTATATAGCGCTCCATTGGCTAGAGTTAAAACAGGGTCGGTAATATCAGAGAGGTGGCAGCTTCAGAGAGGTACTAGGCAAGGATGCCCGTGGTCTCCTATGTTGTATATTCTTGCCCTGGAACCCTTCACCATATACCTGAGGCAACAGTATGACCGATAGGCATTGCTTTAGGAGGGGAACCGCATCTGATCTCTCTGTATGCGGATGACATGTTGTTGTACTTAAGACACCCAGAAGAAAACCTCCAGTACATTCTGGAAGTGCTGGAGAGATATGCAAAGCTGTCTGGTATAGCCGTGAACCCCCAGAAATCTAGCATATTTCCACTCGCAGGTACAAAGGGACCCCGCTGGAACAACTACCGGTACTACAGATACCATGGCCAGTGTGCACATTCCGATATCTTGGAATAGACGTATACCATACGGTAGAGGAACACTGATATAATACAGAGGAGGCAATCAGAAAAATTGGAAATAGTATGAAGTTATGGGTGAAACTACCTCTAGCGATGATGGGTCGAGGGGCAATGTTGAAAATGGTGGTCCTAACGAGACTCTTGCATTATTTTGGAAATATCCCGTATCTTATAACAAGCAGACCTTTGACAAGATAGAGAGCATGTGCAGGGACTTCCTCTGGCATAGGACGAGGAATAGGGCAGACCTTTGGAAGCTGCAAAACTCATACGAAAAAGGGGGAATAAAATTGCCGAAGTACGAAATTTACTATATAGCAAGCCAGCTGCAATACGTAGCCAGGTGGCTCTCTGAAGAGTCAACCTCAGAGTCCAGGCTGTTCCGATGGGACTGCGCCCCATACTTCCTAAAGGAAATGATGTGGCTACCTAAGGCAGACATGGAAGGGCGCCCAAAGATGATGGTACTAGGGTGGAGGATATGGCACAGGGCCTGTCAGCTGATGGTGAATGAATTCCCGTGCTCCCCGCAGGTAACACTAGTGGCGTTGACCGGCTAAGACAAGCAATTGAGGATGATGATCAGGAAACACTGGGAACCGGTGGGGATAGCAACCATGGCCGATATATGGCAGGAGGGGGACATAAGGGATTTTGCGATATTGGAGGAAGAAACTGGGCTGCATATGGGCGGGTATATTACATACCACAGGGTGGTGCAGAAAATTTGGGAGACATGGTCCGAATTAGCACTAGCAGAAGAACCGGACAGTACTATTGACACAATATATGACATTGCAGAGGGGGGACACGAGATATCTAGAATATATGAGATGATGATATCCAAAGTGGGGAAGGAGGTGGCGCAGCTGAGATCGGACTGGGAAGAGGAAGGAGGAGGCCCAATGAGTGATCGGATGTGGGAACAAGCCCAAAGGTATCACAAAAAAGTGTCGAGAAATGCAAGACTGCAACAAATACAATTGTACGTAACCCACAGGGCGTATATGATGCCCCAGAGAATAGCCAAATTTAAAAGTGTGGGATGATAAGCATGCCCCAAATGCAATGAGGAAAATGCCGGAATAGAGCACATGTTTTGGTCGTGCCCGGTCATTGAGCGTTTTTGGGGCGAGGTGGCTCACAAGTTGGCTGAAAAAGGAATTAAAATTGTAGTGGATACGGTGTCGGCTTGTTTGATAGGAGGGTTCCAGAGATCGCATAAACTCAAGCATGTGAGTAAATTAAAGGACTTAGCATATACGCTTGCAAAGAGGAGAATTGCTATGGGGTGGAAGGCATGCCAGAAACCACGAATAGAAGTATGGTGGAAAGATCTACAGAAATGGGCCGAAGCGGAAACTGTGGTATGGCAGGATGCAAGTAATGTTGGGGGGAGGAAGAAGCTGAGACCCTGATAGCCTGGAAACAATTGATAGCGGAGCTATTTGGGTCACCACGAGACCCAATGGAAGACATGGAGGAGGAATCCTTATCACAAGAGGCAGAACCAGAAAACGGAATGGAATAGGCTTGTAAAGGGGGGAGGGAAGGGGAGAAGCAGTGGACATGTTGCAGAGATGTATGTTTATAATGTTATTGTATGCACTGCAAGTTTGTTTTGTATTGTTTGTTGAAGTAAAATTAATAAAATTATTTAAAAAAAAAAAAAAAAATATATATATATATATATATATATATATATATATATATATATATATCTCATTAGTACCCAGCGAGGGCACAATCAGAATGAAAGGACCATTCCCCATCGGGAATCCCTGGATTCTATGCCTTTGTCCCTGGTGAGGGGCATGACAGCCCCTCAGCCAATGAGGAGGCTCAAAGCGGGGCCATCCACGCAACGAGCCTCCACACAGCTGGAGGCTTCCATCGTCGCCTGCCAGGGACTCAGCTACATGTTTTTTTTTTCTTTTTTTTTTCTCCCTCCCTTCCGCCCTCTCTTCCGCCATCCCAAACCCCACTTATCTTCTTCTCTGTCGTCTTTCGGGAACGGACACGCTGGGAACAATTCCCAGCGCGTCTGGTCCCGATAGCCGCCATGGAAAGGGAAAACAAACTCCATTTTCCCTTTCCTGGCGGCCATTTTCTTGGTCTTTTTTTTTTTTCTATCCCGAAACGCTACAGTGTTTCGGGACAGAAAAATGCTTTTAGTGCCCCGGTCACGCAGATCTTGCGGGCTGGGGTACTAATAGCTATATGCCCCTTGCATGCCCCTGGACCTTCGTTAAGGCCCTCGCTTAGCTCGGGCCTATAACTATGGGGCCCGGGGCATTATCTGAGTCAGTAATGCCCCCACCGCTCGGGGCATATTGCTTAATTAGCACATGGAGATCGTTTTTGACCTCCTCTCAACCAATCAGAATGTTCAAAGTGTAGTCCATAACTAATATTAGCAGCCGAGACGGGGGGAACAGCCAATCAGGTTTGTTGGATCATGGGATGAAACTGCCAAACTCAGCCTGCGTTCCATGGAACCTGGAGGCTGCTTGCCTCGCCACAAAGTGCTTTCTTGTCAACCTCCCTTGTGCCAACCTCCCCTGTCTTTTTTTTATGGTTCACTCCACCCCTCCACCCCACTTATCTGTTTTCATCGGCGGTGGTGGCACCTCTGCCAGTGCTGCGCTTCTGCTGCCACTTCGTGGCTGCCATGGAAATGGAAGAGGGGCTCTGTATGGGCCCTGCCTTCCATATCCATGGCAGCCATCTTTAGACAGTATTTTCATTCATTGAATGGGACATGCACGGCATCCCGTTCAATGAATGAAAATATTTGTCCTATCACCTCAGGCTTCCGTATTTGAAATTATGGGTGCTAATAACCTTAAGACCCTCTCTGGCAGGCCGGATCAGTTCTTATCATCCCAGGCACCCTTGTTAAAAGCCTTCGTAACGCTACAGTACTAGATGCATTCTGAACATTCAGACTTCAAAGGAGGACAGGGAAGCCAAAATCCAATTTGCAAGCAATTTTTCCTTCAGCAAGACACTTCTTTTCTGGGAGGACATTTTTTTTCGGCAGCATCTTATTTAACATTGAGAAAGCTAAAAACATGAGAATATGCTTTCACTTTCCTAGAGATACATTGTTTACTTTTACTTGACACCTAATGCATGCTCATGGTAAACCCAGTCCAGTTTAATTAAGTTTACAATTAAAATTCTTGACTTCTAAAGGCAACCTTGGTAATTTAACACTACAGAGGGAACCCACTTTTAGATTTCTAACTGAATTTGTCTATTTACTTTACTCACTTTTAAAGTAACATTTTTGCTACACCACCAAACTTCCAAAACATATATTGCTGCCACTAATATGTACTAATAGCCTCATAGACCCCGGGAGAGGACCCTTGCCTAGCATATGGCCTGAGGCGAACTTGGTGGCAGTTCACTATCCCGTGATAACAACCCCTCCCTCAACCTATAAGGATATATTAAAAAAGAAGTATAATGTAAGCTGCTTATTAGCCCTGACTGAACTTATCTGAATACATTTTGAAACACCAAACATTTTCAGATCTTTCAGTCTTTCTTTGAGTATCAGCCATACCAGGTTTGAGGGTGTTCAGCGTTGCACTTTACAAAGCGCAAGCTTCTCAAGTTTTGTTCAATCTGAAAAAGTCATTCAGAGACAGGAGGTTGCGTCTAGTTATGCGAATGTTTTACTGGAGGCGATTGTATTACAATGTTACTAAATTTGAATTGCACTATTTTTAGAATATAATTTAAAGGCAGGCATGGCTCTGTACAATTGCAATTCGGCTTAAAGTAGATTTCAGGCAGAGCATACAACAACATGGGCTTGGTTGAACATAGCACACCGTTCATTTGTTTACTTATTTATTTTTTGTGTGTGCAGACAATCACATTAACTGTGTTTAATGGCATACATACATTTACAGGGACACAGGAAACATCAATGCCTTGCTGAGAATAGTACTTTGGAATTTCTTTCAGGAGGGATAGCCTCGACAATGGCTTCCTTCGGGTGCAACAAATCAAAATATGTGGGTTCAGAGTAGCAAATGTGTTCTTTGAGAAGGAGAAGAACATTGCTGTGGCTTTGTTGGAATGACTCACATCTGAATGCCTGAAGGACCAGAAAATCACAGTGATTGTGTTCAGAGCTAGATACTTGTTCCTCTAGAATGAGGAGAGTTAGACACATGCCACCAACATACCACTAGGAGTCTCGATCAGGCACATGGAGGGTGATGTAAAGCCATGGTGATTCAGATATGAGCCAGAGATGCAGAGATGATGCACATTGATGTTTAGGTAGGCAAGGATGGAGCCTAGCTTTCTAACTCCCAGTTCCCTACACCATGATGCCAGGACATGTTCATGCTTTAGATTGTCTTAATTCGTGTCTGCCTCCTGATCCTGGAACCCCACATTTGGTGCATCTGTGTGTAAGGTGAGCTGAGCAGAGGCGAGGCATAGTGGCCTGTGTATTGGCACAGAGCACACACCTATGGCCTTCTCAACACTAAGCGTTCTGCTACCGTGCACGGGCATCAAAGTCGTCATAAATAGAATGTCTGTGGTACATAGTGCCCAGGATCCGGTGCAACCTGAACCTCTAGCTGCAACTCGCAGAGCCTGGCAAATACTTCATTAAAACATCTCCACGTTTTCATGGATGTAGGGGAACTTCACGAGACACTACAGCAACTAGATAATGGACCATTTGAGTAGCCATGCCTGTGAAATATGTGTGTGTGAAAGTCTAAATGGCTTTACACCCATTACATGCATCAGCTTTTCAAAGCCACACCTAACTCCAAACAGAAAAATACAGATCAAATACAACAATTTGAATCGAAACGTTAATCCATCTTCTTTTTAAACTGCTTAGTTTATCTCCTTAATGTATGCTTGTTAGACAGAAACATGTTTGTCACTTCATACACAACAATACCAGTGTGGTTGCATCAAACACTAACTGCAATCAAGTGACTTGTTCACATGGTTTCTTTTGTTGTTGGAAATACAGTAGAGACATTCAGAGGAGTCTGTTTACGTTCACGGCACTTCCAGACCGCTAATTGCATACTTGCATCTATGGTAGAGAAAAATAAATCAGCACGTACTGTGCAGGAAAACGCATTACCTGAGCAAAATGACATGAACCGGATGATGTCACGCGACTCCTTTGCGTTCCTGCATTTTTTAACACAGCACACACATTCATGAACACGTGATGCTCTGTGAGAATAGGGAGTGATGGGTTAGCATTACTAGCTTGTATGGTGTTCTCAGAGTTTGAATCTAAACAGTTACTATGCATAAGGACACTGTGAGAAAGGAGAACACGTATCCATGGTAACGAAAATGATAAATCGCATGCTGTCATGTACAGCATCTCTTTGATCTGTGAAGATATTGTGTGCATCCCGAACTTTCATATTCATATGAACCTTGAATCCTTCTACTGTCGATAAAAAGAGTGCCCGTGTGTTTGGTAATGTTAACACCTGGTATTTACAGTGGCATGCAGGAAAAACAAATTGAGAGGGCAAGTGCCACATTTTTGTTTAAAAAAAAGTTCTTTATTGTGAAGCGCCATGTAAAAGGGATTCAGAGAAGGAAAGAAGAGAAGATTTAAGGAAGAGTGTGAATGGGGAATACATGACCAAGAGGTCGTGGGCGAGAGTGAGTGACATCTGGTTATGAAGTGTTGATGGGCCTCAACAAACTACTAGTTACATTCCACAACAACGTGTCACAGACCTTTCCACTCCTCATCCTGTGTGTGTGCAAGGATCGTGTCCTGAGTGTCCAGAATGCAAAAGCTTGTCCAAAGCTGCTGATGCCAGGCTCAAGGTTTCTGTGTGTGAAACACTCCTGTCTGTTGCCTCAGGACACTATTATATGACAGAATTGAGATCTTTTTTTACAAGGAATATTGTGTGGCCAATATTGTAGATCAATTTAACGTTGTATTAGGAGCCTTAGTTACCAGTCACTTAGACTTTTGCAATGCCCCGGCGGCAACACCGCGTCACATGTTGCACTATGCTTCCGCCTACCCTCTCCCCTGCCGAGACCACAGTTCCACTACTCTTTCTGGTACACTTCTATCACTGGTTAAATCTCTGGATCACTGCATACCTGAGTAAATTCCTATGTGAATCAAGGATGCACTCAGGGATATGGCAATCAATCTTATGCTGAGGTTAAATGCCTTGATTCCGTGCCCACAATGTGACCCTAAAGAATTTGCAAAAAGACATTTCCACAGGAAGATTTTTATTTGAGAATCACGTTACCTGTGGCATGCAATTTATTCCTTGACTTAGAAGAATAATTGACACTCTCTAGTAAGGAAACATGTTTGTGCATTTTGTCGAATGTTTGTAGGTGCCATTTGCTATCTGGGATTCTTGAACTTGAATAGCACTCTGTAGCTAACCATATGTTACTCTTTATTAGACAATTTAATTATGGTTTGTGGCAAGGTTATTAACAAGCAATTTTCAGTACACTGGGATATTTTTCCTCATCAAATGCCTCCACCAAGCTGCCCTGAATACTTGATAACGAGATTCACTAGACCGGCATCCTGCCATCCTTCCAGAAAGGTCATCTCTAACCTCCTTCTAGTGCCAAGATTCAAACGCACCATGTCTGGAGGGAACAGCTTTCCTGTTAAAGCAGCACAAGTCTGGAACTCCCTACCACCATCCATCAGGGAAGACCTTCCATACTCACAATTCAGATTCAACACCATCCTCTGGCTCAAGGAACATGACACTTAACATTTTTCCTTACGGCGCTATATTATAAATACCTTAAATTGTGACTATCTACCGATTCCCTATGTTAAAACACATGATTTAACCTGTAAATATTGTATATCTCCTTGTAATTATAACCTGTTGTATTGCTCCTAATTGTTTTTGATGCTTCTAGCAATGTAACCCGAGCTGGATCCCATCTTTTGCGCTCCATGTAACCTATGCTTCACAATCCTCTTGTTGCCTCTGCTCCCTGCTACCCTTGGGTTAGGTGCGCACTACAAATAATAAACAAACAAACAAACAAATCACAGTTCTATAATTATGCGGTGAGTCATGAAGATGAAACATGCAATTGCCACCCCTGTCCTGAGGAAATAAATCCAATGATTAATCATAAACAATCCTGCAAGCAGAACCGTAGAGATTGAAGACATAATGCATCCAGAAGGGTGGATGTGTCAAGTACGTTGATTTGAAATCTTAGAGATTAGTGTGATGAAGATTAAGGCTAGGTAATCAGAAAGCAACCACACTGTCCCACTTCTGCTTCACAGTCTTCACAGTATGAGAGTATACAGAGCAGAGGCAATGTTTTATATGGAAGCAGGTAATCAGAAAACAACCACACTATCCCACTTCTGCTTCACAGTCTTCACAGTGTGAGGGTATACAGAGCAGAGGCAAGGCTTTATATAGAAGCATGTAAACAGAAAGCATCCACACTGTTTCACTTATGCTTCACAGTCTTCACAGTCTGCAGGTATACAGAGCAGAGGCAAGGCTTTATATGGCAGTAGATAGTCAGAAAGCAACTGCACTCTTCCACTTCTGCTCCACAGTCTTCACAATATGAGGTACATAGAGCAGAGGCAAGGCTTTATTTGGAAGCAGGTAATCAGAAAGCAACCACACAGTTTCACTTCTGCTTCACAGTCTTCACAGTGTGAGGGTATATTAGAAGAGGCAAAACTTTATATGGCATGAGGTTATCAAACAGCAACCATGTTGTTCCACTTCTGCTTCACAGTATGAAGGGTATACAGAGCAGAGGCAAAACTTTGTATGGCAGCAGGTAATCAGACAGCAACCACGCTGTTCCACTTCTGCTTCACATTCTGCGCAGTATGAGAGTATACGAAGCAGAGGCAAGACTTTATTTGGTAGTAGGTAATCAGAAAGCAGCCACGTTGTTCCACTTCTACTTCACAGTCTTCACAGTATAAGGGTATAGAGAGCAGAGGCATGACTTTATATGGCAGTAGGTAATCAGAAAACAGCCACACTGTTCCACCTCTACTTCACATTCTTCACAGTATGAGGGTATAGCAAACAAACGACATACTTTATAGGGCATTAGGTAATCAGAAACCAACCCCACTTTTGCACTTCTGCTTCACAGTCTTCACAGTATGAGGGCATACAGAACAGAGGCCAGACTTTATATGACAGTAGGTAATCAGAAAGCAACCACGCTGTTCCACTATTGCTTCACAATCTTCACAGTATGAGGGTATAGAGAGCAGAGACAAGGCTATATATGGCAGCAGGTAATCAGAAAGCAACCACGCTGTTCCACCTCTGCTTCAGAGTCTTCACAGTCTGAGGGTATACAGAGCACAGACAAGGCTATATATGGCAGTGGATATACAGAAAGCAACCACACTGTTCCACATCTGCCCCACAGTCTTCACAGTATGAGAGTATACAGAACAGAGGCAAGACTTTATATGGCAGCTCTCAACAGCTGAATATGAGCCTTGCATCAGCTTTGATGCATTGCAAACTTGTTTTCTAATGAGAGAGTTAAGTGTAATAGAAAATAAAATGCTAGCATATATTCATAGTGTAGAAACACAACACGCTGCCTCTCAACTTAGAATAATGTTGCCAATGGGATATCATTGTTTAGTTAGAACATGCAAGCTAGCAACTGAAGTAGCATGCAGTTCTCCTCAGGGACACTATCTGAAATAACCCCATAACAGATAAGATATCCCTCAAGCAGGGCATATCCGACCATAACTCGATGGAGAATCACATCATGTATTGTCGTGCACATGCATCACAATCCTTTACTCAGAGAAGTGTTATTCTTGATTACCGAATTACACCCTAGCAGCAGGATATACAAATAACAAGATACAAGTAATCGTATGTAAAATAGTTTTAAAATACCTAAGCAGTCCAAAGTATCTGATCATAGCAATTTTTATCTGCCCGCTGTACTGAAAGAGAACACCCCAAAGTATATCACGTGATGAAATGAGGATACAAAACACCATGAAAGCCATGCGGATGAAATTCTTCACTCCTCATGACATATAGCCCAAACGAATTCCAGAACTCCATAGATGAATACACATAGTAATATTTCTAGCATCTAACACAATCATAAAACAATGAGAATGAGTACAAGTCTAATATAGTGCGCAATTCACCTGAAACTACTTTGGCATTGCTGAGTGAATACCAAGTGCGAAAATGACCACTGCATGCAAGCACACATCAGTGACAAACTTAGGATATCGTCCAAGTCTTCCCTTGCCAATGAAAATAAAATAAATAAATAAATGGTTGTGTACACATATAATGGTGCATTGAAGGGAATTTCTCAATTAGTCAGCAAGGTATAAGGAAGAATGGCCCCTGGATGCGTGAGGATAGTGTGAAGATACTGTAGAGAGCTGCAAATCAGCCAATACTATCACGTGGCGTAGTTTGTCAGTAGGTATACATTTAAAAAAAATGTGCCTATGAATGATGAACTGTTATCATCGAAGGGCATTTTACAGAACAGTGTGGGGCATCAATAACATATGTCCCCTTCTTTTTAGTGACACATTGGGCTGGACCACATACCATCTGTCAGTTCCAGTATTAGTAAAGAGTTTAAAAAGTCACTTATTTTGAGGAGACATGTGAGAGTCAATCAGTGAAGGAGGGATATGAGGTGAAGTTTGAGGGAGCAATGTGGATGGGAAATAAATGATCAAGAGTTGGTGAGAGCGATTGATCAATGTATGGTTGATTCATTGAACCAGTACTTGCTATTTAAAGAGTTCCACTCATGTCCTCAATAAATGTTGTTTCTCGTAGGCTCATCCACATTAGAAGAGATTGTTGAAGACACGAATGTCACAGGAGAAAATCTAGCCATCATCTAAGAGGCATCGAACAAGCCATCGTCAGAGCAAAAAAGGACTTTATTTTTCTCACGCATTCAACAATACCAAAATCAACAATGCAGCATTGTTTAAAGTTTACCTCAGCCTCGCCAAGGCAAGTTCTCTGAAACTCTGGGACCCCACTTTACAAGATCTGTGTAACTAGTTCCAACATTTCTTCATTACTAAAGGCCATAACGTCCAAGCTATATTATTCTGTTTTCCACCCTCATTCCTCTATTTGTCACATCTCCATGCCATCCTTAACCAATTCACCAACTTCAGACCTTTTCACACTGATGATATGCAAAAATACATCAGGACTACAAATCACTACAGCTTGCCCACTGACCATTCCCCAACTTCAATGTGCATCCTCATCGCCGGGCACATTTTTCATGTCCTGTAACTCAGCACTAACACATGCTTCCAGGAGGGTTTCTCCCCAAAACAACTTAAACCCACAATAGTGATAAACTTGCTAAAAAAAGCCTTTAATGGAGCCCTCACACCTTGCTAATTACAGATTCATCACTAACCTCCATAATGTAGAAAACATCTTGAAGAAGCCTGCCATCAAAAATCTCCAACACTAGATGGAGCAAAGCCATCATCTGGTTTGCCACCAATCAGCGCTCTATCCCTCTCATGGATTGGAGACTGCTATCCTGCGCACCAGAGAGCACCTACTCAAGTAACTAGATTCCAACCTCTAACGGTTTATTGAGAGGCCACCCTCAACACAGGGATTTCCTTCCCTCACTAATCTAGGTGTCACACAGTAAAAGGTTTAATGTTAGTTCTTTTATTCAGCCCTATCTCCAATTCATCCAATACGCCTTGGACCTCTCCCCCTGCGCTACCAATGAACCAGGTACCAGTATGGTGTAAAGGAAATATATTTATATTTATTTTAATTTGATGTTGAAACAAATCTCACTAAAATGTCAAACACCATTTTATCCATGGCACAACACAATAAACTTCTCGCAAGATAAATAAATCATACAAGTGGGATGAAAAGAACAAAAATCACAATTCTTAACTTTCTACAAATTTCACTTCAAGAAATAATTGAACTGATCAATAAACAAAACAATTACGTATAAATGCTTTGCAATTTCGATTTTCCTGCACGCTTAAAAGGCTAGCAGTTTAGATTTTACACATTTGTGCAAATGCATATGGCAATTATTATTTCACCCCCACTTTTGCCTTAAAGTAAACACAGTGCGATTTAGCAGTTTGTTTTTCAGCCCACGCCCCCTACTTTTGGTCTGTGTTGGGAAAGTCAGACAGAAAAGTGGGATGATTTAAGCATTTGGATTTGACATTGTGTGTGGAAATTAAGCAGGAACAGGGTGATAGTTTGCCCCTGCATATAGAAAGTTTACCTAGGTTGTATAACACATTGAACTTGAGCACCATAAAAGTTAGAGATGCCAGGAAGCACCTCTTGTACAGATTATTCCTTAGTGGGTAAGGGAAGGAGGAAGAACATGACATTAGGCATATAAGAATGATGCAGGAGGTCACTTCGGTAAGTGCTGACATTTGGCAGGATAACGGTCTGTTAGATCAATTTCTAACAGCTTTTCCATGACACAAATGACTTGTGATGGGCAGATTAAAATGGCCCAGTTCAGAGTGTCTTGTTACTTTCATTTACAGTTAGTGAAAGAACGGTTCCAAAAGAGTGAGGCTTGTGTGCATAATCAGGCTGAGGTTTTGAAAGAGACCTAGCAAGAACTTAACCAGTTAGACGATAACACAACAGAGCCACATCTCCTTGAACAACAAAAAAATGAGCTCAAACACAGAAACAAATGAGTGCAGAGCATGAAATGCATTTTTCTGCACTTGAAGATGCACATAATGAGTGTCCGGTAAATTTGAGCACACTGCAACATAAGGTAAATGATCAGACTATTTATAATAGAAGACTGTTAGATGACATTATGGCCCACAGACAACAAATCAGGCAATTATAGAAGGAAAATACTCAGTTTATCATCCAACAGATGGACTCTCAACAGGAGTTTGATGAAATGTATCAGAATGTACATATGCTGAATCAACCAAATTTGCAGTTGGTGAAATACCATGATGCAGAAAAGGAATTGTCAGACTCTCAGGTCCTGAGAAGTATTAGAGGGGAAAACAGGGAACTTGTGGTACATGTAAAGCAAGTAGAGGCTGACCTTTTACAGGCAGTGTATTGGAGAGGCGCATTGGAAAAAGAAATCAATCGCTTGAAAGCATTTCAGCAGGAACTACGGCAAATTAAAGATTGAGTCATGGCTCAGAGCAGGGTGCTCGAGTCCAATCAGGCCCTGGTCTCAGAGATAAAAAGCCAGCTCTATGAAAACCATAAGAAATTCCCGAGAGGGAGAAGTAGGTGTGAGAGTGTGACAAATGAAATGGAAAAATACAAACAGACATTGAGGCACTCTGACCAGTCAGGGTACGGAAAAGTGCCCACTGATAAAGGGATGATGCCTTCTCTATCAGGTACCTCATGACAGTTAGCCACAACTTCATATGTCCTGACAGCAACTGACCTCATACACACCCCTTACCAAGAACAGGGAAACATGAGGCAGCTGAACTCACCCAGGCATAGCCCAACTAAGCCAGAAGGACAGTCCTTATTGGGTAATGATGAATATTAATCTTTACAAAGCAGAAGGGAAAGTGGCCGGACCAGTGTGTTCTGGGAAGTAAGGGATAATCCAGTGAGTACTTCAGACCATGAAAACAAACTTCCTTGATGAGAAAATTAGGAAGTTGAACTTAAAAAATTAGATTTCAGAGAGACCATCTAGCTCACTTCGCTGGGGAAGAACATTCAAAGCTGCATCCCAGCAGGGACATCTTAAAGACCTCCTTACATTCAGGGGGAGCTGTGAATTTGTCCAGACTGTCTTGCAGGGAGGAGACTACAGAGATGAGTCATTTTGAGGAAGGGACTGAATATTATCCTGTGCCCAAAGGTGAGTACAGGGGAAATTACCCTGAGAATTCACAGCAGCACAGTGAAAAGGAGTCCAGACCCCATGGTTCTGGGAGATAATCCCAATCTCACTGAGCTCAGGAGCTCATAGAGGACAAGTAATGGACTTCAAACATTAGCGGCTCTGAGTCAGAAGGAGCAGAGGAAAAGGAAGTCTGCCAAACAGAAGAAAGGTCTTGTTAAGGACCCACTCGGACAGATAAAGGCCATAATGAGCTTCATGATGCCCTATCAGAAGAATTAAAAATATTCAGTATGGGAGCACTTAGTGCTTTATGGGCAAATGATAACATCATTTGGAATCAAAAATAATGTGAATTGCAGGGAGTTTGTCAAGTGGACATTCTCCCCCGAATACTCCAGCTTCTTTACAGGGCTGGATAATCAGGATCACTACAAATGGTCCACCTATAAAACGGCCATATTGGCACATTTGTTCACCGACTGGAACCCACAAGAGGCCCGTAAGGCAGCATATAACTTGAAATGTGGGACGAGCAGGCACCTAGGGAGATTGTGCAGGATTTAAAATGAGCATTTGCACAGACATTCTGATGTGTGAACTCCAATAGTAGGGAGTGTGTGACCACCTATTTCCATGCACTCCCCAAATACATCATGGTTCAACCGGTGCAGGATTTTCATGAGCACAGGATCCTGGATAGGGTGATTGAACAAGTCACCAAGATCTCTGAGGTCCATAAGCCCACTGAGAGTAAAAACAAACCCCCTACTACACCTGATTCTGCAAAGGTGACTGAGGTGAAAACTACCCCTCTATTGGATCTGGAGATGGGGGTGAGGGACTGAAAATACTCCTTCTGTCAATAAGCAGAATGAAAGGCAGAGGAGACCCCCTGACCCAGACCAATCTAATGGTAGTCATGCGGGGTGCCAGAATGTTGACCCATCTGACCCTGCCAACTATGTAAGCCTGAGATACAAAGATAATAGACCAATCCTGGGGTATGTATGTATACACTCACGCAGCCCAGAGAACTTCCAAGGGAAACTTCTGTCTAAATTTCCCTCAGGAAAGAAGTATTATTCCACCTCCCAAACTGAACTTTACCCTAGATACCCTATGAACCACAAACCTCCAGAATAATCCTCCTCTCTCTCCCCTGCTTCCAGAACAATAGATCCCTGAACCCGGGAGAAGGGAGACCCAGGATGTAAAACTATGGGGGAAACGTCCAAAACCCAAGCTACTCAGAGACATTTACCCTTTCCAGGAGCAGCAGAGGTGTGACCAGATACCTCCTTACAACTCAGAAAAGGTTTCCAAACTGGTAACAGTAACTGACCAACGATCTGGGATGAATGCTGAGGGCTCAGTGGAACCATCAACTGGAATCTGCTGCCCAGAACACCCCAACACCCGGGTCTGATGCCCAAGGGGATAAATAACTGAAGGAGAATTCTGACAACCAGCAGGTTGCTGAGCAGGGGGCCCGGGTGGAAATGAGATGCCAAGTCCTAGAGGAATCTTCCTTTTCTACTGAAACAAAACCCATGGAAACCACTGAGCTTGAATATGAATATTCTATCCCTGAAAAGCTGGAACCTAACAAACAGCGGATAAGTAGGAGAAGTCAAAAGAGACCCCCCTTTGCGGATAAGCTGCAGATCATTCCTTTTGAAAGAAAATAACCACTGGAGGATTCAGGTAAGGAAATCTTCTCTTTCAGGAATGTGAGAATCCCTCCCAAAGAAACATGGGTCCCAAAAGACCCTAAATGGGACAGGGAGACCGTCCCATGAGCAAGAAATTCTTAAACCCCAACAATGCGAGCCAGATGATATTGAAATTCAATGGGTATCCCGTTAGGCAGAATCACATGCAGTACCCTTTAGGAACACTACACACAATTAAGACTACCTTGTACCAAAGGTGTAAGTACAATTTCACCTTTGGTACAAGCCTGCTGGTTACAAAATAGGACCCCAAAGTAGTTAAGTTGCACAGTTGATGGCCGTCCATCAAGCCATCCTCACATCAGTGAATCACCAACTTAATGAACTGGTCATATTCACTGACTCTGATTATGTCAGCAATGGGTACGTGGAGCACATGATTAACTGGGGGAAATGAGGTATCTTTTGTGCCAGCAATAAACCAATAACGCATACAAACTGATCCAGTCAATTAACGATGTGGTAACCTCCAATGAGATGAGCATCTACTGGAAGAAGATAAGAGGTAATTTGAAGATAGAGGTCCAGATAAGACTGTGAATGATCTGGCTGACCAACTGGCTAAAACGGGAGCTCACCAGGGGGATTTCATAGAAACTGAATCCCTGCTGGGTGAAATTGAATGTACTGCTGTCACCAGGTCACAATTGTGTGTGAATAGTGGACTCTCGACTGCTCACTGGAGTAAAGATACCTTGATGCAGAATTGATCACTGCAAAGAGGCCCCAATCATTGGAGAATTCTGTGAACACATTGAAGACCCTTTGAGTTTTCCTCTAACAGAGTTGGATTATACCGGTAAAGAGGATCTCCAGGTGTTGATGATTTCCAAGATATTCTGGATTCAAGACAGTTTGCTTATAAGGAAAGCCCTATCTAGCTGTGACCAGGGCGTGATATCTACCTCATTCTGAATCCTGCTGTTGAACCACACCCATGATGCGGACACTACTGTTCATAGGGGATTTCACACAATGTTAGAAATATTATGAGCGGTTGCCTACTGTCCACACATGGGCTAGTAGCTCGACACTTACCTAAAGGGGCATCTATTGTGTACTCAATGTCAACCCAGTTCACTCACCTGAGAGCTCCCTTACACAAAACGTGAATGACGCTGCCTTGGTCAGATTTGCAAGTCAATTTCATTGGGCCAGTGATTCTCTCCTCTAGAGGAAATAAGTACATGTTGACTGTGACATGCTTGTTCACAAAGTGGCAGAAGGTCTTCCAGCCATGAATTGTAAGGCAGAAATAGCTGCTCCACTAATGATCAACCACATCTTCCCTCATTTCGGCCTCCCACAAAGGATTGAGTTGGACCGAGGAAGGCATTTTACAAGTGAGCTGATGGCGAAAATGTGGGAGATTCTAGGGGTAGAAGAAACTCCACATTGCCTAGCGGCAGGCCTCAGGCAGGAGGGTACAGAAATACAACAACACAATGGTGAGTATCTTGAAGTAGTTTGTGCCAGACTCTGGACCCATTTGGGACATTCAGTTACCACTTGTTCTTATGGCTATTAGGTCTACACCATCTTCTGAAACAAAGATGTCTCCATTTAAGCTCGTGAATGTGTATAACATCATGTTACCTCAGCTTCTGCTCTACAGAACTCAAGGAGCAGATCCTGATACATGCTTCCACTACTCTTGAGTACATTGAAAATGTAAGGAAGTACCTCCAGCACCGTTTTGCTTATGCTCAGTTTAGAAAACTCAGCTGAAGGAATGCATACCTATTATGATCTAAAGAGCACCAAGAAAGAATATGAAGTAGGTGTCAAGGATTACCTGTACGAGTAGCTCGACACTTACCTAAAGGGGCGTCTATTGTGTGCTCAATGTCAACCCAGTTCACTCACCAGAGAGCTCCCTTACACAAAAAGTGAATGACACTGCCCTGGTCAGATTTGCAAGTCAATTTCATTGGGCCAGTGATTCTCTCCTCTAGAGGAAATAAGTACATGTTGACTGTGACATGCTTGTTCACAAAGTGGCAGAAGGTCTTCCAGCCATGAATTGTAAGAATATGAAGTAGGTGACAAGGATTACCTGTACAATTTTCAAAGGAATCAGACCAAGAAGTGAAAATGTCTTCCATCTTGGTGTGGTACCTTGGAAATTATAGATAAAAATCATGTGTTGCCTACAAGAACTGCATCCCCAAAGGAGAATAGAGAGCAGAAAAATTGTTCAACATTATCAGTTGAAAAAGCTGTCTTCCCAGACAAGCATTATGACTGATTGATGAGCTAAATGAATGTTGAGCAGAGGACACATCTGAGGTGTGAAAATCACGGATGGGGAATTATAACAGGTGAATAATTTAATTAATATCCTTTGGAAATGTAAAAACAAAAATAATAAAAACGAAATGTGTTGAAGGGATGTCTTCATATGTTGTGTCTAGTTTTATGTAATGGTTTCCCCTTTCAAATGGATGTGTTAAAATTTGATATCTATTTCTATGTAAATATGTTCTCTCAAATGCAATGTCCATATTCCAAGGAAATGTGGTGTGTAAAAAGTACTGAACCTCTTTTTCTTCCATTGTTGGAGAACTAACCTCTTTAACTTCCAGCATGGAGGCAAGAGTGAAGTCCGCGGAGGATCCTCAGGACCCCAGAACAAAGGTAGGAAAGGGGTGCTGTGCCAAACTCAAAGATTAAACAGGAGGGTGGAGTGCCCACTCCCGGAAGGAAAGGAAGAAATTGGGTATCATGCTACACCCCCCACCGAGGGACAGAGGGGGAGACTGGAGTTCCCATTCCCTAATTAAGGAAGTTCAGCCAGACAGGTTCCCACCAACAGAAAATTATGAAAGAAAAAGAAAATGGGTCAGATGAAAAAACCTTTCCTGCTCCGTCCTTGGAAAATATGGCATCATTGGAAACACAAGCCTTGAAACCAGATCACTGGTCTAGTCTTCCCCTAAAATGGCTGCCACCTCTATAGGGTGGGTGGAGCCTAGACTGAAGTGCATTGCATCTGTTTACTTCCAGTATCACGCTCGCCGGTTCTCATACCGGTATCCTTGCTACCCTCCAGTATCTGTTTGGCTAGTTACTTTTCGATTTCTTCCCGGATTATTCCTGTCTTTGGTTTGTTTGTCTTTCTATTGTTTGTCAGGTGATATCAGTTATTTCAACCTTCTGAGATAACCGCTTTCGGGTTCAACCCCTTTCAGTATATTCCCTGTCTGCGACTCTTTGTGTGACTTTGCCTCTTTTTCTTTCTTTCTTATATGATCGTTTGCTTAGTTTTGTATTTGATAGTCTGCGTCTGTATTGGTTTTCGTTCTGGAAAGTGTCCCCTCCGGGAGACGCTTTCATTACATTTTGCTTTCCACTCCTCTCAGTTCTGATCTGTTTACCTTTAATTGCTACTTTACCTTACCTTTTGCTTTCCGCCTTCCGCTCCTCGCGGTTCTGATCTGTTTACCTTTAAAAGCTATTTTACCTTACCTTTTGCTTTCCTACTTCCGCTCCTCGCGGTTCTGATCTGTTTACCTTTAGACGCTAATTTACCTTACCTTTTGCTTTCCGTCTTCCACTCCTCGCGGTTCTGATCTGTTTACCTTCAAACACTACTTTACCTTACCTTTTGCTTTCTGCCTTCCGCTCCTCGTGGTTCTGATCTGTTTACCTTTAAACGCCACATTACTTTACCTTTTGCTTTGCGCTTTATGCGCCTCGCATTTTGTTAGGCGGAAACCTGTGCAGTTCCCTCTGGCACCACTGCAAAAGATTTAGGACTACAGGCGTTGGCGGTGAACCCACTTGGTAGCAGTCTGCACCACACAAATTCTCGTGGTAGCTGTGGCTGAGCAGTCAGACCTCTCTCAAGAAAAGTTGAGCAGTATGTGGAGTATACAAAATAGGGCAATTCTTCACAGCAAGACAAGCAAACACGCAACGAGGCTTAGTGTAAAGATATTAAGGTATTTATTTATAACAAAATGTCTATGAAAAACACTATGGCAAATCACGCCAAACAAATCAAACACAATTACTCTACGGAATAGATGATCAATCTCCCTGGCAATATCGACAACTCTAGCTTCTACTGGTACCACTTATTTTCAGACAGAGGTGTATACCTCAACCTAGATGACACTCGAATATTAGTTAGGAAGGGAGAGAAAAAGATAGGCAGGTTACGAAATCAACACAGTTCGCTCCTATCGGATAAAATGCAAGGCAGGAAGGCAAGAATCACAATAGATCGTACAGTTCAGAGGCCAGGCCCACTCGGAGAGAGGCAAGGCGCAATGTCCCAAAAAGTCTCTAGTGGAGATGCATTCAAGTCTGTACTGCAAATTGTTATCGGTGGATTGAACCAGTTCAGAACAACGAATGAGAAAAGCTTGGAGGCGACCCAACGGAACGGAGAGGATTAAGACACCTCACTCGAACCGATCGAAAGGGAAGCCAGGCGGACACAGTACCTTGTTGTGGAGGGCAGCTCCGGCGGGGGCAGTTGTTCCTGGTGGTGGATGCACGTCGGGTCTTTGCCAAGAGTAGAGATGATCTCGTCGTCGAAGAAAATGAAGTCCGGTGCACCACCAGGGAAGAGACCAGCCGCGGAGTGCTCCGTCACAAGGCACCACCTTTTGGTCGCGGTTCAGGGGTAGTGGCTATCCGGTTGCCGAGGTGCTTCTGCACGGGCAATTCGACCACTGCGTCCTGAGGCGAATAAAAAGCAAAGGGGTCTGGTTGTTCCCACCAGTCAGGGGAAGACACTCTCCGGCAGGGAGATCTCCTCTGTCGTCGGGAAGTGGTGAGTCGGTTCCGCAGGGCTCCACCGGAGGTGTCGTCGTGCAGGTCGGCTCAGCGTTACCCTCGTCGGATTCTTAGGTCCTGTGGCGACTTCTGAAGATCCAGTCCCAAAAGCCCTGCTTTTATGCAGAAAACCCCCATTCATTCTGCCTAGCTGTCAATCAACACATGGTAAGAGGTGTGCGGGAACGCTCACCACTTGGGCTAATCACTCCAGAGTGCGACCTGAGTTGGCAAGGCAACTCGGTCCAGGGTGCCTAAACCCCCTCCCACACCCCTGAGGTAACCCAGACAGAATGGCACCACCTTGGAGGGTCTCTGTACAGAGGCACGCCAAAAGTGGAACAAAGGGCTCAACCTTTGGTTTAGGAGTCACAGAGACGAACACAGACGCCATTTTACAAACCGAGTTCTGGCAGAAGATACCATCCAATAAACTTATTTACGATAAGTAGATCGGTGGTACGTTAGAGATCAACGAGAAAAAGGAGTAATCTCCAACAATGGGATGAATCCCATGGGGTTATGCTCGGGGTCGAACATAACAAGTAGTTTCCACTGCCACCAGCCAAAACTCGACGAGGGGGGACAGGACAGTGCCCCCTCGAGTAACAGGTCTAGGAGTAATTGAATTATCTCTACTAGTACGTCCACAATAAGATGGTTTGTACTAGTCCTGTTAGTAAATTTAGGTCTAGTAAAGCCAATGGTGACTTTACATGCCCGGGGAGACAGTAGTCAGTCCCCGGGTATGGAGTCTATGGTGGGGGTCCGCTAGGACTCCCCAGTGTTACGACACGTAGGGTGCGGCGTAACACACATAGAAATACATATGAGACCCTATGGAGTAAAAGACCCCATAGCCCATCGAACACATTGACATTTCAAAGGAATTACACACACATACATGTCCAAGAGTGGGAGAAAAGAGTCTCACTCTTGGCAGGATGGAAAAAACAAACTCCAGAAATCCAGCAAAGCTGCTGGGGGACTCACTAGGTTAGGAAATTCAGCCTAAACAGAGAATTCTCCCTAACACTCGCCCCCCCAGACTAAGGGACAGGAGGATTTAATCCACTCCTGGATGAATCTCATACCTCTAGTCGATGACATACATCCTAGAGAGACCATCAGCATTTTGGTGGTGACACCCTGACCTGTGCTCAATGGTGAAATCAAACCCTTGCAGGCAGATCGACCATCTCAATAGTTTTGGGTTTTCCCCTTTCATTTGCATTCACCATCTCAAGGGTTGGTGGTCAGTCTGAATGACAAAAGTAGAACCATACAAGTACGGCCTAAACTTCTTCAGAGCCCACACGATAGCAAAGCACTCTCTTTCGATTGTTGCCCACCTTGTTTCAGGATCCTTCAGCTTGCGGCTGATGAAGCAAAAAGGGTGCTCCCTACCTTTCCCATCCAGTTGACTGAGTACGGCACCTATTCCTACATTTGAAGCATCTGTCTGCACAATGAAGTGTTGGCGGTAATCAGGAGCTCTGAGTACTGGGGCTTGGCAAAGAGCCTTTTTCAGGTTTTCAAAAGCCTGATTGCATTCCTCGTTCCATTTAACCTTTTTAGGAAATTTGGGATGGAGATGACATTCAGTGGAGAAGCTATGGTCCCATAGTTCTCTATGAAATTCCTGTAATACCCAGTGAGGCCTAGGAAGGCTCTCACCTGGGTTTGAGTAGTCGGTGTTGTCCAATTTTGCACAGCTTCAATCTTACTGAGCAAAGGCCTTATTTCTCCACCGCCTACCTCATGCCCAAGATAGACTACCTTACTCTGTCCAATTTGGCATTTACTCGCCTTTATGGTCAGATTGGCTCGTCCAAGAGCCTGCAAAACATCTCTCAGGTGGTTACATGTTCTTCCCAGGAATTGCTGAACACTGCGATGTCATCCAAGTATGCCATGCAGAAGTCCTCCATTCCATTCAGAACCTGGTTTACCATCCGTTGAAACATAGCAGGTGCATTTTTCAATCCGAAAGGCATTACCTTAAACTGGTATAAGCCAACGGGGGTAGAAAATGCAGTTTTCTCCTTGGCATGGTCTGTCAGGGCTATTTGCCAATAGCCTGACGTCAAGTCAAATGTGCTGAGGAACTTGGCGGCGCCAAGTTTATCCACCAACTCATCTGTTCTTGGCAAAGGGTGGGCATCAGTCTTGGTGACTGCATTAAGAGCTCTATAGTCCACGCAGAATCTAAGCTCTTTAGATCCGGCCTTTGGTACTAACACAACTGGGCTAGACCATGGACTAGTAGAGGGCTCTATTACCCCGAGATCAAGCATCTTGCTGACCTCACCTTTGATGTGGGTTTGTACGTTTTCTGACATGCAGTATCCTCTGCTTTTGACTGGCAGACAGTCACCAGTGAGTATGTCGTGCTGGCCCCAAGGGGTCAAGCCTGGTGAAAGCGAGAACAGTGAGGCAAACTGATTCAACATAGATTTGCACTCTTCTTGTTGCTCGGGTGTCAGATTGGAGGAGAGATTCACTCCTTCAATTTTTTCATCTAAAGGTAAGCCTCTGAGGAGATCTGGAAGAGCTTCACTCTCGTCTTCTTCCTCGGATGACGCTAGAAGCAACGCTCCTACATCAGGTTGCGAGACATGCGCTTTAAGTCGGTTGGTGTGGAAGACTGTCGGAGCCTACTTGGGATTGCCCGAGTCCACCAGATAGTTAACCTCTCCGAGTTTACCCACTACTCGGAAGGGTCCCATCCACTTATCTTGCAAGGCCCTCTTCCTTGTTGGGATCATAACGAGAACGAGCTGGTCTTGAGCGAACTCAACCATGTTAGCCTTTTGATCGTGCCAGTGCTTGACCAATGCTTGTCCAGCTTTCAAGTTATCATTTGCTTCCGTCATCATGTGCGACATTCTCCTCCGGAGACCTATCACGTAGTCAGTCACTCTAACTGGCTTGGGGGAAGGAGCACTCTCCAACCCCTCCTTAATCAGGGCCAATGGACCTCTGACGGGATGACCATAGAGTAGTTCGAAGGGAGAGTAACCTACTCCCTCTTGAGGGACATCTCTATAAGCAAAGAGAAGGCATGGCAGTAGAAGGTCCCACTTACGCTTAAGGGGTTCCTCTAAAGCACCTATCATGCTCTTCATGGTTCGGTTGAACCGTTCTACCAACCCATTGGTTTGTGGGTGGTAAGCTGTTGAGAACTTGTAAGTAACTCCACAGGTTTTCCACATGGCTTTCATGTAGTGGGACATAAAGTTTGACCCCCTGTCAGAGATTACTTCCTTAGGAAACCCGACCCTAGTAAAAATACCAAGGAGGGCCTTAGCCACAGCCGGAGCTGTAACAGTCCTCATAGGAATTGCCTCAGGATACCTAGTAGCATGGTCTACTACAACAAGTATAAACCTGTTGCCTGAGGAGGTTGGAGGATCAAGGGGACCAACGATGTCAATCCCTACTCTCTCAAATGGGACTCCCACAACTGGGAGGGGCACTAACGGTGCCACATTCTTGGATCCAACCTTACCAGAAATCTGGCAGGTGTGGCAGCTCCTGCAGTGTTTTTCTACTTCGGCCCCCATCTTTGGCCAATAGAAGTAGAGCAAGAGCCTTTCCTTAGTCTTCTTGAAACTCAAGTGACCAGCCAAAGGAATCTCATGGGCTAACTGCAAGAACTGTGGTCTGTTCTCTTGGGGTACTACAAGTCGTTTGTAGTCTCCAGGTGCAGACTCGGTCGGTTCATTGTAGAAGAGGCCATCTTCCCAGTGCAACCTGTATTTCCCAGGCTCTTGCCCTTCAGCCTGAGCTTCTGCCTGGCGGCGAAGACCTTCCAGAGTTGGACATTCTCTCTGTCCCTTACTGAAGTCTGCCCTGCTGGGTCCACCTTCTGCCAGTAAAGACTGCAGTTCAGGATGGTCAACAGGATCCAGATCTCCAATGAGTTCTTGGCCTTCCATTAGCTCTTCCTCAGAGTCTAATTCTACCACACAGGGTTGTACCTCCCTCTCAGCCTTGGCTGGAGGTGGAGTTACGGGTGTGACGTTGGACAAACGCGGGGAAGTCCGTGTCGTCTGCACTGGAATGCTGGCTGCTGGTTTCGGGATAGAAGTCTTAGGTTTCCCTTTCGCTTCTGATTTCGTGGAGACAGCGGCCGACAATTCCAGTGGAGCAGGAGTGATAGCTTTCTTCATCATCTCCTGGATAGTTCCGCGCATGGTCCTCTCTCTTGTGGGTCTGGTAAGCTCCTGTAACCGTTTACTAGGAGGTCTGGGAGTATGCGATACAACTCCGAGAGTTTTCAAATCGTTACCCAACAGTACGCGTCCTGGTACCTCACTCTGTATGCTGACAGGAATCTTCACCGTCATGTTGTTACACTGGATGAGAACTGGTAATTGGGGAAGCATCTGCACAGGCCCTCCAGCTAACTTGGTGAGGCGTTTGGGTGCCTTAGCAACATCCTCGGCCTGAAAAAACGATTTATCCACCACAGTTATGCTGGCCCCAGTGTCCCTAATGGCAGGAGTCTCCTGACCATTCACCTGGACACTGTCCTTATAATACTCTTTAGTATTATCGGGGATAGAATTATAGACATCTAAATTCTGTTGTTCCCACAACCCCAGAGATACTAAAGAAACGCTGGCTGAGACTCCAATGGGTTCGTCAGCTAGCAGTAGAAAGTTTCCACTTGCCATTTGGACTTCCTCCTCTGGAGCGAAGGCTAAGGAGACAAGCTGGACCCCTGAAGGTTTACCCTTACATCTGGGATCTCCTTTCATGTGATCAGTCGAGCCACAAACAAAGCATTTACCGAATGCTTTCTGGAATGATGGCTTGTTCTGACCTCCTTCCGGTTTGGCACCAGAAGACACACTATTCTGCTGTGGTTTTCCCGGTGGCTTACCCTTTTGGTTTTGTTTGGGGCCCTCTTTGGAATGTGAGTTATTTGAATTCTCTTTTGAGTCTTTTTTAGGCTGTTTTCCCTCATCCTTTTTCTGAGTTGCCCCAGAATCCTTGTGAGTAGCCCCTGTTGGCAACCCATAAATCAGCAGCCTTAGCTAGCTCCCTGGAATCCAATTCCTTCGAATCAGCCAAGTGCTGTCTGTGCTCAGGAGAACAGGCATCATAAATAGACTCCAACATAAAAAGATTTATCATACCTTCATAAGTGTTCACTTTGTAACCCTTAATCCATCCCTCTAAGTTTTTCAACCCTTCACTCACCCAGGTAGCCCAAGGGGTACCATCATGCTTTTTGAGGGTTCTAAACCTCTTAACATACTGGGAAGGGGTCTTCCCGAATCTAGCTATCAAAGCTAGTTTCATACTTTCGTAATCTGTCTTATCCGCCTCCCCCAACTCCATTACAACATCAGTCGCAACAGGAGGGAGCCTAGAGAACAACCAGGGGAGTAACGCATTCCCTGTGATATCCTGGAGCCCATGATTGTATTCAAACAGTTTCAACCAATCCAACACATCCAATCTCGGTTCATACATACCCACTAATTCCTTCGGCATCCGGGGTCTTTTGGGACTGGAGCTCCTGGAGGAACCAGAGGAGAGAGAAGCATTTTCCATAGACAACTTTTTCATCTCTAATTCGTGATTAAGTTCTATTTCTCTGAGTCTTAACTCAGCTTGCTTCTGCTCAACCTGGGCATTCATCCGTCTGAACTCGAGCTCTTGGTTT
The DNA here is from genome assembly GCF_040938575.1 of Ambystoma mexicanum. Classification (NCBI taxonomy): domain Eukaryota; kingdom Metazoa; phylum Chordata; class Amphibia; order Caudata; family Ambystomatidae; genus Ambystoma; species Ambystoma mexicanum. The sequence goes on along the minus strand of NC_090941.1, from coordinate 203,848,931 downwards.
CGTTCAGATTGAGCCAAGAACCGTTTATATTCTAGTTCGAGCTTCATTTTTTCTAGTTCAAAATAAGCAGGGTTACTTGTGGGATCTGGTATGGGCCCCGTAGGCACAGCTGGTAAGGCAGGTAGAGGAGCGGTTGAGACAGTTTTGTTAGCCTCTCCGTCCTCGTCAGCCTCTTCATCGCTATCATCGGAATCACGATTCAGATCAACACCATTACTGTTTTCTACAGTTGCTGGAGAGATTGGTTCCTCTGAACCAGTACCCAGACTTTGGTTCGCCAGCAATCTCTCGATTAGTTCTAACTTCTTGCCTCTTACAGGAAGATTCTCTTGCCTACAGAGAGCTCGCAGACTCTCAGTATTTTCACTTGACAAAGACTCTTGACTGTAAGTTTCCATCGTAGACATGTTTTTGAAAGTTGCTTTTTGTGCAAAGTTTTGTGGTTAGTTATCCTACAGTGTCGAAAAGCACTCTAAACTGTATACTCGATACAAATCCCACCGCTGTACACCAGTGTTAGGCGGAAACCTGTGCAGTTCCCTCTGGGACCACTGCAAAAGATTTAGGACTACAGGCGTTGGCGGTGAACCCACTTGGTAGCAGTCTGCACCACACAGATTCACCTGGTAGCTGTGGCTGAGCAGTCAGACCTCTCTCAAGAAAAGTTGAGCAGTATGTGGAGTATACAAAATAGGGCAATTCTTCACAGCAAGACAAGCAAACACGCAACGAGGCTTAGTGTAAAGATATTAAGGTATTTATTTATAACAAAATGTCTATGAAAAACACTATGGCAAATCACGGCAAACAAATCAAACACAATTACTCTACGGAATAGATGATCAATCCCCCTGGCAATATCGACAACTCTAGGTTCTACTGGTACCACTTATTTTCAGACAGAGGTGTATACCTCAACCTAGATGACACTCAAATATTAGTTAGGACGGGAGAGAAAAAGATAGGCAGGTTACGAAATCAACACAGTTCGCTCCTATCGGATAAAATGCAAGGCAGGAAGGCAAGAATCACAATAGATCGTACAGTTCAGAGGCCAGGCCCACTCGGAGAGAGGCAAGGCGCAATGTCCCAAAAAGTCTCTAGTGGAGATGCATTCAAGTCTGTATTGCAAATTGTTATCGGTGGATTGAACCAGTTCAGAACAGCGAATGAGAAAAGCTTGGAGGCGACCCAACGGAACGGAGAGGATTAAGTCACCTCACTCGAACCGATTGAAAGGGAAGCCAGGCGGACACGGTACCTTGTTGTGGAGGGCAGCTCCGGCGGGGGCAGTTGTTCCTGGTGGTGGATGCACGTCGGGTCTTTGCCAAGAGTAGAGATGATCTCGTCGTCGAAGAAAATGAAGTCCGGTGCACCACCAGGGAAGAGACCAGCCGCGGAGTGCTCAGTCACAAGGCCCCACCTTTTGGTCGCGGTTCAGGGGTAGTGGCTATCCGGTGGCCGAGGTGCTTCTGCACGGGCAATTCGACCACTGCGTCCTGAGGCGAATAAAAAGCAAAGGGGACTGGTTGTTCCCACCAGTCAGGGGAAGAGACTCTCCGGCAGGGAGATCTCCTCTGTCGTCGGGAAGTGGTGAGTCGGTTCCGCAGGGCTCCACCGGAGGTGTCGTCGTGCAGGTCGGCTCAGCGTTACCCTCGTCGGATTCTTAGGTCCTGTGGCGACTTCTGAAGATCCAGTCCCAAAAGCCCTGCTTTTATGCAGAAAACCCCCATTCATTCAGCCTAGCTATCAATCAACACATGCTAAGTGGTGCGCGGGAACGCTCACCACTTGGGCCAATCACTCCAGCGTGCGACCTGAGTTGGCAAGGCAACTCGGTCCAGGGTGCCTAAAACCCCTCCCACACCCCTGAGGTAACCCAGACAGAATGGCACCACCTTGGAGGGTCTCTGTACAGAGGCCCGCCAAAAGTGGAACAAAGGGCTCAACCTTTGGTTTAGGAGTCACAGAGACGAACACAGATGCCATTTTACAAACCGAGTTCTGGCAGAAGATACCATCCGATAAACTTATTTACGATAAGTAGATCGGTGGTACGTTAGAGATTAACGAGAAAAAGGAGTAATCTCCAACAATGGGATGAATCCCATAGGGTTATGCTCGGGGTCGAACATAACAAGTAGTTTCCACTGCCACCAGCCAAAACTCGACGAGGGGGGACAGGACAGTGCCCCCTCGAGTAACAGGTCTAGGAGTAATTGAATTACCCCTACTAGTACGTCCACAATACGATGGTTTTTACTAGTCCTGTTAGTAAATTTAGGTCTAGTAAAGCCAATGGTGACTTTACATGCCCGGGGAGACAGTAGTAAGTCCCCGGTATGGAGTCTATGGTGGGGGTCCGCTAGGACGCCCCAGTGTTACGGCACGTAGGGTGCGGTGTAACACACATAGAAAAACATATGAGACCCTATGGAGTAAAAGACCCCATAGCCCAATCGAACACATTGACATTTCAAAGGAATTACACACACACATACATGTCCAAGAGTGGGAGAAAAGAGTCTCACTCTTGGCAGGATGGATAACTCCAGAAATCCAGCAAAGCTGCTGGGGGACTCACTAGGTTAGGAAATTCAGCCTAAACAGAGAATTATCCCTAACACATTTCTATTCTGTTTACTTTCAAATACTTCTTCAACTTACCTTTTGCTTTCAGCCTTCCACGCCTCGCAGTTCTTTGTTGGTTTTCTCTCCACTGCTACTTTACTTACCTGCCACTTTCAGCCTTCGGTGGTTAAGGCGACTAGGATTTTATATTATTTCAAGGCAAGGTGCTTCTATCATTCTACAGTGTTTGCAGAGGAATTCTTACTGCATCCAGTGGCCTATCGTGTGTGAGTTTAAGGAGAATTTACAAACTATTCTGAAAAGAAGCAGAAGAATTACACCATCCCCAACTTGAACATTCAATCAGGGTTTTTTTATGCCAGATTGGCTTTTTCCCTGAACATTTTGGGGATTGCTCCCTGGAGTCCTCTGGGGTTTGGTGGTACATCTGGCCTAGGTGGATTCCGGGGGAGATCTCCCCTACTTGCATCAAAAGAAAGAAAAGAAGAGGAAAGAACCTCATAGACTCTGCAAGAAGAAGGATTCCCAAGTCCTTGACAGCTCAGTGGAAGACACAGGTGAGGAGGATTATCGGGAGGGTTTTGGAGATCTTGACAAAACCATTCTTCCTTGCTATTCCGAATAATAGAATCATGGAAGAACAGGAGGGGGGCATGTGGGGTATTATCAAAGGCCCACAAACCAACAGAACTGAAGGGCCACATGAAAAAGGCTTACCTATCATAGCCAAAGGAAAAACAAAGTTTTAATTCACAAAGGCAGAGGAAATTCAAAGGTCCTTTTCACGTGAAAAACAGGATTTTTAAAAACAGACACCAAAACAGCCTTGCATGTGTGTTTGAAGTTTAAAGCAAACTGACCACAAACGTGATGGGTGGAAGGTTTCGAATGAATCTAAACCACTGGCAATTGCTCTGGGCAACCTTCCACACCACCATTTTTTTAGCCCTCCTGCGCCGTTGCAAAAGAGGACCAGCCATGTGCAAATCAGTCAGCAGCTGCCGCCACCGAAGGTAGCGGCCCAGCCCGAACTGCTAGGCCAGGTCCCCTCTCTCACAAGGAGAAACAAACTGACCACAAAAGTGATGGGTGGAAGGTTTCGTATGAATCTAAACCACTGGCAATTGCTCTGGGCAACATTCGAAACCTTCCACCCATCACTTTTGTGGTCAGTTTGTTTCTCCTTGTGAGAGAGGGTATGCCCAGACGTGGGTCCCTTGCTCGCTGCGCCACAGGGAACCAGGCTGCACCTCACTGAGGAGGTCCAACAAGGCCGAAACATGTCTGGGGTTGCTTGGTTTTCTGTGCAGAGGGGACCTGGCCTAGCAGTTCAGGCTGGGCTGCTACCTTCGGTGGCGGCAGCTGCTGACTGATTTGCACATGGCTGGTCCTCTTTTGCAATGGCGCAGACGGGCTAAAAAACGGTGGTGTGGAAGGTGGCCCAGAGCAATTGCCAGTGGTTTAGATTCATTCAAAACCTTCTACCCATCACTTTTGTGGTTAGTTTGTTTCTCCTTGTGATAGAGGGTATGCCCAGACGTGGGTCCCTTGCTTGCTGCACCACAGGGAACTAAGCTGCACCTCACTAAGGAGGTCCAACAAGGCCGAAACTTGTCTGGGGTTGCTTGGTTTTCTGTGAAGAGGGGACCTGGCCTAGCAGTTCGGGCTGGGCTCCTACCTTCGGTGGCGGCAGCTGCTGACTGATTTGCACATGGCTGGTCCCCTTTTGTAATGGCGCAGACGGGCTAAAAAACAGTGGGGTGGAGGGTTGCCCAGAGCAATTGCCAGTGGTTTAGATTCATTCGAAACCTTCCACCCATCACTTTTGTGGTCAGTTTGTTTCTCCCAGTGAGAGAGGGTATGCCCAGACGTGGGTCTCTTGCTCGCTGCACCACAGGGAACCAGGCTGCACCTCACTGAGGAGGTCCAACAAGGCCGAAACATGTCTGGGGTTGCTTGGTTTTATGTGCAGTGGGGACCTGGCCTAGCAGTTCATGCTGGGCTGCTACCTTCGGTAGCGGCAGCTGCTGACTGATTTGAACATGGCTGGTCCCCTTTTGCAATGGTGCAGACGGGCTAAAAAACAGTGGTGTGGAAGGTTGCCCAGAGAAATTGCCAGTGGTTTAGATTCATTCAAAACCTTCCACCCATCACTTTTGTGGTCAGTTTGTTTCTCCTTGTGAGAGAGAGTATGCCCAGACGTGGGTCCCTTGCTCGCTGCGCCACAGGGAACCAGGCTGCACCTCACTGAGGAGGTCCTTCAAGGCCGAAACATGTCTGGGGTTGATTGGTTTTCTGTGCAGAGGGGACCTGGCCTAGCAGTTCAGGCTGGGCTGCTACCTTCGGTGGCGGCAGCTGCTGACTGATTTGCACATGGCTGGTCCCCTTTTGCAATGGTGCAGACGGGCTAAAAAATGGGGTGTGCAAGGTTGCCCATAGCAATTGCCAGTGGTTTAGATTCATTCGAAACCTTCCACCCATAACTTTTGTGGTCAGTTTGTTTCTCCTTTTGAGAGAGGGTATGCCGAGACGTGGGTCCCTTGCTCGCTGCACCACATGGAACCAGGCTGCACCTCACTGAGGAGGTACAACAAGGCCGAAACATGTCTGGGGTTGCTTGGTTTTCTGTGCAGAGGGGACTTGGCCTAGCAGTTCGGGCTGGGCTTCTACCTTCGGTGGCGGCAGCTGCTGACTGATTTGCACATGGCTGGTCCCCTTTTGCAATGGCGCAGACGGGCTAAAAAATGGTGGTGTGGAAGGTTGCCCAGAGCAGTTGCCAGTGGTTTAGATTCATTCGAAACCTTCCACCCATCACTTTTGTGGTCAGTGAAGTTTAAAGCAAGACAAGTGAAAATGTTTCCCCTGCTAACATAATGATGTCAGGGAAAAGACATGGTGTGTCTAAACAAGATGTAATGCATATTATGCTTCACATGCAAAATAGTGGCAAACACTTGAAAAGAAAAGCCAACTTTGTTCCATGAAATGTTCCTGCAGGGTCGATCAGACTATCTGGGCTTCTTTCAGCCACAAATGCTGGGCCTCTGGGCAAACTTCCCAAAGGCTTCCTGTTACGCTCACCTGGCTCCCACAGGGGCGTTGATCGGAACTGGACAGCTGCGGTCTCCACCAACGTGACGCGTAGTGCAGAGATGATAGACTGGACTGGCCCACCTAATTTCTTCTGCTTGACCCGTAGAAGTATTCTCCTGAAAGTGGAGAAAGGGAATTAGCCACCCGTGGATTTGAGTAATAATACCCACTGTTCTTCCCACTAATCACCTCCGATATCTCCTTTCATAGTCTCACCTTATGTTTATAAAAGATGAGCTCTCCATCCTGTGTGGAATGCAGGGGTGCGTAGATAACCAGTTACTTCACTGGTCCGAAGGAATTGGGAGAGTTCCAGACCAATATTGACCCTGAGGTCCCTGGCAAGGAACCGTAAGTATATAGTTTGCAAGAGTTCAAAATGTCTGATATTCACTCTTGTCCAATTCCTTTTTTGTCTTGCAGCTTGACCCAAGAGAAGATTGCCTTGTGGCAGCTGGTAGCGTTCAGGTAAGAGTCTGTATTTCCCAACACTGTCCGGTAAATGATACCTGTGTTTAATCTGTTGCTTTCCCTCCTTTTACAGGTGCGGCGTGAGAAATTATGACGTCTTCATGAATAATGCTTCCGGCGGTAAAATCAGGTAAGTCTATGGTGGTAACAGAGATTGCCTTCATTTATTCTCTCAGCTCACCTTGCTGTTCTTTTGTCCCCCTTAGGTGCCGGAGTTCGGCGAAGATGTGATGGAGACTGCAACGGATCGTGGAGGTGCTGCGAAGGCTGGTGAGAACAGCGCGGTGCTACAGCAGGCGATGCGATGCGTATCAAATTAACGTTTCTTTCCTTGTTTGAAGGCACGATGGATCCGGAATCAGGTGAGGAATAGAAGTAATGTTCTTGTTCTAACCTTTCCTCCTTCTTCCCCTTTTCTCTAGGAGCCCCAGACTCGAGGTGGGCGTGGCAGAAGGCTGGATGCTGACTTGCAGGCACGGTGAGCGTTACGCTGCTGGATGCAGAATGACGCAAAGCATGTGCTGCTCTTCAGGCGTGGTTTAAATAGCCTTCAAAGTAGTCCCAGGTAAGAAGTTCCCCCAAGAACACACCCGAGTAAGAAAATAGTCCCTGAAGTAAAGTAGTTCCCTTGAGGCTTCACGTTGGCTTGGATTCTAGCAGCATGGTCTGCATGAGGTAAGTGTAAGCATATGAGCCTGGTGCCTATGGTGCCAGGACTGACACCTTCTATGAGCCTGGTGCCTACGGCGCCAGGACTGTACCCAGATAGCCCCTATCCGGGGTTGTTGGGCTTTTTCTAAGCATCTGGATGCCTGCTCCCAGGACTGATGGGCCTGGTCCGGATGCCTGGGGTAGGCATCATGACAGCACTCCCCCCCCAAGGCCCCTCCTAAGGTTATTCTTCCCCTTGGCCCTGGTTTGTCTGGGAAGTTCTGATGGAATTTTTTCACCAATCGAGGTGCATGAACGTTGTCACTAGGCTCCCATGACCTTTCTTGTGGTCCGTAACCTTTCCAGTCAATTAAATAAAAAAGTCCTGAGTTCACTATCTTAGAGTCCAGGATATTTTTAACTTCAAATTCGGGTTCCCCATCTATTAGGATGGGGTCAGGTGGTTTGGTTAATCTTGTCCCGGGTTGAACTGGTTTCAGAAGTGAAATGTGAAAGACGGGATGGATTCGCATGCTAGAAGGTAATTGCAATTTGACGGCCACTGGGTTGATAATGGCTTTAATAGTGTAAGGTCCCAAATATCTAGGGTCAAAGGTCCGAGTTCCTTTTAGGGGTATGTGTTTTGTAGCCAGCCAAACTTGATCCCCAATCTGGTATTGTGGAGCATCACTCCTATGTTGGTCAGCATTTTTATTTATTTTTCTTTTGCTTGTCTTAAATGTTCTGTTGCCTCCTTGAAGGCTTGTGTAATAGTAGAGTGCAGATGATTCACTGGAGGCATTTCGAGGTGTTGGGCCAAATCGAGTTCTGAAGTTCGAGGGTGATGCCCATATATGGTATAAAAGGGGCTTTGTCCGGTTCCTGAATGTACAGAGTTGTATGCGTATTCGGAAATCCACAAAATATCCTTCCAATTGCCTTTTGTTTGGTGTAGCATCCAACGTAGGTATTGCTCAAGAGTCTGGTTGGTTCTCTCCATCCGACCATTGGTCTGGGGATGGTGACTGGTAGATAACCTCACGTCAATTTGCGCCAATTGTCAGCATTTCCTCCAAAATTGCGAAATGAATTAACTACCTCGGTCTGAGACCAATACGGAAGGGAATCCATGTAGTCGAACAATATTTTCAAGAAATTCCTTGGCCAAAATCGAAGCGGAAGGTAATCCCTTCGAAGGAATAAAGTGGACTATCTTGGAAAAAAAGATCCACTACAACTAGAATGGTGCTAAATCCACTACATGGAGGCAGATCAGTAATGAAGTCTACGGACAAAGTGTGCCATGGTGTAGGTGGAATATCCAAAGGTTGTAAAAGACCGGCTGGTCTTTTCTTCAGCCTTTTGTTTTGGGCACAGATCCTACAAGATAGCATAAATGACTTTACGTCTTTTCGCCAGGTGGGCCGCCAAAATTGTCTCTTAATTTTAGCTTCAGTTTTGCGACTCCTGGATGTCCTTCAATCAGCGCATCGTGATCATTGGAGATAACCAATTCTTGTAGTTCCTTGTGTGGTATGAATAGACGACCTTGATAGTAAGGTAGGTCATTGGTGACTGAATAATCTTGGCCTTTCTTTATCCAGTCCTCTAGGGCTGCTGGATCGAAAAGTTGCTTGATTTTTAGATGAATATCTTCTAGATTCTGTAGAGTAGTTATGCCAAGAATTCTTTCTTCAGAAATTATAGGTACCGGTTCTGGGTTCGAGTATGCTTCTCCCATTCCTATTTGGGATAAGGCATCTGCCTTGCCATTTTTACAACCTGGTCGATAAGTGATCACGGAATCGAATTCTGCAAAGAATAATGCCCACGTAAGTTGACGTGATGATTGGGCCTTGGCTGTCTTCAAATATTGCAAATTCTTGTGATCGGTGATTACAGTGATGGTATGCCTGGCGCCGAGAAGATAATGCCACCAAGCATTGAAGGCAGATTTGATGGGCAATAATTCTTTCTGCATAGTTTAATACGGGTGCCGAGAATTTTCTGGACCAGAATGCTACTGGATGAAGTCGGCCGGTTTCAGGATCCTTCTGAGACAGGACAGCTCCCATGGCTAAACTGGATGCATCTGTTTCAACTATATATGGAAGCTCGGGGTGTGGGTGCTTTAAGACAGATGCAGACGTGAATTTCAATTTTAGATCTTGGATGGCTCTTTCAGCTTCTTCGGTCCACAAGAAGCGCTTGTTCTTTTGCAAGAGTGCTGTGATGGGATGTACAATAAGTGAGAATTCAGGGATAAATCTTCGGTAGAATTTAGCGAAGCCAAGCATGCTTTGTACTCCTTTGACTGAACTGGGTAATGGTCATTTCATAATGGCGTCCACCTTCCGAGAGTCCATTCGGACTACTTTTGGGGTCAGGTTAAATCCAAGAAATTTGACTTCTGTAGAGTGAAAGACACATTTTTCCAATTTGTATATAACTTGTGCTGGCGTAATTTATGAAGGAATGCACAAACGTGCTTAACATGGTCTGATTTTGAGGACGAGTACACTAGAATATCGTCTATGTATACGATAACACAGACATCAATGAGTTCACGAAAGACATTGTTCATAAAATACGTGTGAAGAAAGGTGATGAATGGAAGACTGCCTTTCGCACCAAGTACGGATTATTTGAATATCAGGTGATGCCTTTCGGGTTGTGCAATGCACCTTTTCTTTTGACCCCCTTAGGTGCTAGAGTTCGGCGAAGATGTGATGGAGACTGCGGCGGATCGTGGAGGTGCTGCGAAGGCTGATGAGAATAGCGCGGTCCTACAGCGGGCGATGCAACGCGTATAAAATTAACTTCTCTTTCCTTGTTTCAAGGCGCGATGGATCCGGAATCAGGTGAGGAATAGAAGTAATGTTCTTGTTCTAACCTTTCCTCCTTCTTTCCCTTTTCTCTCGGAGCTCCAGACTCGAGGCGGGCGTGGCAGAAGGCTGGATGCCAACTTTCAGGCACGGTGAGCGTTACGCTGCTGGATGCAGAATAATGCGAAGCGTGTGCTGCTCTTCGGGTGTGTTTTAAATAGCCCTCAAAGTAGTCCCAGAAAAGAGGTTCCCCCAAGACCACACCCGAGTAAGAAAATAGTCCCTGAAGTAAAGTAGTCCCCTTCAGGCTTCACGTTGGCTTGGATTCTAGCAGCATGGTCTGAATGAGGTAAGTGTAAGCATATGAGCCCGGCGCCTATGGTGCCAGGACTGACCCCTTCTATGAGCCTGGTGCCTACGGCGCCAGGACTGTACCCAGATAGCTACTAGCCGGGGCTGTTGGGCTTTTTCTAAGCATCTGGATGCCTGCTCCTGGAACTGATGGGCCTGGTCCGGATGCCCGGGGGTAGGCATCATGACAGTTCCCCCTACAATCCTAGCTTGCATCACAGCTGTTTACAACTACAATGCAATGTGTCCTGTTAAAGGTGTCGAAAACCAAGTTTACCTAGATCTGCTCTCTCTAAGGGCCATTCTAAGCAGGCCAAATGCTCTGGCTTGTGCATGTCCAGAACGTAGGGGGAACTGAATACAGGGGTTATAATCAAGGCTCAACTCTGGAATGGAAAATATACAGGAAAGTAGAAACATTTCATATCAAAAGGTGGTCCCCTTCAGATAAGAGAGAGAGGATGCCAGATGTCTGCAGTGGGGGATCTCTGTGTAGCAAATGCATCCCCCATTTACGATCTGCCCCCTACACTCAAAACAACAATGAGGCTAATAAAAACACTGGCCCCGGAGGGACACATTTCTTGGAGGAAGCAGAGCTCCTATTTGAATTAACCTAAAGCTGTACTGCTAATTGAAAAGCACTATTATAATGTTGGCCTTTTTCTAAGCAACCACAAGCTGCAATGATTCCATGTATGTTTCATTTTTTAGATTATTTCCTGGCGATTATGGTGATATAAAATCCACTGGTTGAGTGTAAAATTAGGAATATGGGTAATACATTACATGTTCCTAACTATTATACTTTTTGTAAAGATAGTGGACAATATATATATATATATATATATATATATATATATATATATATATATATATATATATATATATATATATATATGGAAGTTACTAGTAAATCACAAAGTGTTGACACATAAATAGCTTTGCCAAAAATATGCCATGAGGGAGAATGGGGATTACAAATGGGAAATGCCATATGTCTGCTCCAGACTCTGAAGCCAATCCTTCGAGAGTGGATGGATTTGGGAGGAGAGAGAAGGGTAACTGTCCAATCCTATTTGCCAGAACTCTTGCTGGCTACTCCCGAAAATCTTAACCCTGATGGTATCATTACTGCTATATAAAGTTGATGCACTAAGAGGAAGGACAGAGCTGCTGAAACTTTCCATCTGACACCAGCAAGGACCTCACCAAAGGAGCATGCATTTTGGTGGAGCTGTATATTGGTAGGGATGCCTAAAAAGGCCAATTGGACTGTATGCAGAAGAGCTTGGGACCATCCTTGAGAATGAAGTGACCAGACCCCTGCCCTGTCCTACTAGAGGGTCCTGGCATGGAGCTGGCTTTCCTGAACTTTAAAAAGAGGTTTTCTATGTAAATTGAATTGAACTATTTGCATCCAAATTGTGGTGGGGGGGATCTGCTGGCCTTAAATCCTTTCACTTTATAGTGGGTGGGGGTAGGTACAACTGTGTAGATCCTTAGCCTATTTAACTAAAAACATATACATTCGATTAATTCCCCTTGGCAGAAACCACAGGGTGATTTTTGTTAAAATACAAAATTAACAAAGCTCATTCCCGATGTATGCTGAAAACTATAGACTGTAATTTTACTGGGTGATCATATTTATCCTGTTGACCCCGTCTTCTTTAGGGACTTCTTTGTCCCAAAAAAACATTTGAAAAAACTGTCAATCCCTACATTTTGGCAATTACTGGTCAGCCGAGAAAAGCAGTCTTTCCGTGTCAGACCAACGGTAACATTATTTGAGTCAGCCAATTCACTAAACCATTATGAAAATGTTTTAGTGGGAGTACAGAAAAGGGCTGACATGATATGCACAACATTATCTGTCATGTTTGCTGGTTTTCACAATGCCAAACCATACCCTTTTCCTTGTAGCCTCAAAGTGCCTCCTTTCCACCATTAAGTTATACAGTTTATTACATTCCTCAAGTAGATCACCCTTAAATAGTGTATACAGCTTAATAGAGCAGTACCTACTTCTCCACATGTTGTAGGGTGCATTAGTTATTCTTAAAATGCCAGTGGCAAGCATAGGACGGGTAGCGCTTCCAAATATATAGCACTCTTTTCAAGGAAACATGATCAATACACTTAAAATCTTTGACAAGCTGACCTGTTTTAGGTTGTAAATCTAAAATATTTCATTAGGTGTTTTCAAGTATTAATCAGCAATGGCTTATTTTTCCATTTGTATTTGATTGATTGCCATAAGCTTGCCATTGTCCTGAAGTTGATGATACCTTTAACCTCAACATACTGGCTTTTTGATAATGTTAAAAAGTCCACTAGCCTCTCTTTTCTCCTAATTCCCATGGAGGTGAATTTCCCTCTCCACAATACATTACATACGTCCCATACTATTGGACATTCTGACCCACATTCATTTAAGAGAAATAATGTGCAAATAAACCCAGCAAGCATTTGCTGGGTTTGGTCTGTTTCAATAAAGCAGAGTGGTTTTCTAGGTTTCTAGAGTGGTTTTCTAGGCCACTACTATGAACCTCAGGAGAGTACATAGGGACCACACACCTCATCCCCCTAAATTCAGAGACATCCTTTGATTCAGGGAGATGGGGGTTTCTTTGGGTAGTTATGACTAAAATGGGTGTTGGCCCTAAATTCCAAATCTGGGTAAAGCTGATCTATGCACACCAGGGGTATGAGTAGGAGTGAACAGGGCATGCTCCTGGGTATTTTCATTACACAGGAGGACCAGACAAGAGTGCTCGCTTTCCACCGTACTGTTTCTGTTGGCAGTGGAACCCATGGCGGCGAGGGTCAGGGTGGACTCCAGCATTAGATGCTTCAGATGGCTGGGAGGATAGGGGGGACCAGGTGTCCCTCTATGCAGCAGATATCTTGATTTACCTGGTGAAGCCCAGGGATTCTGGCCCAGTGGTGGTGGACATGGTAGGAGAATACGGGGAATATAGCTGCCTGTGCATCAACCGGGACAAATCAGAGCTGCTGTCGCTGAAGGGGGATGAAGCGGTCCCATTGGGATTCCCCTTGTGGTGGCTCAGGATATGATTTAATACCTAGGGCTCAATTTTGGCATGGATGAGCACAGTTTTCTCCAGAAACTGAGAGAGAGAGCAAAAGATGGAAAGGAAATAAGGATAGATTTGATGAGATAGTATTCACACAGAACAAATGGACGGGAGGTCAGATTTCATTGAAACTCGGTAAAGGCAGTGATGACGCGAAACAAAAAGGGAAGCTAGATGATTTACAGAGAAAGGAGAAGGAAAAGGAAAAAGGATTTAGAGAGACAAAATAATCAGGAAAAAAGATAGGCAGAGACGAGAGCAATAATATCGAGAAGAGCAAGAAAGACAACGTAATCATAAGCAGAGAGCAGCTAATTATCAGGACAGACAGGAGCAGCAGAGAATAGAAGAAGAGCAAAGGATACAGGAGAAAAGAATAAAGAGACGAAGGGATGAGGAAATTCAAAGGGCAAATGAATGTAGAGATGCAAAGAAAGAGGAAGATGTTAGAGTCAGAGAGGAAGCGAGAAAGCAGAGAGAATTCGATGACGACGTAGAATGTAAGCGAAGACAGAGAGCACTCGATCTTGAATATCTGGAAAAGGAGGTTAAAAAACCTGATCCAGTTGTAGATTGGGAAGACATAGAAGAACACTTTCCTGAGTACGATTCAGTACCAGGCTCGTCTAGAGCAAATATCGAGGATGACTTCCACACCAGAAGCATTGGAGAGACGATCGATAGACTATATGATGAAATGGGGCTAGCACAAGTACCTCAATGGGAGGAGGAGGATAAGTGCCTGGAGAGCACTCAGCTTTACTATGCTGAGGACATCTCCTGAGTAGTAGAAATAGAGTGCTGTCCCTATATAGGTTGGAAATCAGTAAGAACAAAGAGGATGCGAGAAGTTGCATGAGTTGGGCATAGACAATGTCAGACAGGAGAGGAACATGAGGAAAAGGAGGAAGAGAGGAGACGTGAAAAAAGATTCTCAGGAGGGAAAGGGATAAAATGGTCAGGTTCTAGTGAGTCTGCACCAAGGGCATCAGAGGCAGCCACACAGTCAGACCAACGCAAAGAAGTATCTTACGGTCATAGGGGACATTGCCAGGTAGGTGGCGATACAGGAATATTACTCCTGCAATAGACATTAAAACAATGAGAGAAGAGAGAGACGGATATGCGTCCTAATTTCCATTGCTCGCGAAAGGTTGAACATGATCACAGTATATTCCATGGCCACACATCGATTGGGAAAACCTGAAAAATAAGCTTCCAATGCTGACATCGGGAGCTGGAAAATGGATACACAAACTAGAAAAAATGACGGGAGGGAACACGTTAGCTATAGGGGATATCAAGTGTCTTTAATTGCAATACTTGGTGATAGAGCTGATGATGTGTGGACACGGGCAGGTTACCCTGGTGTGACCACAGTTAATACTGCGCATGACGGAGCACCATTTAACAATTGCAGAGCCTCAGTATGGAAAGCATTACGATTGCTATATCTGGATACTTCCAACATGGGAGCTATCATGACACAAAAGATGAAGGAGTCGGAGGATCCTTTGCTTTACATTCAGAATTTCCAAGACACATGGGTACTCAAGACTCGTGAATCTTGGGGGAAATCTATACCCGTATTTTACCATATATTATACCAAGGGCTGCCAGATCAAGTACAGAAACAGCTCAAGAAATTGGTAGGAATCAAGGCCAAACTGTGTTCTAAAATACAGTTGACCATAGTGCACTATTGCAGACTGCTGCAGGAAAAGAATCGCAAAAAAGAGGCTGCACGAAAAGGTGAAGAAGCAAAACTAGTGCAGAAGAAATTGTCAAAAAATGCCATTGAAGGGGCAATGATGACCAGCACAGACGGACCGAGCATGCAGCAGGTCAATAATCCACAACAGAGTAATCAGGGCAATAATGGGTTTTACCCCAGAGGAAGAGGATTTGGAGGAAGAGGATAGCAGAGTAATCAGGGAGGTTTTAAGAGTAATCAGGGAGGCTTCCAAAACATGCAAAATGGCAATAAAGATATATCAAATGGGCAAATAATCAGACGACCGCAAATATGTTGGTTGTGTGGGATGACAGGGCATCTAGCATGCACATGCAGAAGTCAAGGCATAACGCAAAACGACCAAGGAACAAGAGCAGGTATGGTGAATCCACTGGTGTTTTTACAATACGGGGGAAATGGAGTTGCACAGAGTCACACGGTGCAACAGCAAACGCCAGGAGCACAACAAAGTTTACAACCTCACAATTTGATGAGTTTTCCACAAGGACAGTCTCAACAGTCGCTGATGCAACTGTCAAAGACAGTAAGTGCAGGACAGGCTGTGAACTCTGGAATGAGAGGTAACACTGGTGACGGGGGAAGTCCATTCACGCAAAATGGGACAAAGTTGTATATGGACCAGGACAGCTCACTGAGAAACCTGATGTGTTCTATCCTATCAGTGCGACCAGACCCTCACCAGGAACCAAGGGTAGATGTTGTTATAGGGGATAAAGAATATTCCTTCTTAGTTGACACGGGTGCAACACGTTTGTGTATACATGAAGGCAAGTTTTCCTTGTCCAGCAATGCTATAAATACTCTGGGTGTTGCAAGAGCTATACAAGTCGTGTAACTTATACGCACTTTCAGTCTCTATAGGAGAGTGTGGTATGAATGCACCACTAATATATTCAAGACAAACCCCAGTAAATATCTTGGGACAAGATCTAGTGACAAAGTTAAACATGACAATCTCATTCACAGAGAAAGGCATAGTATGTTCAACTCCAGGAATGCACTATTTGAATGTATGCAAGATGATTAGAGCATACGCGGGACACACAGCTATGAGAGCTATCCCATTAGAGCCAGAAATATTTGCGTATGGAGTACGTGTGCTAATGGCAGTGCTGCTAGACCTTGCAGATAAAATCATGAGGACCCCAGATGAATTTCTCTTTAGGCCAAGAATACCTATGCACGAGGAAAAGGGACATGTATTTTCTTTGGTGATACACATAGCCACAATTCGAGGGAAAATGGCTTTGATCGATGGTTGTGATGATGAAGGCCGACAATGGTGCACAGTAATCGCCATTGAAGAAGGGTACAGATTGACTGACGTCACTGATGACGATCTGTTTGACAAGCAAGCAGATGAAGAAAAAACAACAATTGAGGTAAATTTCACTTTCTGGGTGAAAATGATCAAAAGAGAAGGGCCCCAGAAAATTATGTTGGCACAGAACCGTCCTGAATATTTCAAGGACGGCATGGCCCAGGTGCCTGTCTCAGTATGGACCGCAGGCCCTCATGATGTAGGCTCATTGAAAGGAGTCAGAGAAGTAAAAAGTAAACTGAAGCCAGGACCAATTTTACCAAAAGCACGATAGTATCCCATGTCCAGGGAGGCAGATGAAGGAATTTTCAAGACAATTTCGGCTATGAGTCGTCATGCAATACCGTGGTCTATCCGTGTCATGCGACCCTTTTTTGTCGGTCATTGGCACCGATGGAGCCTCGGTCGCCTTGGAATGTCCCGTCACGTTTTGAGACGCATTCCGAGAGCGGTCTAGTTTTTTTCCAATATGGCCACCTCTAGCATATTGGCGTCCAGTTGCTGCCGGCTCTCCGCGTTGCAACTTTCGCTCTTCGCTTCCTTTGGTTGTTGCGCTCAGTGCTCCTCTTGGCTCTGCTGAGCCCCCTCCTATCCTTAGGGCCCCTCGCCCTCCTCTCTTTATTTCTTTCTTTTTCCGCCTACCCGGCCCGCTGGGCTATCCCCTCGGCACCTCCTCTCAGTCTGGTTTCCCCCGCCTTCTCCTTACCTGCTAGAGGATTTCGTCCTCTCCCCTGTGGCTTCTCCCTTATTGCAGTGTCTCTTCTTTGGCGTCCCATTTTGCCTGCTGCTCCTCTGTTGTCTTCTGCCAGTACTCTTCGCCCCTCGTATCTTATACCCTCGCCAACTTCCGGGGATTTATTACTCACCGGACATCGTAGTCTGCTGGAATCATCTCTTGGCGAGTCCTCCAGGGGTTTTTTGTCTTTCAGGCTTTTTCCCCTCCGGATATTACGGATCCGGGCCACTGGTTCCCGGAAACTCCGGCAACCATTGTGGCGTCGTTCTGTGGTAGACCATATCTCCTAAAAAAGAAATCCGCCGCCAGAGAAAGAAGAAGGAAGCTCTCCAAAGACATTTCCTCAGGTGAGGAAGAGGGGGAGGTGACAGAAGTAGGGAGCGACTTGGATATATCTGATATTTGTGACAGTTTGCAACGCCCAACCCACACTGAAATGGCTACCCCTGAACAGATTCAGGAATTAGTTTCCGCTGTCCAATCACTTAACCTGGAAGTCCGAAATCTCAGCCAAGAAGTACAGAATCATAAGGTGGAGAACAATGTACTTCGTCAATTGGTGAGCAATCGGGAAACCCGCTCCGATCTCCCTTGTATGCCTTTGTCAGTGGGTAAATTTGATGGCACTCCCAAGTCACTTAAAGAATTCATTGAAGCCTGCAACGTATATTTTGCTTTCCGGCCTGTCACCTACTCTTCAGGACTGAGCAAGGTAGGCTTCGCTGTGTCTAACATGTCCGGAAATGCCTTGGCCTGGGTCAATCCACTAGTTACTGGTAATGATCCAGTCCTACAAGATTGGGAAGCATTTCTTACCAAGTTAAAACAGACCTTTGAAAGGCCAGAAATTACATATATGGCATGCGAGGAATTGTTGGAGGTCCACCAAGGTCAGATGGACCTTTTGACTTACATCACAAAGTTCAAAAGACTCGCCTCGGAATTTTCCTGGTCAGAAAAATCGCAGTTAACAATATTCCGGCGTGGTCTCAAGGAGGAACTGAAAGATGAGATGGCCCGAGTTCCCCATCCGGCTTCTTTCTCAGAACTTTTGTCAGTGGTTCTACAGATCGAACATAGGATCAATGAGCGCAGACAAGAAAGAAAGAAGGTTAAGGGTACAACCGGTATCCCGGGGCCTATTCTGTCTCCCTCCCCATCCTCAAACTCACCCAGCAAAGAAGAACCTATGCAGATTGGGTCTATGAGGTCTCCACTTACTCCAGAAGAACGGAAGAGACGCCGAGACGCAGGACTCTGTATGTATTGCGGTTCTCCCTCACATCTATTACGGAATTGTCCAGAAGTCCCTCCAAGATGGTCGGGAAACGGGGCGCCTCGAACCTAGGTGGGACTATGGTTCGAGGTATTATGGAAGGTCCCTATGTATCATTATCCATCACTCCATCTTCACAATCGGAAGACACCCGCTTGATGGTGGTTACCATACAGTTGACATGGAGAGAGCAAGCAGTGGAAACATTAGCCCTAATAGATTGTGGTGCCGCTGGCAATTTTGTAGACACCTTATGGGCCGAGAAGATGGGAATCCGTCGAGTCCAAAACCAGGAAGATCTTAAAGTAGAGGGAGTTGACGGAACCCCTCTTTGTTCCTGTCCCATTAACCATTCTACTGAACTCCTCAGCCTTACCATTCAACAACACCGAGAGGACATTTCATTCAAAATTATCTGGGCTGCCCATTTTCATATTATACTGGGTATAGCCTGGCTCCGCCAACACAACCCTACGATTGACTGGGCTAAGAATACCCTCAGTTTCCACTCATCCCATTGCCATCAATTCTGTTTGCAATCCTCGGGCTATCAGCCAGCTGTTATACAGGCCTTGGAGACTCAACCCAGAAGTATTCATCTGATCCCTCCGCAGTTTCAGGTCTATCATAAGGTCTTCGTGGAAAAGGCTGAACACGATCTACCCCCACATCGCCCGGAGGACTGTGCCATAGACTTAGCACCCAATGCCTTGGTTCCCTTCGGCAGAATGTTCTCCCTTACCGTCAAAGAGAAGGAAGTACTCAAAGAATATTTGGATGCAAATTTAAAGAATGGCCTCATCCAACCTTCGAGATCTCCCGCAGGGGCTCCTCTGTTTTTTATTGCCAAAAGAGACTCCACGGAACTTAGACCCTGTATTGACTACCGCAGGCTTAATAAGGTAACTATCCGGGATAGATACCTGATGCCCCTGATCTCTGACATACTTGAAGCGGTGAGGGGCGCTACCATTTTCTCTAAGTTGGATCTCAGAAATGCATATCATCTCCTGCGCATTAGGGCAGGAGATGAATGGAAAACTGTGTTTAGAACACCCTACGGGCTGTACGAGTACAGGGTAATGCCTTTCGGCCTGGTAAATACCCCAGCGATCTTTCAACAATTCATGGATCGCACATTTTCGGATATGTTGTTCCGCTCTGTTATTATTTACCTAGATGACATCCTGGTATTTTCTAGGACCCCTCAAGAACACTCCATTCATCTTCATGAGGTTTTCCACCGCCTTCAAGAAAATCACCTTCTAGTAAAACACAGTAAATGCGAATTCCAGGTCTCTTCGGTTCAGTATTTGGGGTTCGTGCTGTCCCAGGAGGGAATAAAAATGGACACTAAGAAGGTTGCAGCAATTATGGAATGGCCTCCCCCGAAGACCACCAAGGAAGTACAGAAATTCCTGGGGTTTACCAATTTCTATCGCAAGTTCATTCAACATTTTTCTGCTACTGTGGCCCCCATTACCTCCCTTTTGAAAAAGGAAAACCAACCCTTTGTTTGGTCCTCTGCGGCAGAAGAAGCTTTCCTTGCCCTGAAACAAAGATTTTGCTCTGCCCCTATTCGTATCCAGCCCAACCAAGCCAAAAGATTTATCGTGGAAGCTGACGCCTCGGCCTATGCGGTTGGGGCGGTTCTCCTGCAAGAAGAGGCTGGCACAAAACATCCCATCGCTTATCTCTCAAAAACCCTTACGGCCAGCCAAAGGAATTATTCTGTGATCGAACGAGAACTATTAGCTATTAAGCTGGCCTGCGAGGAGTGGAGGCATCTCTTACAAGGAGGGGGACACCCCTTCCTTATTAGAACGGATCATAAGAACCTCAGAACTCTGCAGAACATGGAGTGTGCCAATTTGCGTCAAGCCAGATGGGCACATTTTTTTGCCCAGTTCGACTTTGAGATCACTTATGTGCCAGGAAGTCAGAACTTGATAGCAGATGCACTCTCTCGCCGATACACTACAGAAGATCCTTCTCAGAGCCTTAAGGAGAAATTATTTCCCAACCGAGTGTTCATTGCCTCTGTCACATCCTTTCTCTCTCAAGTAAGATCAGCTACCACTAAAGTGCCGTCCCCAGCTCCTCCTTCCCCCCAAACTCAGATTAACATGAAGGAAGGTTTGTGTTTTGTGGATAAGAGATTGTTTGTGCCCACGGCCGATCTACAACAAAAGGTCATATCCTGGTGTCATGACCATCCCACAGCTGGACATAGGGGCATACTGAACACCGTAGATCTGGTCCAAAGATTTTTTTTTTGGCATGGAATGACCTCAGACATTAGGAAGTATGTTCAAGCATGTGCCCACTGTGCTCGTAGCAAAAATTGTTACAAAAAACCCACAGGTCTGCTAGAATAGATTCCCCTGCCTTGTAACCCCTGGGAGCAGATATCTACGGACTTTGTGGTGGACCTTCCAGAATCTCGAGGCCACACGTGTATTATGGTTACCGTTGATTCACTTACCAAGTTGGCACATTTTTCCCCATTCCCAAGCTTACCCTCGGCCTCTCAGATGGCCGAGGTGTTCGTGAGGGACATTTTTCGTTTGCATGAATTGCCCAACAAGATCATCTCGGACCGGGGAAGCCAATTCACCTCCAAGTTTTGGACTGCTCTGTGTCGGAAACTTGGTATCGAGCGGGCATTGTTCTCTGGCTTCCATCCACAAACCAATGGGCAGACTGAGAGACTGAATGGGACATTGGAGCAATACCTTAGATGTTATACTAACCATGCACAGGACAACTGGTATGACCTGTTACCCACAGCTGAGTTTGCCTATAATAATTGTACTCATTCTGCCACGGGTCTCAGCCCTTTTTTCGTTACCTTTGGTAGACATCCTAGGGGTATCTTGCCAACAACCGGTACCACCTCAGTATGTCCCACGGTTGATGACCGGCTGCAGAAGATTGTGGAGGCACACCGAGCCGCCAAGATTGCCCTGGCTCAAGCCTGTGAGCGATACAAGCGCTTGGCAGATAGGAAACCGGTTAATACTCCTCTTATAGAAGAAGGCTCAAGGGTCTGGCTGTCCACCCGGTTTCTTCCCAGGTGGATTCACCCGTCTAAGCTGTCACCCAGGTTTATAGGACCTTATACTGTGACTTCTAAGATCAATCCCGTGGCCTTTCGCCTTCGGCTGCCACGCTGCATGAAGAGAATACATCCTGTGTTCCATGCATCCCAGTTATGGCCTGCCCCTGCCGACCTTCCTGCTGCACCCTTGGTTCGCTTGGCCAATGAGCAAAGACTAGAGGAGGGGGAATATGAAGTGGCGAACATTGAGGATTCCCGCTATCATCAGGGAAGATTGGAATTCTCGCTCTCCTGGAAAGGTTACCCATCATCCGAAGACTCTTGGGAGCCCAGCTCCAATGTTTGTGCCCCCGGTCTGGTGAGAAGGTTCTATCGGATGCATCCCGGTAAACCAGGGTTCTTCTGCTCTGGAGGGGGGCATACTGTCATGCGACCCTTTTTTGTCGGTCATTGGCACCGATGGAGGCTCGGTCACCATGGAATGTCCCGCCACATTTTGAGACGCATTCCGAGAGCGGTCTAGTTTTTTTCCAATATGGCAGCCTCCAGCATATTGGCGTCCAGTTGCTGCCGGCTCGCCGTGTTGCAACTTTCGCTCTTCGCTTCCTTTGGTTGTTGCGCTCAGTGCTCCTCTTGGCTCTGCTGAGCCCCCTCCTGTCCTTAGGGCCCTCGCCCTCCTCTCTTTGTTCCTTTCTTTTTCCGCCTACCCGGCCCGCGGGGCTATCCCCTCGGCGCCTCCTCTCAGTCTGGTTTCCCCTGCCTTCTCCTTACCTGCTAGAGGATTTCGTCCTCTCCCCTGTGGCTTCTTCCTTAGTGCAGTGTCTCTTCTTTGGCATCCCATTTTGCCTGCTGCTCCTCTGTTGTCTTCTGCCAGTACTCTTCGCCCCTCGTATCTTATACCCTCGCCAACTTCCGGGGATTTATTACTCACCGGACATCGTAGTCTGCTGGAATCATCTCTTGGCGAGTCCTCCAGGGGATTTTTACCTTTCAGGCTTTTTCCCCTCCGGATATTACAGATCCGGGGTCACTAGTTCCCGGAAACTCTGGCAACCATTGTGGCGTCGTTCCGTGGTAGACCATATCTCCTAAAAAAGAAATCCGCCACCAGAGAAAGAAGAAGGAAGCTCTCCAAACACATTTCCTCAGGTGAGGAGGAGGGGGAGGTGACAGAAGTAGGGAGCGACTTGGATATATCTGATATTTGTGACAATCCGATTCAAAAATCAAAGGGAGGGTCTTGGAGACTAAGTCAAGATTTATGCCCGATAAATGATATTTTAGAGGCAGAGTTCCCTTTAGTCCCTACCCCGGCTACAATCCTATGTAATATACCTGTTGAGGCAAAATATTTCATGGTGATTGACTTGAAAAATGCATTTTTCTCAATCCCATTGCACCGAGACCCACAAGATCTGATGTCATTTACATTCAGACAAATGAGTCTGAAAAGCACAAGGCTACCCCAGGGGTACTGTGAGTCTCCTTCAATTTTCAACAGTGTCCTGCAAATGGGGACAACCAACGTGGACCCCCTGCTCACTGTGCTCAGAGAGGCACAGCTTCAGCTCACTGATGAGGCCCAACAAGGCTGAAACACTTGTATGGGGTTGCTGTTGGTACTCTTGTTCAGAGAGGAATTGCCATAGCATTTTGGTGCTGAACTGCCCATGTGGGCGGGACAAAGACTGATATACAAATTGATATTTCTCATCTGTGAAAGGTACAGTGAGCAAAAAGCGTGTGCTGCAAACTCTCATCTCAGAACAGGTTATCATGCCATGTTCTTGCTGGAGAGGAGCGCCTGCTATCTTTTTTGGAGTCCTGCAAATGGACTTAAGCAATATTGCAATAGAAAGTGTTGTCTTGCAATATGTGGATGACATCTTAATTTGCAGCACTGCAGAGGAGAGATGCGGACGCAATTCTATTTAGCTGTTGACTATATTGTCTGAAAACGGATAAAAAGTTGACAAAGAAAAATTACAATATTGCCAACAAGAAGTGCTGTATGTAGGTCAGCTGAACTCACATGAGGGGAAAAGGGTTACCCCAGAAAGGGCTGAAGCCATACTGAACACTGCGAAGTCACACACGATAAAACAGATGCAGAGCTTTTAAGGTCTTTGCAGTTATGTCAGAGCATGGGTCTTTAACTACAGCTCATGTACCAAGCCCTTGTTACAGGCCCTAAAGAAGACACAGTTGACAAAAGGAAAAATGGAATGATCTGAGACCATGGAAGAAGGGTTTACTGAACTCAAGGGAGCCATTTGCACGGCACCAGTTTTAGGGATTTCCATCTATGCAGAGGAATTCTACTTGTTTTCACACACGAATGGCAGCCTTAGGACGGCTGTGCTCACACAGAGAACCACATTGAGGTACAATCCCCTGGCATATTACAGTGGAAATTTAGACCCATTGATGAGAAGTCATTTCCCTTGCGTACAAAGTTCAGCTGCCGCAGCGTTCGCCATAGAGAAGGCTACAACCATTGTGATGGGATGCTCCATGACATTGTTAGGCAGAATTATATCCAGTACCCTTTGGGAACACTACACACAATTAGGACTACAAGTGACAGTACAAATTCAGCCAGACTTATCTCAAGAGTAAGTGAGCAGTATCAGTAGTTACACAAAGGACATCAATTACTATGATTCAAACAAATACTGACTCAAGGTTTCTGAGTAAAAGAATATACATTTATTTACACATTAGTTATTATATATTTTATCAACCAGTTGAAAAATCACGTTACTAATACACTCCACCGCACCCAATAGATTCTGGACAAGTTAGGCTCCAAATGAAGTGTGAGCAAAATGGCACTCCAGCAATTTAAAAGGGATGGAAGAACAAAGTTAGACAGAAATTGAGCAGCACCAACAAGTAAGTAAGCAGGGCAATCTAGAAAAAGGAATTACAGTGAGGGAATCAAATGAAAGGCGCCTGGGCCAAAGTCAATGGAGCAAAGCCTTTGCAGAGGATCTCACAGTTCAGAGCAGTTCACGGTTAAGTCTTTGCCAAGAGTTCAGAATAAAGTTGGTCGGATGAAAAGTTACTTTAAAGAATGAAGAAGAACAAGCCCTCGGATTGATGAAAGATTTCACACACTTTCACCGTGGCTCGACAAAACAAATAACCGGGTTAGCAGAGTACCTTTAGAGCAGAAGAATGCTGTAGCTGAGGCAGACATTCCTGGCACTGTCCAGGGAAGAAACCAGCAGCAGAGCAAAGCGATGAATAAAAGGTGCACTCCTTAAAACGCAAGCAGGGTCCGTTCCTCCTTGCTATCCGGTTCACTGTAGCTCAGTACAGCAAATTCAACCAGAGAAGGGAGGCCTGGCGAGCAGTTTGGCAAACTGGTTGTTCCCACCAGCTCAAGGGGAGAAGATTCCTTGCAGATCTTCCCTGTCGTTGAAGTTTGAAGATTCGGACCTGCAGCAGGGCTTTACCGGGAGGTTCAGTCATGGTAGAGGTCCTTTTCTGTCAGCTTCTCTTCGGTTCTCTCGATCCAGTGGCGACTCTACCTTTCCAGCCCCAGAGATCTGCTTTTTATGCAGTTTTCCCCATTCACTCAGCCTGGCTGTCAATCACAAAGCAGGGTGGCTGTTCCGCCGGGACAGTCACCGCAGCCAATCATACCAGAGTGTGACATGGGTCTCCAAGGAGGCCCTGTGCAGGGAGTCTCAAACCCCTCCCTCACATCCTCTCCCCCTCAGACATTCAGGCACCTAAGGACGGCTTCTTTGCAGAAGCCCGCGAAATGCTGGTGAACAAAGGAACCAAACCTGGTTTGGCGTGCAGAGTAAAACACGAGAAAGACTTTTACAAAAAGAAATGGTGAATAAACTCAGCCAGGACCGTATAAAAACGTATATGGTCCAGTGGGTTTAAGTTTGAGGATACCAACATACCCTAAAACAATACCAAGTCTATTTAAAATAACCACCATAGGAAAGATAGGGTAGTTACCACTGCCTCCAGCCAAGTCTTAATAAAAAGGGAATGAAACAATGTTCCATGAGAAACAGACAAAAAGGGATAAGTATCAACCCTTTCCAGAACTCTATGTAAGATAGTTTGTCCTGGGTCTGTGAGTTTAAAAAGACTAATAAAGTCAATGGCAACTTTACATGTTCTGAGAGACAGTAGTCAGTCTCAGAAAATGGAGTTGGAGTAGGGAAGTCTGAAAAAGACAACCCTGTGTCACTGCACTGAAGGTGCTGTGTAACACAGAGTAAAAAGATGATGCCTATGGCGTAGGTGAAGCTCCACAGTCTATGAACACACAAATGTTGAACACACACAGCAGAACACATGTAAGAGTGAGAAAAAAGGGCTCACACTCTTACCAGGTGAAAAAAATAAATCCTAGAAATCCAGAAAAGCTGCAGAGGGACTCAATAGGTAAGGGAAATTAGCCATTTTGGAGAATTCTCCCTAACAGAGGTTGTACGTCGATCACGTGCTATTCGCTATTCTAGAAAAACCAAAGGGCACATTTACATCACAGAGAGCTTCTGCCTATGAAGTGATCATATCGAATCCATCGATTAAGATAGTTCGATGCAAGATAGTGAACCCAGCTATGTTCATAGCAGAGCCAGTCCCTGAAGAAGAACAGATCCATAACTGTGCACATTTTAAAGAATTCTATGATGAAATTCCCAGAGTGGAGGAAAATGCACTGGTAGAATGAGAAATTGTCTTTGTTGATGGTTTCTCGAGAATCGATCAAAACGGTGGGCAGAGATATACCGGCGCAGCTGTGATGAAGCACACAGCAAGTGGAGAATTTCAAGTACTCATTAGTGGATGATTACCATCTTACTATTCAGCACAGACTGCTGAATTATTATCATTGATACTCTCGATTGAGAATCACGCAGACCAGGAAGTAATGGTGTACAGTCACTCCACCTATGTGACATCAACAGTACATGCAGGCTTAGCACGCTGGAAAAGGAGGGGCTACCTCCAAGTGGACGGCACACCAGCGCAGCATGCAGCCCTGTTGGATAGGCTCATTAAGGCACTACAGCTCCCAGTGGGCATAGCGGTCATGAAGTGCGACACCTACACGAAAGGGACAGATTTTATCTTGCGAGGGAATCAAGCAGCAGACACAGAAGCCAAGTGTATGGCCTCCAAGGTCGAGACCATCATGGATGTGGAAATCACTGATGTGAACGAAAAAATGTTTGTTGCACGAAGTGAACTAGAAAGCTACAATAACATGGGGCAAACCCAGTTAATGGAACTACAGGGGGAGGCACCACAGGAGGAGAAGAATCTCTGAAAGTGGCGAGGGTGTTCTTTAAACCCCTCCGCAAGCTTGTGGTGACAAGACAGCACTAGTAAACCAGTAATGCCTATAGCCCTGTTAAGAATAGCATTGGAACAGTTGCACTATACAGCGCACATGACAAAAAAGAATCTTGCGGCAACGCTTGCTGAAGACTGGTTTATAAATAACTTAGCAGAGCCCGTTGCATTTTTTATGATGAACTGAATAATCTGACAGCAGTTCACGGCTGGGCACACACTAAAGGTAATTAGAGGAGTCATCCCAAGGCCAAATGGACCTCTTCAGCACTTGCATGTCGATTACATTGATATGATTCAAGTATGTAATGGGTACAGGTATCTAATTGTTGTGGTGTGTCCATTCTCTAGATGGATAGAAGCAGGTCCATTTAC
Organism: Ambystoma mexicanum; assembly: GCF_040938575.1. Lineage (NCBI taxonomy): Eukaryota > Metazoa > Chordata > Amphibia > Caudata > Ambystomatidae > Ambystoma > Ambystoma mexicanum. Next base: position 203,821,988 of record NC_090941.1, on the reverse strand, counting down.
ACACCCAGACTCTACCTGTGCGGCCAAATTTCTAGTGATAGAGGCATTTCCCAGGTGGGGAGCATGTGAAGACATGAGATCAGATAATGGGGCACACTTTGTCAATTAAGTTTTTGAACAGGTTAGCTTGTTGCGTGAGCACAAGTTCTCATCGGCGTATCATCCGCAAGGTAATGGGATTTGTGAGAAGCTCAACAGCTTGTTAAAGGACAGGATAGCCAAGTTGAAGCTTACTCTAAGAAAGGGATGGTTACACTGCTTTCCTTTGGCACTGTATGCACTCAGAAACCAACCTGGTTCTGACCATCATTTTACGCTGCATGAAATAGCACCAGGAAGAAGAATGCACACTCTCCTGACACCCAGAGACAGAGCTAGATGTGATGCCCAGCCAACAAGAGAAATCTTAGGGTCTGAAATGCAAAATTACTTGAATTGCATGCCATCTTGCCTTACTGTAATTTCAGGCTAGCTGCAGCAATGACAAAAGGGTGCAGGGCAGCACAGAACACAGAAGGAGATACTACTGCAGACACAGCTCAGAGTCTATTTGTTCCATCAATCTTCCCTGGAGATGCCGTCCTGGTGAAGAATCACACGAGAAAGAAGTGGGACGAGCCAAGGTTTAACGGTCCCTTACAGTGGGAGACGTTACTCCCTCTGCAGTAAAGTTCCAAAGAAGAAGAGCTTGGATCTTTTTGGGTGACATCAAGCCATACATTGGAGAAGGCCCCCTCCCCACACCCCAACGCGTAGAGACTACAGACGATGGGGAAGAACCGCAGCACGTGCAGTCGAGATCCATGATGAGGAAGAAGGACGCATGACCAGCAGCAAAGACAAGGAACTTTTGTGCAAAGTTGTGGCTTCATTTTTGAACATTCCTCTGAGCAGAAAAGAAGATGAGGACATAAAAACGGACACTCTGTGCATCCTAGTTGCAGGGTGAAAAAGAAAAGTATACCTATAAGCCACAACATAATCTGTTGAGTTTGAACTTTGGACACAGGCACACTGAAGCCTTGACAAGAAAATAATATGCCAAATGTTGATCGAGGACACATAAATTGGAAGAAAATACAGTATCCAGATTCTTTCAACACAGAGACTTTGTTCGGAATCACTTATGGTGCCCCACAGTAGTGACATCACTAAGGATGTGTTAATATATTTCTAGCTAGTACTGAGATCATATCCATCATTGGTGGGGAGGCTCACCAGTATCACCGACAATAAGGAGGCTGCTCACTGTGATTGCTGAGCAGTTCCTCCTGCTTCCGGAATACAGTGAGGAAAACCCAAATATCCCAAGCAGAGGAAGAAGTGAATAGGCTCATCAATGTACTGTTCTTTTACCTAATTGAAGACAGTCCAGATCTTTTAGGGAGAACCACAGATGTTTTGACATTTCTTCGAGATCCAGCAAACACAGAATTTTTAAGTAGAATCCTGAACGGAATAGTCAAACAAGTTGCTCTCCACACACACCGAAATTGTAGAAACTGCTCACAATGAGTGAGGGCCAAACAGTTCCAAACTTCAGCAAGGGCAGGAGAAATGTCCCTGTCACCAGAAGACAGCAGGTTGGCATGTAATATCTTTTTTTTGCCTTATCTAGTATTTCCCAAAATTGGTGGGGATACCCGCCGGTGTTGACGTCCTCACGTTCATCAGGGACCCAGCTAATTCTACACAGATGAGTATGCTCTTGATGGTATCGTGATGCAAGTTCAACAGAACTATCTGAGGAGATTTTAAACTTTCCGCCGAGGGACAGATCGAGAGGGTATTGGCAGAGACTTCACTTTTGTTATACTGACAGGAACGACATGTCTTCTGGAATGAAGCAAATAAGAGGCACTGATTGGGAACTCGTGTACTTTGAACATGCACAGTAAAGAGACTTGATGAAGTATTATTCAATTTTGGCATTTCCTCATACGTAGAAAAAGAAACTGTAACCAGAGACAATAGACAATCCGTTCTTCATGCAATGAGGGACAATTGTTTAGTACCTGCAACTCGCAAGCAGAACCAGCAGAATACAGAAATAATATTGTCTAAGAGTGTATTAAAAGTTAGTATCTTTCAACAGATGATCGAGATGGGGAATCAAAATAGTAACCTTGTCCTCCCTCCGGAGGAGAGACGCTCATATTTTTCCGGAACTAAATGCTGTAGATTAACCTATAGGCGTATCATGTATTTATGCATTGTATTCATCATTGTTTTACTGTCACTGACGATTAGAGCTGTTCCAATTCCTGTGCATCCACCTAATGATGAACGCATGAAACATACAAAGGCAACCAGATCCTACATAGTCATTCCAGTCCCTAGGAGGTCTGATAGCGGAATGAGTGAACTTGAGATGGATGTGATTAGCAATCACACACACACATTTCTGGTAACAAGCAAATTAAAAAGACGGAGACAGGGTCGGCCGAGTATGAATGTAAAAAGGTTACTGACAACCATACACATGCAAACGATGACTGCACCCATACCAGGTCTAGTGTCAAGAACCACAGGCCAAAGAAGAAAGGAAGATTGGACTGCCAACAATGAGAAGCTCTACTATAAGTGAAGTTAAAAGCAAAATGAAGGAAGCTGAGCTCTTGAAGAGACAAAAGGAGTTGGAGATGAAACCAACCGAAACAACAATGATGAACACCCCTGATGCAGCACTGAAGGAGACAAGTGCAAGCCCAGAGAAAATCTTGCGAGCACAGCTGATAGCAAAATCAATATGGCTGTCATTAGCCAGAGCCAGAAAGAGGCAAGAGGAAAAAGAAAGAATTGCCAGCCTTTTGCCTACTAAATTGGCACAGATGAAGGTACCTGCACATGGATCAGGATACCTGAGTATCCTCCAGCAATAAGAAGCCATACGGATGCATTCAAGGATGTAGTTATAGCGTACTACATGAAGACCTTAAGAATCAAGAGAAGCATACAAGGAGATGACAGTGAACTAAACGACTACTTGGACAGCACAGCACATTTGGGAAACAACATATGGTACCAACATATGAAAGAAGTTGGAAGACGGAGTTCAGAGGGGGAATGCTTTGTTTTTGCACTCCTACCTTACAGCATGGGGAAGTCAAAAATCTTTGTAGCTGTAGAAATTGATGTACAGACAGCACATGTCTATCACACGTGGCAATGTGCAAAATCAGAGGCCAGTTCATGGGAAATGATGCCTCACTGAAATGGGCAATTGAAGCAACCAATCCAAATGAAGATGATTACATCCAGGACATAAAGAGAAGAAACAATGGAAAGATGAAATATATTGTGATCAGATATGAGAAGCCTGGAATTAAAGAAGCAGAAATCAGAAAAGAAGCGAACCAGAAGCTAAATGTCCAAGGAAAAACTCCAGAAGATGCTCAAAGTTGGAAGAACAGAGGCCAAATACAGATTTGGGGAACAGTGCTTTCACCAGACGGATGAGAGAAAAGAGTAGTGATTCGCAGAGCATAGATGGTCATTGGTCGTTACCAAGGCACCCATATATAGTACAGAACAGATGCAAGCCAATTGGCCAAAGCATGCAAAACTGCTGACATGGGTCGAGGACAGAGGAGGACCCGTGCAGATAGTGCCACTGGAAAGCCCAAATTCTGCTTCAGGAATAATGGCACTATGAAGATTGGAGAGAATCATAACTGTGGATGAGTTTTTGATGCTTCAGGAATGGTGCATGGAACTGCAGTGATAATGGATCATTATTGGACATGTGGATCCAAAGCATATATCAGACTGTCGATAAACTGGGGAGGTATATGCACAATAGTGAATGTTCACGTTCCGGCGTTGGTGATCCCAAAAAGTGACCTGAACATTGACAGTTTCCTGAAAGCAGATGTTCACCTGAGGAAGAAGAGATCTGTGGAACTGATTAATCGCATGAAGAAAGAGAATTACTTTTCTGCCAAATCTATATAAGCTTTTAATGCTATCGCTTATGAACATAGGTTGTTCAGCCAGACCTCATCAGTGTTCACGACAATCTTCATGCCAAGAATTCAGGTTGGAGCAAATACTAAATGGTTGCAGATAACCAGATGGTAGTTATTGCAGACCATCAATACTACCATAAAAGGATTCAGTGCAATAATTGAAGAGTCAAGGGCGATCCGACTAATGACTCTTCAGAACAGATATGTCCTTGACATGATCACAGCTATGGATGGAGGTGTTTGTGCAAAAATCGGAGAATCAAGTTGCACATGCATACCTTCTCACAATGAAGAAAATGGAACTCTAACAGAAGCCATAGGTATTCTGACAAGACTGCAGAATCAAATGATTGATGAAACTGACAAGTGGACGATGACAGCTGGTTTGGATCTCTATTTTCATGGGTTCCACAATGGATGGCAGACGCATTCAAATTCCTAGAAGTCCTACTGGTGATGATACTGCTTGGATTTTGTGTTATCAAGATAATAATTTCTCAGTGCAAGAAAACTACGAAAAAAGCCATAGGGATGAAGGTCATGATTGATGTCGAACCAGGATGGAAGCCCAAACACCTGACAGATGAAGAAATAAGAGACTTTGTGAAGGGCAGCATTTATGCACCAGAAGGAACAACGTTTCTATATCCCACAAAGCATATACATTATGTAGGAAGATGGATCTATTGTAGCCCAAAAGGACAGTGTCAACTAATGATGTGTAACAGAGATGAACACGTAAGAACAGCAGGAAGTTTAAAAGGAGTTGCGAAAATATGGACACCACAGAGACATTTCTTCCGACCATCATGTATAGACCCAGAGTATGAAGAGAAAATGGACCCAGACTATGAAGTGAAAGTGACTACAGAGGATCCAAATAAAAGTGATACAAAGGAAGAGATGAAAGTGGTCGATGAATCAACCAGAGGGGGAGTGTAGCGGAGGTCCCAAGTACGACCCGCAATCCAACCATACATTTTTTAGTACCAGGAACATTCACACCAAAGTATGTGACGTATGATGAGCAAATAAACCAGCAGAGAGCCACAGTGGGGCTCTGTCTAGTACCTATCAGAAGAACAGCACCTATTGAAGTACCGACACCAAAGAAAACATGGACAGTAAGGTACCCATTGAGAAAACCATATCAACGAATGAAACGAAATGAAGATAGCCTGAGTACAGTCCCTGAAGAAGCCAAAAAAAGTCTCAATGGAAGGCGAATGGTGACGTCACAAGATCAGTTTACGCATGTACATATGCTTAGAACCGCAAGAAAGCTAAGAAAAGTGTGCGGCTTGCTATGCTTACTAGTAAGATAGATTACAGAAAGCGCCAGCTATACATATCTACCTCAAAAGAAGCATGTTATATAAGTATACTTCCACTATGCACAAGAAGCAGAATCAACCAAAGGTTACTAAAGGCCACATGAGTAGAGCTTCATATTTAACAAATCAAGAATAAAAGGCAGAAACTAAACTCAGCAGAGACTAATCGTGCCAAAAGAAGCCAAGGTTGTATCAGCTAAAATAGACGAAAAGTAGCTACAATTAATGAAGCAAGGAACAGAATATCCTGCTCAGAAAGGTCAAGATAAGAAACCGAAGGCATGTGCTAGGCAAAATGAAAATCAAATACACAAATTACATGGAGAAGAAGGCGATTTCAAGGTATCTGAATCACGTGACCAGCCGAGCGAGAAGCAGTGAGACTTTCACTGCTACACATGGCAGTGGGCCAAGTGAAGGTATCAGAACTTTTCCAGACAGAGATGCAGTCTCGAAGCCAACCACAGTGAAATAGTTGACACATAATCACTAAAGTGATGATTGATTGTAACAATAATTGGAGGAATGCCGGGGGAGCTGGTGGGCACCCTGCACCTGGTCGACCATTCTGCATGCTGCTAGGCAAAGTGGAAAAGTATGAGTGGGGTTAGTGCCAACCCAATCATAATTGACCAAGTAATCTAGGGTCATATATTTAGTAGAACCAATGGGATGTCATACTTTTAGTGATGTCTACAGTAGCCATTTTAAAGGAAGGGCTTATATGCCCCACCTGACAGTGTTCACCCAATCCCCCTATTCCATTACCATATACAGATACAGTACCTACATGAAAGTTACCTTCCTAGAACCACCAATAGAATTGCATGCCAACTTTTAAGCGTTAAATGTCAGTGATGACAAGTTTATAGTATAAATGTTGTGTTTCTTATGAATTTTGTTGGAGTTGTGAAGCGAGATGGAAGATCACACATCTGCTGATATTCATGACACACACACCCTGTTTTTTGTACTTGTCATAAAACGACTCCCTTTGTCAAACCGTTGAGATGTCATTATTGATTTGATGCTTGAGTATTAATCTGCATCCCCATCCATCCATCTCACAGGTGCTGCTATTCCATCTTAAAGTGCTATTAGGCAAACCCCAGCTCTATGGGCCGGTTGGGGGTCCTGGTGCACACGGTCAATGAGTTTCATGAGAAATCTGGTGTTGGAGATCGGCTTGTAATTCTTAGGGTCAAGGAGATCGGTTGATGCCTTTCTTAGAAGTGGCTTGACATGCGCTATTTTGAAGGCTTCCGGGAAGATGCCAGAGGTGAGGGAGTAATTTAGTATGGCTCTTGCATGTTCTCCTGTGCAGGTAGAGAAGTATATTTCATTCATAACAGAGATGGGGCAGGGGTAAAGGGTCGATCCGGAGGGCCTGCTGGCTGATAGTAGGTCAAGGAACATGTCTCTGGAGATGGGTTTGAAAGAGTCGAAGGTTAGTAAAGTGTGGGTTGGGGCAATTGGATCAGGAGGGGTCTATGTAGGGTAGGGTGTCAGCGAGGACAATTTGATGTTAAGGATTGCCATCCTGTATAGTGCAGTGTTGTAGAAATATAGCAAGAGGGAGTTGCAGAGTGATTGTGTGGGAGTGGATTGGGCAGAGGTGCAAGTAGGTTTTATAAAATCGGAGATGATCTTGTGGAGTTCTTTGCGGCTGCTGCTATAGTTCATTATGTGTTTATTGTAATAGGCTTTTTTGGCTTTTCATATTTCGATTACGGCGGTTGAGAGCGAACATGGATCTGCTGAGATTGGTTTTAGATGCTCGCCATTTGCGTTCAAGAGAGTTATTTTATTTTTTTAATGTCCTCAGGTGGGGCGTGAACCATTTGCAGGATGGTCCATTGTGTGAGGTTGCATGGTGCAAGGGGGTGAGAGGAATTAGTGAATCTTTAAGCCAGGAGTCAAAGGATTCGATGGTAAAGGGTCTACCACAGGACAGTTGCAAGGGGACAGAGTAGCAGGGATTCAGCTAGGTCGGGGAGTACCTTGCATTTGTTCCAGCATTTGTGATCAAAGGTAGGGGCTTGGGGAGCTGTAGGAGGAGGGGCTGGTGTGTTGATAGAGAAAGGGATGGCAAAGTGGACTGTCCAGATAAGCGGTTTGGGGCTGGATATATAGACTGGTCATAGGAGCTAAAATCGCATCAAGGGGGTGTCCACTTGAGTGAGTTGGACCAGTGGTATGTTGGCAGAGGTTGAGTGCATCAAGACTGTCGACCAGAGGATGGGCCTTGGTGTTGTTGGGCATACCAAACCAGATATTGGAATCTCTCAGGAGTGTAAGGGATGGGTGATTTACCTGAATGGTAGCTATTGAGTTGCAGAGATTATTGTGAAATGTCTGTCATATCCAGTGGTTCTGTAGATGAGTAGGAAGCTGTGGGTGAATGTTGATGGTAGCAAGAGTTTTACCAGAAGAGATTCACAGGAAGAGTTGCATGTCTGGGATTCGATGAGTGAGACATAGGGGTTGTAGAGGATTGCCACTCTACCACCTCTGGAGGTTCTATTGTGGACACAGCCCTAAAAAAGAAGGGCTGTGCAGGCTGCAGGGGTGTCCCCCTCAACTCCAGCTCACTATACTGTTAGCAGGGGTTGAGGGGTATCCCCTGCAGCTGTCCCGCAGTCTTGGAAACAAAAGGAAAAAGAAAAGGACCCTGCAGCGCTGGTTCCGATCACAAAAGTGAAAGGGAACATGCGTCTCAGGGACACAGCACATCGGAATGAAAGGTAAGTAGGGGTGAGGGTGTGTTGGGGGTGTGGCCCGGGTGGAGGTTTACGTGGGGGTTTGTCCAAGTGTGAAATGTTCAGGGGAGAAAAGACCGAGGTAGCCTTGTGGATGATACAGATGATAAAGATGAATTTGAATTTAATTTGTGCAGAAATCGTGCACAACCAATACAACCAATACTCCTACACCTGTACCCCTACTCCTGAAAACCTGACCTGAACTTCCTAAGACCAAAATGAACCTACTACATTTAAATCCTAATGAGGGGTGTACATTCTAAGAGCATAGCATACACTTGAGTTTTACCCCAAAGCCACCACATTATGGCACACCAGACACTGGGCCTCATTACGAGCTTGGAGGTAAAAAATAGAAATTACCGTCATGGAGTAAATACCGTGTCCGTGTAGGAAAGAGACCACTAACAGTGGCCTATTACAAGTTTGCATGCACGAGCTTAACGACATGCCGGTAACGACATTACAGGCATGCTGCAAAAGCCCCCAAAAAGCCCCTTAGCGGCATCAAGGAAAGCGCTGACAGCACTACCGCCACCGTCCACCCCTAAACAACGGGCCCCGCACTAATGGATATGGCATTTTGAGATCCTGCGCTGCTGGTGAGTGTTTGGCCCTTAATTCAGTCCCCCGCCACTTATTATTTTGTGTAAATTGAACTTTAATAAGTCACTTGCTCCCCTCCTGCCCGCTATCTGTTTGCATCCTCTTCCCTGTTTACCCAACTCCCGTCCTGCCCACACCCCCCTGATTGGTCCGGTGTATCTACACTGCAGGGCCTAATGTGCGCCACAGCTCCCGCTCACCTCTTTGAGATCCTGTGCTGCTGGTGAGTGTTTGGCCCTTAATTCAGTCCCCCGCCACTTACTATTTTGTGTAAATTGACCTTTAATAAGTTGCTTGCTCCCCTCCTGACCACAATCTGTTTGCATCCTCTTCCCTGTTTACCCGCCTCCCGTCCCGCCCACACCCCTCTGATTGGTCCGGTGCATCTAGACTGCAGGGCTTAGTGTGCGCCACAGCTCCCGCTTGCTTCGTTGAGATCCTGCGCTGCTGGTGAGTGTTTGGCCCTTAATTCAGTCACCTGCCACTTACTATTTTGAGTAAATTGACCTTTAATAAGTGGCTTGCTCCCCTCCTGCCCGCAATCCTTTTGCATCCTCTTCCCTATTTACCCACCTCCCGTCCCGCCCACACCGCCCTGATTGGTCCGGTGTATCTACACTGCAGGGCCTAGTGTGCACAACAGCTCCCGCTCACTTCTTTGAAATCCTGCGCTGCTGATGAATGTTTGGCCCTTAATTCAGTCCCCTGCCACTTACTATTTTGTGTAAATTGACTTTTAATAAGTCGCTTGCTCCCCTACTGCCCACAATCTGTTTGCATCCTCTTCCCTGTTTACCTGCCTCATGTCCAGCCCACACCCCCCTGTTTGGCCCTGATTGGTCCTGACGAGAATCTCCCCCTTTCATTGCCGGTCCTCCCAGGGCAGCCCTCTGCCCGGCAGCCCATCGGCTGAGGACCCGAGGCAAAGGACGGCTCCTACAGAGACGGCTCCCGGTTGTATCTGCAGGTATCCGCAGGAGAAGCAAGAAGCCAACAATAAGTAAGTGTGGCAAGGGCAGGGACAGAAGCAATTACTTCACGCCATACTACCCTACCATTCAACCCTGATTCTAAAACGTTTCCAATCTCTTCCATCTGTGGCACAAGTGCATCTAGAAAGTCTGCCTAATAGCATACCTGTGGTATAATTGCATCTAGAAAGTCTGCCCAATAGCATACCTGTGGTGTAGTTAGAAAGACTGCACAATAGCATATAAGTGGTGTAGTTGCACTTAAAAAGTCTGCCTAATAGCATATCTGTGGTAAAATTGCAATTACAAATTATGCCTAATAGCATAACTGTGGTGTAGTCACATTTAGAAAGTCTGCCTAATAGCATATCTGTGGTACAATTGCATCTAGAAAGTCTGCCTAATAGCATAACTGTGGTGTAGTCACATTAAGAAAGTCTGCCTAATAGCATATCTGTGGTACAATTGCATCTAGAAAGTCTGCCTAATGGCATAACTATGGTGTAGTCACATTTAGCAAGTCTGCCTAATAGCAAATCTGTGGTACAACTGCGTCTAGAAAGTCTGCCCAATAGCATATCTGTGGTATAGTCACATTTAGAAAGTCTGCCTAATAGCATATCTGTGGTATAATTGGATCTAGAAAGTCTGCCCAAAAGCATACCTGTGATGTAGTTAGAAAGAATGCACTATAGCCTATCAGTGGTTTATTTCCGTTTAGAAAGTCTGACTAATAGCATATCTGTGGTATAATTGCATCTAGAAAATCTGTCCAATAGCATATGTGTGGTGTAGTTAGAAAGACTGCACTATAGCATATCAGTGGTGTAGTTCCATTTAGACACTCTGCCTAACAGCATATCTGTGGTGCAATTGCATCTAGAAAGCCTGCCCAATAGCATACCTGTGGTGTTGTTAGAAAGACTGCACCATAACATATCAGTGGTGTAGTTCCATTTAGAAAGTCTGCCTAAATAGCATATCTGTGGTGTAGTCACATTTAGAAAGTCTTCCTATTAGCATATCTGTGGTGTAGTCGCATTTAGAAAGTCTGCCTTTCAGCATAACTGAGGTGTACTTGCATCTATAAGGTCTGCCCAATAGCATACCTGTGGTGTAGTTGGAAAGACTGCACTTTAGCATATCAGTGGTGTAGTTCCATTTAGAAAGTCTGCCTAATAGCATATCTGCGGTGTAGTTCCATTTAGAAAGTCTGCCTAAAAGCATATCTATGGTGTAGTTACATTTAGAAAGTCTGCCTAATAGCATATCTGAGGTATAATTGCATCTTGAATGTCTGCCTAACAGCACATCTGTGCTGTAGTTAGAAAGTCTGCCTAATGGCATATCTATGTTGTAGTTAGAATGTCTGCCCTTGAGAGAGTCCAGTCTGCTGCAGTGTGAGCAGGAGAGAGGAGCTGCAGCTACGGTCTACGGTCTTTGTTTCAGTGTGCCAGTGTGCCTTTAAGAAAAAAAAGCACAACTGCCTTTAAAAACACCAGAAGAGCGCGGAGCGCGCGCGGAGTCCGTGAGAGAGTCCAGTCTGCTGCAGTGTGAGCAGGAGAGAGGAGCTGCAGCTACGGTCTACGGTCTTTGTTTCAGTGTGCCAGTGTGCCTTTAAGAAAAAAAAGCACAACTGCCTTTAAAAACACCAGAAGAGCGCGGAGCGCGCGCGGAGTCCGTGAGAGAGTCCAGTCTGCTGCAGTCCGCTGCAGACTGCTGCGGCTGTCATCAGAAGTTAAGTCTATAGGTAAGTGACTTTCATGGGGGACAATAGGCCGTGGACAAGGCTTAAGTTAAAACAAACCCAAATATCCTTGCCTCTAACTCACAGTAAAATCATGGACACTGAACTGTATTCAAATAGTATTATTAGAAGTGACCTTGAAACGGAAAGTGAAGCAAGACAAAGTTTACCCCTCGATGAAATCGAGGGAGGAGCTCAGAGTAGCAGATCGAGACTGACTAATCCCGTACTTTCAGCTACTTCAACCACCACCTTAACTGTCCAATGCTTTACGCCCACAACCTCGGAAGAGTGTACAGATGGCGCAACGCCGGACTCGATAGAAGCCCCACCTTTTGTGGAGCCCGGGACGGCGAACGCGCTGGTTTCAGATGAACTTGTAACTGAACTTGCTCCAGCCAAGACGCAGGTCGACGCATGTAGAGCCACCATTTTAGTTAACTCAGACGTGGAATCATTGCCAATACCGAAGCAACTAAATCTGCGTGATCAAGCTTTGCCTGCAAACGCAAATGCACGCGAGTCAGCTGAGAGCTTAGTGGTCTCGAAGAACGAAATGGAAGGAATGGCAAAAGCCCCCAGTAAAGCACGCACTGAACCTATGAATTCATACGCACAATCTATCCATGATGATAACGGCAGTAACGGCAGTAACGCTAGGAGAAGCCTAACTTTAGACAAAAATCCGAGAAATGGAACAAAGCACTTGGAAGTTAATTCAAGCAGAGACAATGAGGCAATAGAAGTGATTGAGATAAATGCGGAGGCATTTCAATCACCATTCGATGTAACAGACAACGAACTGCTCGCACTCGAAGTGCCAAACATTGCACTTGATCCAAATTCACTGAAATTCACTTTTCCACTGTCTAACAAACCACATGAAAACCATCGGAAAGAAAGTACGCCAAAACAAAAAACCATAAATGGAGCCAAGAATTGCAACCAAACTATGGCAACCACGATGACAAGCAATGGAAATGTGTTAAATCCCTTACATTCACTAACTAGTGGCAACTCTGTATCCGGTGCAATAAGTAGCATCCAGCCCTTTGGTCTACAACAAGGCCTCTGTAATGTATCACAGTTAAAAGAGACAGATCCGGCAGCGCGTGAAGCACGCCTGACAAAAAGACTCTTAGCCGATTTTGATGAAATGAAAGACAGATTAACAGCAAGTTTCACTCTTGGAGCCTCAAGTAATAACAGCACTACGGAAACTGTTTCCGACATAAATTTTGAAGGCGACCAAGAACGAACCATCAGCGACAAAGCGATAGGGCTGAAACAGACATCTTTGGATCAGAAGCGCAAAGCAGATCGCCTCAATTTAAATCCAGTAATTGTCACAACTCCATACCCAAAAAGTCATGGAACTTACTCTTGCACAATCGCCAATACTCGCCCAAAAACGCAAAGACAGGGGGGAAAAGCAATTGATGTGGAAATCCAACAACGGCCGAAAAGTACTCCATCAATCTCAATGAACGAACAGAGTACTTCAAGCAAAGAGAACACTGGCAGCTCACACTGTAAAGATTCTGATTCAAAATCGAACCTATCAGTTGCGGCTGCCATACAGATCCATAACAACGTCTTGGCTGCAACATCTCTTGCCTTGATTCCATTCATAAAACTTTATGAAAGCTTGAACGAATCCTCCCAAAACAACGGAGCTATCATGAGACACATAGACGACAAAATAAACAAAATCGAAACAGAATTCGTGGCCTTTCAATTAAGACAAGAAGTCGAAAATACTCAGTCTACCGAACACATGAGCAGGCATTTTGAACAACTGCTGATGGAACAAAAAGGATCCAAAAAACGCATTGAAGAAATGCTTGAAAAATTAACACAAATGCAACTACAAGTAGTAGAGAAAAGAAATACCACTAAGGATACTAATGAAAAAATAGACATAGGGATACAATGCAAATTGGATGCAGAAACACGTGACACAGAAAATGCAAATAATAAATCTATCTTAGTCACTGGTCCAATCTTGCAAACTCCCACTGACATAACAGGAAACAGCTTAACCACGGTTCCGAATAAACGGCCTGATGGAATTACGCCCGAGATAAACAAGATTGCTAATTTCTCAAATCAATCTCTGGCGGAGGGAATCATTGATTCAACTGTTGATTCGCGAAACAGATGCAGTGAGACAAACCTGAAAACAGGGAAGAGTTCTGAGCAGCCATCATGTTCCTTCGCAAAAGCATCATATGGCATTTTCAGCGGCCCAGCCAAAAACCTTGAGATTACGGCAAACAAAGAAAAAACAATCTCAGAGACAAATAGTCACCCAAAGAAAAAGCTAGAAAAAAAAGAACATTCAGACTGTCCCAAAACACAGAAGCAATATAAAGCAATTTATAAGAAATTTGACCACGCCGGTGAAATCAAAGTCTACCGTAAACAAAAGCTCCAGTAAATCAAATACAAATAGTAAAGTGGGGAAAGCTGAGATAAAAGCTGAACCAAAGTGCAAATCGCCTGCAAACCCAAAAAAGCGGATGAGAATCGATTCAGACCAGGGATCTTCTGATCTCGGAGATCTAATAGAAGACCTATGTAACTTGTCTACATATGACGACAACGAGGCCGAGGATTCGCCCCGAGGATCTGCTGTGGACTTGTCAAACATGTCGACAAGTAGATTAGAATCACCAAATCAGACAAAACCAGGGAAACCTCTTTTAAAGAAAACAGGAAGCCAGAAAAATGATATAGGCGAGGCCGGGGAGAAACAAAGAACAATTGTCGAATCTTTGTCTGGACAAAAGCGCGGAACACCGGATTATATCTCCAAGTCAGCAAACAACTTTCGTTCGGATTTAAATCCAAAACATACGTCCGCTTACAACTGCAAGTCCTTTAATGACTTACATGATTTTCCCCGAACAGCACTTAAGGCATCCTATCAAAAGATCATGATCGAAAACATCTTCCAAAATGAATCTGATGTTAACTTGAATCGTGGAAACATCTTACGTCTACTACATGAGGTACCAGCGCTAAGGAACATCAGGTCCGACGACATCCGTATTGTCGAATACTTTTCGGAAGAGCGAGTTGACATTGTACTTCTCCACATAAATTCCCAAGCAGTACGTACAATGTTACTAACTGCAAAGCAGGATCTATTGTGCTTAGGATTTGAAATCTCACTTTACGATCCAACAAATAGCCAAGGACCAACAGTGATCTCTGAGAAAATAAAAGTGAAAGAAACCTTGGAACAGCAACGTGATAGCTTGAGGAGACAGTTAAAAATCACTCCACTCAGTAATGCAAAGAAAAGGAACCATAACAACAAGCTAACTAAGCTTTAGCGCAAAACAAAAAAGGAAATTGATGCGCCTGCGACTGTGATTTCTTGGAACACAAGGGGCTTCAACCATCTATACAACGACTTCCCGGTTGATCTAACTAATAATTTCGCCATCTGCCTACAGGAAACCTGGCTGCGGGTGCCACCAACTAAAGATGGATATGTAACACTGCTAAACCCAGCAGAAAAAAACAGTAAGGGACGTCCATTTTCTGGCTTAATTACAATGATAAAATCAGGAACAAATTGGGAAATAACTGAAAAAATGAACCCAAATAGTTATGTCCAAGGAACACTACTTCAATCCTCGAATACTCAAAACAACAAAGAATACTTATTAATCTTGAACGTGTATTGGAATCTGTTAAAAATCTCGACTGATGTATTTATATCTGCTGTAATGCAAATAATAGATACCTACCAACGTACCTGTCTGGACCTTGCAATAATCATTTGTGGAGATTTGAACATTTCGTGGTTTGATGAACACAAGAAACCCATCAAAGAAAATTCGTTAGATGGATGTCATGGAAATAAAAACAGAACGAAATGGAGAAAAGAATTGGAAGCCCGCGACTGCATGATGGCAAATGGTCAAGTGAGAGGTGACATACCACCAAATTTCACCTGGGAGAACATGGGACATAAAAAGATCTTAGATTATTTCTGGACTTCTAGAAATGTGTTTGCAACTATCACCAAGCTTCAAACTATACCTACAATCAACAGTGATCATTACCCATTAGTAATGTCCTGGCTTTTGAAACATAAAAAGAAATGTAGGACTAACAGCAAAGCACTTGAAGTAAATCATGGGTGAAATCGACTAAGGATAAAAGAATACCAAATTATCAAACTGTCCAATGATATACAAGCGACAAACTATGATAACGGCGACCATTTAAACTACATACCGTTGTTACCTAACCTGAATACAGGCTTTGCTAGGAAAATATTCCAAAATAATAAAGATCATAAACATAAGTGGAGCCACACTTTGATAAATCAAAAAAAACAACTCAGGAAAGACATAACCAAATTAAAAAAACAGCATGGAGCGAATGTCTGGTCCCAAATAAGACAGAGAAAACAACAATATCGAAATTGGTTAAAATCTTTCTCTATTCAGAGAGACCAAGAACGTGGCGAAGAAATGTTGGCCTTGATCAAAAAAAATAACTCAAGGGAAATATGGAAAATCCTGAATAAAGGCACGGTTAATCAAGACGCCCTAATGTCTAATGGAGTGTCCGAAAGCGACTGGATAACGCACTTTCAAAGTGTCTTTACAGGAAAAAAGACACCATACCTTGTAGTGAGTGAAAAAAACAACACAAATTGGGACATAATTGAGTCTAGAGAAAATATTCTAACGGCCATATCAAAATTAAAGACCTCAAGAGCCGCTGGGCCAGATGGAATCAGTAACACTATGTTAAAAGCACACAGCCATGCCTGGTCCAAATTCATTTGCAAACTTTTCGTGGCGATAGCCGAAAGAAAACAGGTACCGAGCTCATGGACTGAGGCAATAATAGTACCAGTATATAAGAAGGGCAGTCGTGACGACCCCGCCAACTATCGACCGATTGCCCTCCTGGACACTATTGGCAAAGTGCTGGCGACTTTCTTACAAAAAAAGCTATCTACATGGGCCAATGAAGTCAACCTACCAGATATACGACAAACTGGTTTCACAAAGGGCGTAGGAGTAGAGAACAATCTTGTGCTGGTAAATCTGCTAAAACTTGATGCCCTAAATAAGAAAGATCAATTATTCATGGCATTCATCGACCTACAGCAAGCGTTCGATTCAATTAATCGAATTAAATTATGGGAGAATTTGGAAAAGCGAAACTGCCCAAATGCGTTGCTTCAACCGATAAATGCACTACATTCCAATACAACAATTAGAGTAAGACTAAACGCAAGTGGAGACCTGTCTAAACGTATTACTACCTCCAGAGGAGTAAAACAGGGATGTCCACTTGCTGCCACCTTATTCAAACTCTATATTGCTGACATCTCTACTGCACTGGCTAGTGTCATCTGCTTCCCCCCAAAAATTAATGGACATCCAATAAGTTATGTGATATATGCAGATGACTTAGTATTGGTTGATAAGACTCAGATAGGACTACAAAGGCTCTTGTCAAAGCTTGAATTCTACATGATTGATAATGATTTATCAATCAACGTGAAAAAAACAAAAATTATGAGGTTTGGCAGAGATCGAGTCGCCAAAAAAAAAAAGAACTTCAAATGGCGAATTGATAACAATATTCTTGAAGAAGTCAAGGAAATTCGATATTTAGGAATAATGATGAATATCTCGATTCGTGAGCAGAGCTGGGTTTATGATCTATTCCAGCGGACCAGAATGCTCGCCCTACAAGGAGCAAGAATACACTCTTTATACGGAAAATTTTCAGTAGTACCGCTACGCACGTTTTACACCCAAAAAGTGATACCTACAATAACGTTTGGGTCAGAAGCTGGCTGGAACTTGGATCTAAAGATCTGGCCCACCTTGGAAGGCTTATTCTGGCGCCAAGTACTGAGATTGCCAAAATACCTCTCAATGACCATAATACGCCACGAATTGGCACTAGAAAGCTTATATGGAACAGTTCTATGGAAATCCCTATCACTGCTGCGAAAGATGGAGATGTCGAACCCTGCACCAGCTTACAAAATCTTAAAATCTGAAGGAACACATCAACATAAGGGGCTGCTCTTAAGATGGTCTGAGAAAGTGAAAGCCATCTTGCATAATGCAAATATTTCAACGGAAACCCTGATGAACCGCCCACAGATCGCGAGAATAAAATTAAAAGAATGGTTATGGATAGACAACGTGAACAAACTCGAAACAATGCCGACAGCGTTGAATCTTGGGCCAACAAAGAATAAAGTGGACAATATGCCAAACTATCTGTGTCAATTTCCATCGAGATATCAAAGAGATAAATTTCTTAGACTCAGATTAAATCTGCTGAAAACTAACCACATGCAGGTGACGAGAAAAATGAAACCAGATACTGAAGATGCCTGTCGGCACTGCAATCTCTTTGCAGAGTCACTAAAACATCTGATAATTGAATGTGTGGCCCTAAACAAGTTGCGTTCCATCCATTTGAGTAAATTTAAGCCAGTAAACGAAGAGATGGAAGATCTGTGGTTTCGGATACTGAGTGGAAGCTCGACACATCTTACCTGTTCAGTGATAAACTTTCTAGACAGAGTCCTAATCTGAAATTACATGAGCTAAATTGTTAATGGAACGCGTTACTAACGATCTTAGGAAAAGTTGTAATAAAAGTTTTTGTAAAAACTAGATGTTATAAATAAAAAAAAAAAAAAAAATAGCATATCTGTGGTATATTTGCATCTAGAAAGTCTGCCCAATAGCTTATCTGTGGTATAATTGCATCTAGGAGGTCTGCCCAATAGCATACCTGTGGTATAGTAGAAAGACTGCACTATAGCATATCAGTGGTGTAGTTGCACTTAGAAAGTCCGCCTAATAGCATACCTGTGGTATAATTTCATCGTGAAAGTTTGCCTCACAGCATATCTGTGCTGTAGTTAGAAAGTCTGCCTAATAGCATATCCGTGGTATAATTGCATCTAGAAAGTCTGCCCGATAGCATATCTGTGGAGTAGTTAGAAAGTCTCCTCCAATGTGCTGTAGTTAGAAAGTCTGCCTAATAGCATATCCGTGGTATAATTGCATCTTGAAAGTCTGCGTGATAGCATATCTGTGGTGTAGTTAGAAAGTCTCCTCCAATAGCATATCTGTGGTATAATTGCATCTAGAAAGTCTGCCCAATAGCATATCTGTGGTGTAGTTAGAAAGTCTCCCCCAATAGCATATCTATGGTGTAGTTGCATTTAGAAAGTCTGCCTAATAGCATCTCTGTGGTGTAGTCCGCACTTAGAAAGTCTGCCTAAACATCATATCTTGTGGTATAGTTGCATTTAGAAAGTCTGCCTAATAGCATCTCTGTGGTCTCGTTTCATTTAGAAAGTCGGCCTAAATAGCATATCTTGTGGTGTAACTACATCTAGGAAGTCTGCAAAATTAGCACTTCTGTAGTCTAGTTTCATTTAGAAAGTCTGCCTGATAGCTTATCTGTGGTGTAGTTGCATTTAGAAAGTTTTGCCTAATAGCATCTCTCTGGTCTAGTTTCGATTAGAAAGTCGGCCTAAATAGCATAACTTGTGGTGTAGCTACATCTAGAATGTCTGCAAAATTAGAATTTCTGTGGTCTAGTTAAAGTCCGCCTAATAGCTCATCTGTGGTATTATTGCATTTAGAATGTGGTATAATTGAATTTTGAAAGTGAGAATAACGCAGTATTGTTGAACTTAGATTATGTAAATAATATCACCCTGTCGTTAAGTTAAACTTAAAAACTGCGAACAATATCACCAGGTAGTATAGATGAACTTAGAAAGTGCAAATTATCACTGTGGTACAACACTAGTACTGTTAATCATAGAGGGTGTGTACAATTAACTTCTGGTTAGTTGAAGTGTGAAGGTGTGAATGAAATCATCCAACGCCAACTATAACGCAATTCTAACTAATCCAAATCATGAGTCCACCCAACCCACCAAGGTCCACTGAAAATGACCCCTCGCGCCCGCCTCCCATCCCGTCCCCCCCAAACCATCCTGCCCTCTACCAGATCCCCTACCCATCCCTATCCAAACACCAAGCCAGAGGGGCACATTGGCGAGCCAACCATCCCAAGACCAATGATCCTCCTATACCCACCTCCCACCCGCCTAGTATCATCCTACCTGTTCCCCCGACTAATGGCCCGTCTAGCCTCCCAAGCACACCCAACTCTGCTACCTTCTGACCCCCACACCCCTCATCAACTCCCACAATCAACCCCCTCTGACTCCACTCCTACCCCTCCCTAAAAATGGCACGTATCGCCCTGGCAAGAACAGTAGCCGTTTCCCCTTACCCTCTCTCACACACCAACCGCAACAAAAACACTGAAGAGAAAACGTACTTGTTCCCCCTCAATCTCTCAGTATCCATTGCCACTCCTGTCTCGACCCACCGCTTCATCCTCCAAACCTCATTCATCACCACCCTCCCCCCTGCCTCTCCCTACTTGAAACCCCTCTCCCTCGAATTCTCACTGACGACAACTGAAACTCCTAAGCCCCCACACCCAAACTTCAAATCCCCCCCACCGAAATCCCATCACACCAGTCCACCCCCTAACGCCCCAAATCCGCCAACTCAACTGCCCGTACCCTCTTCCCATCGACCACCAACCAACCCCCCCTCTCGCTTTCCCTTTTCCACCCTCTCCCCTGCCACCCCCACCTCTGCAACTACCTCATCATCATCCTGTACCAAAGTAAATTGCGTCCTTTGTAATGCCTGATCTGTAGCAAAAAACAACACAGCATCTTTGACCTCCTTGCCTCTGACAAACCAGACCTGGTCTTTATCACAGAAACCTGGCTCTCTGATGATTTTGCCCCTATCGCTAATGAAGCCTTCCCCCCCGAGCTACTCCCTCATCCCTCTGAACTATCCCTCTAGAGCAGGAGGAATAGCAATCGCCTTCAAGTCTCACTTCCATGCCGCAATCATCGACAACCAGCCAACCATTCCTTCCTGTCAATCACTCCTTGGAAAACTATCCCTCCCTTCTACTTTCTCCCACAGCTTCCTAATCATCTACAGACCCCTTGGCTATGACAGACGTTTCTCAAACAGCTTATGCGACTCTATTGCCACCCTCCAATTAAACCACCCAACCCTCACCCTGCTAGGAGACTTCAACATATGGCTTGAAATCCCCACCAACCCCAAGACCCACTCTCTGATTGACGGCCTAGACGCCATTAACCTCCATTCCCACATAAAAGGGCCGACTCACTATAAAGGACACACACTTGATGCCATCTTCAGCTCCCACAACCTGATATATCTCAACCCCCCCTCCCCTATCATCTGGTACGTTCACTTCATTGTTTCTTTCGCCATTCGCTCTTCCAAGCTGCTCCCCTTACCCGAACAGGAACCCCCGAATCTACGCAAATGCTGGAAGAAACTAATAATCTATCCCGACCTAGCCGATGCACTCCTGCAGTCTCCTCCCCCTACCCGCCTACCGAATGAACGCTTAACCTCCAACGCCTTTGACTCACGGCTCAGCACCTTGCTAATCCTGCTCACCCCCTCTTGCAAACCGTAGCTTGCCATGGCCTTTTTCCTAGATGGTTCACACCAGAACTAAAGACCACTAAACAACTATATAAATCCCTAGAACGCAAGTGGCGGAAAGATAAAACAGCCCTGATCAGATCCAACTTGGCCCAGCACCATTGCCAGTACAAGGCAGATATCCACAAAGCTAAACAAGCCCATTACAACTCCATAATCCTTAACTGTAAAAACCTGTAGTAATATATAGCTCCTTGGAGTGTGTAGCACCTCACTGAATGTGATGGCATTTTGTTGCCAGCAATAATGTGGCACACACATATAGCCAGTACTATGTTGCCAGTATAACATGTGAGTTTGTGGCTGGAGACATGCAAGGTACAGGATTTATAATACAGCAAAAAGCTCAATGTGAAGCTGCAAGTTTAAAAGTGCACCAGAATTTCTTTTTCTCTTCTTTGGAATACCTCATGCATAGGAGACTACATTATTCATATAACTAACTGACATAATTAACAAAGACTCAGACCTAACCCTCTCATTCCAATTCAACAACGTCTCTACGTCCTGCCACTACCACCTTAAAACTCTTAGGTGCATTTTTCCATACCTCTCCTTTCCAAATAGACTCTCTGCGGTCCAATCAATTGTCATGTCAAGACTGGACTATGCTAACCCTCTCTACCTCAGGATCCACGCGTACCAACTGACTAAACTACAAAGAGCACAAAATGCTGCAGCCAAACTGCTTCTATCACTAGGCCCAAGAGATCACATCTCTCCAGCCCTCAAAACGCTGCACTGGCTTCCGGTTCCCCGACGGATGACCTTCAAGACCTTATGCAGCTCTCACCGAGCAATGCACAAAACCGGACCTCAATATCTTCAAGAAAAACTAAAACCCTATCATCCTCCACGTACTTTAAGATCAAGCTCTGCCGGCCACCTAGTCATACCAAAAACCAACTCAGTCAGGTTAGGTGGATCATCATTCTCAGCTCTGGCCCCCACTCTATGGAACGCACTTCCACCCCACATCCAACTTCACTCATGTCATTCCAGAAACTACTGAAAACATGGCTCTTCCCCTAAAATCGACTCTTAACTCAAACTAGATAACAGCAACTCAATTACCTTAGCCCAAATCCGCTATATCATAATTAACAATCCAGCATCATGATCTGAGTGAGAAATTGAAAACTAATAAGCGCTAATGTAAATTTAAACAGATAAACTGAATAGAACAAATGAAGTGGATGAAAGTAGTGAAGTGGATGATAGGAATAATTTGGATGAAAGCAGTGAAGTGGTTGAAATTAAGGAAATGGATGAAATAAATGAAATGGATGAGAGGAACGAAGTGGACGAGAGGAATAAAAAGTGGACGAGAGGATGGAAAGGATGAGTACATGATATGGACGGAGTGCACGGAATAGATAGAGTGCATGGAACGGATTGATGGCATGGAAAGACAGAATGAATGGAATGAACAGAACGTATGGAATAGATTAATCAAGTGCATGAGTGGATGTAGTGCATGGGACATAGGTAGAACGGATAAAGTGGGTGGAACAGATGAAGAGTGTAGAATGGATGGTAGGTATAGAGCAGATGAAGATTGTGGAGCCGATGAAGATTGTGGAGCGGATGAAGAGTGTGGAGTGGATGAAGAGTGTGGAGCGGATGAAGAGTATGGAGCGGATGAAGTGGGTGGAAAGGATGAAGTGAGTGGAAAGGATGAAGTGTATGGAAAGGACAAAGAGTGTGCGGAGCGGGAGGTGTGTGCAGAGCGGAGGGAGCATGCAGAAAGGATGACGTGTGCAGAAAGGATGACGTGTGCGGAAAGGATGACGTGTGCGGAAACAATGAAGTGTATGGAAAGGAGAAAGAGTGTGCGGAGCGGGTGGAGCGTGCAGAGCGGATGGAGCATGTGGAGCTGATGAAGCGTGTGGAGCGGATGACTTGTGAGGAAAGGACGAAGCGCGTGGAAGGGATGAAGTGTGTGAACGGATGACGCCAATAGAACAGTTGAAATGGGCAGAATGGATGAAGTGGGTGGAACGAATGTAGTGGGTGGAACGATGAGGTGGATGGAACGGATGAATTAGATGGAATGGATGATGTGGGTGGAATGGATGATGTGGGTGGAATGGACGAAGCAGGTGGAACGGATGAAGCGGGTGGAATGGACTAAGCAGGTGGAACAGTTGAAGTGGGTGGAACAGATGAAATGGGTGGAACAGATGAAATGGGTAAAACAGATGAAGTGGATGGAACTGGTGTACGGATCATATGGAGTATATGAGTCAGATGGAGTATATGGAACAGATGGAGTATATGCAACAGATGGCGTGCATGGAACAGATGGAGCATATGGACCAGATGGAGTGCATGATTCAGACCGAGTACATGTAACAGACTGAGTGCATGGAACAGATGGCATATATGGAACAGATGGAGTACATGAATCAGACCGAGTACATGAAACAGATGGAGTACATGGAAGAGCTGACTGCATTTGATTAAGTACATGGAAGAGATGAGTGCATGGAACGGATGGAGTCCATGGATCGGATGGAGTCCATGGAACGGATGGAGTCCAAGGAATGGTTGGAGTCCATTGACCTGATCCAATGCCTGGAGCAAATGGAGCGCATGGAAAAAATGGAGTGGATAGAATGGATAGAGCGGATAGAACAGATGGAGTAGATGTTACGGATAGAACTGCTGGAGTGCATATAATGGAGGTAGATCATGGAACAGATGGAATGCATGAAGTGCGTGGAGCGCATGAAGTGTGCCCAATAGCGTCACTGTGTTAAAGTTGAATTTCGAAGTATGCACTAATAGTGTCACTGTAGTAGAAATGAATTTAGTAGGCATTCCCACAATATCCCACTATTACGCTTACTCTCTACTATACACCAGCATTCAACTAGAACACAGCAGTACTACGACACATTTGGTAAAGCTGTTCTCATACTAACTTTACCCATCAAACTACCCATCATCCTTGTAAAACAGATAGCTAGCACCCACCGGCTAGCTTAGGCGTCTCCTCAGGCCTAACGCAGCCAGAACTCAGTCTGACTGTCCACCCTCCAGACTGAACACATTTCAATTGATCTCCTCTACTCCACACCTACCATTAAGAAGCAGCTATCATGCAACAACCACACCAGCTGCACACATACCTGGTGAGCTCACGCACTTTACGACTCTATCTCTCTCAACTGACTTGAACTGCGGTTCCCGAGGGCATTCAACCTACCAGCGCCTTCAGTTCATTCAATGGTACATAAGGCGCTATGCACATGCAAAATAAAATAACATAACATAACATTAGCGGGCCCCGCTATTAGCGGCCAGCGCTATTAGGGGTGTCCGCTAATAGCGCTGCCCGCTAATAAGCGGAACCAGAAGTAGCGTCATCGCGCCGGAACGGAAAAGGGCAAGGCGGCCATCTTGAAAAACACAATCCATTGCCATCCTCACTACACAGGACTTGGAGACTCATTGCAAGAGCAGAAATATAACATCACCACCAGCATCTTGCCAAAACAAGTCAAAAAAGGCACAGCCAGGCAGCGCAAAGAGCGCTTTAAGGAGGACGAGCTAACAATGCTCGCTGAGACACTGACAGAAAATGCTGAGGTTGTCTTTGCCAACAACCTCAAGTGAGAAGCCCAGATACAAAAAAGAGAGATCTGGCAACTTGTTGCCCAAAAAGTGAGTGCAGTCAGCAACACCCCATGCACACTTAAGGACGTGCGTAAGAGATGGGACGACCTGCGCCACAGAGTCTGAAACATAATGTCGGCCAACCGGAGCCAGGGCCTGGCTACTGGTGGTGGCCCTAGCTCCCCTATCAAACTAACCCGGTGGGAGGAAATCTGCGCCAGCACCATTGGCATCGAGGCTATCGAAGGTGTTGGGGAGATGGAACGTGGCGCCACATCATCGGCAGATGGAGGTGAGTGCCCTAAGAAAACACTGTAATTAATTGTATGATGATAGTACACCAATTTGACTGTGCCATGAGGCAATGCATGGGCCAATACAGACACATGGACACATCCCTGCCTAGATGCTGTCCTCAGCACTGACACATCCACATGCATGCAGCATGCCAATGCCATACCTGACACACACCTCACAAACATGGAAACAGCATTATTCACACTGCACACAGTCCACAACAGAAATGCATGTCACATAGCATACACCACCTCAAACATGTGTGACCCTGACGGATGCCTGCATGCTCCACCCATATAGCAAACAACCTAATTGCGAAAACTCCAATACCCATTCCCCTCTAATGTGTAGAACAGCAATAATACCAATGTCTGAATGATGCTTGTAGAACCATCACTGATGCCGTCCCTCTCTCGGTCCCCCATAGGCTCAGATCCTGACAGCAAGGGCCGGGACTCAGCCGCACAGGTAACAACACCCCAGAAGAGGGCCAGGGGCATGGAGGAAAGCAATAGGCCTTCAACATCGAAAGGACCAGACAAGCCACGACTGGCACAGAAGGGGAAGGTACCAGAGGAGGCCACGTCACTGGTGAAGCTAAGGACCACTACCACACCTAAAGTCCCCACACCAACTGTGTCGCCTGCACAGGAGAAAGTGGCCAATAGGGCCATCTCAGCTGTGAACAGCTCTGTTGGGGAGGTGCCAGCCACGGCACCCCAGTGGGACAAGGATGCACAGAGCCAAGGCCAGGTGTGTGTCCCTGAGGAGGATGACACATCAGACATACCTGTCACACCCAGTCCCCCTGCATCACCCCAGGTCACATCATTGTACTACACCTATGACAGTACACAGGACCAGTCTGGAGGGGAGCCAGGTCAAGGGAGCATGAGCCCCACAGAGCACACACAAAATTGTGCAGATTTGACACATGCAACATCCACCTCCACTGGTGTCTGCGATGGGGTGCAGCAAATGGAACATACGGTGCAGAGCCAGGAGGAGCTGACAGCCTTAGTCAGGCAGTTTGTATCCGATGGTGCCCAGGCAAGGCAGGAGGGGCGGGACAACATGCGTCTCTGGGACAGGCAATTGAAGCCAGTACCATGCGCATCTGCGAGGAGGTGTCTGCTCTGAGGCAAGTCCTTTGCCGCATAGTGCATGCCATGGAGGCAGAGCGTCCAGCACCGAGACAGGAGCAAGCGGGCACAGCTTCATCATGTAGCTCAACTCAGACTAGCCCCCTTTGCAGGTCTGCACACACCGAGCGGCGATCGGACATGCCACAACCAGGTGCGGGAAGTGGACAGTAGTAGATGGGGCAGCCTGATAAAGGCAATTGATGCAGTAACCTGCTGCATTAGCTTGGACACCATGTGTGGGGGAGTTGTGGGGGAGGAGGAGGGGGTGTGTGGGGGAGTTGTGGGGGGAGGGGGAGAGGGTGTGTTGGGGAGTTGTAGGGGGAGGGGGAAGAGGAGAGGGTGTGTTGGGGAGTTGTGGGGGGAGTGGTGGAGGGTATCAGCACTTTCAACTTTTGACACTGTAATACACACGTTGTGTACAAGAAAAATACTTGAGTGGACATTCCTTATTGTGTACGTGTCATCTATTGGTTTACAGTGCATTGTGTCCATGTACTTCCACACCCAGTGCCCTCAATCCCACTTTCATGGCACCCTCTGCACCCATGTGTCTCCGAAATATTGGTCAATCACAGGCTGGCGCATGGCACGTCCCTCCTGTGCATCGCCACCGCGATGATGTGCGCCTACATCCTCTTCATCTTCTTCATCATCACCTGGTGGTTGCTGTTCAATGTCAGGGGGCGGGGGCACATTCCGTCGGATGCACATGTTGTGAAGCATGACACATGCCATGACGATCTTGGCCACCTTCTCATGCCTGTAGAGGATTGCGCCCCCCGACCATCTGAGACAGTGAAAACATGCGTTCCACAGGCCAAAGGTCTGCTCGATGACCACACGGGTACGGGTATGGGCAAAATTGTAGTCCTCTTTGTGCCTGTTCTGTTGGTTCCGGACAGGGGTGAGGAGCCATGTCTTCAAAGGATGGCCACTATCACCTGCATGGATGCAAAATAAGGTATGTGTCGATCGAATCATGATGGACAGCTGAACTTATCACACTTGCCTGAAGATATTAGTGGTACACATGCACATGTCCCTGGTTGTATGCAAACATTTTACCTTGCCACAATGTGTGCTGTGCCATGGTCTTATGTTGTGGATTGAGTCTTCAAGATGATACACAGTGTACACTGCCTTGATGTTTGTCATGCACTGTGGATGCATACCGCTGTGTTTGGATTAAACATGTGATGTGTAGTGTTCAGTATGATTTACTTACTGTCAGCGTTGGCAGTAGTCTCTGCATTAATTAACATTCAGCACTCATTATTCCCATGTTGACATGCTGTGCTACTGTGGTGGTGGCCCTGTGACAATCAGTGGATTCCCTTAGTGGATTTGATTTGTGCACTCATGGATGCTTGTCCAGTGTAGTGATTTGCTGCACACATTCACATTGTGCATACTCACAGCATGTTGCTGGATTGTGTTACGGAGGGTGATGACTGATGATGGGTGGTGGACGTGTTGTGGGATCTGGGGTGGCAGGAAGTTCGGCATGTTGTGCTTGGTGTGCTTCTTCCATCATTGCTATGGGGATTGGTTGTCATGTTCCGTGTGGGATGCTTTGGGGCACAGTGTTTTTGGATGTGGACATTGTGCAGTCACCACAACAATGACACCATGGTGGTGTGTGCATCTCTCCCCACATTACACTGACATGTGCATGTCATACAACTTACCAAGCAGCCAGACACGTCATCCTGCATGTCACTCCAAGTAGTGTGGTAGCGTGGAGTTGCGCAGGACCATTGAGTCATGAGTTGATCCGGGGAATCGGGCAAAACAATGTGTGATCATCTTGCTGGAGTCACATACCATGTGTACATTGATGGAGTTAAATATCTTACGGTTGCGGTACACCACCTCCGTTGCATGCAGGACCACCAATTCCGCATGGGTGCAGTCCAGTGCACCAATACAGTTTGGCATTCCTGCCAGTGCATGGAAGCCAACTTTCGTGTCAAATATCTCCTGGGCAGTCCATGGTAGGGATATGTAGTTCCTTGAGTGCTTCAGGAGGGCATCCAGCACTTGGTTCAGCATTTGAGAAAATAAGGGTTGTGATATGCCATGCATGTGCCTCACTGTGTGCTGGTGGGTGCCTGTGGCCAGGAAGTGGAGCACAGACACTACCTTCAGAAGGGGGGGGTGGTGCGTATTCCAATCAGGCTGACAATGCCGTTGTGTATCATGACCACAATGCTGGTGATGGGGTCCCGGTCCAGACGGTACAGGGTGACGATCTGCTCAGGGGTTAGGTTTAATGGACTGGCTCTGCTTCAGGGGATTGGGGGCTGCCTGCGTGGTACCACTGGCTGCACCGGTGGGGCTTGCTGGGCCTGTATCACCCTCCTTCTCCTCTTGTGCCTCCTCTGTGGTGCCTGCTGCTGTTGTTGTTGCTGGTGTAGCAATGCAAGCATGTCCTCTAGCCCCAGTATTGCCACTACTAGTGGAATCATTTTGGTGTGGAAAGGGGTGTGGTGTGTGGGTGTGCTCCTTTTGTGCTGGGCCAGGCTCTGTTGACTCCACCTGTGCTGATTGTGTGCACCTGTGGGAGTTGGGAACACAGCACATAGCTTTTTACGGGTGGTTTGCGATGCCGGTATTGCTGGCATCCCGGTACCCCTTATTAGGGCCTTCATGATGCCGGTATTTGCATGTCCACCTGACCTGTGATGTCTCCTGTTAGCAGCATCCCGTTGTTGCCGGTCAGAAGGGCCGCGTGCACGCACGCATGCCGCTATTAGCGACCACGGTATCAGTGGTGCCGCTAATACCGGGATCTTGAGTCGGAATAGCCCGGAGTGTTATTGTAATGCTCACCTGATTCCCACGGAGGCGCCAACCTGTTCTGGACTGCTATGACCTCTTCTAAGGTGATGCAAAGGACTCGGAAGACGGACTGGACCGGACCCCCAAACCTCACCTGTCTGGCCCGTAGAAGAATCCTTCTGTAGATGGAAAAGGGGATTAACTGTCTGCTGGATAATGTGTCGGATTCCCCCCCTTCCCCCTCTCACACTCCTCGAACCCCCTCCGCAATTCCCCATAGAGTCTCACCTTAGAGTCTGAAAGGACAAGCTCTCCATCTTGCTTCCGATGCAGGGGCGCGTTGATTTCCAGTTGCTTCACTGGATCTCGGGTTTGGTGAGTATTCAACTCCGCTTGACTTTTCCGATATGAGGCCGTAAGTATTCAGTTGCAAAAGTTCAAGCCTTAATTGTCCATTGTCCTTTTCTCTATTTCAGATGCAGGATAAAGAATCCGCGTTGAGGAATGGATTCGCCGAAGGTAAACTCTGGTGAGTCTTTTTGATGGATGGTTCCCTTAGTGATCTTGCTTTCACCCACTAATGAGTGTGTCTTTTTCCCCTTAGGGGCCGGGGTACGGAAGTGCCAAAGAAGCGGTGCCGACCCGAGGTGAGGAAAGATTGTCCCAACCATAATCAGGTAAGTCTTAAGGTGGAAGAATCAGGCCTTCCTCAATCTGTTCCTTCGCTCACCTTGGTTTTGTCTCTTTTTCTCCTTAGGCGCTGAAAGGCGACGGATGGTGCCAATGGTCGCTGAAGAGCCCGAGGGCGCCTCGTGAAGGTGTGTGGAACGCAGCGCTGCAGCGAGCGATGCGATGCGCTTCTAAAAATAATGTCTTTTCTCAGGATCGTCGGAGTGATGGTTCCGGACTCCGGATGGAGGTAGGTAAAGTTCAATTATTCACCTTTCTCTCCTTTCCTTCCTTTTCAGGTGTTCCAGGTTGCAGGCGGGCGTGGCTGGAGCCAGGAGCGTCCAGCTGCTAGATGCAGATCAACGCGAAGCGTGAGCTGCTGTCTGGGCCTGGTTTAAATAGCCCCCAAAGTAGTTCCAGGTAAGTATTCTTCCTCAGCCACGCCCGAGTGGTAAAATAGTCCCATAGGTAAAATAGTCCCTTTCAGACATTAAGGAGGTCTGGATCCGGCAGCATGGTCTGCATCAGGTAAGTCCATCCAAGCACTCCCATAATGAGCCTGGCGCCTATGGTGCCAGGACTGATGCCTAATGTCCAAAGAGCCCCTATAAGGGGTTGCTGGGTCCCTCCCTGGGGACATGATGTCTGCTTTTGGGGACGCTGGTCCTGAACTGGCTTCCTGGGAGTAGGCATCATGACAGTTATGCAGTGCTGGCAATCCCTTACCGGCATCGTTTTTCCATTACCTCCAACCTCGTAATGAGGCCCACTGTGTTAGATACTCACAATTAACATAGTACAGAAAGAAACATGTGGGTGTTTTCCCTGGAAAACATAATTTTGCATACAAGCATGATGGCACAACACAGGGAACCACGTGGCAGCCAATGGGGGGAAAGACCGAGTTAGGGAAAGGGGGTGGAATGACAAAGGAAAGGAGGGGAAGACATAAAATGCAGGTACATAAGCATCACTACCATGCACAACCAATACTCCTATACCTGTACCCCTACTCCTGAAAACCTGACCTGAACTTCCTAAAACCAAAATGAACCTACTGCATTTAAATCCTAATGAGTGGTGTACATTCTAAGAGCATAGCATACACTTGAGTTTCGCCCCAAAGCCACCACATTAGGGCACACAAGACACTGTGTTAGATACTCACAATTAACATAGTACTGAAACAAACATGTGGGTGTTTTCCCTGGTAAACATAATTTTGAATACAAGCATGATGGCACAAACAAAGGGACTGTCTCTTGCATGAAACACAAGACGCATGGCCCGTTGGGCACACTGAAGCGACAAACAGACATGGAAAACACAGTACACAAAAATGTACCCCTTTCCTGATGTTCGCCATGTAATTGCCAAAACAAATGAAAGCAAATATTGTTTCTGGTTAGCCTATGATTCATTCCCAGACTTTTCCTAAACACTACTTCAGATTAGAAACAGAGCCAGGAGATTTCACAAGAGAAGTTCGCCAGCAAGTAACTCTTTTGTGTGTTTTCTCACACACACAGGCAATGCCATTACTGAATGAACAGAAAAGCAGCGTCATTGCAAAATGCCTCACAGCAACACAAAAATGTTCATTTCACTTTTCTGATCGTCCGGGCGCCTTACGAGGACAACCGGACCCTGAAGAATTAAGCCAACGTGAAAAATGAGTCGCTCATAAATCACTGCCGTGGCCCAAGCTCCTGTCACTGCATATGCTCCAGCTGCTCATGCTCATCACCTCGGCCCGGGAAACAGCCCAACAGACCTTCGGCGTCCCGTAGCTTCCGAGTTCCTCATACGCTCCAAAGTCACCACCCGTGCTGATAATAAGTCATTATCTGCACTGGAGCACGGGCGGCTGAGGACTTAAGAAGTCCCTTGATTATCCAGCTGACTCTCCGCTTGAAACCAAAAGACTACACACAGTCCCACAGCATGCTGAGAAGTATAGTTTTTACCGAAATCAGCCCCATTTCTGGAAAACTGAGCGCTGTCCCTTGCCCCAAACCATATTTCTGACAGTACCTCCTCTCTCAGGGATCTTCCCAAGTCTTGATTTCTCCGGGTGACACAAGTGAAATTGTCACACGAAACAAAGTGCATGAACCGTACTAGCCGGCTCCCATGAACAATGCTCTGGCCCATAACCCGACCATTGAATAAGGTACCACAATCTTTGCTGTCTTTGTCTTGAGTCCAGTATTTTCTTCACCTCATATGCCGTCTGCCCATCCTTGGTAATTGCTGGGGGTCTCTGTACTTGCTTCCCAGGAACTGCGGCTTTAAGCAAAGACACATGGAACACTGGATGTATCTGCAAAGTTTGAGGCAACCGCAATTTGAGAGCCACCTTATATATACATTTAACAATCTCATATGGTCCAATAAACTTAGGGGCAAATTTACGAGGTCCTCTCAAAGGCAAATTGTGAGTAGACAACCATACATTATCTCCCACCTTATACTGAGGAGCCGCTCTTCTCCTTTTGTCTGCATACTTCTTGTACTGTTCCTTAGTCTGCTCTAAATTGGCTTGTGCCTTCTGTCTGATGGTCAGAAGTAATTGTTTTCTTTCCTGAAGCACAGGAATATTCACCATATCAGGTAAATGCTCAGGTAACATATTTTGCACTTGTCTATACAAGCATTCATTTGGGGCATACCCAATGATGCGTGTAACGTATTATTATACGTGAATTCAGCTAACCATAAGAACTACACCCAAAATTCTCGGCCATCATTTAGATAACAGAGCAAATATTGTTCAAGCGTCTGATTGATCCTCTCTGTTTGTCCATCTGTTTGTGGGTGGTAGCTTGTGGACAAGGCACAATCAATTCCTAACATCTGACAGAAAGCATGACAAAATTTACAAGTGAATTGGGGACCTCTATCTGATACAATACTCTTAGGTAAGCTATATAATCTGACCACATGTTGCAAAAATAACTCTGCCAATTTCCCCGCTCCCGGAATTCCTTTACAAGGCACAAAATGGGCTTGTTTAGACAGATAATCCACCACCACCTAGATAGTATCATAATGATTGTCAGGAGGCAAATCAATAATAAAATCCATGAATATATGGGTCCAAACGTTCTCAGGAGTGGGTAGGGGTTGGAGCAACCCTGCTTTCTTGTTATGGTCTGTTTTACTACGTACACGCGTTTCGCACTCGTGAATGTACTTAATAGAGTCTTGTTGCAATCCTGGCCACCAGAAATACCTCTCCAGCATACCTTGTGTCTTTTTACTTCCAGAATGACCTGCTAAAGGCGAATTATGACAACAATGCATCACTTTCTTTTGAAAATCAAGAGTGGGTAAATACAACATTCCAGCATAGTAAGGAAGACCATTGCGAAAAGTTTCTAATGGATTCTCCACTCTCCATGTCACTCTCTCCTGTTTTGTCATTTCTTGTTTCACCTGTCTCAGCAAGTTGGTCATTACCACTCCTACTACCTTTTCCACTGGAATGATAGTTTTAACTTCTGTCACACTGTTTTCAAGATTTTGCTGCATAGACAAAGCATTGGTTTTTCCATTCTTTTTTCCTATTCTAAAAGTTACCAAAAAAATCAAACTCATTAAAGTACTGTGACCACCGTAATTGCCTGGGACTCAGAGTGTGCACAGTCTTGAGCTACTGCAGATTCTTATGATCAGTAACCACCATCACCTGATGTTTGGCCCCCAGCAAATAATGTCGCCACTCCAAAAAAGGTGCTCGAATTGCCAATAACTCCTTGTCTGTAATAGAATTATTTTGTTCACAACTAGTAAGCTTACAAGAGTAGAAAGCTACTAGATGCCACACCCCTTCCTCGTCTTTTGAGACAACACTGCCCCAACAGCCATATTGGACTCATCTGTTTTCACTTGGAAAGGTTTCTCCGGATTCGGGTGTCTGAGTACCGGAGCTGACATGAACGCTTTCCTCAACTCTTGAAAAGCTTTTTCTGCCTCAGGGTTCCACCAAAAACTAGTAGCCTTCCTTAGTCACTTAGTGATAGGTGTAACAATTTGTGAAAAATTGGAAATAAATCGCCTATAAAAATTAGCAAAACCCAAAAAAGACTGAATATCCTTGATGCATTGATGCGCTGGCCATTCGGTAACTGCTTGAACCTTTTTCTTGTCCATCACAATCCCAGAGGGGGTCAAAATAAAACCGAGAAACTCCACTTGAGTGGTATAAAAGGCACATTTTTCCAGTTTTACATACAACTGATAATCTAGTAATTTTTTCAACACTGCTCTAACATGGCCTATATGTTGCTCTTCAGAAGAGGAGTAAATCAAAATGTCATCAATATATACTATGACAAACACACCTAGAAACTCACTCAACACCTCCTGCATAAAATATTGAAATGCCGTAGGAGCATTACACAGTCCAAAAGGCATAACAGGGTATTCGAACAGACCAAACTTAGTCCTAAAGGCCGTCTTCCACTCATCCCCCTCTTTTACTCGAATCAAGTGACAGGCCCCTCTTAAATCTAGTTTTGTGTAAACCACTGCTGTCTTAACTTGTTCCAATAAGACTGAAATCAAAGTCAAAGGATATATGTTCCTTACTGTCACCTTCTTTAAAGCTTGGTAGTCCATACATGTCCTACTTGTTCCTTCTTTCTTTGGGACAACGAACAATGGAGACAAGACTGATGAGGTTGAATGTCTAGTAAAACCCCTGTTCAACATATCATCCAAGTATTCCCGTAAATGCTGGTTTTCTGTTTCAGTCAAATCATAGATTCTGCTGCAAGGTAGTTTTTCCCCAGGTTCCAAATCAATCAGGCAATCATAGGATCTATGAGGAGTCAACCTGTACGCTCCCCCTTTGTCAAAGACCTTAGACAAATCTTGATACTGGTCTGAAATACCCACACCCACTGCTCCCACCATTTGGGGTTCTGCCACCTGCTCTGCCAAAAACAAAGCCGGAATCACCTCCTCCTCCTCCATGTAACCCCTATACTCCAACCCTTCAAAGGCAACCTCCCGCATGACCCAATCAATCCTGGGATTGGGCTGAATTAACCAAGGCATGCCCAAAATTAGTCCAAACTGAGGTGCCGCTATTAAATACAATTTCCTCCACATGTCCGGACCCACACCTCATTCAAATTGGCTGAGTATGTTGACAAATGGGCCCAGAAATCAAGGGTGAGCTATCAACCGATTGCACCCCCTCCACCTGTGACTTTTACCTGGTAAACACAACCTTTTGGCCAAACCAATGTCATTGAAATTACCTGTGGCTCCAGAGTCCACCATAGCTGACACTATCAGTTTCGTACAAGCAAAAAATAATGTAACCAAAATGTACAAATGAGAGTTCCTTTTTCCTGCCGTATTGGCTACCAAACTGGTAAACCTAGTCTCCTCTGGGCCTGACACCTGAGTTCCCCCTAAGGCCAGCCCAATTCTTTTCCCGCCTCCCCCTTGCTTCTATCACCTCCTGATCCTTCCTTCGGAGTATTAGGGCAAGTTCTAATATAATGTCCTGTTTGCCCACAATATAGGCACACATTGTTAGGCTTGCGTTGCTCCTTTTCTGCTGTAGATAACAGCCCTTTCACTCCTCCAATCTGCATAGGTTCTCCTCCACATTCTTACTTCCTTTACCTCGATCCAGTCTAGCAAATGGCACTAATTCTGGTCTTTTTTTATCTCCCTTGCGCTCATTTATACAATGATCTAATCTTAATGCTAAATCAATCATGGCCGTACATATACTAGGTTGAGATTCTACCTGAGCGATGGCATACTTCAATTCTTCTTTTAACCCTTGGTAAAATAACACAGTCTGTTTATTCCCGGGCCAATCTGTTTCAATCACTAGTCTATTAAATTGTGTAACATATGAAACTAAGTTGCGAGTTCCTTGTCTTAAGGCCAACAATCCTTTATCTTGAGCCAAAGAAACCTTCCTGCGGACAAACAGTCTTCAAAATTCCACCAGAAAATCATCCCAATTGTAAAACAACGGGTCATCCTTCTGCACCAAAGGCATTGCCCAAGCGGCCGCATCCCCAGTTAAATACGAAATAACAAATGCTTTTCTAGCCTGTATGGTCTCAAAGGCCATGAGTTTACACAAAAAGTGCAATCTGCACTTTGTCAAGAACGTCATATATTTCTTCGGATCCCCTGTGAACCTTTCGGGTGCCGCCAAAGGCACACTACTAGGAGGCTGCACAATCACTGTAGACAGTGGTCTACCTGTTGGGATCCCTGTGGATGATCCAGGCCCCTCCAGTGGGTGCTTTGTGCTACCAAACCCTGCACCTGAGCTTTTAGAGTACTTGATCCTTTTCTAGCGTGCACTAATTCCAGTTGAATATCTTGTAAAGCCTTTAGCACTTCCGCTAAAGAGGGAGGATTTACTTCCATTTGGCCTGGGTGGTTCAATTACCCCGAAATCGGGGGCAGATAATTCTGTCAAAACTAGGAAAGGGATGACAGGGGACTCAACCCCATTTCCAGAACCACAGAAGCCGAATAGATTGGCCCTCCCACTGTGGTTGGCATGGGCGCCTAGAATGAACAACACCGGGAACCACGTGGCAGCCAATGGGGGGATGACAGAGTTAGGGAAAGGGGGTGGAATGACAAAGGAAAGGAGGGGAAGACATAACATGCAGGTTTCATATGTAAGCATCACTACCATGCACAACCAATACTCCTACACCTGTACCCGTACTCCTGAAAACCTGACCTGAACTTCGTAAGACCAAAACAAACCTACTGCATTTAAATCCTAATGAGGGGTGTACATTCTACGAGCATAGCATACACTTGAGTTTTGCCCCCAAGCCACCACATTAGGGCACACAAGACACTGTGTTAGATACTCACAATTAACATAGTACTGAAACAAACATGTGGGTGTTTTCCCTGGTAAACATAATTTTGCATACAAGCATGATGGCACAAACAAAGGGACTGCCCCTTGCATGAAACACAAGACTCATGGCCCCTTGTGCACACTGAAGCGACAAACAGACATGGCAAACACAGTAGACAAAAATGTGCCCCTTTCCTGATGTTCACCATGTAATTACCAAAACAAATTAAAGTAAATATTGTTCCTGGTTAGCCTATGATTGTTCCCAGACTTTTCCTAAACACTACCTGAGATTAAAAACAGCCAGGAGATTTCACAAAGAGAAGTTCGCCAGCAAGTAACTCTTTTGTGTGTTTCCTCACATGCACAGGCAATGCCATTACTGAACGAACAGAAAAGCAGCGTAATTGCAAAATGCCTCACAGCAACACAAAAATATTAATTTAACTTATCTGATGGTCCGGGCGCCTTACGAGGACACCCGGACCCTGTAGAATAAAGTCAACATGAAGAATGAGCTGCTCATAAATCGCAGCGGCCCGAGCTCCTGTCACTGCATATGCTCTGGCTGCTCACACTCACCGCTGTGGCCCGGTAAACAGCCCAACAGACCTTCGGTGTCCCGTAGCTTCCGAGTTACTCACACGCTCCAACGTCGCCGCCCGTGCTAATAATCAGTAATTATCTGCACCGGAGCATGGGCATTTGAGGACTTAAGAAGTCCCTTGATTATCCAGCTGACTCTCCGCTTGAAACCAAAAGACTACACAGTCCCACAGCATGCTGGGAAGTGTAATTTTTACCCAAATCTGCCCCGTTTCTGGAAAACTGAGCACCGTCCCTTGCCCCAAACCTTATTTCTGACACTTGTTAACACTGAGTCTCTGGGTGAAGATGTGAAAGGCTACAGTTACTTTGAGAAGGAAGCGCTGTAAGTGGAATTTATTGACAATGTTCGAGGGATGAAGAAAATGGTGGAGTCGAAGATGACTCCAAGAATCCTGGCTTCAGAGGAGGGGGCAGGGTGAGATCTCATGGTAGAAGGCCAGAGTTAAGAGAAGAAGTAGGTTGCAGGGGATCCAATAGGGAGATTCTAGGTTTTGCTGGTGTCAGGGTGCTGCCTGGGGGTGTCACATCTGAGGGGGTCTGCAGTGGTGTCCAGTCTGAAGGGGGCTGCCTGTGGGGGGTGTCCAGTATGGAGGGGCTGCCTGTGGGTGGTGTCCTGTTTGGAGGGAGCTGGCTAGACTGAAGGGGGCTGCCTGTGGGGGTTGTCACAGGTGAGGGGGGTTGGAGGTTGGTGGCCAGCCTGGAGGGGGCTGCCTGTGGGGGTATCCAGTCTGGAGGGGGCTGCCTGTGTGTGGTATCACAGGTAAGGGGGGCTGGAAGGTGGTGTTCAGTTTGGTGTGGGCTGCCTGTGGGTGCTGTCACAGGTGAGGGGGTTAGGGGGCTGTGTCCAGTCTGGAGGGGGCCACCTGTGGGGGTGTCCAGTCCAGGGGGGCTGCCAGTGGTTGATGTCCAGTCTGGAGAGGCCTGTCTGTGGGGGGGTCACAGTGGAGGGGAGCTGGGGGTGGTGTCCTGTCTGGAGGGGGCTGCGGTGGTGTTCAGTCTATAGGGGGCTGCCTGTGTTGGTTGTCACAGGTGAGGAGGGCTGCCCGTGGGTGGTGTCATAGGTGAGATGGTCTGGGGGTGATGTCCATTCTGGAGGGGGCTGCCTATGGGGGTTGTCACAGGTGAAGGGGACGGGGTGGTGTCTGGACTACAGTGGTTGATGTGCAGTAGGAGGGTATGTGGACAGGTTGTGTGCTGAGTGTGTAGGGGGACTCACATTTTTGTAAGGGGTGTAGCCTACACTGACGAGGGGGGCCCACCTTATCGCTGGAGTGCAGCCTGGGCTTGTGAGGGAGGGCGCACGTTTCTTCTGGAGTGCGGCCTGGGATTGCCAGGTGAGGTGCGTGATTTTGCTGGGCTGTGACCTGGGCTTGCAAGGGAGGGCATGTGATTTCGCAAGGGTGCAGACTGTGCTTGCGATGGAGGGCACACGATTTTGCTGGGGTACAGCCTGGGTTTACGAGGAGGGCACGCATTCTCTCTGTTTGCGGCCTGGGATTGCGATGGGAAGGTGTGTCATTTTCCTGGGGTGCGGCCTGGGTACACAGCTTGTTGTTACTTGCGCGACAGCTAGTCATGAAAACGCGTGATGCACAATATTCTGTCTGTGTTACGACTCGTGAAGTGTCCTTCTCGGCGTGATGGCCTTGCGCCATATATGAGGCAGATTCCAAGAATTGGGCCCTATGTGCTCAGTCCATTTGCACTTGGTTATAGGGTTTAGCATAGACCATCGAGTGTCCCCCTTAGCTTTAGTCAATATTTGCCATATTGTCCTAGCTTTACCACTTCAAAGGGTGGAGAACGTCTGCTGCCACTGCACATTGAAGGCCGAAAACCTCCTTCTTCTCAACCAGCATTAAATTCTCCAAATATTTGCCTCAGTAATCCAGTAGAGACACTCCTCACCTCTGGCTTTTCTCATCTTTCTATGTATCAGCTGCTTGGAGTCACGCATATCAATGTCAATACTATTTGAGTGTTTGCCTTCATAGATGGTCACATGGTGCTGGTTAACCATGCCTGAGTCCTGAGCTAACTTTTCCAGACAAATGCCAATGTCACACAAACTAAACTCCTGCAACATTTCCACCTCATACTCAAAAAGACGATTAACTAATTGTGATGCCTTAGTTACCTTTTTAGGGATCCAACATATTCTGTTACCACCATGGTTAACCTCTAGGCCCCTCCCAACAAGTGGGCCCCCATCTACAACCTGTAAGTGAAGGGTGAGCATTAGCATATGGTGGTCACAAAAGGCAATTCTTTGGGATTCAAGAAACAGGACTCTCTCAGAACAGGAATTACTTCTGAAAAAGTAGTCCAATATGGAGGATTTCTTCCCAATAACCTAAGTGCATTGTCCTGGCCAATCCCCAGTGGTAGATTATTAAATCCCATTCCTTGAGCATGTCAACCCATTGCTTTCCTTTATTACTTCCATTGGGCTTGTGCATCATGCTAACCGGGTTCACACCATATTCAGGACACATATCTTGATCTCGACAAAATGCATTAAGCCCACCACCTAGCAGGATGAATTCATGTTCGGCTACTACAGCCCATGAAGAACATATTTGGTCAATGGTCTCATGTATCTTGTCCAAAATGTCAATGTCTGGCGGCACATAGATATTAATTAGCAATATCACCATTTGGGCTACAGCCCCTTTCACCACTGGCAATGGCCAATATAGTCCTAGTACACACAATCCCATTCATACTTATCAGGGGGACATTCTGCTTAATTCCAACAATTAAACCGCTAATGGGATGTCCTCGGAGGCCCCTTGACACCAATTGCTGGAATAAAATAAAGCCTTCAATATGGATCTTTGCTGTAAGGCTGGTTTCTTGTAAAAACACCACGTCGAGGGAGGCATTTGGATCCAGAAAATGGGTACGCCCCCTGGTGTTCAAACTTGCTATTTTTAAAGTTAATTTTTCTTCAACCAACGGCCTCATTAGGAACGTCTTGAACCAATCTCAGCCAATGGTGTCTTCTAATACTGCCTTTTCAACCAGCATATTCGCTTTTGGGCTAGGGTTCAAGACCAGAGTCGGCTTTGCCACCAGTGGGGAAAAAACATGCGATGGGGTGTCTACTACATATCACCACATTCTGAAAGGGCCACGGGTTCAACAAAGCTAAAATCAGCGGATGATAGCACTCTCAAAGCAGCTATCTTCTTACATACATTTAAGTAGGTCTGACCTATTAGTACGTGTTTCTGTAAATGTTAGACATCATAGGAAAGGTTTTTAACTCTTTCTTAGGGGAGCATGAACAGATGACTGGGGCAGAGGGGGCCATGCTACCTCCTGCTGAGCCACATTTGTAGTACAACCCTCCGCCAGGTCCTGTACTGCCAACAAAGAGGTCAAGTCCCCCCCTGTACTGGAACAATAATGTTGTATAGCTTGAGGACCTTCCACTAGGAGCCAAATAGTCAGGGTGCCAGTAGACTTCTGGCAATCTACACGCCTTGTAGTAGGGATTTTGGTATTCTTCATTGTGTGTGCTTGCTCAGGCACTATTGACATTGAATTTAAAGTTTCTGCAGGTTGCATTTTAGATAACGGAGGCAGTTTCCTATTAGCAGCTTGCCTGCTCAATCTAGCATGCTTAGCCAAACGTCATTCCCTTTCTGTTTTGTACATAGTTAGGTCCAGATTTTCTTCTTCCTGGGTATTTATCACTATTGGAACCATAGATATGTCTTGGTCAGAGCTTGCATTACCCAATTCACTTGTTTCCACTGGGACATGGCATTCTATATCTTTGTTGCCAAAACCCACCCCTTTTCATCGATCATCTAATGCCATGATCAACACACTTTGTTTTCTGACTTCATCCAGTATAACTCCACAAAGTTTCAATATTATTTTAACTGCGAAGTGAGCTACTTCATCTGTTGTATTATTATTATTACTGGACTCAGGCATATTCCCATTGCAGGTTTGGTTTACAGAAACTTCAGATTGTCAGATTGGCCCACATACTCCTGCGTGGTATTTGGAAAGCGATTAGGCAACATAGGCATCCACTGCGTGGTTGCTTGTGCGGACTGTGGTCTTTGGTGTATACCAGCAACAACCCCTTCTCTTGAGGGGTCTAAACTTTTCAGGTTGCCTGTGGAAACTGCAGTGTTTGAATAAGACAATGCATTTGTGGCTCCACTACTTAGAGCAGTAGCTTCTTGATCTTCCACCAATGGAACAGGCATTATGCAAGCCACAGTCCCTTGCAACATGCAACACAATGATTTTCTCTGTGTATTTACTCGTCCACCGAACACCAGACACCTGAACACCAGAACACACTATTTCTCATTTGGACAGGAAAGGTCTCCAAGGACACCCCACACTGAGTCCCAACTGGAAATGTCAATGCTGCTGCAGGGCACAGGGAGCGAGGAAACGCATCACCACAGCAGGGGCTCTGTCTCTGGACCCCAGCTACGCTGGAGGATGCTGTTGCTGCTGCTGGAGATGCCGCGAAAGAGCGAGGAAAGAAAGAAAACAGCTGCCGCCTCTGCAGTCATATCTCTCTCTCTCGCAACTCTGCTCTTGCCTTGCCTTACCTCTCCTCAGAAGAAAGGACCACCTATGTAGGATTATGTCAGTGAATGTCTTGATTCTTCACACCCTTATGTTGGCTGTCTGGCTCTAGGCACAGTCTGTTCAAACACACCACTGCCAACAGTGTGATTAATTAGATTCTGCCTGGCAAGAGTAGAAGGATGAGTGTTAGGGAACATTCTCATAAATGTGCTAATTCCCTTCACCTTCGAGACCCCCAGCAACTTTGCTGGATTTTGAGGTCTTGATTGTTTTACCTGGAGAGAGTGTGAGCCTTTTTTCCCACTTTCTCATGTATTTTGATGTATGTTTTACTCTTGTGTTCTTTGATCATGGAGTTTTAGACAACTCCCTAGACATCATCTTTTCATGTGTGTCACACAGCACCCTCAGTACAGTGACACAGGGAAGCCTTTTAGGTTGTCCCAAGGTTTCAACACCTTCTCTGGGATAAACTACTGTTTACCAAAGAATGTAAAGTTAAATTGACGTTACTAGACTTTTTAAATTCCTATACCCAGCAAACACTATCTTACAATAGAGTGCTTGAGAGGTTACCTAGTATCTCCTTTGGATCTCCTTTGTCTAGAAACTCATGTAGCAGTCAAATGCTACCCTTTCCTAT
The DNA here is from genome assembly GCF_040938575.1 of Ambystoma mexicanum. NCBI lineage: Eukaryota > Metazoa > Chordata > Amphibia > Caudata > Ambystomatidae > Ambystoma > Ambystoma mexicanum. The sequence goes on along the minus strand of NC_090941.1, from coordinate 203,779,802 downwards.
CGAAATGGCTGGTGGCAGTGGTTTTCCAACAAACTACCATGATTTTTGCCGACCTCAAACACTGGTAGCTAAAAATCACGGGAGCCGTGTTTTTCAAGATGGGGTCTGAGCCACCTTTGTTTAAACAGGTCCCGGTCTTCTTTTTTCACCATTTCATTTTGGAAAGGTCCTTCTAGAGTTTGTCTCTGCGTGCCAAACTAGTTTTGGTCCCTTTGTTGCTACGCCTTTGGCGGGCTTCAGGACTGAAGACCGCCTCTGGCACCTGAGTGTCTGGGGTGGGCAGGAAGTGAGGGAGGTGCCCGGAACTCCCTGTGCTTCGTCTCCTAGGAGACCCAAATGCACTCTGGCATAATTGGCTGGCTGACCGTCGGGCAAGGACAGCCACCCTGCTGGGTGAGTGACAGCTACGCTGGAATGAATGAGAGAAAACTGTTTAAGAGGCGAGTCTCTTGGACTGAAAGGCAGAGTCGACCACTGGAATGAAAGAACCAAATAAGAGCTGGAAGAGTACAGCTGCTGCAACTACTGGACCATTGGTTTGCCCGGTGGAGCCCTGATGCAGGTCTGAATCGCCAAGTTCACATCGGCAGAGAAGCCCTTCAAGGAAAGTTGGTAGGACCAATCAACTCATAAGCCACCTGGACACCATTCTCAGAGCAGGTTGTATTTTCCTCAGAGTGCTGCAGGAAATCGAATAACCAGGGAGAAGGACACCAGCTTGTGTGCTTTAAGACAGCAACCGGAATCGAAGATTTGCCAGTTTGCCAGCTTTGTGACCAGTCCCCATGCAGTGCAGGAGTCCCTCGACGTCCTTCCTCTTGTCCCCATGACTAAGGCTCAGGAACAGCGAGATCTGCAGGAACTGCCAGGAACAAAAGACTTCAGCTGCATCTTTTTCTTCAATAAAAGATAATGTAAAAACCCGACCGAGAGAACTTGCCTCTCACTGCAAAAGTTTGTGTAACTTTGGCAACTTGCAGGCCTAGTCAGCTTGTGGCCCGACATACACACCTTTCTTCTGTGAACTACTTCCGAGAACCGTGGCAAAGACTTTTCCGTTTAAATACCAGAACCGTTTTTACCTATACAAGACACTAGTTCATTGACTTTAGCCTACCTATTGCATTGAATCAACTCCTCTGGTGAACTCAAACTATTTGCACTGTTTTAAAGTAACTCTAATATTCCTTGTATTAACTTATGTCTTTTTGCTCCTACTTCAAGTGCTCTCAATGTCTTTTTGCTTCTCCTTCAAAGTAGTTTAAATGTTTCAGAACCGGTTAGTGTGAAGTAATGTAGTATATTTTTGTGTGATATTGATTGCCTCATTTTAGTGAATGCTTTCTAACTGACTGTGTAGATAAATTAAGAAGTGTTTTACCAACAACCCGTGAGTTTAAGTGAATACTTGTGATTGTAGACCTCTGTGTAACGTCCTTACAAGAAAAGAGGATCCAAAATGGGAACCCTCCCATCCCCTACACACTATTGTTATACCGTCATCAGATGGTTATCAATAGTTTTATACTTCAAACAATTGTATCTATTTCAAATTTCATCAATTGTCAATGTCAAACACAACACTGATGATTAATTTCATAAAGGGTGATAGTTTAATGTAACCAAAAGTTGTTCTCCTTTGTAATGCAGATACAAAGTCCCAAAGAAACGGCTTGTGTGAGCAATTCCAAAATTGCATGTGTAAAGTTGAAGTTATACGGCTGATGCGTTTCGAGTTTATCAACTCTTCTTCTAGAGCCAAAGTTGAACTGTAAGGTGACAATATATAGAGAAGAAGTCTATAAGCATGTTGCCTGACCATCAGTAAATAATCAATAATTTCCTTCAGAAGGCACAATCAAGTATCACGAGATACAGGTGAAACACATTCAAGAAGGTATAGCATATTTGACACAAATATTACATGGGGTCGTTGCGAGGGGTACAATGGTTTTTAAGTATTATGTAGCATTGTGATTGTTAGGGAGAATTCTCTGTTTAGGCTGGATTTCCTAACCTAGTGAGTCCCCCAGCGGCTTTGCTGGATTTCTGGAGTTTGTTTTTCCATCCTGCCAAGAGTGAGACTCTTTTTCTGCCACTCTTGGACATGAATGTGTGTAATTCCTTTGAATGTCAATGTGTTCTATGGGCTATGGGGTCTTTTACTCCATAGGGTCTCATATGTTTTTCTATGTGTGTTACACTGCACCCTACGTGCCGTAACACTGGGGCATCCTAGCGGACCTCCCCCATAGACTCCATACCCGGGGACTGACTACCGTCTCCCCGGGCATGTAAAGTCACCATTGGCTTTACTAGACCTAAATTTACTAACAGAACTAGTACAAACCATCTTATTGTGTACGTACTAGTAGGGGTAATTTGATTACTCCTGGATCTGTTACTCGAGGGGGCACTGTCCCGTCCCCCCTCGTCGAGTTTTGGCTGGTGGAAGTGGAAACTACTTGTTATGTTCGACACGGACATAATCCTATGGGATTCATCCCATTGTTGGAGATTGATACTTTTCCTCGTTAATCTCTAACGTACCACCGGTCTACTTATCTTAAATAAGTTTATCGGATGGTATTTTCTGCCAGAACTCGGTTTTTAAAATGGCGTCTGTGTTCGTCTCTGTCACTCCTAAACTAAAGGTCGAGCCCTTTGTTCCACTTTTGGCGGGCCTCTGTACAGAGACCCTCCAAAGTGGTGCCATTCTGTCTGGGTTACCACAGGGGTGTGGGAGGGGGTTTAGGCACCCTGAACCGAGTTGTCTTGCCAACTCCGGTCGCACTCTGGAGTGATTGGCCCAAGTGGTGAGCCTCCCCGCTCACCACTTAGCGAGTGTTGATTGACAGCTAGGCTGAATGAATGGGGGTTTTCTGCATTAAAGCAGGGCTTTTGGGACTGGATCTTCAGAAGTCGCCACAGGACCTAAGAATCCGACGAGGGTAACGTTGAGCCGACCTGCAACGACGACACCTCCGGTGGAGCCCTGCTGAACCGACTCACCACTTCCCGACGACAGAGGAGATCTCCCTGCCGGAGAGTCTCTTCCCCTGACTGGTGGGAACAACCAGTCCCCTTTGCTTTTTCTTCGCCTCAGGACGCGGTGGTTGAATTGCCCGTGCAGAGCACCCTGGCAGCCGGATAGCCACTACCCCTGTACTGCGACCAAAAGATGGTGCCTTGTGACGGAGCACTCCGCGGCTGGTCTCTTCCCTGGTGGTGCACCGGACTTCACTTTTCTTCGACGACGAGATCATCGCTACTCTTGGCAAAGACCCGACGTGCATCCTCCACCAGGAACAACTGCCCCCGCCGGAGCTGTCTCTCCACAACAAGGTACCGTGTCCGCCTGGCTTCCCTTTCAATCGGTTCGAGTGAGGTGTCTTAATACTCGCCTTTCCGTTGGGTCGCCTCCAAGCTTTTTCTCATGTATTGTTCTGAACTGGTTCAATATTCCAATAACAATTTGCTACATAGACTCGAACACATTTCCACAAAGAGACTTTTGGGACATATCGCCTTGCATCTCTCCGAGTGGGCCTGGCCTCTGAACTTTATGATCTATTGTGGTTCTTGCCTTCTTGCCTTGCATTTTATCCGTGAAGTATTGAACTGTGTTGATTTCGTAACCTGCCTATTTTTCTCTCCCGTCCTAACTAATATTAGAGTGCCATCTAGGTTGAGGTATACACCTCTGTCTGAAAATAAGTGATACCGGTAGAACCTAGACTTGTCGAAATATTGTTAGGGGGATTGATCGTTTTCTTCTGCGTAGAGTAATTGTAATTGAAGTGTTTGCCGTGATAGTGCCATAGTGTTTTCTATAGATGTTCCGTTATAAATAAATACCTTAATATCTTTACACTGAAGCCTTGTTGCGTGTTTGCTTGTCTTACTGTGAATCATTGTCCTATATTGTATACTCCACATACTGCTCAACTCTTCTTGAGAGAGATCTGACTGCTCAGCCACAGCTACCAAGTGAATCTGTGTGGTGCAGACTGCTACCAAGTGGGTTCACCGCCAACCACCTGTAGTCCTAAATCTTTTGCAGTGGTCCCAGAGGGAACTGCACAGGTTTCCGCCTAACAGTGATTATCATAGCATCAAGAGCGTTCGATAATGCAGGAGACCATCTGTCTAGTTTATCTACATCTAATGTGGATAAGTGTACTCCCCTTGGAGGTACTGTTAACTCATGTCATAATAATTCAACTGGAATAGGTAAAAAAGGCCTAAATTCTAATGTATTTCCTAGTCTCAGTACTCAATTTCTAATACCAGTTGTCTCAGTGTTATGCTGTTACCCTATGTCTAAACAGCCATGGTAAAACATTTCACTATGATTAAGGCATACCTTAATGTGAGTGCCGGTGAAAAATCTTGTGGGAGTGTTCAAATATTGTTTTCTAGGTGCTATGCTCGTCAGACTGGACAACTACCCTTCCTTGGAACACGGACCCTCCTATGTGAGTACACTTACGCACATTAGATGTACATAGTCTAGACAAATGGTCTCCTGCATTATCGTTTGCTGTGGTTAGCCCTGAAGAGACCCTTAGTTTAGGCAGTGCAGTAAGCTATTGTGACATGAAAGGAGTTGCTGTGCATCACACAGTTAAAATATGCAAAATGTACAAAGCCACCCACATATAGTTGCTGTTATGTAGAACTTACTTTTACCTACATGGAGAGAAGCTACTACCTTCCACATGATGCAGCTGCTACAGTATATCAATGCACATTTATGGGCCCTATCTGCTAACTCTAGGTGTAGAGTCTTACGACTGAAAGGTTTTGGTTGGCTGACTGTGTGTGCGCGATGGCTGTGCATATGTGGGTGGTATGGCCATCTTACGCTTTCAGCAAGGACTTTTCATGCCATCTTGTTCACGAAAGGCAACACATTGCATTACAATTCCTTTACCGATTGTATTTGATTTCCAATGTCTGCTTTACAGTGAACTGAACTGATTGTGTTGGCTGTGTGGTAGATTATGGCCATTGGTGAGAATGGTTTGTTGGCAAGTGGTACCTGTCAGTGTGTGAAGGTTGTTATGATCTATTGCCTATGTGATTGTATATGTAAGGTGGAATGAATCCTGGAATTGTATGGCCTCCACAATATGGTATGGTTTGCATTTTGTGCCACTTGCTAAAATGCATGGAATCTCAGCTAGGTATAGATGCATAGCAAAAGAGTTTGTTCAGGACTTGTTCTGGAATGACATGATTGTAGAGAGTGCATGTATGTTGAAACACGTAGGATGTCTCAAAGATTTCATGTATGGGTATGTTTTTGTTTCCCTATATTTGTACTGACTACTGTCTCAAATATTTCATGTATGGGTATGTTTTTGTTTCCCTATATTTGTACTGACTACATGAGAACTTTCTGTGCATTCCCTTCTCTGTTTAACGTGGCCTTACCATTCTAGCACAGTAGTCCAATTCCTGTCTTAATCCTGATATTCTGCAACTGTTTGTAGGATTGTTTGCAGTACTTCTGTGCAGGAGTACCATATGTGAACACAAGTGGCGAGAGCCGTTTACAGAACTGTTTTCAAAAATTGCTGGCAGGTGCAATACATCATCGATTTGCATAGTAATGTACACCACTTGCATTGAAAAATTTGAATGGACCAGGTAGTTTTGTGTTTGAGTACTGTTTCCTTAGTAGACTTTAAAATGGTGTGTTGCTAACAATTTCATATGGTGGAAGGTACTTTTGCAAGCTGGTTCAGAAAAGCAGCTTACAAAGTGTCCTGGTACTTCTGTGTATGTCTGCACTGGACAGGAGTTAAGAGTTTGTAGTATATTAATGTATCCTTTCTCGTTGCCTTTCATATGGTGGTCAAGGAACTGCTGCAATGACTTGATAGAGGTGTGAATTTGGTGATAATTAATCATGTACTTCTTTTAAAAGCATATAAAATGTATCTGTCAAAATAATTGTGATATCTAGCTCTGCCCCACGGTCTCATTTCCCTGTGTGTGGAGTGTGACGTGATGTTGGGGGACATTGGACGCGCCTGGTAGTTGGCTGGAGGGAAGCGTTATGTGCATCATAAGTTTGGGTAATGCCTCCATGATGTAGCTGAGGATAATGCGGGGCCGAAAGGGGCTGGAAAACATGTGTTCCGGGATATGGTGGTGGGAAGAGGGGATGGAAAGGGAGGGGGAGTGTATCTGTGCATACTGTGCCAATTTGCTGGGACCTCCTCAGGCGACTAGCTTGTATGGTGACTGCAGGTAGCCTTCTTTACGGCACCATACATGCTGAGGTGAGATGTTTGTGTCGTGAGTGCTGGCAGGCTGAATTGAAGAAAAGGAGTGGATTGCTCATGAGATGAGCATTTAGGCACAGGGTGTACTAGTGTAGTAAGCCTCTAGCACCTGCGATGTATGGCTGGACATGTGATTGTGCATTTCCGATATTGTGGCCATTGCGCATATTACTGATTTCTGTATTATACTATGATGTATTGGTGCTGTGTACTTAATAGACTGCTGGGAGAAGGGGCAATGTTTTGAAGATTTTGTGGTTTGGTTGGCAGTAGAAAAATACTTTGTGAGTGGAAATGGGTAGAGGTGCTAGAGGCTGTGTTATGTTTTGCTAATTAACTACATGTTTCGATGCATGGCAGTATTATGGTGCAGGGGTTGGGTAGCAGTGCCAGTGGACTGTTACGTTTGTGGGTTGTGGTACCTGGCCACATGTTCACATGCATGGCTACATAACGTTGCTGTGGGTGTGGCCAAGGCATGGGCACTTGGGTGCATGTCCAATGGCCATAGGCCGAAGCAGTGCTAGTGGCTGTATAACGTTTGTGGGTGCTGGTATCTGGCCACATGTTGACATGCATGGCTGCATAACATGCGGTGGGTGTGGCCAAGGCCTAGGCTTTGGGTCCATGCACCCAAGAGCCTAGGCCTTGGCCACACCCACCGCAATGTTATGCAGCCATGCATGGAAACCCTCTGACACTGCGATATGGATTTTCTTTTTGAATTGCCTAGAAGGTCTTCATTTGGCGTAATTCATGCGTTTCCCACTGGAGCCTATTTTACAATGAGCTCTACCCCTGTTGATAGAGAGGTATGGCAGGGTTGCATTTCCTGCCACCATGCGGCTACAAAAACAAAGTCAGGCGGCAACGTGTTACCATGTCATCGTACATTTCTGATGCGTGCAGGGTTTGGGTAGGAGTGCCGGTGGCTGCATTACGTTTGTGGGTTCTGGTACTTGGCCACATGTTTGCATGCATGGTTGCATAATGTTGCTGTGGTTGTGTCCAAGGCCTCGACTCTTTGGTGCATGGGCAAAGGCCGTAGACCATGCACCAAAAACAGTAGGTCTTGGCCACTCCCACCACAACATTATGCAGCTATGCATGCCAACAATGTGATACTGGTATATGGATTTTGTTTTAGAATTGCATAGAGCCTGTGCATTTAGCACAATTCTTGCTTAGCACTGAAGCCTATTTTACAATGAGCTTTTCCCCTGTTGATAGAGAGGTATGACAGGTTTCCATTTCCGGCTACCATACAGTTATAAAGACAAATTTAAGGTGGCAATGTGTTACCATTTGATCGTGCATTTCCAATGCTAAGTACTCCACTTACGTAGAACTTCTCTTTACGTACATGGAGACATGTTGGTACATTGTACATGGTGCACTGAAGCTGACACAATATGTACATGTACATTTCTGTCCCCTATATACTATTTATATGTGCAGTGGGTTACGAATCAACAGTGTATGTTGGCAGACTCTGTGTGTAATGGGTGCACATATGTGGGTGTCAAGGCCATTTTATGGACTTTAGTGCCTTTGGGGAAGGAGATTATTGGGCCTGTGAATCATGAAAGGAAAAAAATTCCTTTAGAACTGTTTCAAAGATTATACTTGCTTTCTAATGTACGAAGTGTAGTGACCTGACCTGATTGTGTCGCCTGTGTGGTACATTACGTTTTGTTGCTACACGACACATGGACATGTGTGAAGGTAGTAAGGTTGCAGTAACTTTTTTTTTTCCCATCTGCATTGTATGCTGAAAGCATTCATGTTATGTGTTGCCGATGGTATTGTATATGTAAGGTGGAATGATTATCGGCATTGGAAGGCCTATACAATATGCTATGGTTTGCATTTCTTGTCCCACCTGTTGAAATGGAATGGAATCACAGTTAGGCATTGATACAGAGAGAAATTGTTCATTGGGGACTTCTTCGAGAATGACATGATTGCAGAGATTGCATATATGTTTCCACATGTAGGAAATCGGAAAGATTTCATTTATGGGTATGTGTTTGCTTTCCAATACCTGCAGTAAGTACATTACCACTTCCTGACGATTTACTTGTCTATTTAACGTGCATTTTCTATTGCAGAACAGTACTCCAATTCCTGCCTTATTTCTGAGCCCCTGTAATGGATTCCAGGATTGTGTGCAGCATTTTTGTCCAGCCCTATTATTTGTAAATGCAACTGGTGTGAGCCGTTTCAATACATGCTTTAAGCACTAAGTGCCATTTCACAATACACCATTGCTGGGTGAGGATGTGGATGAATCTGGATGCATAAATCTTGGACAGGTTCACAGAACCGTGTACTGGAATCGCCCGAGACTTGCACTCTGAATGCGTAATGCCATATGGAGTGTTGTATAGAAGTGACAGTGTTACATGGAGAGGTCTTCAATGTGTTTTGTGGATGTGTGTGTGACTATTTAACAGTAACCAGTGAGGGAGTGCTGCAAAGAAGCTTGTGGAAAGGGCAGAAGGACTGTTCCTGCTTAACTGGCGTGCGGCCCACACGGTACTTGGGGAAGCGCACGTGCCACATTGTACGCTTCTTAGCATGCTGGCCAATGGGAATGGGACTGTGGGGATTATCCAATCAGGTACTGAGGGTGTGGTTCACAGGAAGGGGCAGTAACTCTGTTTTTCATTACTCTGCGTAGTAAGGCGGGCTGACATGGAGAGATGTTCTGTGTTGATTTTGGGTGATGCCTTTGTGCTAGATCTGCACCTGTATGCCCAGGAAAGAGACTTTGATGGCGATTTCGGTTTCGAAGGAATGGAGGCATTCTGGTGCACTGTTGATGTCCGCAGTTTTGGGATTGTGCTTGAACTTTGCAGAGAAGTGGCCCGTTTCACTACTGTTCATGTTGTTGTCGTGCAGTATGGCAGTGTGCATTTGGGTTACATGGCTTGTTCATGTTTGTTACATCAACTGAAGAGGTTGATGAATGCAGTGAATAAGCTTTTTTCCCACTGCCCAGGTGCTTTTCTCATCCATACCAGCAAGAAGAGTATGGGACTATCCTAATGTACGTTGTCCCCAGCCAGAGGTTGGAAGGTGCTTCTGGAAATGCAGAGTTTTCTATGCAAATGGTAAATGGCATTTCTTTGTCGACCATTGGTGATGCTATTTTGTGTGCCCATCTACAGGATGTGTTGAAGAATTTACTGTAAAAATGTGAGGAGGAGAAGAAAACACAAAACCCTATAAAAAATGAAAAAAGGTGTTTCTCTACAAGCACATTAAAACAAAGGCTCTTTTCAGAGCCACCTCTAAAGACAAAATTCCCTACCCTGGTTGCAATGTATTCCCACATGCCCGCACACAGCACGGAAGCCACATCCGGGGCTTTTGAGGATGGTGGGCATGGAAATGGGACTGTGTAGGCTAAGGGATTGCACAATAACATTTCTGGGTGTGGTGTCTACACAGAGGAGTGTTGTACAGAACTGATAGTGTTACATGGAGAGGTCTTTAATGTAAATGGTGGATGCATGTGTGACTATTTAACAATACCCAATGAGGGTGTCCTGGAATAAAGATAGTGGAAAGGGAAGAAGGGCTGTTCCTGCTTTACTGGGGCACAGCCCCCGCGGTACTTGAGGCAGTGCATGTCCCACATACTACATTTTCAGCATGCTGGCCATGGGAATGGGACTGTGGGGATTATTGTACTGAGGGTGTGGTTCACAGACAGGGGCGTTAATACTTTTTCCATTACTGTGCATAGTTAGCTGGGCTCACATGGTTGCCATTAGTTGCAAAGGTAATGTATCATAGCAGAATTGGTCCAAAATCAATTACAGCTCAAAGCAATGTGGCCCCCTACTCTGTTCTGAAAAGCTACAAACAGAATGTGCAGCAGCTGTGGTGTGTGGCCTTTTGTAGGGCTGCTGTGGAAACCTTGCAACTGGAAAAGAGGCCTACATCGTTCAAACAAATACATACATGTGCAATGGCACATTGTGGAGTATTTGTAGGCGTGTACTTTTACAATAACACTCTGTACTTTTTCACTGTCCGAGGGTCCGTATCGTGTCCGCGAAATAAGGGCCCACGGGCAAAGTGGGTGCGGTCACATGGTGCCGTCGCAAACGTTCTCGATTGGGATGGCTGTCAGCAGGATGCGTTTTGGGTGGAATACCTTGTGTGCACGTGCATAGGTGTCCTATGCACACCGTTGGGAACTCTGGAATGATTAATAGTACGACACACATGTGCCGACCATTTTGGGGCAGGCTGGGTGTTTGTAGGGTATGGCGGATGGGATGTTTATGTGTACAGCTACCTGTAGGACATGGGTGGGCACCTCGACCTACTAAAAGTTTGTCACAAGTTTCTTTGCATATGCCGGACAGGGGCGATGTTACCAGGAGACAGAGGAAGATATATTCATGTGTGTACTTGTTCAATGGACAAACGTCTGCTCCCACATCTAATCATAGGTGGTTCACAAGATGCAGACATGTGGTTCATACTGGCATCATACGGATGCCTCCATTGTGATTGCGTGTAGGCCGGGCAGCTGTGGTGTCCATAGGACACCTATCTTTTGCTTAATTGCTGTCATTCCCACTAGTACTGTGTGCCGCTGAGTCATAACAGGATTTTAAAAACAAAGGAAAACCCATATATACACTCAGCAACAATTTACATATCAACCTTTATTTCCACACATTCATAGATACTATTAGGAAAGGGAAGGGGTAGCAGAAGTGGACACATATATTGGGGAATTGGGGATTTGTACAAGTTGGATGTGAGGGGAGAAGGGATTGAGGTATCATCGTACCGTATCTGATCATACAGAATTTGATGGGATGGTGGGCTGTGAAATGGGGAAGGGATACACGTGCAGGTCAGGCAGTGGTATTTCATTTTGTCCATAATATGTCCTTGTATGTAATGTTTGAAGGCGGCAAAATTGTTCACCATTTCCTCCATATTGGCTTCCAGGCTGTCCAGTCTGCTATTTACAGAGTTTCTTTCCTTTCATGTGCCCGTATTCTGTTGTGGAAGGGTTGCTGCTTGTGCTGCTTGTGCTGCATTGCTTTCCTTTCCAATATGTTCCTCTTAAAGAAAATAAAATCTGTTAGGTGTACATGAAGCAATAGGTATTACATGTTTTACGTTTCAGACTGCGGTGCAGAACAATGGGGTTACTATCCTAAGTCATTTAGTCAGGGAAATACTCTTCCAGCCACTCTAAGGTGCTTGCCATTGCTGCATAAAAAAGGAAACGTTATGCTTATCTACGATTGCATACTGCACCACCTGTGTAATTATCAGACAAACTTTAGTGTACTAACTACGTTGTAGTGACGTTCCAGTCTTAGTACTTTCCAGTCCTTACTCTAGCTGTGCGTTCTTTGTTCCTATATAAAGCAGTAGTGCGGTAAGATTTGTTGAAGGCAGACATCACTTTTCTTGTTGGTGAATTCTGTTATTTTGTACTCCCTATGCCTTTGTTCTGTTTGCTTCATAAGAACACAGTTTGCAGACCTATTCTATTTTCCCTTTCAATTCACGTACATGGTGCTGTTTGTTTATGTTCCATGTGTTTGCTGAATGGTGCCACTATGTAAAAAAAGAACCCCTGCCTTTCTCTGCAGGTTGGATGCCACCCATGCCACCCGATGTCCGCGACCAGAGGCATAGTCTGCGACTGTGGTGCGCATTAACATGGCGCCAGCAGGTTCAGTATGTTGTACGGTACATCTTTACAAACTATGGGTATACAGGTTAAAACCTATAAAATTCAGTGAAAAAATGTTGTTAAACGGACGTTATGGTTAAGTTGCGCTACAAAAGACCTATCAAATTCAGTGAAAAATCATTGTTAAAGGGGATTTTTGGTTTAGTTGCCCTACTAAAAAGCTATCAAATTCAGTGCAAATTATTTTTAAACTGGACATTATACTTACTTTGCACTAATAACAACCTAATCATATTATGGTTACTAGTAAAACTGAAAAACCCCAGAAAATTGCCAGTTATGGTAAGCTAAGCAACCATAACTCGCGCCACCACCGCGCAATGCAAGGACTAACACCCACGACATCAAAGATGACATAAAAAATGTCACTGATGACATCACTGATGACATCACATTTCTGGCTCCATTTTTTTACTGCATTCTGAACTTTCTGTTTAAAGAAATATATAGGGAATCAGCAATGCAATTTCCAGGCAAGAATTTTTTTCAACAAGACACTTCCCTCGTGGTAGGACCTTTTGCTGCAACAAGCTAACTAGCACAAGAAAGAGAAAGAGAAAAACATTGGAAAAAGCTTTCGCTTTCTTATAGAGAAACTATTTCCTTTCACATGATGCCTCATACATGCTCGAGTTAAACCTGTTCAAGTTCAACCAACTTGCAATTAAAATGCTTAATTTGAGGCAATCATGTTATTTAATCTACAAAATGAAACCACATTTAGTTTACTAACTTAGTTTGTCTATTTACTTTACTCACTGTTACAGCACAATGTTTTACTTCAGCACAACAACTTCAAAACATGTAATGTTACTACCACCATGTGCTATTCGCCTTATAGATCTCGGGAGGGGTCATTACCACTTGGGATAGTGAACCTTCCCCAACTTATTGCCTACGCCATCCCATAATAACAACCCCTCCCTCAGTCTATAAGGCAACATTACTGTCCTTGTTCCATAAAACTGTAAACAAAAATGTGTTTAATACTAATTATTAAGAGATCTAATGCAGCCGGTAAAGACAAAGACTTAAAATCTGATGGCCATGTCTTCATCCAGAAGCTAATAGTTTTGACTAGTCGTATTATATTCAGGGCGGTTTTGTGTGTATGCACTATAAACAACGAGGAATATAAAAAGTGGTATTTAAATGTAATCTTAATAAGTGTGGCATATTATTTATTTGTAGGAAAATCTATACATTACACCCCTCTTGAAACCATATTGCAGCAATTAATTCTGAATCATGATTTCACATATGCCTATCTATTTATTTATTTATTTATTTAAAGGCACATCTCAGTGTTAACCAGTAAATCCAGTGTCTATTTATTTATTGTATTTGTTTATTTATTGTGCATTTGTTAGGCGCCTATTCCGTAAGTCATTTCTGTTTCAAAGCGCCCAAAGGGCAACAGGGGGGGAACATGGGATTGAAAAACAATAAATACAGTGCTAGGTAAAGACACACCTACTATGCCTTGTGAGTATTCAGAATGTGCAAGTGCAGTTAGAAGCAAGTAAGTACAGGGGCTGAGGGTAAGTGCTGGGATGGCTGTGCTCATGAGTGAGCAGCAGATGAAGTGCATAGTAATGTAAGTGTTATGCGGCCTGGCGCAACATTGGGTAGTAAGTGCAGGCCTACAAGTTTGAGGATGGTGCGTGATGAGGCAAGTGCTGAGAGGTAGACAGAGGCTGGGTTGATTGGGTATGGGAGGCCAGGTCCCAGACGGATACATAAGGGCTCTGGTAACCAATCACAGTGACTGTGAGATTAGCAGAGGATGGACAAAGAGAAGGAAGAGGTGAAGAGGAAAGTCTTGAGGAGTTTCCGCAATTTGAGGAAATCCTGCCAAGATGGAAAGGGAGGGTGAGGTTGTTCCATAAGAGGGAGCCAGCTGAAGAAAGTGATTGGCCACCGGCCCTCTTATTAGCAAAACACTGTACACACAGAGAGTTGGTGCCAGAGGACTGTAGAAGTCTAGAGGGAGAGTATTTACTAAGAGAATGTTACGGATAGCTAGATCCTAGGCCCCAGACAGCTTTGTGGATGATGCAGAGGGATTTGAATTTAATCTGTGCCGCAACTGGGAGCCAGTGAAGAGTTTACATGCTATGCCTATTGACTGTTTATCGCCCAAGGAGTACACTTGCTTCTACTCACCTCAGAAGAAAATCAGCTGAAATCTTTTAGACTGAAGAATTAAAAGGAACTATTAGAAACTGTCTACGTCTTGTTACCAAGCACCATGCATATCCAAAACAAGCTATTCTGACACTTAACACCACCATAGTCTTATCTGGTGGGCAGCAGTTGTAATGAAACAGTTCCATTATGGCATATATCCCTTAGATTCTGAACCGCTAATTTGGCAGTGTATATTTTGATTTGTGAAATCGGGATTTGATTGCACAAGAGATATGAGTGAAGGTATTGTGGGTGGTGCAAACTGTAACAGGGGAAGCGTAAACGTGTTTGCAAATATAGAATTAATACAAACACCAGGATATCAACAAAATATGTTCAGCCATCTTTAGGCTACTTCAGATCATGGTTTACAGTGAACAAAATACCGGATCCCGCCATTCCACTAGCCTCTTTATCTTTGCTAAAACATCTTCTCATGTTTCCTTATGTCCATTTTAGAAGTGGAGAGCATTATGTCCCCTCTTCTATTGTGAAATAATGACCATACAATAACCTCCTCATTCATTGAGTATGTTCAGTGTATCAAACCTCCTGCTTAAACCATATCCCTTCATGGCATGTTATGGTACACCGCAGAGGCTGACCAATCGTTTTAGAAAATTCCACCATAATGTTCACCTCTCTCATCATTATAGAACCATGCCAAATTCATCAGAGGGAATGTGAATCCAGTCATTTGAAGAACATGACCATGTGAGAGCACAGGGCGGTCAATTTCATGGAGCAGAAGGAGCCAATGCTGGACATTGTCTCGTCCATGGTGCAAGGCATTGTGGGCCTATATCATTAAATTGAAGAACAGATGTTAGGGTAAATCTGGATATTAGTGTGTTTGGACTCTACTATATACTATACTGACTGTATAGCTGGAAAGCTGCAGTGCTGGTTAGCATAGGCCTTACCCTAGACCTAATATGTGAAACAATGCAAATGTGAGTTAACCAGCCCTCTGTGCAAACCCTTGGTATAACAAAAATAATAAATAAGGACCCATTTAAGGTTTCAATAGCATAGTATTTATATACATTGAGTAGCAGAGTTAATCTTAAAATAATTATGGATCCTGTATGCGTTCTCTTAACCAGTGGCACGTGTTTAGACCTGAAATCTCTCTCAAGGCTGATATGTAACATAAACCATTATAGTATTACAAGACACAATGAACAGTATTTTCAAAGTTATGCATTGTGCTAACCAACCACGGCACAATGCTAACATTTTTCAAACAATATATTTTCCAAAGTAGAGGTGGCCCAGTTGTGGTCATGGCAGCAGTCCTTCAAAAAAAGTGGACTTGAAGATGTGAGGGAAAAAGACGATTTTGAAGTGGAGGTGGTCTTGTTGAGAGGGAGAACAAGGCTGATGCAAGAATTCTTGCTACTCTAGGTGAAAGGAAATTTTGCTTTGCCCCACTGCACTGATGACAATCACATGCATGGCCTCAAACATGTTCCCAGCCTCTTCATATGCATTGTTGACCCATCACATGCTGAATGAACAAACTCTTCTTTCATTTCCTAGCGTAACGTTCAGAAACACATAGATTCACCCATCATGAAGAATGTATACATACATGCAGAACGGTATTGGTAAAATCAGTGCATACTTTCTTAACATACTAACATGGTACAGCATTGGCAGTGCAACTTGGCTGTTGAGACATGCTCCACATGCTCCTTATTGGTTTATTGCAGTCCAGTAAAGACGGCATGATGAATACACATGCATTTGTATTTACGATCACCCACGAGTGATATGTCTTTGTGTAGTCCCCTTTCTATATCTATTGAAGCTATGGACGTTGATCCTCCAACCCTCTTTCTATATTTATCAAATTGGAATCCGTGCACGCAAATTGAGTAGAACGCCGCAATACGGACCGAGTGTGTGACACGGAGTGTTCGTGTCCATGGTCTTTTGATATTTGCCTGCGCAGACATTGGTGACTGTTGCTCCATAAAGTATGTGGTGTTTAAGCAGTTAGCTCTTTTGATATGGCATGACACGTTACAATGTGTGCAACAATAAACTGTTTAACAGTCTTGTTTATATATATATATGTTTTGATCCATAGAGGTACCCCCTCATTGGAGGTGCGCTTTCGGTGTGAGACCGCATTTTTGGCAGTTTGGATTACGGAGGAGGAGTCCAGCGGGCAATAGTAACAGAATAGGAGGTACTACTATGGCACTAGGGGTCTATTGCGGTGACGGTGTGTAGTACTATTTCACAGTAGGTGGTGTCATCAATGATGATGGGATAAAGCTGTTCGTTTCACACTCTTTGACCTCTGGGTAATGGCGGTTAGCCTATTACTTTGGACAGTGGTGTTTGTCAGGGTGACGGGACATGTTTCATGTGGATACATATTGACAGACAACTTTGGTATGTTGTCTTGGTTTTGTTTGTATATACCGATTAGGACCTACAGCTACTTAGAAGCAGTGAAAAAACCTATAGAGACTTGATAGATGAAGTCTGCAGCTATTCAAGGGTGTACTGAGACACCAGCACTACGAACATTACACTAAGAGGTACGTAGTTGTGTTCTGAGAATTCTGAGGCAGGGTTGACAACAACCTGTGGACCATACCCAGTACATTACGACTATGGAGTACATGTATGGGATTGTGGAGCTATGTTAGGAGCGTATACTGACTATTCACGTTAGTTGATGGTGGCATATGGTGACAGCCCCTGTGTTTTCTCCTTGTGTTCTTAGGAGCAATCTGCTGTTTAAAATTGGAATCTTTGATGTGGCCCTGGATTGCATGGTGGCAACCAAGAGAATTGTGTTGTTTTCCCCTGAAGAAGGTTTGTGCAATTAGTGCTAAAAAGAACTGAAACTTGTCGGGATCTGTTTTTGTCTGAGTCAGAATACTCAGAAAGTGTATGAGGTGTTAAAGCCAATTGTATGTTTATTTTCTACAACTGTTAAATGTTGTTATATGTATGTGAGTTCAGTGATATATTTGTTTTTATATGTACCATGTGTTTGATGTTGGGTCATGCTCATGTTTAACATTTGTATTAGTTTTTTTTTTATCTTTTTGTAAACTTTATTCAAATATGTTTAGTACTGTGTATTAGTATTACGTACTTGGTCTATTTTTTCAAGACTACAGGTACAGGGAGGTCTTGTCCACCAGACTATTTGCATAGATCAGTACATCTGCAAACATTTCAAACTGTCTCCTTTATATATGGGCAAGCTTCATTTTCACACATAGGGCACAGCAGAAGTAGAGCAGCAGAGTGAGCTTTACCCATAGAATAGTCACCATTCTAGAAGCTCCCAACACAAACATACTGTCACGACCCTCGCCCAAAACCCCCTCTGGCAAACCCATTGGCCAGGTTGAGTCAGGACTTGGGCCTCTAGAGCCTGGCATCCTCTTCAAAAGCCCTCACGGGGCCAGTCCTGGCGCCTATGGCGCCAGGCTCATATACCATGAAAAACAATGTACTTGGGAACTACTTTATTGTATTGTCAGCCAACATGGAGGCATCCACATAGCTTGGTTCCTAAGAACCAAGCTATGCGGTCTAGTGTTTTGGGTGTGGTAGCTTAGGGACTACTTTACCTGGACTATTTTGTTGGGGCTATTTAAACCACACCCGAGCAAGACAACACGCTTTGTGTTACTTTGCAGCTTGCAACGTGACGCTCACCGTGTCCAGCTATTCCCTCGAACCTCAGAGAAGCAGAACCTGCAAGGAGACAAAAGGAACATCATTAGCAGCAGCATCTTACCTGCAGTATTCATCTTTAAACACTCGCAGCTATTGAGAACAGCTTCCCCGAATCTGCACACCTCCCGGACAGAACGACCTGAAAGAGGAAGATAGAGGCAACATTAAAGAAAGCAGTAGAGACATTTACAAATTACGAACTGCTCAAAAGGATTACCTGGCTGGTCGCCTCTCGGCTGGCACCACTCCGGACATTCCACTCGCGCTGAAGAACACCACGACCTACAAGGAAGGAAAACACAGGTTAGCAAAGGCAAGACTTCGCAGCGCTGTGCATAGTGCTTACTTACCGCATCATAGCGCTCTTAATGCACCATCCTTTACCAGCGGGGCTCAACCAAGCCAGTTCGCTGCGCTGAAGCTCTGCATACCTAAGGGAGAAAAAAGAGACATTTTAAACAAAGAAAGGCATGCAGGATAGCAACAAAACTAACGAACAGCAATAAGACCTACCTGAACAATATCAAATGGGCCAGCGTCAGTGAAGTAACTGGACCGCACTCGCCCAAGAAAGACAACACGCCCCTGCAAAGAAGGCAGGACGGAGAGCACACCTAATTCTACCACAAGGCAGAACCTTCCCCACAGACCATATCAGGGCAAAGCTGAGAAGCATACCAGCGAGTACACCGGCTGGGTGGCATCCCTGTGGATACCAGGTGAGCGTAACATATACATAGACAACCTACACTCACTGTTAGGAAAGATGTCTCTTTTGCCAGCTTTCCCTCCATAGTTCTATGGACCCCCAATCATTTTGCTTATGTTTTTTGAACCCATCCTGACTTGTTTCTTCAGTATCACCCCCCTAGTCTTTTACTAATTTTGTCATGGGAAAACTGATCAGTCCTTCAGACTATCAGCACTAGGAAATTATGTTTCTCTTTTGACTTGAATACTTTTTGTAACTTTTTTAACATTGCAAACAGCATTTTACCATGCAGTGCACTGGTGTAGATTTGTATCACCCTAGGCATTTACACTTGGGATTTCTTGTTACCTTCATATATGCCGAAAGACAGGCTGATGGCAGCAATTATATTTTTACCATTTCTGTGCTATTTTTAGAGTGCCCATTCATGTTTACTGCATATGACTACTAAATGTGGCTAGTGCCCTAAAATGGCCCCGCCACTCCATTATTGCTCGTTTGTTGCCCATATTGTTGTTTGGCCTTCTTCATGCCTTCCCAGTTCAGGAAATCCCATGTACGGTCATGCACTTCACCAGGAAAGCCCCTGCTTTTACAGCTTTTTATGTGTGAGTGACTTAGGTGACTTAGGTAGGGAGCGGGACAGTCTGGTCCAACTTTACATCCATGGTGCCTGAAAGACTGGATGTGTGGCATGAGTGAAACCAACATTGGTCCCTGATTGAACCACTGCTGGCTGTTTGGATGGTGCAGATCCTTATCATTGGTGTGCTTGGACTAGCTTCCAGGTTGGATTTTGGATAAGAAGAGGACTCCTGCAGCCATTTCTGCAGATCAGCACTGGATCAAAGTATCCTGTGTAGAAGAGCAGCCCAATGAAAATCCAGAGAAAACTCCTGAAGAGGCTTAGCATCCGTTCCTGAGACTGGCCCACTGAAGCCCTCTTGGACAACATGATCTTCAAAGGCCTTGAGCAGTGCATCAACACCTGGAGTGGTGGGACCAACCAGTCTTGAAGTCTTCTAGAGGATCCAGCCATTGGAAGTATCCCTAGAGCACCCATTGGGCTGACCAGCCTCTCCATTGGTCTACCTTGCTATAACTGTTGCTGTTCGGCATTTGCAGCCAGATCTTCCATGGCCACCAGCTTGTGGTGTAAGTCACCAGCCTGCTCCGCTTCATGGGATTCTGCTCTTGAAGGTCTTCTTCAACCACAACTCGAAGGACACCTGCCATCAGCTGTGTCCAGTGGCCATCGCCAGAACTTACCTTCCCCATCCGGTGAAGTGTCCTGAAGAGATTGGCATCTGTACTTTTCTGCATTTCTCCATCACCAAGGGTTGCACTCTGCCCATGACCAGAAGAATCCTTGTACCCATAGACATATTTACAAGGCCAACTAGACCCAAACTTAGGGTGGCAGCTTGCCAGAGAAGCACACAACACTGCCAGTACCTTTGAGCTGTTAGAAGTTATTCCACTCTGAGAGCTCAAGTCTTTGATCGCCAAATGTGAATATATGCTTGCTATTTACAAAAGCTTTATTCTTTGGGTGAGTTTTGTGTACATTAAAAAGGAAACACGTACCAAACCCAGTGTGCTTTTGGTAATTAGTGTTTCAGTCATACAACTGTCACAGGCATACATTACAGTAATAAAGCTCTTTTGTCATTCTTATCTTCCCAAAATGCTCTTTAATATGCAAAATAGCCAAAGCCTCATTTGTTTTATTGGTGCCACTTGATATGATAGTTTATTTATATAGCGCCTATACACAATGTGTTTCAAAGCACTTCAAGACAAGGGAAGAAAGAAGGGAAAATACAATCACATTCTTACAGGCCATGAACAGTAAGGATGTGAAATTAACTATCGTACTCGGCATGACACATTTCAGATAGTGCAAGACTAAGATATAGATAAGGAAAGGAGGGGGAGATTGGGAAGGAAATTGAAACCGACAGGCGACTGCCGTACTAGGCCTGACAACATTTCTGGTAGAGCCGGAGAAAAACAAAAGGTGAGGGAGAGGGGTGCAGAAAGGGATGGGAGGAACAAAACAAGCGACTATCGTACTAGGCCTAACTACATTTCAGATAGTGCTGGAGGGGGTAAAAACAAGTAAGGGGAGGGGGGAGGAGACAAATGAGGTTGCATTCATACTAGGTCCAGAGACAATTCTGATAGAGTAAGTGCATAGAAGAAAGTAAGGGGAGGAGGGGAGAAGACAGGAAAAGGGAGAAAGGGAGAGGATGAGAGAACAGAGAGTAAGCCAAAAAGAGTGGAGAAGCAAGAGGCATGAGCGAATACAATTGCAGAAGTCAGTAGTAACACATAATGTTGCAAGCCTGGATACAAAATGAAGATGGGGACAGCATGATTCAGGGACACTATAAGAAAGGGTGACGCACCATGAATCAATGAAGTCCATAAAAGTCAAATCCAGCATTGGCCACAAGACGGTGATGGTGAAACAAGAATGTAGCAGGACAGACTCCAGCAGAAGTAGGCTGGAGAGGGGCAGGGGGAGCACGGTAGAAGAATCAAGCAAAGCAGGCAACACCTGTGTGCAGGAAGGGGGGTGGGCACAAGGGAACATCACAGGGGGACCAGAAGGGTGGGGATGGCCCATGGGGACACAGGGAGTAAACACATGTTGGTTCATGCTTACCTGCTGTCTGAGCAGGGGTTCAGGCCTTGGATCTTCCTGGTCCGAACAGCTCCAAACAAAAAATGCCCTTTTATTTGACTGCCCTTCGCTTTGGACGCCCGGGCGAGAATTGCCCTTGATCTAAGAGTTAACAGCAGGAAGGAAGAGGCAGGGCTAAGAAGGTGGGCAGTGCTTAGGCCAGGTGACCTAGATCCACTTGCTCCTGCTCCCCATCTGCAAAGGAAAAGAGGCTGGAGGGCTCCTTAAGGGGAAAAAGAGCAGCAGCCAGGAGGGCGCCAGGTGGGTGGGGCTTGCTAAGTGAGGAAAAAGAGCGGCAACCTGGAAGGTGCCAGGTGCACAGAGTTTAGGCCAGTTGACCTAGATCCACTTGCACCTGCTCCCCATCTGCAAAGGAAAAGATGCTGGAGGGCTCCTTAAGTAGGGGAAAAAGAGTGCCAAACAGGAAGGTGCCAGGTGGGAGGGGCTTGCTAAGTGGGGAAAAAGAGCGGCAACCAGGAAGGCACCAGGTGGGCGAGGCTTAAGCCAGGTGACCAAGATCCACTTGGACCTGCTCCCCATCTGCATAGGAAAAGAGGCTGCAGGGCTCCTTAAATAGGGAACAAGAGCGGCAACCAGGAAGGCACCAGATGGGCAGGGCTTCCTAAGTGGGGAAAAAGAGTGGCAACCGGAAGGCACCAGGAGGCCGGGTTTTAGGCCAGGTGACCAAGATCCACTTGCACCTGCTCCCCATCTGCAAAGGAAACGAGGGTGGAGGGCTACTTAAGTAGGGAAAAAGAGTGGCAACCAGGAAGGCACCAGGTGGGCGGGGCTTGCAAAGTGGGGGAAAAGAGCGGCAACCAGGAAGGCACCAGGTGGGCGGGGCTTAGGCCAGGTGACCAAGATCCACTTGCAGCTGCTCCCCATCTGCAAAGGAAAAGAGACTGGAGGGCTCCTTAAGTAGGGAAAAGAGCGGCAACAAGGAAGGCACCAGGTGGGTTGGGCTTGCTAAGTGGGGAAAAAGAGCAGCAACCAGGAAGGCACCAGGTGCTTGGGGCTTAGGCCTGGTGACCAAGATCCACTTGCACCTGCTCCCCATCTGCAAAGGAAAAGAGGCTGGAGAGCGCCTTAAGTAGGGTAAAAGAGCGGCAACCAGGAAGGCATGAGGTGGGTTGGGCTTAGGCCAGGTGACCAAGATCCACTTGCACCTGTTCCCAATCTGCCACTTTACCATATCTTTGGAGTTCTTTCGAATCAATAATGTAGAGGAGCAGCTGCATGCCTCTGCAGGTCTCTTCAAGAAATCATGCCCTCTGCCTCCTATATGTTGGAAGTCAGAGACTGTGCCATGTTTGACATCAGCAGTTATGCCAATTCTCAGCAAGTGTTTGAGAAAAGGTATCCTTTGAGAAATCTCAGGTAGGAACTTCCTTTAGGAATATGAAAAAGAGTGAAAGAGAACCCAGTGACGTCACAAGAGATGAGCGTGATGCACTGAGAATACTGGCAAAAGAGAATGTATGGATCTTGTGGCAACTGATGATGAAGTTAAGAATCGAGTAAACTTTAATATGCATAAAAGAAGATTGCACGCTGTTAGGAAAGATTTCATATTAGAACGTAATTTTCCCTCCATGTGTCAACCCCCAAACTTTTTGCTGCTGTTTTACACCCTGATCTAACCTTTGCTATAGAAGCGCAGCCCTTAGCCGCACTCCTCTGGGCTTTCACTGACTTATGGGGAAACTGCCATGCCCTTAAAACAGTCAGTACTGGGAGACTTTGTTTCCCTTAGTCCTTTCCTCATGTTGCAGCTTTTGCGCACCATGTAACAAGAGTGCAATGTAACTTACTTTACCGCATCCTTGGGTCTCTAGTCATTTCCAAGGCCCTAGAAACTTTCTCTGGACTTTTTATGAACTGTGCAGATGTGTCATGGACAGGACTGGTAGCAGCTATTGTTTTTCTTATGTTTTGAACCCTTTCTTGACATATTATCCGCGCTTAAAACGTTTGGCACAAATAGGTGGCCTGGCTCCAAAATGGCCATGCCACGAGGTTCTTTGTCCTGTCCCCAAAATGGCCATGCCACGAGGTTCTTTGTCCTGTCCTTAGGCCATCTTGCCCCTTCACCTTTCCCCAGGTCGAGACGACCCGGGTCAGTCCTTATTTGGTCAAGCACTTTCCCGCAAAACCCAAAGCTTTTGCGGGCTTCTGCAGGCCTTGTGTGGGTGCCTCCAGGATGTGGGCTGGGATGTCTGTTCCCAATAAACATCCTGGGTGCCAGAGAGTCTGGAGTGTCCTGAATGCCTGGGACCACTGTGGTCCCTGATTGGTCCACAAATGGAGTGAGTGTTTGTGAGCAGATCTCCCATTGGGTCTTCTCCGTTTTGGTGCAAAGGGAACTTTGGATAAGAGGAGGCCAAAAACACCACTACCATGTCGATCTCCTGAGTTCACACGAACAAAGGATAAGGGGCCAAGTATCCTGCAACAAGAAGCCGAGTCGATGAACTGCTGGTGACCCGCTGGAAGGTTTGGAACCCTGAGCCCGCTGTCGTCCTGCGAGACCCCTCTGCATCTGATCGTCCTAGAGGGTTTGCGAAGGCGCTTCGACCCATTGGAATAGTGGGACCAACTATTCTCGGCACCTTCATCAAACCCTGCAAGTAAGCCTCTTTGGAAGTGTCCCTGGGCCAACCAGTGGGCTGACTAGCTTACACAGGACATTTGCTCTGTCACCGTAACGGTTTTGAGGAAGCCCTCGAAACTTGGTATACTGCTTGCTCTGTGTCCACGGCACCCTCACACCGAATTTCGTTCACTAGGCATTCCCAGGTCTGAAGTGAGACGAGTGCCCCCGAACCGGAGTAAATGCGGGATATGTGTTGCCCTGCTGTGGCAATGACATGTGCAAGTTTGCTGCACTTGTGACCCCCTTGACCCTGAAGCCTGCTACTGCGGAAACTACACGGTGTCGAGATGTCCTGATTATCGCATTTGAAACCTGCCAGCGAAGTGGACTGAACTTGCAAAGTCTGGGTCTGCCTGCGTCGGGGACCATTGAGTAGTCCATACCCCAACTGGTGGCCTCTAGCACAGGAGCCCATTTCTTTTCGCACAAAGTGGCCCCGAGGGTCCCTCTCCTTTCCACCGCTATTGCGAAATAGCGACTCTATCCTGCACTCTCAACCGGCCTCTGCCCGCAAGTGGAGGTCCTGCTTGAATAGTGGGGACTTGTTCTTCATCAACTTTATCCACCTTCCTGAGCTGCTAGTGGCCCTTGAAGAGACCCTATTTTGTCCAGTGGCACCAGCGCGTGCATGTACTATTGAGCATAAGGCTCCTCTCTTCGTAGGGCTTGGACTGCCTCTTAGTTAGGTGTATTCTTGATGTGGAAATGGGTCTAAAAATTACTTGCACTGCCTGTTTTCCTCCCCATCTAGGTGGTCTACATATTTTGTGCTTCTTAATCCGTTAGACCCCTCTGGTCTTGTATATATATTGTGTTGATTGGGATGTGTTCATCTACTTTAGTGTTATTGTGATTTTTTGCTGTGGTCTATATTACAAAGACCTTGTAATAAATCTGTCTATATTTTTAATATAACACCTGTCTGGAGTAATTTGTAAGTGTCCTTGCTTTGTGTGCTCATTGAGGTCTTTCAGTCACCCTCACCCCACTTGAGACTTAGGGCCTCATCACGACTTCGGCGGTAATGCGGCAGATTATCCGCCGGATGTAATTAGCGCTAACACCAAGGCCCCCGGAGGATAATCCGCCAGATCACGAGTTATCGTGCACGTGCCCCGGTCCATGGCGTTAGCGCGAATAGCGCGAACCTTTAAATCCGGCGCAGCGTGCGCTACCGCCATGTCGCACTCATAGCGCACGCTTTTAGCGCACGGGAAACGCGTCACCGCAGGAACGGGAAATAAAGCGGCGGCCATCTTGGAAATCACAATCCGTCGGATATCACAGCCCATGGAAGCCATACACGCGATCCAAGCCCAAAACATGTCTCAGGAGCGCACTAGGGGCAAGTCCGCCCTGGACAGGGTGAGAAAGCCCAAATTCAGTGACCAGGAGCTAGCAGTACTGGTCGAGGAGGCTGAGATACACCACGAGGAGCTGCAGCAGCGCAAAACAAGTGGCTAGCGCAGAGCCCAAATATGGAGAACCATCAGCCAAAGGGTCAGTGCTGTGGGGCGCGTGCCCCGGGATGGGGAGGATAGCCGCAAGCGCCTGAACGACCTGCGCATGCGAGTCCGTGGCATCCTGTCACAGCACAGGAGTGCAAGCAGGGCCACTGGAGGAGGCCCACCCCCACCTGTACTCACACCTTGGGAGGAGAAAATGACAGCCCTGATAGATGTTGGCACCATCAAGGGCATTGGTTGAGCGGAGGCAGGCACTGGCATCGACCCAATGGCAGGTGAGTCCCATCCCCAAATACATGCAGCTGAAAGTACCACACATGCAGACCCTGAGTGAATGAATGCGAAGACATGTGTCTGAGGTACTGCATACACCCATAAGTGAGGCCTACATCTATAGAACGGTAGTGCTGCCTAGACGACCCTGTACGTGCAGTGCATGAATGACAGGGGCAGGGGATAGACTTCCATAGCCATAGGACAGCTACGTAGAGTTGGAGTGTGCATGAATACACCCCCAAAACCCAGAGCGCAGTGCACCCCAACCACGCATACAATCTTGTTACTCCGACATTCCCATGCAGTGTACCCCCATACCCATTCACAACAAGCACCACATAGCGACTGAACAGAATGCAAGTAGATTGCATGATTGTTACTGTCTTCAATCACACTTGTTGGCATGACCTGCATCACACAAATATATGTAGCATTGAACTCAAACCACACCCTATGTACCCCACAGGCACACGTCGATCCCAATGGGACAAAGATGATGGGGAGGAGGCCACACCAACACAGCGCCCACGGCAGCGTGCCTCCACCAGCACCAGCACCCCACAAAAAGTCTGCACCGAAGGGAGACGCCCCAGGCCAACACCCACTTCACCCCAACGCAGCCCCACCAGGCAGCAGCCACATGGCCGCAGGGAGGCGACAGCCAGCTCGCCCCAAGACACCAGTCACAGCCCCAATGCTGTTGGTCCCGACCTGGGAGCAACACCTCCACATGGCCCTCATGCCGTAGGACAACACTCTCCCGGAAGCAGTGAGGCGGAAGCGATGATCACACCCCAGGCAAGCCCAACGCTAGGTACACAGAATGCAGGAAGTCGACATGTGCCTGTGCGTCGCGTCCGCACACCGCAGCTGGACGTGAACACACCATCATATGGGAGCCCAGAAGACCGGCACTCTGAGCCAGGCAGCCCAGTCCAGGCTGGCGCCATGTCGCCATGCAGCCCCCCCCCGACAGCACACAAGTCGCAGGCCACTACGTGACACACCAGGGGAGCCCTTCGTCACTGGAACAGCAGTGATGGGCCGACTCGACATCATTGAGGCCAAACAGGCCAGGGTGGAATCGATGGCCAAGGTGCGGAGCCGGCACATCAAGGCTGTCAGTGCATCAATAAGGCATGGGTGCAAGGACATAGCGCGGGACAATGCGCGTACACGCCGAGTTGTTGAACAATGTACCGCTGCCCTGACAGGCTTCGGCTAACGAGTGAGGGAGTTGACGGAGGCAGTCTCAGCACTTGCTGAACAAACACGGGAGGGAAACAACCTCATGCGACAGCACATGATGGCCACCGCTTCAGTCCCTTCGACATCGACCACACCCACGGAGGGTTCCCTAGAGCCATCTCCTAGGCGCCGGTCTATGCGCCGCCTAAGGGCACGCACACCAGAGGTGCCCGGAAAAGGGAAGCGCCCGCGGCCATCCTAGTGGTGCATGGCATCGTTGTTGGTGCCCTGATGAGACACATGTGCCTATCTGCACAGTTGGGGGTAGTTTACTCGGCGGAGGGGGGTTAGTGTGCTGGGTGTTTACTGGGGGGAGTGGGGTTAGTGTGCTGGGTGTTTACTGGGGGGAGTTAGTGTGCTGGGTGTTTACTGGGGGGGTTGGTGTGCTGGGTGTTCACTGGTGGGAGGGGGTTAGTGTGCTGGGTGTTCACTGGTGGGAGGGGGGTTTGTTGGATGGTAAATAAATCACATTAGACAATTCACAATGCATGGACAGTAGTGATTGTTACTGATGCAATTCAATGTTGAAGTGACATATTTCCAATTTACCCATTACCCATTTCTAAAAGAATCCATCAATCAATCCCTGTTTGGCCAACCTCCCCTCCCTCAGCCCAATCCTCTGTGCATGTGCAACACCTTCTGGCACTTCATCGCCCTCACTCCCATCCTCAGGTGGCTGCACATGAGCATCAGGGGGCAGTGTCACAATTCTGCGACAATAGATGTTGTGCAGCATGGCACATGTCAGTACAATTTTGCCAACTTTTTCAGGTGCATACATCAATGCCCCTCCCGTGCGGTCAAGGCACCGGAAGCGTGCCTTCAGCAGTCCAAATGCCCTCTCCACGCAGATCCGTGTACGGGCATGGGCAAGGTTGTATGCCCGCTCCGCCACCGTGTGTGGGTGACACACAGGGGTCATGAGCCACATGTACTGGGGATATCCAGAAACACCTGCAGGGGACAGAAAGTCGGTATGGGGACAAGGTAAGTCCAGTGGGTGTACAGAGCTCTGTAATCAGTGTCATTTTGCCATTTTTAGCATTTGGCCTATAACATTGTGGAGTGTGTTGTCCTACGGGCACAATTGAATCAATGGGGTACTCTCCACTTGATACGCCTAGGTTTCTGTATGTAACAGTACTCATTCACTTGTCGCAGGATCAGGGGGCCCATCCATCTACTTCTGCATGACAGAAGTGGCTGCCTCATGTGTCATTGCAAATCCATTTGGCTAATGTTGCATTTGCTGGTCGTCACTATTCTGTACTGTTCTCCATGCATTTCCCTGGCCATTTGGGGGACAGTGTTCGTGGGATGTACATTGTCATTACTCGGCCTACTTTTGTGTGGTGCATTTGTGGATGTGCCAGCTTATGGTTTGGAATTCCATTACTGTGGGGTGGGCAGGGTGGGATTTCTGTACTGTGTCAGTGTTGGGAGCCATAGTGCCACTCACACAGAAGGCTTAATTGTGGTGGGGCTTCCATATGTCACTGTGCTGTCACATGTCTTACATCCTGCATGGGTGTGTTCTGCTGTGTTGGACATGTCCAAGGTTTATCTTGCAAGGTGCTTGCATGTGAATGCTGCAGTAATGCTGCTGCCTATTGGGAATAATGGATTCTGTGACAGGCACCATCTGTTGTGGATTGACATGCTTTATGGTATACATTTGTACTCACCCAGTAGCCATGTGTTTTGGCCTCGATGCCTTTCCATGTACGCAGGCAGGGTACTGTTGCGCAGGACCATGGAGTCGTGGGTGGATCCTGGGTAGTGGGCACAGCAGTGGCTGAAGGTGAGGTCAGGGCCACATGTCATCTGCACGTTGAGGGAATGGTACTGTTTCTGGTTTCTGTAGGCAGCCTCATGTGCCTGGGGTGGTACTAGTGCCACATGTGTGCAGTCCAGGGCTGATATTACATTCGGGACTTGGGCAATGGCATAGAATTGACCCTTCAGCTGGTGCACCTGTGCCTCTGTGGCTGGCAATGCAATGTGTTCGTTCACATGATTCAACAGTGCATCAAGCACCTGTCCTAGCATGGCACTGAATGTGGACTGGGCCATTCCATGCATCATGGCAACGGTATGTTGGTAGCTGCCAGTCCCAAGAAATTGAAGCATAGACACGATATTCACTAGGAGAGGTACTGCCGTGCTGGTGGCTATGCGGCTGCCAATGTCACCCTGGATTGTGTCCAGCAACTGGGTGATGGTTGCCCTGTCCAGCCGATATTCTGTCACCAACTGACCATCAGTCAGGGCCCAGGGTGTTGGGCTGACCCTGGGGATGGCTGGCCGCCTTGCTGATGCTGCTCTCCTCCTCCTTCTCCTCATCCCCACTACCCCCTGCACTCACAGGGCCCTGGCCTGGTTTGCTGGCCTCTGTAGCTCCTGCGCAGCAGGTAGAAGTCAACATCAAGGCTCCCGGCTCCAAATGACAGCATGGTGTTTGGTAGGGTGTGGGGTGCATGGGTGGCTCCTTTGTAGGCCTCTGATTTACAGTGGTTCCACCTGGGCCCTTATTGCTGTTTCCTCCCTGCTCCTGCTGGTGTAATGGTGTTGGGGAGGGTGTGTTGTGCATGGGTGGCTCCTTTGTAGGCATCTGAATTGCAGTGGTTCCACCTGGGCCCTTATTGCTGTGGCCTGTCTTCTGTTACCTCCAGATTTTTGCTGGAGGTATTTCTGGCGGATTGTCCGCTGCTTTTCTGGTGCTAATAGCACCTATGCGGACTTGTGATTGCTGATGTTTTAGCACGAATGGTTCCTGGCGCTGTTATGGCCGGCGCTTGTACAGCCGGCGGTATTTGGACTTGTGATCCAGCGGACCCCTAAAATCGGCGCTAATAGCATTACCGCCGATTTTAAGGGTTACCGCCGAAGTCGTGATGAGGCCCTTAGTCTTGACCTTCTGCCATAGATACCCTAATTGGTCTTGCTTGTCCAGAGGTTGCCCTGTTCCAAGAAACTAAGTTGGCCTTCTGAACCTCTGCCCATCCAGGTGAGAGTTCAGAAATGCCTCTTAACACATGCATGGAAAGTGCTATAGAAATGTGACAGTTTACTGATTGTACAGATGCTGAAACACAAGTAGACTAAGTGATCATAGAAGCTGACTATACCTAGTGAATAGACTGCAGGCCAAGGCGCCATTGTATAGAAGCTGGACATTGGTGTCATCAGACATTTAGTAATCTGAAACCGATGAAGAAGAAAGGCCCGGAATTGTGTTGCAGCACTAATAAGCTGAAATCCTGTAAGAGCCTGACAGGGCTGTCTGGCCTGGTATCAAAACAGAAGTAGCCGTGGTCGGTTGTCTATTCTCGAAAGCAATAAACCTTAAGAAGGATTTATCATCCCTTATTGAGGGGCAAAGAAAGAACACCAAGAGTGCCAAGTTTTATTTGAATAAGACATTTAAATGCTGCAGAATAGACCAGAATCATGGTTTCTTGTCATGTGAACTGAGGATGGAAAGAGAGTTGAGCTTTGAGCCCTAGAACAGTGATAGTAACAGCCTGTACTCGCATATATTCCTGAAGACAAGGATACTTGCAAGGCCAAGTTCAAATACAGTCTGCATGGCAGAAGGCATTGCTGATGAGAGATGCTGGGCTAACTGGGTGGGGAGGTAAAGTCAAGTCCTCCTCCTGGCACTTGGGTATGAGCTTACGTGCTGCTAAGTGAACCAAATGTTCCAGACAATGCACAAGCATACCAACCAATTGTAGAAGGCCGTATAATGAAGGGCCTTATAGTTTGACAGTCAATGATATATTGTGTACTTAACAGCATTGAAAATTACATGTTTTAGAGATGGCATAAATTGTCCACCTGACAGTAGGTAGCCAATCACAATCCCATCCCTTATAGAAAGTATAATTAGATGTTCATAATCCTTTGTAGGTTTTTCTTATTTTCCACGTAGTATAATGTCACTGCTGACATTTTTTTGCATATAAGGATGTTTTAATGTGAAATTTGTTGAGAACTGAACAAACGTCCGTTAATGTCCATTGTAACCTCCCTCTTTTAGATAATTGTTAATAAAACAGCAGCCTTTGCCATCTTCCTGAGTTGGTTCGATTATTTGGACTCAGAGTAATTCTGCAAACCCCATCCTATGCATCCACGATACTAAAGAACCATAAGTTCAATACACATATACGCAGTGTTAAGCAATCACTTTATATTCAAATGTGCGTCATGCATTTTTTAAACCATTGCACAAATGAGGGTTTTACCTTCAGAAACGTAAATGTTAAAAATAATGCATCATTTTACAATATTAAGTGCATGTCTATGCTTAAGTCAAAACAGAGTTCCCACAGTTGGCGCTAAAAGGATTTTTCGAAGCAGGCACCAATTTCCCTCCCGGGGCCCACATTTCAGAGGTATGTGCCCGCCCAGTAGGTGCAAGTATGAAATGTATCCTAGAGATGTTAAAATGGCAAAGAGTATATCTGAATGCACATATGCATAAAGAAACCTGTGAAAGGAAACACAAAGCCATAGACGGGTGAAAAAAATAAAACTGTGTGCCAAAGGTACACACTGTTTCACAGTTGTAAAGCTGACGCAAAAAGATATCTATTCAGCCATTTTTACAGAAGCTACTCATTGGTAAGCAGGCAAATGGCATCCCTGCTGGTTTTATCATGTGTCTATGATGACATTCTGATGCACACTAAGTACTTCCAGGGGAACCAACGGTAACGTTTGTCACACAATGCATAACTGTGATGCTTATAAGTAATCTTTACACATTCATAATATTTTAAATACAAGGTCAGACTTGGACTATGAAACAGTACTTCAAATGACAGCAAGACATATAGTTATAAATGCACAAATATAAAAATGTTCCTATGTATTGTAAACAACTGTACTGAGTTAACAAACATTTTAAATTACCTTAAACACAAGCTGGCAAGACCCATAGCCTAAACCATACGCACAAGTGTAATATTGTGCTGGAACTCCCGATCCATTGCTCAGTTTTACTCTTGAAGTGTTGGGTATTTTGAACAACTACACAAACAGCAATGATCTAAACAGTATGTTCCACTTTATTTGTTTTAAAAGCACCTGCATAGTTCAGCTATGAGGAATGCTGTTGCTTGCCACACATGAATGTTCAGGGGCGCCCTTGTCCATTACTCCACCATGAGAATGCACAGCCAAAGATTCCAAGTACCTTCTCTAACCATCTTTACTCTACTGTGGTGTTTATGCACATGCTTTTGATTTTTGCCATATTTTAATAGTGTTCCAGCCCAAGGCATTGGAGGTACATCGGCTGCAGCAGGTAACCTGGCTTATTTCCATTTTGCCCCCTGCTAAAACCAGAGCTGTAACCATAAGAAGGGGGTTAACATTCTTTTTATTCCACAGTTTTATAAGATATTGTTGGGATGGAAATGAGTCTATCCCAAGGTGCTTTAAAGTGAGGTATCCCGTACAAAGTTGTGTAGTGTGCTAGGGGGGAGAGGGCCATGCTAAGAAACTCAGAACAGATATAATATAGCGGGAACAACTGATGCATAGATCCAGTCGGTGCATGGAAAGGAGCGCCATTTTTCAATTATGGTAGCTGCATAGTCTTGCATGGCCGCACAGCACAACCTCAGCTCCAGGGAGGATTTAACTAGGCCCAGATCATTAAGATGAGACGAGCCTGCAAGGCCAGTTCTCACGGAAGCCTCCCCTTGTGATGTCACTGTTGCAATTACTTGGTATCACTGGGAGTAATGTGCCCTGCAAGGCTGTGAGACAACACCAGGCTCCTTGCAGTGCCCAATCATCACAGCCAAACTACCAGCAGACACTCAACCCACACCCAGCCTACCCAGAGCCATGGCCCACACCACTGACCCGATCGACAGACCCCTGCTTTCTGTGATAGTGAGTGTCCCCAACCCCCAGTCATAAAAACCAATAGTACATCCTTAGGAACACAAGGTACAGGGAGGGATAAATTATAAATCACAACAAGGGTGGAGGTGTTAGGTATGAGGGGTGCGTTATCAACAAAGCACAGAATATGTGGGTCAGTGTGACTGTATTTCTTCCTCCCTTTCCCCTGGCACCAGGCTTTGAAACTTCCAGGCGCATGCCACAGTGATATAGTAGTAGGATTACTGTATCATAGCAGTTCTGATACTGTAACTTGCGAGGGACCTGGCCATCACTCCTCGGAGAGAGGAGACAAGCTGACCCACGTGGGAACTGACACAATGCAGAAATGTAGCCTGGCATCCCCTATAGTGCAGGCCCATGTATATGGTCTTGCCAATCTGCAGCACTAATATTTACTGTATATTGATGATGCTTTACTGACTTTTAAGCTTCTGCTTGTAGTAATTTTGACCAGAATGTTCTTGAGTAGCAGAGTTCGTCGCTGATACCTTTTTATTCTGTACAATTAAAACCTTGCTATCCTTGCAAGCAATCTCTTGGCCTTTTTTCCCTAAAGGGTTGTGTTCTTTCTGGTGTGATCGAAAACAGGCACTTGCCTTCATTTGTTGACCCTGCCAACGTGATCCCATCGTCCCCTGTACCTGCAGAGGTATCTGGTCGGCCTCTCCGGAAGGGCCACGCCCACCTATAGCAACGGCCCTAAAACACGTACCCACAAATGGCCCTGTTGGGCTGTCTTTGAAGAATACAGCCTGCTCTTTGGAGTAGGGTGCAGCCTCAAGGAGAGGTGCAGCCCAGTGTTGGAAACCTGTGAACGAAGGAGTTTTTGTAAACATGTGCATGTGAGTATGGCCTGCAAGGGATAATGCAAGGGATAACAAAGTAGGGGTGGTTTATGGAGCAGTGTGAACACGCAGTGATTGAAATTGAGAGTGTGGCTTATTTGTGGAGGTGTTGACTTTTTGGTTTTCTGTTACTGTTTTTTAAGGATATTGAGGAAAAGGAAAACGGAAGAGAGGGAACCTCCCTGAGTAAGGACATAATGTGGTACCATATACACATGCACTTTCACAGTGCAGAAAAAATACAAGGATAAATATAGGAGCTCCACATAACTGAGAGCTCGGGAATAGTAGTGGTTGTTGTTTTACCTTGTTATTTTTGCTTGTTTTATTGGTGTATTTTTTGGTGTAAGGAGGAGGGCCATGAGGGGCACATATGTGTTGAGTATGGACGTGTGAGGTGAGTGTGAGTTGTGGGCGTAGTTATAAAGCTCTTATTGGGAATACAGAGGTGGGGGTATTGGATAAGCAATTGCATATTGAGGAGTTTTTTGACAACATTAAGTTGTATTATTGACAAAATTGAACTGCATGTGTTTTAAACAAGTTAGTTTATAACAACTAAGGCGCATTAGCATAGGCATAGCCCCACTGGCAGACACACAGGAGACATGACTATGGGGGTATAAACTCCCCTAGACCATGTATGCAAGGCCCTGCCACTGTATTGAAAAAAGATTAAGAAATATCACAACCAGTGGGTGTCTGAGACTAGCGGAGGGGGAATGCCCCACTACTGGCCCGATGAGGGCTCTTTTGACAGAAGCGTGCTGGAACAAATGTCGACCTTCTTGACAGAAAAATTTAAGGGGAGATTGTTGCAGAATAGAAGTGACGTATTGAACCTCTGGAAAATGTTTGAAGAAACAGAGGATCCAAAAGGGGAAGGGGCGATACATGACAGTAGTAAAGAGACAGGTGCTAGGGAAAATAGGACAAACATGGAGGGGAATAAAGGAATATATCCGCTAGCAACTCACCCAGCGTAATTGTACACTAATCCAACATATATATTAGCAGGCACAATGGCAGAAGCACCAGCCACAGCCCCACCTCCCCCATACGTCTTACCTCCGGAGGTTACTTCCCACACCGGGGAGAGTGCAAGAGACCTAGAAATAGCATTGGCATCGACACAGACAGAGTTAGCTAGGCTAAGAGCAGTACGTGATGTGACCAAGGCAAATACAGCAGTGCCACCTGTGGGGGCACTGGGGCAACCAGCTGGGGATGAGTGGAAGTCAGGGCACTTCTTACTCAGAATAGGCAGCGCACCCATAAGAACCATTCACGTAGATCATGACAGAGAGTCAGACAGTTTGGCCTTTGAGAATGTAGGGTCACAAAGAGGAGATGAAGAAGACTGGAGTGAATTTGATGATACAGAGAACGATGGGGAAGGGGATGCAGAGCAAGCACCCCAGCGCACACCAAGTTTAGAAAGTTTGTGGAACGGAAGATTGAGGGAGAGATTTGGCAGGATAGCATTAGCAAGAAAAAGGGGAAGTGCAACTAAGGGCAAAAAAGGAAAGATGAAAATGCAAATTCCACTGATACACAAAAGAGCTGGGAAGTCCCACTATATACCCTGGGCACAGATGGATAAGAATTACCTCAGTAAGGCACTCCCACCACTCACAGCAAGTCAGGGAAATAGATATATGCTTTTGAAAAGAACACATTGGGGGTGCCCTTAGCAATTGGAGACATTAAAAGCCTGTTAGTGGCCGCAGTTGTGGACCAAGCTGAGTATGTATGGGTGAATGTGGGATACCCAGGAGTGGCATTGAGCAATGATGACCATAATGGAGCCTCATTCAACAAGGTTAGGGCCAGGGCGTGGGATGGGTTGAGGCAGGTGTTCCCAGACACTCCAGATTTACAATCTATCATGCAGTGTACCATCGGAATGATGAAGACACTGTTCAGTTTATTCTCAGCGTTCAAGAAATGTGGAGAGCAGAAACGGGCAACTCCTGGCACAAATCAACAGTGCTTTTCTATTTTATAGTGAAACAGGGCCTACCCAAAGAAGTGCAGAATGCACTTTACAAAATAGCGGGAATAGAAGCTAAAGTATGGCCTGAAATTCACAGCATTATAGTTCACCATTGTAGAATGATAAAAGAGCGTGAGAAGGAAACGATTCAGAGGCGACATGCAGTGGAAGCGAAACTGGTCCAAAATAAGTTAGTTAACGTACATAGCTGTGGTGGCAACAGGATAAGTGACACCACAGGCATAGGAGGGAGGGTACGTCCCCAACGCGATGAATGCAAGAATAGCAGCAGTGTGGACTGAAAGAGGACAAGGAAAGTGGGCAGCAGTCAACAATTTTTGAGACCACAGTCGCAAGGAGGACAACAACAAGGGTGAGGTGGGTTCAGAGAGTCTAGGGGAAGTGGATGCGGGGGTCGTTGGCTATGAGGGGGAAGCAGGGTAGTGCTGGACATGCAGGAGATGGAGGCACTTCTCCAGAGAATGCCAGAGTAGGCATAGTGTGGGGTACAACTACGATCAGAAGAAATATGGCCCCTACCCCAAGGGAATCCACAAGGGCCACCTCTGATACTTTGATACCCTACTAGATCCATCAAGCTTGCACACAGCTACCCACGCAGGTTGCATGGCTCCTGCCAACCACAACACCTGCAGCAAACTGTTCAGCATTATCAACCCCACCCTAACACACAGCAGGTAGACAGCAGGAACGCCTTCGGCAACACACCCATGGCACCGTGGCCCCATTTCAAGGTGCTATCATGGTTGGGGGGATCCCTTTCTAATTTCCTGGGACAGATACATACGCTGACTAGGACAGCCCACAGAGAGCACTCGCGTGTCCGGTCCTGTCAATGACCCTAAATCCAGAAGAGGAACTATTGGTGGGGTCAGAGATAGGGAACAAACAATTCATCTATATGGTGGACCCGAGAAGTCATTCATCAGTGAAGGTGACTTCCCGCTAATAGGAAAAACTCTCGACATGCAGGGATTCTCTGGGGCTGTTTTAATGGTTACATACACAAAACACTTAGATTTAAAAGTTGGAGGGAAATTTGTATGGCCCCCTCTTATACTCTGAGAGCTCTCCTGTCAACTTGCTCAGTTTGGATCTGCTAAGCAAGCCGAACATGAAGGTCTCATTTACAGTTAGTGGTATGAGGTTCAATGAGGGTAATGCTCATAATAGATGCCATGGCACGTGCTGTAGTAGAATGAGGCATCCCTGTCAACCCCAATGTGTTCATTTATGGCATCACCATGCTCACACAAGCTGTCCCCCAGATTACCTGAACTTGCACCCACTGATTTCATTTTCCGCCCATGGTACCCCGGAGTTAGTTGCAGGCACAATACTCTCCCTGGATCTAGAGGGTCTGCTGGTATCGGCCACAAGAACTGTAGTACTTGGTACTGACCCTCAAGGATGCCAGTGGCACACTGTCTTATGCGTCAATCTTACTATGCGCCTTAAGGAATTGACAGACGCTGAACTTTTTGAGGACGGCAACAATGATGGGGAAATCATACTTGAAATGTGCATACCACATGAGTGTATGGTACAGTATGGAAAATTCCAAAGCCTCCTCATGGCTGTTGTCACCCCACCACCATTCAGCCAGGAAGACATGAAACAGGTTCCTGCACATTTATGGACAACCAACCCACATGATGTAGGTATGTTGAAAGAAATGACACGAGTGAGAATAACACTCAAAGCCGGGGCGGTGTTACCCCAGGTGAAGCAGTACCCATTGTTGAGGGAGGCGGAAGAGGGGATCAGGGAGACGATACAGGCCTTATTACACCAAGGGATTATATTCCCCTCCACCTCACCATGTAACACAGCAATATAAACTCTACCTGCAGAAGGGAAAAGAATCATCCCTGACAGGGCTGCAACAATGTGTACCACTCCCTAGCCACTTACAGTGAATGATATACAGACATTCTTGGAGTTATACTGCTACTGCAGGGAATGGATTATTGATTATGCCACATACACAAGGCCACACTTACAGGGCCTCACAGAAGCACAAAAAGAGAACAGTGAGATAGAATGAACTGCAGCTATGATTAAGAATTTCAGTGACCTAAAGGAAGTGATCTAAACCCGCCCCTGTTCTTGCCTCCCCATATTATATGCAGGAATTGTACACATTTTCACACTCGAACGGAACACTCATGACAGTGGTACTGACACAAAAAAGCACCATGGGCCACAAGCTACTGGCCTACTTCAATGACACACAAGATATGGTTATGCAATGGCAGTTTGCATGCGAACAAGCTCTTGCTGATGTAGCCTTCGCAGTCGAGAAACGTTCCACAATTGTGATGGGGTGCTCAGTAACATTGTATGTGGAACACTCACTGTTCACCATTATAGACCATCCACCCTCACCACCCAGTGGGCATCAGCATATGATATTATTCTCTCAAGACCACATACCCATGTTGTGAGGTGCACAACAGTGAATCCGGCCACATTCCTCACTGAGCCATGCACTGTCGAAGACTTGCAACAGCATGACTGTGCAATTTATGAGGGTGAGGAAGATGATACCCCCAATGCCAGAGTCAGACCTTTTGCTGACGGGTCAGTGACCACGGACCAGAACACAGGGCAGAGACATGTCGGCGCGGCAGTGGTGTGCCTAGAAGCAGATGACTATGAGACATTAGTAATGAAAGGTTGCCCATGTATTAACTGTAGCACGTACTGAGGCCCTTCGGGCATCAAAGAGATGTTGTGCCACCATTTATTTGGACTCTGGGTATGTCACCACAATGGTACACGCAGGTCTTTCACACTGGAGAAGGAGGGTCTTCAAGCAGGTGGAAGGCTCACCAGTGCAGTATGCTGCCCCCTCCTCAATACATTGAATTCCACCCTTGCAGAACCATATGTAGTGGCGGTCGTCAAATGCACGGCGCACACCAACAACACTGACAAAATCTTGTTGG
This sequence comes from Ambystoma mexicanum, assembly GCF_040938575.1. NCBI lineage: Eukaryota > Metazoa > Chordata > Amphibia > Caudata > Ambystomatidae > Ambystoma > Ambystoma mexicanum. Next base: position 203,741,077 of record NC_090941.1, on the reverse strand, counting down.
AGAATGCAGCCGCCGAAGCGCCAGCCAAGGCTGAAGCATATCTCACAGTGTCCATGCCTGCTGAATGTGTTATCACAGCAGTAACCACAAAACCAGAGACAGACGCAATCACAGCCCTGCCCATAACGCAGATAGTAGGACTTCAGCGTAGGGCACCACAGGAAGAGCAAGAAATGTGGCATGAACGTGGGTGCATGCAGTCTCCAGCTGACCTCTTATGGAGACAACAATGCACTAGTAAAGTGGTGATGCCCATGGAACTGCTATGCACAGCTTTTGAGCAGTTGCACTACTGTTCTCACAGCTCCAAACAACACATTCCAGCAGACATCCAGGAAGAATGGTTTATACCTAATATACAGGAACACCTCTCAATGATGGTGTTTCATTGCACCACCTGACAAGTGTTCAGCACAGGGATGACACTCAGAACATTGCAAGGCACCTTGCCCCGCCCCATCAGACCATTTCGTGAGCTGCATACTGACTATGCAAATATGGGGGAGAAATGCAATGGGGCTCAATTCCTGATTGTGGTGGTGTGTCCATTCTCAAGCTGGGTTGAGGCAGGTCCATATGTCCACCCAGATGCCAAGTGTGCCTTACAATTCCTTGTACGTGAGGTTTTCCTTTGGTGGGGGGTATGTGACATTCTTAGATCCGACAACGGCACCCATTTTTTCAATGAACTCTTCAAAGAGATCACATCACTGTTGGGTTTCAAACACTCCATGTTTTTGATTTACCACCCACAAGCAAATGGGATTGTGAAACAGATCAATGGCCTACTCAAAAGCAGGTTCTCCAAACTTTGCAAAACCCTGAAAAAGAATTGGGTATACTGCCTACCCCTGGCTCTGTTCAATGTGCGCACTCAGCCCAGCAAGGACCACCTCCTCTCCCCCCATGAAATAGTAACTGGCAGATGCATGCAAGCACCTGTCTCCCCTTTGAAGAGGGCATCTGATGCCCATAGAGCTGATATGATTCTGGGAGAGGAATTCAAGCAATATTTGACACACCTAACTCGTGTGATCAAGTGCCTGTCACGACAGATGGCGCCAATGCACAAGACATGACAGCCCCACCGGCCGACCCAGCACCCGCCAAACCATTGTTGTTGGGGGAGCTGATGTATGTCACAAATTTTGTGAGCAAATGGAGCAATCCCAGGTTCCATGGCCCCTACGAGGTTGTGCTTTCCACCCCTATCGCAGTTAAAGTGAAAGGGCTCAGAAATTGGACACACCTCTCAAACATTCGCAGGGCCCAAACCAATTCCACACCACCTATGGTAATTTAACGTAATAAGTCTACCTCATCTCATGTAGCTTGATGCTGACTATATAAATCCATGTACAAGAAATATACACACATACATTGCTGCTAAAGACATATGCTACTTACATTAAAGCTCTCTCTCTCTCTCTCTTTCCCCCACCCCAGTTTTACCTCCATCATCCCCCTTCCCTCATCCCCATGCCCTCCCATTCCTTTGTTTTACCCATTCTTATTCCCCCTGGTGGGGGTGTATTTTATCTGGGCAGGCCATCTAAAAGAAGGGGGAGAAGGAACATGGGTGACTGGAACTTAAATGAAAGTGCACCCTTTAATTTAATTGAATTGACCCCAAGCCTGAACCCGAATGAAATCCTGAATGAAAGCACATCCTTTAATTTAACTGAAAAAGAAAATACTACTATATATATATATATATATATAATATGACCTCCACAAATGACAGCAATACCCACATGACTGTGTGTACAAATAATGATGTAAATATTACAAACAGTAGAAGCAGATTAACAAAAAGACACATATCTCGCCGCAACAGAATAAAAAGACAAGCACATAAACCTAAATATGACACATACAATGGCCTAGGCCTGGATTCGGTTGAGGTATTCGTCATCCCGAGCACTCCAACAGTTGGTATTCCAACATGAGTGCAGTCAGAAGGTGAATAACTAATGGCAGTTGCTATGTGTGCACCTTAATACCTCACACATCTGGGGCACCCAAGGATCTAGTACCACAAGAAGTACCAATCGTAGATGCACAATGCCTAATTCATCTTGAGCTATGTAGGCTCAGAGGCACTTTCCAAGCACGCAAATTCCATCTAAAACTTGTCAATTTGGATGCCCATAAATGCAAAACGAGTCTGACCAACACCAACTGCCTAAAACAGGTGATCGAAGCAGCAAAATACGTTAACAACAAGTGGCAAGAAATGACTCTCATCGGTAAAGTTGAAGGACTTTTAAGGTTTTGAGAAAAAATTGGCACTCGTGAAATAGACTTGCACACAAATATGGGCAGAGCACATAAAAAAACTGAAGTGGATTGCAGCTATAGAGAAGCCGGTGAAGTGCACCAAGAAAAGACTTATGAACTGTGCTTTTTCAGTGAAGGAACTATTTCTGTCAGCTCACCGAATGGTATAACAGACCTGATTCCAGAGACCTGTGCTGATTGCAGACCTCAAGAAGGGAACGGCAGCGCTGATGGACTACTGCTGGGTGTGTGGCCAACCAGTGTACTTGCGCTTCCCACCCTCCTGGAGGGGCTATTTGTCACTAGCTACGCTACACTTAGCCCTGTTAGTAGTGCCAGAAGAACACCTGAAAGGCGGGCCACTGCCTGACGATACACCCACTGTGCCCCAGCCATTGCAGCACAGCACACGCTACCACCACCAGACTTTTGCATCCTCCCCGGGAACGAAACCATATGGCCAATTGTGAAGGAAACAGCAGAACATGACATACCAAAAGACTCATCAGAACTACTTGAACAAATACCTGATGAGTACAAGTTGTTTACATCAGCAGGAACATTTTTCGCATCCTGATTACTACCCAGTTTGCAGACACGAGCCAACACCAAATGGCTCTAGATCATGTGTTGGGAGCTGATCCAGTTGACTAATTATATCGAGCAAGGGCTCAACGTTATAAGAGTTGAGCTGTGTGCCCTTAGGCTGATGACGATGCAGAAATGCTATGTGCTTGATCTGCTGACAGCAATCGAAGGCAGTGTTTGCAAAACGATCGGGAGTTCCTATTGCACATTCGTACCTTCTGAAGTTGCTGAAAATGGGACATTGTCAGATGTTATTGCTGCAGTGCATGATCTGGGGGTGAAGATGAAAAAGGAAGCTGGCGTCCAAGAAGAAGATTGGTTTTCGCTTGCCTTTAGTTGGGCCCCATCCTGGCTTGGAACATTGGTGAAAATGTTGGTTCCGATCATTGTGTTTGTTTTGGTCATCTTCTGCACTTGCCAGTTGGGTCTCCTGTGAAGAGGGATGGGGAGGCCTGCCACCACCCCCCTCTTACTAAATTCATGGCAAGGAAGAAGGTCGGAAAACACTGCAATCACCCATTCTCATTTGGACGAATTCCCAACAGACCCATGATTGACAAGTACATTGAGAAGTATCCCTCAGCCAGCCATACCGACCAAGGGACATAAAGATCTATCCATGCGTGGATGAAGAGCCACAGGCCATGATCAGAGACACCTGTATTGACAGCTTGGCCTATTGGACTAAAAAATTAAGAAGCCATGTTGCTGACGTCATTAGAGACATGGCAGCATTAGACATGAAGCACACCTGCCATCCACACTTTGGGACACAAACACGCACTTGAATACATGAAGGAGACGAGCATACAGTTCTATATTTAGAGGACAGATACATACACATAAGGTCATTGCTTTTCATTATTTTTGCCATTAGCCAAACGCAGCAATGCAGAAACCTCATGGCGCAAGAGATCCTGAGCAAAGCTTGCAGATGCTTACACGCGAATAACCCTATGGAACTGGAGGAGCACTTATGGGACCTGACCGAGCCAAGTGTGTCTAACCTATGGAAATGTAGCATAGCATGGACACTGTAGAAACCGCATTACAAGGTTTTGGAAAATTACAGCAGGCCTCAGGATTTTGAGCAAGCGACGTGCTGAGCTGATTCAGGCTGGACAGAGAGCACGACGTGTGAGACCGGACCCGCAGCCAAGGTGAAGAAATATGGATGACATTCCAATATCCAGAGAACAAAGGGACCAGCTTCAGAAAATACAAATAAATCCTCGTAATTCAGAGCTGCACAGCTCAAATTCATGGCCTCTGAACACATGACACAGCCGAAGCTGACAATGGAATGCGATCGGTGGTGTGAAAGGAGAGCCGGTCCCAGGCCGCCAGACACAGACTGCAACAAGTATGCAACATTATGCAACAACTATTGCGCCGGTCCGGAAGCACTCTCGTAAGCAAAGGTGGTACACACAAGTTAAAACACGGACACATAATCGTTCTCATCACCTTGAAGCGGTGCACAGTGAGCTGAGAACCTTTGCAGATCCCAGGCCTGGGGATATCAGCTTTAGTGAATCACAGTTTAGTACCGTAGCGGTGGGTATCAATGGGCAATAACCAATGGTAAGTCCAAGACACTGCAACAATGTTATAGTTAGTGACTTGGGGATGGAACAGCCCAGCCACCTTACATGTCACAACCAGTAGAATAACATCTATAATGTCCTATATAGGTAATAGAATACTCAATATCCGATCACTTGGCCCGATAGGGTTTCTGGAGAGGGGCCCAAGTTGTGACGAAGTGCTGACACCATTTGGAAGTAAACCGACCTGTGAGCCGAGGAATAGCGAGATGTGCATGGATATTTTCTGGTCCTGTACTGATCCCTGTTGGTTTTGTCTGTAATAAACCACAGTTTGAACTTGCCGTTGACTGAGTCCTCCGTGCATCCTGGGGAAGGTGTTGGGCCCTCAAAGTCAGTGGACTTCCAGTGTCCCTCTGGCATACCTGGGAGTCTGTCCCCAACAGGTTTGTAGCAGAGAAGTTGATTGGTTGAACCAGCCCGGCACCAGGTCATCTCCTCCGCTGACGAACCTGAGAGGCTGCAGGATCCTTGCATATTTCGAGAACACAGGAAAACGTGTGCCCATAGAAAGGCAGTCAGAAGCCCCTTGGTAATCATCCTGCCAAAAGTCTGTGAGGAGTCCAGGCAGTCCAGGATGGGGAAATGAGCTACTTCTGGAGGAGTTGGCAGCCCATCAGCACCAGCAGACCACAGAGTGTAAATATTGACCCAGACTATCAGCAACTGTGGGTGCGAGGGAGGGTATTAAGTATGGTGGAGTATTGTTTAGTATCGTCGAGTATTGTCAATGCGTTGTCTAGTATTGGCAAAGTTAATAGGGACAGCAGCAGAGGTAGAAGACCTTCTTCTATGTTTAGTGTAAATTTGGTTTTAGAGGTAAACGGTTCTGGTGCATAACCAATACTATTGACACGAGGGCATGGATTACAGAAGATATGTAAATAAGAGGTTTTTCTGTGGGTTGGGCACTTTAGCGTGGGTCATAGATGATGGTATCAATAGATGAGGGTTAGCAAGGGAGCTGCCCTAGATTGCAGAAAGTGAGCCGACTGATTAAGTCTCCTTGAGTGAGGAAGACGGGTACAGCTCTATCACAAGATATTATTGGTGTACAGTGCCTGGAGGCGGGAAGACTGCTGTGGGTTTTTGTGTGGGTTGGGAGTAACAGGCTATTATAGTGTGCACGTTTTTCTGCACTACCTTGGTTAATAGATTGGGGACGTCACCCGTAGGTTTGCACATAGGACACAGAGAGCATGGGATTGTGAGGAGCTAGTATTGGAAACTTGGGATTGGCAGACGAGGTGAAACAGTGGCAGTGCGCGGAAAGCACATGCGCAAGATTGTGGGTGTGCCTGAGAAGGCAGTGATTGTGAAGGAGGGGTGGTGCACAGAGCACACCTGATAAGTTTTGGAGCCAGAGAGGCTTATAGAAACTGAAACGTATTGCCATTATACTGTACCTATTTCCATAAACAGCTGTCTGTCGAAACTCTCGACTTGAGGTCAGTTAAAAGTACTGAATATGTATCAGGGCAAGTGCGGGGGGACATGCCCCTTCAGCACCTGTGTAAGACACTCCAACCATATAGGGGAATATTTACAAATATAACATAGAATGGTCCAAAAGTACAGAGGGGAAGTTAACCATGTCCACCTTGTGGATGTTTCTACAAAGACGTGCAGCAATCACTACTGACATACATACAGGGTACCTATAAGGGAAAGAAGTTTACAAAACATATGGCCATATTTGAGTTGTGGCGCCTATTTCAGAATGGCGAGGAGGATGCTGTGAGGCATCAGTGGATGCTGAGCCAGCAGGAGGTGAAGGAATCAGGGGCTCATCCCTTCACACCTCCCCATGTTCCTCCAAGTGTAGCATCCGATGACACAGACAATGAGCGAGGGATGTACCCAATATGAGAATTAAGGGCAGCAGAGGGCTACTTAAATAAGACATATAAGCTACCACCATATACTACAGAGGCGGGGCTGAAAGGCGCAGGGCAGCTAGCTACTGATCAAGAGGCAAGCAGCGAGGAGCAGAAGGGCACAAGGGAAGGCCTCAGGAGCGTAGCCATGAACAAGGGTATAGGAGGACAGAGACTACTGACACTGGAAGGGAAATAGATGGAGAGGCAGAAGGGGTGACTAAGGCAATGCAGGGTCTGAAGAGAAGCAGCAAAGCGTCAAATTGCGTGGAGATAATGGATAAGGAGAATACTAGGGAGAAGGACAGGGAGGAGGGATTAGAATGTGAGGACAGGGGGAGGAGGAGATCACAGAAGTTGGAGAGGGAGGCTAGAGAACAAAGGAAGGAGGAGGAGAAGGAGCACATGGAGAGGGAACGAGAGGAGAGGATTGAAAAAGACCTCAAGGAAAGGAAGAGAGCAGAGCAAGAGCAGCGGGTTAGAAAGACAAAGGAAGTGGTAGAGATCAAAAGGCGAAGAGGAGTAGTATAGTGGGAAAAACAATAGTTAGCTGAGTGTGAACAGAGGAAGTTACATTTGGATAGATTAGCAAGGTTATGAGCATGCAGGGACCAGAACAAGCGTACAATAAGGGTGGTAAAGACACAAGGAGCTCTAGACAGGGGAAGCGATAGACTCGAGGAAGACAGACAGACAGAATCAGACAGCACAAGCTCACGAGGCAGGAGCACAGTAGAAAGGAAAACAGAAGGCCTAGGGATCTGGGGGGAAGCAGGTATGAATTGAGGCACATCGACCTCAGCACAAAACCTAACACAGACTTGACATCAAGGAAACTGAGTTTCGCAGCCAATTTTTGTAGTAAAATTGACACAGGGTCTGACAATGCGGACAGGTACAGTGGGGATGAGAAAGGGGAGCAGTTCTGATCCCAGTCAACGGGTGTCATGGGAGTTTAGGACACACACAGGGGGAGAAGGAAGGGTCAGCTCGAAGGAGCAGACTCGACTGGTGAAGACTTGCACACCCTACATGACACCACTACATACATTGATAGGCTTAGAGACCTCCCAGGATGAAGGAAAGGGGAGACAGCAATGGCTTGTTCAAGGGGACAGTTAAAAAGGAGATGTGACAACAGCACCAGAGTACCCATAGTAGAGCTAATAGATCTATGCGCAGGCATTGAGAGCGAGAGAGGGGACTGACAAGTCAGGCTGACAAGATGGATGCATGAGGAGGAGGCGAGGTTCACACAGATACTATTAAAAGATAGAGTAAGGGTGTGACCTCAGTATGTACCATGGAAGCATGCAGACAAGGAGAATGTGAAGTGTATGTTTCCACCGTTAAGTGCAGGGGCTAGCAAGTGGATCTATGAGATGGAGAGAATGACAGCAGGGCATACGTTAGCTGTGGGAGACGTAATGGGACTCTTACTGTCGATCTTAGGTGATGCAGCTGATGACGTATGGAAAAGGGCAGGCCCCGGGGGTGATGATACAAAGCACAGCACACAACAGGTCACCGTTTGCAAACTGCAGGGAAGCGGTGTGGCAAGTACTGAGGACACAATACACAGACAGATCATACATTGGGGTGATTACGTCTCGGAAAATGATGGAAGACGAAGTCCCTGCACAGTACATTCAAGAGATTCAAGAGCTTTGGTGCCTTGAAACTCGAAAGCTGTGGGACTTAAGAGTAGCAATATTTTATCACAGGGTACACAGATATTTATCTGGTACAGGGGCTACTAGAGCCTGTCCATAAAAGTTTAAGGAAATTGGTAGCGATGGAAACAAAAGGATGGCAAGAAATACAACTTACAGTAGTTCATCATTGTAGGCTATGGCAGGAGAAGATTAAGAAAAAGGCAGAGGACAGGAAGATTGACAAAGCAAAATTAGTACAGAGAAAATTATCGAAGTACGCGATGGAAGGGCGTCCTTACTCAGCCCCACCCCACAGGCACAGCATCCGCAGCAGCAGCCACAACCACAGCAGTTTGCACCGTCCATGGGGGGAGGGTTCATATGATGGGGTGGCCCACAGCAAGGCTTCCGAGGAGGGGGGCCAATAGAGAGGGCGTGGCTTTGTACCACAGATGCATCACAACCAAGGGGTCTTTCCAGGAGGGTTTCGAGGATATGGGCAATAGATGCAGCAAAATCCACAGGAATTCTCAGGGGTTTTCCAAGGGCCAGGGAGGGAGCCACCACAGTGTTGGAGGTGTGGCCAATTAGGACACATTTCAAGAGTGTGTAGGTAATGGGGGATGCAGCAGAATTGAGGATTGGGGAGCGCAGGACCAGCAGCCTTGTCAAGGGGACCAGGACAATTATTATGCATGGACCAGAAACAGTAAGTACAGGTACAGGGCATATATCAACAGATGCCACAGCACAAGTACAAGCCCCACAAGCACATATGCAGGTACCACAGATGCCAACACCAGTACCACAGTATGCACAAGCACCACAGATTTGAGGGAATACACAGCAATCAGCATAGATGCAGAATAATGACACAGCAGCACACGTAGACTCAATGGTGACAGTTCCCGTCAGACAACTGATAGGGAACAACCCCTTTACAGGAAGTGGGATGTCCCTGTACCCTCAGTAGGACAGCCCACAGATGCACTTGATGTGTCCCATCCTGTCGATCACACCCAACTATGCGGAGGTTCCTCACATTGGGGTGGCGATAGGTGACAAAACATGTTCCTTTCTTGTTGACACAGAGGCAACCAGCTCCTGCATTAGAGAAGGGGCATTTACATCGTCAAGTAATGCCATGAACACTCAAGGATTCTCTGGCTCAGGAAGTGGTTTCTTTCACAGACAACATCTAACTCTCTACAGGAGATCATAATCTATCACTGCCTTTACTTTACTCTCGACAGACACCTGTAAACATACTGGGATGAGACCTAATGAGCAGACTGAACATGACCATCTCATTCACAGACAAGGGAATAGTGTGCTCCACACCAGGAATACACATGCTCAATGTAAGACAGATTGTTCAAGCCAATTGCGGACGTAAGGTACAGAGGAGGGTGCCAGTGGACGCAGAAATGTTCCAGCACAAACTGACATTGCATTGCATGGCTTTCAGGAATTGCAGGGAATATGTGGTGAGTTCCAAACGAGTATCTATTCAGGCCTGACCTACCGAGGAAGAAGGAACCATAGTGCTAATAGAAATAGAGGCAGCGGTTGGCAGAGAGGATTGGATAGTAGTACATGGATAAATACCACTGGAAAGGCATGGAGAGCAGTGATTGCAGTGGCAGAGGGATGCAGGTTGGCCACAGTGACAGAGGAACTAGTCAGGGAAGAAAGACTAGCAATAGAGATGGTGTTCGAAATGAGTGTGACCTATTGGTTACAAATACACTGCAGGGAATTACAACAGAGAATGGCAATGGCGCTCGAGGTGCCACTCCCATTCTGGGAGAAGGATATGGCCAAGGTACCCAGCACTCTATGGAACACAAGTCCCTATGACATGGGTCACATTAAGACCATTGGGAGTGAAAATCAATATAAAGCAAGGTGCAATTTTACCAAGAGTAAAGCAGTACCCCCTAACTAAAGAAGCAGATGAGAGCATTTATGAGACAATAACAGCCTTGATTGAGGGAGGCATCCTTGTACCATCAGAGTCCCTATGCTATACTGTGGTGTATCCTGTGCAGAATTTGAAAGGGGGGTCATGGCATTTCATACAGGATTTAAGTCCTCTTAACCACATTATATAAGCAGAATATCCTTTAGTTGCAAACCCAGTGACAATTTTGTGCAGCATTCCGGCAGAAGCTGCCTGCTTCACAGTCATCATTTTGAAGAATGCATACTTCTCAGTACCACTACACCCAGATTCACAAGACTTGACCAGCTTTATTTATAAAAACCAGAAGTGGAAACATACTCTTCTCCTGCCAGGGTACTGTGAGTCACCATCGATCTTTCACAGAGTGATACAGAGGGACTTAAGCAAGATACAGATGGAGAGAGCAGTTTTACAGTATGTGGATGACATTTTGATTTGCAGCATGACAGAAGATCAGTGTAGGAAGGACTCAGTACACATGCTGACTGTGTTAGCTGACAAGTGATACAAAGTGGACAAAGCCAAGTTACAGTACTGTTAGAAGGAGGTGCTATAGATTGGACAGAGAAGATCCCAAAATGGCAGACAGTTCACTCCAGAGAGCAGAGACAATACGCAAGACACCTAAGACCACACCAGTGAGGGAAATGCAACCATTCTTAGGGTTATGCAACTACTGCAGAGCATGGGTCTTTGACTACAGCACAAACACAAGGCCACTACTGGGCGCTCTGAAGGAATCAAAGAATGGAAACAAGACACTGACATGGACCACTGAGATGACTGAGGCATTAGAGAGACAGAAGGAAGCAATAAGCACAGCACCAGTGCTAGGTATGTCAGACTACAAAAAGGATTTGCTCCTATTCTCTCACACTGATGGTGTAGTGATGAAGGCAGTACTGACAAAAATGACAAACACTGGACACAAGCCAATAGCTTACTACAGTGAGAAACTCGATCCAGTAATGAGAGAACACTATTGGTGCAAACACACTTTGGAAGCTGCCACATTTGCAGTGGACTAGCTGGTAGCAATAACCTTAGGAATTAAGCATTTAGTGCCAATTATACCTACATTTCTAAAAGATACAACACACACAATTCACATTTTAAACCATTTCATCTGGCAGTCACACTACTATCACACTACCTACTCACCTTAGATGTGAGAGCCTTGTACACCTCAATCCAACATCAGTTAGCTTTAGACACAATAGACTACACTTTCAGGACGTTTTCGGCTTCACATGCAACACATGTAGAAATATTACAAAGTTTTCTTCAATTCCCACTTTCCCACAATCAGTTCATCTTCAACAGTGACTTTTATTCACACACCAAAGGCATCGCTATGGGTGCAAAATATGTTCCTTCCCAAGCAAACCTTTTCATGGCCTTTTTTGAAGATCACTATGTCTTCCAGAACAATATCTTTTCCAATGATATTCAGATTTGGAAAAGATACATAGACAATGTCCTTCTTATAAGGTTCGGCACTCTTGACAGATTCAAGTGGTTCCTGCAAGATTTAAATCATAACAAGTTTGATATTGAATTCCCGGGAAACATAAATGCCACAGAAATAGTATTTCTAGAGCTTAAAATCAATATTGTTGATAATCTCATTCAAACTCAAACTTACAGGAAAGAAACAGCTGTCAATTTAATTCTGCACATTGCAAGCAGTCACAGAAAAAGCGTCATTAATAATATTCCAAGGGGAGAGGTTTTGAGAGCAAGACGAAATTGCAGTAACAATGCACAATATCAGACAGAATGTAAGTCAATTGGTGCCAGGTTCATAGAGAGAGGGTATTCTAAGTATATTATTGATAAAGCAGCTAAAACTGCAGAGAAAGTTAATTGGGACCAGCTTCTATTGACAACTGACAAACCACATATGAAGTTTCCAGAGCAGGTGAATTTTATCACAAAATACTTGAGTGATGGCAAGTTTCTATTTCATGTGTTACAAAAACACTGGCATATTCTTAAATTGGATTCTGATTTATCTCAATATATCTCAGACCTACCTGAAATCATTTTCACCAGATTCCCTCCCCTCAAAAAACTCCCTCCTTCTTAAAACCTGACACCAAAAGACATGACTGTTGGCTTACTCCTTCAACCAAAACAATTGAATTCTATAAATGTGGGACATGTAATTTTTGCCAATTAGCATTATCTTCAACAAAGGTGTTTAAGTGTCATGGAGGACTACACGTTGAAATTACAGATTTCATTAACTGATGCACCAAATTTGTGGTATAGGAATACAATTTGTCTGTCACAAAGTTTATGTGGGCAGCACTATTCGAGAGCTTCGCGTGCAAATTCGAGAACATTTGGCCAACCTAAACAATCAAGATCAGAGACTCCCCTTTGCCCTACATTGGCAGAATCAACACCAACAAGACCACCGGAAGGATATACGCTTATGGGACTGCAGCACATCAAGCACTAGACACACACCAGCCGTTGCCAGCTGGTAGCCCTATGCTGCACTCTTAATGGGACACAGTCCCCAATGTTATTTTGTAGAATCTCGTGAGTCTCATCCCACTCCCTATCGGAGAGGTTTTAGGTCACGAGAGTCAGAAATGTAAGTATTCTTACGATGCAATCAGCATTTACTCAGTACATCATATATTTATTAATCAAGGTGTTTTGAATCTCTGCCTATTAGCTCGTCTCCAGCAAGGCACCACAACACTGAGACGAGACAGAATTTAAACAGAAGAAGTATTGTTTATATCAGTTTCACTAAGAAACATTTAAATTAACAACACACTATTTCCTGATAGTGTGGGAAAACATTGTCAACAACAAAAACGTATAGCATATAGAAATGTTAACAGTAGATGGGGCTGAAAAACCGTCCCCACAAGTACAGAGGTATACTCAGAAAATTATATACATTGTATCATCTTCAATTAAACAAGGAATTCATATGTTGCTTAGTAACATTGGTTTAATTGTCCTTCTGAGCAGTACTATTCTTTCCGCTCAGAGTTTTATAAACACACTCCTGTCAATCATGTGTGCCGACGCATTTCGGATTAAACAATCCTTCAGGGCGGGGTATGTTACAGTTTCATGAGTGTCCATAAACTCCTACAACAAGGAGGGATATACTAGTTAGCCTTATGGGAAAATAAAGGGATTTCACCAGTAACCCTTAAGAGAAGGTGTAGTACTGACCTTAATTCCTGTGTGTATGGTCAAAAACCGGTGTCAACCTGTGTAATAAATGTGCAAACGTGCAAAATCAAGTTTTGTTCTGTAGCATGAGTCAACTTGTAACATGATGTAAATACGTTCTTGGCATACTCACCCGGACGGAAGATAACTATCTCTCCCCGGGTGAAAGAATGGTGATAGGCTGTGACTTCCAGTGCGCAATGGCTGAAGGCAAAAACAGAACAGATGTGTGCCGTTAATGCCGTGTGAATATATTTATTGGCAGTAGATACTGTTTGTCATAAAGGATATAAGGGTATAAATGAAGTACTGCCTTTGTGAGTTAATATGACCACTAATTGATGTTCGTAATTGCAGCGGGATACGCCAATCGTGCAGGTATCTAGAAAAATCCATTCACGTAACGTGCACGCTGGCACGAGATATCGGGTTTAGGGACGTAAACCTATGCTCTCTAAATGTCAGGGTCCACCCTGTGTACCGTGCCCGTCACCGTGCGTACAAGACACAGGGTATCTCAACAAAGATACTCACTTTCTCGTGACCACAAAACTATGAGAACGATCGAGCAGCCCGTCGCCAAGACGCGCTGCTCGAAAATGCTCTGTTTACATGGTCGTCATGGAGTCAGGGCTCGTGCGCGTGTCCACTCCAGACTTCCATCTTGGTGTGGGACTGGCCGCCCATAAACAAAGGCTTGCGGCGTGCTCCTCCCACAGGAATCTGGTCATCACTACACCAGATTAATGCTCAGGTTGCGTTCAAAA